>NW_028225233.1:0-600000 GCF_052327205.1 Somniosus microcephalus | reverse complement strand
GCTTAAGTAGGGGCCAGGTATGGGCGGAGCCCTACACAAAATACAATACAGTTAAGGAAATTAAACTGAAACTAAACTCCCCTGCTTGCCACAGTCACAGGCACAATCAAACACAGAGAATACAGAGTGCCTGATGAATGGCATATTTCATCACACCTTGTGTACAGGATCAAACCTCAGTCCCTCTATCCCCCAGCCCTGCCTGTTATATCCGGATCGATGCTGAACCTCTCAGTTTTCGCTCTATTGAAACCGAGTTCAGGGTATGTGTGGTGAACAGAATGTCTCACTATTTCTGTGAATAATACTATGATCTAAAGACAGGCCAGACTCGACACAGCCAAACTGTGACACGTCCCTGCCCCTAAATCTCGGTAACAGAGAGTGCGTGGACCGCCTGGCTCAGAGTACGAACATTAAGACTGATACAGTCTCTCTGCCTCTCTCTCTGGTTGCTGTCTCTGGGTGTTGAGAATGGAATGCACAGGACACCAGTTGCTATGTTCTGTTCCTCAATTTCGGAGAGAGACAGAGTGGTGGTGAGATCATAATTTCTATTTTCATATAAATCAAACATATTTCTGCCTGCGAACAATATAATACCTTCAAACCAGATATGGGTGAACACAGCCAGAGCTGTGATTGGCTCCTGCCCCTGAATCTGGGGAACAGACACTGTGAGGAGCGCCGGCCTCAGAGTGTTTAACACTGACTGAGCTGGGAAACTGCAACTAACCCCGAGAATCGGCAGCACAGGCCGAGCGGAGAGGAAAACCTTTCCTGTGAACTGTAAATCTGGGAACAGATTGTGTTGTGAATGAGCAGAGTGAACATTGTGTCAGCGAGTGTGTTAAAGGGGCGGGTGGGTTAGAATAGTGTCACTGTGTTTGTGTGTCCACTCTCATCGCCGGATTTCAGAGACCCTCTTGTGTAAAATTTAAAGATTTCCCTGTCATAGGATCGCCCTGCTCCCCTGCTCAGCCCTGAAGTGGGAATTAAACGTGAAGTTTTAGTTGATCTCAAATTTCAGTCGACAAACAGCGAACATTTCCGCGATTGGGTGAGAGAGCGCGATCAGTGCAGCAATGAAAGGGCTTTAAATCGAAATTGTTGTCTTGAATTCTGATCAAACTTTCTCGACAGCAAACATCCCAGTCTTCCAGACAGAAAGAGGCCAATCTGGGAATGTGGAGTGCCCGAGTTTAATTGGAATCGGAGAGTTAATAAGGACAGAGAAACACAGAGAGGCTGGAGGGGCCGGCAGCTGGCAGCAGGATGTCTCCGCCCCGTCCGCTCGCTGCCTATAAGTAGCTCTGTGCCGCCGCCTCTCGTCTCATTTCTGACCCAGCTCTGACTGTCAGAGAGATTTTCTACAGAATCGCGGACATGACTGAGACCGCAGCCGCCGAAACGGCTCCTTCTGCCGCCGCCGCTCAAACCAAGGCTCCCAGCAAGAAGAAGAAGGCGGCTCCCCGCTCCAAGCCTACCGGTCCCACGTTGGGCGAACAGATCCTCAAGGTTGTGGCGAGTGGCAGCGATCGCAAGGGGATGTCCCTGGCGGCGATAAAGAGGGCTCTGTCTGCCAACGGCGTCGATGCGCTGAGGCAGCGTTCACTGATCAATTTAAGTATCAAGAGGAAAGTGGAAAACGGCTTCCTGGAGCAGACCAAGGGCACGGGCGCCGCGGGCTCCTTCAGGCTCGCTAAGAAGGAACCCCAGCGGAAAGAGGGAAAGAAGGTGAAGAAACCAGCAGCCATGAAATCTGCAGCCAATTAACCAGCAGCCAAGAAATCTCCAGCCAAGAAACCAGCAGCCAAGAAATCTCCAGCCAAGAAACCAGCAGCCAAGAAAACGATCACCATGAAAGCAGCAACGTCAAAAAAGACAGCGAAAGCGGCGGCTGGGAAGAAGGCGGCGGCGAAGAAGCCCAAGAGCCACAAGAAGGCTAGAGGCGGAATGGTGAAGGCGGCCAAGAAGGTGGAAAAACCCAAGGCCAAGCCCAAATCAGCAAAGCCTCAGAAAGCAGCGCCCAAAAGAAAATAAAAAGGACAACTTGTAAACATCTGAACCCAAAGGCTCTTCTTAGAGCCACCCACGTCTTTCCAAAAAGAGCTGATCACGGAATCAGATTGTAGTGTATGTACCTTTAAGAGGAACGATATTTTTGAAGCCTCTGTATACTGTAGTACCAGTAGTAACCACTCGGGTATATAAGCCTGTATAGCTCTTGTGTAGTTAATTCACCTCCAGACTTTGTTCAGTAAACACTTGTTAAATCAACTCCTGCATTCTGTGTCTCCATTAACACACGGATCTAACAGTGGCGATGAGTTAGAAACGAACTTACCTGCAATGCGGCAGCACCTCAAGGAGATCGATTCCTCAGACAAAGGTCGAAGCCAGAGGCAAGAAAAAAGAAAGGGAAGCTGTGGTTTCACCAGCTAAACTGGCTGGTGGCAGGTAGTGCACTGATACTTCCTGGGCTGCGGCGGGCGAGAGCTCGATCGGATTGCTCTGCAACGGGGCCGGGCAGCGAGTTGGGAAGCAGAAGGAAGGAGAGAGAGAGGGTGGAGCACTCAGGGCGCGGCCAGTGCTGCAAAGCAGGTCAGCGTTCAGACCAAGCAGAGGGAGGGGAAAGTCCCAGAGAGTCCGCTCCACGATGGGAACGGTGCTCCAAGTAATGGAGAAACTATTGAAGAGATATATATAAAAATTTTTTTTTTTAATAGCAATACCACGAAAAGCTGCAGGTCGCAACGGGAACCGAGGAGAACAGCGGTGGCAGCAGCCGCAGAAAAGCACGGGAGGCGCCATTTTGATCCATGGGGACAGAGGAAAAGCGCGGGAAGCGCCATTTTAGATTTTCCAGATGCCGAAGACTGGCAATATTACTGCTTTCGATACTGATATAGAAGATTGGACCACATATGTGGAAAGAGTAGAGGTATATTGCAAGGCGAATGAAGTAGCGGATGATAAAAAGGCATCGGTACTTCTAAATCTGATGGGCGCAAGGACATACGGGCTGTTATGAAACTTGATCACTCCAGCCAAACCGATGGACAAGAATTTTAAGGAGATTGTTGATACCTTACAGGAGCACTTAAACCCAACACCGCTGCTGATAGCGGAACGATTCAAATTCTTCAGGAGGAATCAGCACAAGAATGAAAGTAATGCTGATTAACTCACTGAATTACGAAAGCTGTCAAAGCACTGCCAATTCGGGGCAGGACTGGCAGATTCTCTACGAGACAAATTCGTCTGTGGTCTCCTAAGTGAAGGAACACAGAAAAGACTACATTCTGAGAAAAATTTGACACTGGACAAGGCTTTCAGTGTGGCTGTATCATATGAAGCAGCAGCAAGAGGAGCTGCAGAGATACAGCAAAAGCCACAAGACTTCGGCACCCATGAAATGACACGGGGTTTCGAGAGATGTTATCGCTGCGGCAGATCCACCCATTACCAGAAAGACTGCTGGTTCAAGGACAAAGCATGCAGTCAATGTGGAAAGATGGGACACATTGCACGTGTATGCAGATCTGGAAAGAAATCCGCTGACAGTAAAAATGTCAATAAGGAAAAGTACAGAATGGTACAAATGATGACCGACAGTAGCTCCGAAGACCAGAAGAGCGATAGCGACTCCGGAAACAAGAGACTAAGCTGTCTCAAATTACATAATGTAATTGCCAAAGAAGATTACCAGACCATTTGGGTTACCCTCACGATAGCGGGGTCCCCAGTCAAAATGAAGCTAGATGCAGGATCAACTCTGACCATCATGAGTCAACAGGATTACGAGCGGCTATTTCCGCATATACCTTTGAAAGACACATCCATTATCTTGAAGGCATATATGGGGCAGAAAGTATACCCCAGAGGGAAAATAAGGGTGCCTGTTGTATACAATGGCAAGGAAATACAGAAGTTGTATTTATACGTTCTGCAAGATGGTGGTCCACCATTGTTGGGACGTGAATGGATCAGAAAGATACGTTTAGACTGGCACTCCATTCAGGCACTGACGGTGACTAGTAAGAAAAAAAACGATGATGACGTCATAACTGGATGACGCCAAAGAAGTGTTTCAACAGGAACTAGGATCCCTGAAAGGCACCACCGCCTCAATAAAAGTGGAAGATGCGGCAATTCCCAAGTTTTTTAAGGCAAGGCCGGTGCCATACACAATTCGTCCAGCCGTCGAGGCAGAGCTGGAGAATTTGAAAAAAGCAGGCGTGTTATACAAGGTAGATTGGAGTGAGTGGGCAACACCCATTGTCCCGGTCATGAAGAAAATGTTGAATAATGATAAATCTGAAGAAGAGAGAAAAATTTGCATCTGTGGGGACTTCAAGGTGACTGTAAACCCGGTTCTTCACACGGTACAGTATCCTCTTCCGAGGATAGAAGATATTTTCGCCTCACTATCCGGAGGGAAACGTTTCACCAAAATTGACTTAGCACAGGCATATCTACAGATGGAGGGTGAGGAGGCCTCTAAAAAGTATCTCACGATAAACACACACAAAGGCCTGTACCAGTACAATCGACTGGTTTTCGGAGTGGCATCAGCTCCGGCTACCTGGCGAAGAGCTATGGAGCAAGTGCTGCAAGGGATTCCGGGAACTCAATGCTACCTAGACGACATCCTTGTAACAGGAGAAAACGACAACGAGCCCCTTGCCAATTTGGAGCAGGTGCTCACAAGGCTGAGAGAACGGGGCCTACAAGCAATTCGCCCCAAGTGCGAATATTTCCAGAAACAAATATCATATTGTGACCATGTCATTAACGAAGAAGGGTTGCATAAGTCACCTGTATAAATTGAAGTGGTCGTAAGGGCCCCAGCGCCTGAAAATGTCTCACAATTAAGGTTGTTCCTGGGATTAGTAAATTACTATCATAAATTTTTACCGAACTTGTCGATGGCTCTGCACCCTCTTAACGCACTGCTACAAACGGGAGTAGTTTGGAAATGGAGCGAAGACAGTAAACGTGCCTTCCATAAATGCAAGGCTTGATCATGTCCAGGGAAGTGTTGGCTCATTACAACCCATCACTGCCAATCCGATTGGCATGCGATGCATCTCCTTATGGCATGGGAGCGGTATTATCGCATAGATTCCCTGATGGCTCGGAGCGGCCGATAGCTTTTGCGTCACGCTCATTGAACTCAGCTGAGCGTAACTATGCCCAGATCGACAGGGAGGCACACAGCCTGGTGTGGGGGGTGAAGAAATTCAACCATTACCTACACGGACAAAAATTTACCTTGTTGACTGACCATCAACCCCTCATCTCCATATTCAACCCTAAAAAGGGCGTTCCCATTATGACAGCGCAAAGGCTACAGAGGTGGTCCCTTTTCCTAGGGGCACACCAATATGACATAGAATACAAAGGAACAAAACAGCATGGGAATGCTGACGGGTTATCGCGCCTACCGTTGCCAATGGTGGAAGAGGCACCTACAGTGGACCCAGTGGAGATGTTCCACTTGACCATAGTGGAATGTCTACCGGTGACAAATTCTACCATTGAAAAGGAAACGCGAAATGTCCCGATTCTCTCACGAGTCTACGATTTAACGGTGAAGGGATGGCCAGCACATGGCGAACCACTGTTGCCAGCATTCTCACAAAGAAGAGAACAGCTGTCAGTGTGCCGAGGAACCTTGATGTGTGGATCCAGATTGGTGATCCCACCCAAACGCAAGGATAGAGTGCTAAAGGAGCTTCACGAGGGGCATCTGGGTGGAGTGAAAATGAAGAACTTAGCCAGAGCGTTTGTGTGGTGGCCAGGTATCGATGGAGACATCGATGAAATGACCAAGAGCTGTCTAGGATGCCAGAAGGTCCAAAACGCCATGGCAAAGAGTACATATCGACTTTGCTGGTCCATTTATGGACTCAATGTTCTTAATCGCGGTGGATGCACACTCCAAGTGGCCGGAGGTAATAAAGATGTCCTCCACCACCACGGAAAGAACCATAACAGTATTAAGGACCATATTCGCCAGGAATGGGCTGCCTCAACAGATCTGTTCTGATAATGGACCGCAATTTGTATCCGAAGAATTCAGGAATTTCTTAAATAACAATGGGGTTAAGCACAACACGTCCGCCTCATACCATCCCGCCACCAATGGATTGGCTGAAAGGCTTGTCTTGTTTGCGTACAGGAATGCAACACATGTGGTTCCAAACCAAACCCCCGCCATGATGTTTTTCAATAGAAGCCTAAGATGCCGGCTGGATTTGGTCAAGCCAAACGTCAGAAGGGATGTAGAGAACCGGCAGTTTCAAAGCATGAATGAAAGGCAAACTAGAACCTTCCAGTTAGGTCAACCAGTTTTGGCCCGGGACTACCGTACCGAGAAATTGCAGCCTGGAACTATTTGCACACGACGAGGACCATTGATGTATACCA
The DNA here is from genome assembly GCF_052327205.1 of Somniosus microcephalus. Taxonomy (NCBI): domain Eukaryota; kingdom Metazoa; phylum Chordata; class Chondrichthyes; order Squaliformes; family Somniosidae; genus Somniosus; species Somniosus microcephalus. The sequence continues at coordinate 593,565 of NW_028225233.1, read as the reverse complement.
TGGACATTGGAGAAAGCATAATAAGGCGCCATGCTGACCAGATCATAGAGTCATCCGAAAAAGGACAACCTACACCACAACTCTATACACCTAGTGATGAAGCAGAGATACCCATAGTATCTACCTCCGATCCGGTGATACTGGAACCAGATGAATCCGACACTGGCATTGAAGCCGAATCGACCTTGCCAAAAGAACCCACTACACCACCGAGGCGTTATCCGGACCGAGTCAGGAAGCCTCCAGAGAGACTGAATTTGTAATTGATTAACTTCAGCAAATGTGTATATTATTGTTCTTGTAAAAATGTTATTTAATGATTACTTAAAATGTTATGTACTATTTATCTAAAAGGGGAGGGATTGTAGTGTATGTACCTTTAAGAGGAACTATGTTTTTGAAGCCCCTGTATACTGTAGTACCAGTAGTAACCACTCGGGTATATAAGCCTGTATAGCGTCTTGTGTAGTTAGTTCACCTCCAGACTTTGTTCAGTAAACACTTGTTAAATCAACTCCTGCATTCCGTGTCTCCATTAACACATGGATCTAACACAAATGATCCATGTCGCGGGGCCGGGCTCAGATTCCCGATTGAAATCATTTCAAATGAACCGCGGCTCCCTGGTGACTCGCTGACATTCGCTGCACCCACCCCTGCTCCAGTGTCTGCAATAAAACACAGAGAATGGGATGTCCGGGCCGGGCCTCACTCTAACTGGGGGTGGGGTGTTCAGCTCCAGTCTCAGGTTATGGTCATTTTCAGGGGTTCACAGGTTCAGGGTGAGAGTCTCTGTGAGACGGTGACACTGGCGGAGATACCGCGCGTCACAACTCAAACCCCAACACATGAGATTCTCCAAATCACCTGGAATAAAGTGTTTGTAAACTGCGGAACCCGTCTGTGAGGGGAGATGGAATAAGGTCAGAGATTGACATGGAAGGAGACGGGATGACTTGTGATCGAAGGGACTGTATATAGGCGGGAATATTACTGATAGTTAATTGTAACAGGACCTTATTTAAAAAGCTTCAGGTTTCAGGAAACCCTTGAATATAAAGTCCGAGTCTGTAAGGGTTTGTGCGGAGCGCTGGGTTTCCGTTCTACTGTCGATAAACGGTTTGAAATTGGCGGTTGCAGAAAGCTGGAGGTGGAGCTGAAAGATCAGAGGCCGCTCTCTGCCCTGTCTGTCACTCTTGAAATTGTCTCCTCCCCTCCCGCTCTCTCTGTTCAATCTCTCACTCTGTATCCTCCCCTCCCCGCCTCTCTCACTCTGCGCTTTCTCAGTCAGGTCGGAGTCGGCTGTATATAAGAGCAGCCAGAAGCCTTTCGTTTTTCATTCAGCAGAAATTTGACTGAAGAATCATCATGACTGGACGCGGTAAAGGAGGCAAAGGACTTGGCAAAGGCGGAGCCAAGCGGCACCGTAAAGTGCTCCGTGACAACATCCAGGGCATCACCAAACCAGCCATCCGCCGCCTGGCTCGCCGTGGCGGTGTCAAGCGGATCTCGGGTCTGATCTACGAGGAGACCCGCGGGGTGCTGAAGGTTTTCCTGGAGAATGTGATCAGGGATGCGGTCACATACACTGAGCACGCCAAGCGTAAGACGGTCACTGCCATGGATGTGGTGTACGCTCTGAAAAGGCAGGGCCGCACTCTCTATGGATTCGGCGGCTGAACAACTCGACTCTTTTTACCAAACACAACACAAAAGGCTCTTCTAAGAGCCACCCAACGCCTCACAGAGAGAGCAGTGACCTTGCGACGGGAGCGGGGTTAGATTGTGGTCAGAAATAGATTGTAGCCAGAAATATTAGAAACGGATTGCGCTGCGTTGTGGATTTTGGAATTTCCGAATTTAGCTTTCGGTTGCACCAAGGTTCGAGAGGTTTATTTGCCCAGACGGCACATTCTCTCCTCAGTGAAAAGCCACATCACATCTATACATTTGTTCATTGTCTTGTACTGTAATGATTATAATTGTAATAATCAGCAGGCTGGTCGGGCCTTCGTTCTGTTATTCTGCGTTCACCGTCACACATTCCTTGAGATGTTCTATGAACAGGTTTAATTTGTCAGCCTCTGAACTGTAACCGGCGGCAAGAAATCTCCATTCAGCAATCTAAAATGTGCCGAGTATCAGGTCTCTCACTGCACAGTTCCCGAATGACAGATTCTTGGCCAAGGCCCTTCTCACAGGCTCCACGGGGACAGAGAGAAGCGACTGATTTCTGATCCTCTCCCCTGAAAGCGGCGGCTAACCTCACAATGGGACGGGCGGAGGGAAATTCTGAATTGGCTGGAGAGGAGAGGTGAGAGGAATCGAGTGGAAGAGCGGGAGATTGGCGCGGGTTCCTTTCCCCGCTCCTGTCAGCATCAACAGCCCAGAGGGAGAAGGGCCCTAAAGCACCAAGCCCAGGAAGGTACATTTAAAACCTTCAATGATTCCGGCAATGATCCTTTCAATTTGTGCAGAATACAATCGATTTGTGTCAAAAAGGTTATTTCCTGCACTAAAATTGGCGGGCGTTTTGAAATGGGCGATTAATCCCAGCTCAGCCAATCGGGGCCTGAGATTCCAGCGTTTCATTGACTGGTCAGAATTGGGATGAAAGTGTCTGGGCGACGGTCTCCAGCCAATCACTGCTCGGGGCGGTCCCTCACTGAGTATAACAAGGCGGACACACAGCAGATTCCGCATTAACAGTCTATGTGTTCCAGATTGTGCTGAGATCGGTTCAGAAAATGGCCAGGACCAAGCAGACAGCGCGCAAATCGACCGGAGGCAAAGCTCCTCGCAAACAGCTGGCGACCAAAGCGGCCCGGAAGAGCGCTCCAGCTACGGGCGGAGTAAAGAAGCCCCATCGCTACAGACCCGGCACTGTGGCTCTGAGGGAGATCCGCCGTTACCAGAAATCCACCGAGCTGCTGATCCGCAAACTGCCCTTCCAACGCCTGGTGCGGGAGATCGCTCAGGACTTCAAGACCGACCTGCGTTTCCAGAGCTCGGCCGTCATGGCCCTGCAGGAGGCCAGCGAGGCTTACCTGGTGGGGCTCTTTGAGGACACCAACCTGTGCGCCATCCACGCCAAGCGAGTCACCATCATGCCCAAAGATATCCAGCTGGCTCGCCGCATCCGCGGGGAGCGCGCCTAAACTCACTGCCCGGCTCCAGATTTTAGCACCAGATACAACAACGGCTCTTTTAAGAGCCACCAAATCAGCAAAGGAAAGAGCTGCGATCGGCGCAAGGCAAATTGGTCTGTGCACACACCGTGCAGGTCTTGTGTTAATGTAACAGGGGATTTATAGTGGGGGCAGTGAATATCTGAAGGTGCGTTTATGAACTAGGTTGAAATGTGAGTGAGCTGCCCAATAGACTGAATGAACTCGCCCAGTGTGAGTCGGAAACTATGTAATTTCTGATAGTAAATTGATCCAACTTCACATACTGGGATAGATCCGAGAGAACGAGGTGTCTGAAGTCTGACTCTCACCTTTAAAGCCAGCTCTTAATGCGGGGACAGGCGGGAACTTTAGATACTATTGGAAATATTTTAAATTAACCAGAGCTCCAATTCTGGTTCGATTCTGCCAATTACAAGGGGAAATGTTTGTATGGTTCCGGATGTATATATTTCTCCCTATGGAATTATTGTCCCAATAACGAACGGTAAGCCCATCCACCGCTCACTCACTTTCTACTCGGTTCTAAACATCCGCTCATATTCGGCTCTCCCAATAACATGTTCATTGAGTGCCGGTCTCATGTTCGGGTTCCGTGTGTTTTGTTTTACTCTGAAGCCAGACCTTCTCTATATTGAATCACCGATCTGAATATTCGCTCACAGCAAGCCCGCCAGTGTTTGTAGATCTAGGTTTCTACATGCTCGACAGTGTCCTGTTTATAGCCGAAAATGTTTGAACAGTAACCAGCATTCACAGATAAAGTGGGTGGCTCTGAAAAGAGCCTTTGGGTTATTAGATTGAATCTTGTCCGCTTTACTTGCTCTTGGAGCTGGCAGTGCTGGTTTTCTTGGGCAGCAGCACGGCCTGGATATTAGTCAGCACCCCGCCCTGAGCGATGGTCACCTTTCCCAGCAGCTTGTTGACCTCCTCTCATTGCGGATGGCCAGCTGCAGGTGTCTGGGGATGATGCGGGTCTTCTTGTTGTCGCGGGCCGCGTTGCCGGCCAGCTCCAGGATTTCAGCGGTCAGATACTCGAGCACAGCATCCATGTAGACCGGGGCTCCGGCACCCACACGCTCAGCGTAGTTGCCCTTTCGCAGGAGCCTGTGAACACGGCCCACAGGGAACTGCAGTCCGGCCCGGGATGAGCGAGACTTGGCCTTGGCCCGAGCTTTACCTCCGGTTTTTCCTCTTCCAGAAATTTCCACAATTGACTCCTTGAAAGAAAGAATGAAAATCTCCTCCCATATCTGCCCTTCTTATTCCTTCTGGAGGAATGCAGAGAGCGTACTTGTGATTGGTCGCTCTGTGGTGAATTTCATTGGTGCTTTGCGGTAACCAATCACAGTCTGCTTTTCCCGCCAATCAAAACAGGGCGGAAATAACTGCCTCAACAGTCAGACAGCCAACGATTTTTTAATTTCAAAAAGCCCGCCAATATTTTCCTGAACAAATTTACTCATAGCCAAGGAGTTCCAAATAATTCCTTGTGTCTTATTCCATCTCATCCGTGCAAATTCTAGGCTGTTACAATCAGGATTAATTCCGGGTTCAATATCGAAACTTCAGGGGCGGGATTAAATCCCCATTGATTCTGTAACGGGACACATTCCTGCTCAATCTTTGTAAAAGTGAGGATTCAGATTATCGATCGATCCTTTGCACGGGCGCTGCTGCAGGAGTGAAACTAGATCTGGGTGTCCTGCTGTGAGAAGAGAAGATGGGCAGAGTGATCAAACTGACCCCGTTCTGGTCTCTAAGAACCCCCATTCAGGGTCGTTACAATGCAGGAATTCTCGGGTTAATAAAATGATTGACCACAACTGGCATTCAAAAAATGAAAATGTTTTTATAGAGATTGAGGTGAATGAAATCAGAGTCTCCTCTCGAAAACAAGCTTTTAATTCGTCGGAAGGCGCTGCAAGTGAACGGGTCTGAGAGTAAAGTGAAAGAGCGATAAGGACCGTGTTTGTAGTTTACTGGACGGGAAATACAACAGCGACACTAAGGTCGATCAGGTCAGTGAAACTGCTTATCTGAAAAGACAAAGCTAAATCTACAGCTGGAACTTCAAACGTTCTCAAACACTCTTGTTACGGAAATAATTACAGTAAATTGAGCCTAAAGGGAGATGCGTTTGTGTAGCTCTTTCAGAGAGGTTGTGGGTGGCTCTTAAAAGAGCCGTTGTGCTTTGGGGTTGTTGTTTCAGGACAGCGTGCAGTTTTACTTGGAGCTGGTGTATTTGGTCACCGCCTTTGTCCCTTCCGACACGGCGTGCTTGGCCAGTTCCCCGGGCAGCAGCAGGCGCACGGCGGTCTGGATCTCCCGGGAGCTGATGGTGTGCCGCTTGTTGTAATGGGCCAGGCGGGAAGCCTCACCCGCGATGCGCTCGAAAATATCGTTCACAAAAGAGTTCATGATGCCCATGGCCTTTGAGGAGATGCCGGTGTCGGGGTGAACCTGCTTCATCACTTTGTAAATGTAGATGGAGTAACTCTCCTTCCTCGACTTTCTGCGCTTCTTGCCGCCCTTCGCTGCCGGTTTAGTGACCGTTTTCTTGGCGCCCTTCTTGGCAACTGTTTTCTTTTCATCAACCATTCTCAAACTCGAATTCAGGAACAAAATGACGCAAATCCGCTCCGCGCTCGGAATAAATAGGCTGCCCCCACAGTCCTATGCTAATGAGGGATGGGTGAAGGCAATGGTTGTGATTGGCTGGTGAAGAGTGATGTGAAATTGCATTGTTCTGCATCTCTCTGATTGGCTTCTTTATGTATCCAATCAGATTGAGTTGTTGTCACCAGCACGCCCCCTGCAGTCAGAAAGGTCATTGCAAGAGCATCTGTCCATTCACCATTTCCCAGACCATTATCCAGGGTCCCAAGCACTTCACAGAATCACAGAAACCCCACAGTGCAGATAGAGGCCATTTTGGCCCATCGAGCCTGCACCGACACATATCCCACCCAATCCCCGTAACCCCTACACCAACACATATTCCCACCCTATCCCCGTAACCCCACGTATTTAATCCCCCTAACACTAAGGGTCAATTTATCATAGCCAATCAACCTAACCCGCACATCTTTGGACTGTGGGAGGAAACCGGAGCACCCGGAGGAAACCCACGCAAACACGGGGAGAATGTGCAAACTCCACACAGACAGTCGCCCGAGGCCGGATTCGAACCCGGGTCCCTGGCGCTGTGAGGCAACAGTGCTAACCACTATGCCACCATGCTGGTTCCGGACGAGACAGCAATTTAGATGCACTTCTTCCAACCAGTGCACTATATTCACGTCTTGCGGTGTGGTCTCCGCCACTTTAGTTCAATATCTGATAGTCTCTAGTACTGTGAGTGTGTGTATTGGAATAGTTCTGTATTATTCAGTCTCTGGTGATTTATGTAAGAGTGGGAATCATTCTCAATCTCAATCTCTGTTACAGTATGTGAGTGTGGGATCCATTCGTTTCCTGTCCGTCACTGATACCATGTGTCAGTGTGGGATTCCATCTGTATCCGTCAGACTCTGGTACCGTGTGTCAGTGATGGGATTCATTCGAAATCTGTCATTCTCTGGTACTGTACGTGTGTGTGATATTAATTCTGTATCTGTCTGTCACTGGGATGTGCGAGTTTGAGATTCAGTCTTTATCTGTCATTCACTGGGATAGTGTGCATGTCTAAGATTAATTCTGGATCTGTCAGTCTCTGGTACTGAGTGTAGTGTGGGATTCATTCTGTGTCTGTCATTCAGTGGGACGTTGTGCAAGTCTAAGTCTAAGATGTCAGTCTCTGGTACTGAGTGTGAGTGTGAGATTCATTCTGTATTTGTCAGTCTCTGGGACTGCAGGTTAGTGTCGTATTAGTGCTGAATCTATCAGTCTATCGTACTGTCTTTCACCGAAGAATTCCGCATGTATCTGCTACTTACTCGGTTTATGAATGTGGGATTTGTCCTGCATCTATCAGACTCATGCACTTGATGTTAGTTTGAAATTAATTCCACTTCTGCTAGTATCTGCATCTGTATAAGAGTGTGGGACTGAATCTATCTGTAAATCGATTGTACTGCATGTGATTGTGGACTCACTCTGTATCTGCCAGGCCCTATGATGCTCTGTGTTACTGTAAGATTCATTCTCTCTCTGTCAGCCTCTGTTCTGTATGTGATTGTTAGAGTAATTATATATCTGTCAATCTCTGGTGCTGCATATGAGAGGGAGATTCATTCTATAACAATCAGCCTTTAATGTGGGGTTAACGGTGTCTCTATCATTTTCCTGTACTGCATGCCAGTCTGTATTAATTCTGGGTCTGTTACCGTCTGATACGCTGTGTCAGTGTGAGATTCATTCTCACTGTCTGCCAATCTGATATACTGTATGTGAGATTGAGATTTATTCCATATCTGTCAGTTTGGGATTTATTCTGTACCTGTCAGTCTCTGATACTGTATGTGAGAGTTAGATTAATTCTGTCTCTGTCGCTATCTGGTACTGTATGTGAGTGTGAGATATCTGTCAATCTCTGATACCGTATGAGAGCATGAGATTTATTCTATACCTGTCAGTCCGTGTTAATCTGTGTCAGTGTGGGATTGATTCTGTGTTAGTCAGTGCCTGATACTCCATGTGACATTGAGATACATTCTGTATCTCTCAGTCTCTGGTATTATGTTTGAGAGTGAGATCCATTCTGTATCAGTCAGTCTTTAATTCTCTGCATCAGAGTGGGGACCATTGTGTCTCTATCATTTTCTGGTACTGTATATGATTGTGGGATTCATTCTGTACCTGTCTGACTCTGATACTGTTTGTCTGAGGATCATTCTGTGTCTGTCAGTCTCTGATACTGTATTTGAGACTGAGCTGTATTCTATATCAGTCAGCTCTGGCACGGCATAAGAATTTGGGAATCATTATATAACTGTCTGTCTCTGATACACTATGGGAGAGATAGATTTATTTTCTGTCTGTTAATCTTTGGTATCGTATGTGATTGTTCTATACAATCTTTATCTCTTAGACTTTGATACACTTTGCCAGAGTTTGATTAATTCTGGATTATCAGTTTCTGACCCAGTATGTGACAATGAGGTGCATTCAGTATTAATTATGTGTCTGTCAGTCTTTGGTACTTTGTGTGAGAGTGAGAATCATTCTGTATATATGTCTCTGATACTCTTGTCATTGTGTATTTGATTCTGTATTTGTCAGTGTCTAGTACTAAATGTGACAGTGAGGTACATTCTCTGTCAATCTCTGTACTTTGTGTGAGAGTGAGATTCATTCTGTACCAGTCAGTCTTTAATAATCGGTGTCAGTGTGGGATTCATTGTATCTCTATTATTTTCTGGTATTGCATGTGTGTGGGGGACTCATTCTGTGTCTGTCACCCTCCGATACTCTGTGTCAGTGTGTGATTCAACCTGCCCCTGTCAGCCTCTGGATGGTGAATGTGGGTTTCACTCTGTACCTGTCAGTTTCTGATGAGAGAATGTGGGTTTTTCACTGTAACTGTCAGTTTCTGATATGTGAATTTTAGGTTTTACTCTACCAGTCAGTCACTGATATGTGAGTGTGGGATTTATTCTGCATCTTCCAATTACTGTTCTGTGAGAATGGGTTTTATTCTGTTTCTGTCAGTCTTTGGTTTGTAAATGTGGGTTCTATTCTGTACCCATCGATCTCTTGTATGCTAGGACTGCTTTTATTCAGAACCAGTCAGTTTCTGATAGATGAGAGTGGGTTTTCCTTTCTACCTGTCAATTTCTGCTATTGAAAAAGTGTTTACTCTGAATCTGTAAGTTTCTGGTTCGTGAGTGTGGGTTTTTTATTTATCTGTCAAACTCTACTATGTGAGTGTCTTTTTCACTATCTTCTTTTTCTGTTATGCAATGTTGTGTTTTTTTATGTACCTGTCAGCTTCTGGTAATTGAGTGTGGGTTTCTTCTGTATCAGTCAGTCACAGGTGAGTGAGTGTGAGATTATTCTGTCTCTGTCAGTTTCTGATATCTGAGTGTGTGTTTTTCTTTGTACCTCTCAGTGTCTGGTTTGTTAGGACGGGCTTTATTTTGTACATTTTTGTTTCTTGTATGTGCGAGTGGGTTGGAATATGTACTTTTTAGTCTCTGTTGAATGTGTGAGTATTTGAATTAATACCTACTAGTTTCTGGAATGTGTGTGTCAGTTTTACTCTTTATCTCTTCGTCTATGGTATGTGAATGTGGGACTTACTATTTATCTCTCAGTCTTTCGTGTGAGTGTGGGTTTTACCGTGTATCTGTCTGTCTCTGTGAGTTGAGTGTGGGTTTTACTCTGCAAATGTTATATTATGGGATGTGTGTTAGGTTTTTCCCTGTAAATGTCGTTATCTGTGGTGTATGGTGGGGTGTTTACTCTGTATATGTCATACTCTGGGATGTGAGTGTGTGTTTTACTCTGTAATGTTATACTTTGGGATGTGTGTCAGGGTATTACTCTGTAAATGTCACAATCTTAGTTGTGTGGTGGGGGGTTTACTCTATATCTGTCACACTCTGGGATGTGAGTGTGTGTTTTACTCTGCAATGTTATACTTTGGGATGTGTGTCAGGGTATTACTCTGTAAATGTCACAATCTGGGATGTGCGGTGGGGGGTTCACTCTATACGTCATACTCTGGGATGTGAATGTGTGTTTTTCTCTGTATCTGTCATACTCTGAGATGTATTTTTGGGTTTTACTCTGTATCTATCATACTCAGGAATGTGTGTGTGGGTTTTAATCTATATCTGTAATACTCTGAGATGTGTTTACGCATTTTACTCTCTATCTGTTTGTCTTTGGTGTGCGAGGGTGGGCTTCACTCTACATCTGTCAGATTGTGGTTTCTGAGTGCCAGGTTTTAATCTTTACCTGTCAGTTTCTGTCATGGAAGTGTGGGTGGTCATTCTGTACCTGACAGTCTCTGGTGTGTGAGTGTGGCTTTATTCTATATCTGTGATCCTTGAGGGGCCATTTGACCTACTCCTGCTTCTAATGCTTATATCTCTGGGATGTGAGTGTGGGTTTTTGTCCGGAATATTCAGTTTGTGCCACGTGTGTGTGCGTTTTACTCTGTACCTCTCTGTGTCTGGGGTGTGAGTGTGGGTTTTTCTTTGTAACAGTCAGTGTCTAGTATGTGAATATGGGCTTTATTTTGAACCTGTTGTTTTCCGGTATGTGTGGCTATGTTGTATTATGTATCTGTCAGTTTCTGTTATATGATTGAGGATTTTACTCTATTCATGACTGTCTCTGATATATGAGTCTGGGTTTTTCTCTGTCCCTATTCAGAGGGATTGGAGTGTCCTTTTACACGAATCACAGAAAGTTAACATGCAGGTACAATTAGAATGGTAAAAGGAATGTTTGCATTTATTGCAAAGGGGTTGCAGTAAAAGTATAACTATGTGTGCTGCAATTTTATAGGCCTTTGGTTATACCATAACTGGAGCACTTTGCATATTTTGGTCTCCTTATCTAAGGCAGGGTTTACATGCTCTAGATGGGGTGTATCAAGTGTTCACGAGATTGATTCCTAGGCTGTTCTATGAGGAGAGATTGATTATAATGGGCATATATTCTGTGGAGTTTAGAAGAATGAGAGGTGATCTCATTGAAACATTTCAAATTATAGAGTGTTTGACAGGGATAAATGCTGCGAGGCTGTTTCCCCTGGCAGGAGAGCCTAGAACCAGAAGTCATAGACTCGTGACAAGGCATTGGACAATTAGGAATGAGTTGATGAGAAATGTATCCACTCAGAAGGTAGTGAATCTTTGGAATTCTCTACTGCATGGGGCTGTGGATGCTCAGTCGATGAGTGTATTCAAGACTGAGATCATAGATTTTTGGGCACTAAGGGAATCAAGGGATTTAGGGAGAGGGTGGGAAATTGGAGTTGTGGCAGAAGTTCAGCCATGATCTTATTGAATATCGGAGCAGGCTTGAGCGGCTTTATAACTATTTCTTATTTTCTTATAGCTGACTGTCTCTTGGATGTGTTTGTGGATTATATTCTGCATCTGTCAGTCTCTTGAATGTGAGTGTTGTGTTGTTTCACTATCTTCAGTTTCTGGTATGCAAATCTTGCATTTATTTTGCACCTGTGATCTTCTGGTATGTGAGTTTCACTCTGTATCTGACAGTCTCTGGTATATGAGTGCGAGTTTCACTCTGTATCTGACAGTCTCTGATATGTTAGTGTGAGTTTCACTCTGTATCTGACAGTCTCTGGTATGTGAGTGTGAGTTTCACTCTGTATCTGACAGTCTCTGTTATATGAGTGTGAGTTTCATTCTGTATCTGACAGTCTCTGTTATATGAGTGTGAGTTTTACTCTGTATCTGACAGTCTCTCTTATATGAGTGTGAGTTTCACTCTGTATCTGACAGTCTCTGGTATGTGAGTGTGAGTTTTACTCTGTATCTGACAGTCTCTGTTATATGAGTGTGAGTTTCACTCTGTATCTGACAGTCTCTGGTATGTGAGTGTGAGTTTTACTCTGTATCTGACAGTCTCTGATATGTGAGTGTGAGTTTTATGCTGCAACTTTCAATTTCTATTGTAAGAGTAAGGGTTTTGTTCAGTACCTGTCAGTTTCTGGGATGGGAGTGTGGAATTTATTCTGCATCTGTAAGTCACTGGTTTGTGAGTAATGGCATTAATCTCTAGCTGTTATTCTCTGGTGCCTGAGATTTGTTGTCCCGTTTATCATTCAGAGTCTATAATTTGGATGTGGGCTTTATTCTGTATTTGTCAGTCTCTGGGGTTTTATTCTTTATCTGTCAGCTTCTGTTGTGTGAGTGTGTGTTTCACTCTGTACCATTCTGCCTCTTGTATGTGAGTGTGGTGTGATCTCTGTAAATGTCAGTTTCAAGTACGTGAGTGGGGATTTATGCTGTATCTGGTAGTTTCTATTATATGTGTAAGGTTTAATCAGTCGCTGTCTGTTTCTGGTATGGGAGTGTGGACTTTAGTCTGTCTCTTCCCGTCTAATCTTGTGTGTGTGTGGGTTTCACCCTGTACCGGTCACTCTCTGGGATGTGAGTGCAAGTTTCACCCTGTATCTGTCAGTCTCTTTTAATTGTGTTTTGATTTTATCTATAGCTGTGAACCTGTTTGTGAATGTGGGTTTTACTCTCTAGCATTCTGTCTCTAGGATGTGTGTGTGGATTTTACTCTAACTCAGTTTCTAGTCTTTTGTCTGTACCTGTCAGTTTCTGGTGTGATTGTAGATTTTACTTTGTACCTGTCTGTCACTGCTTTGTGAGTGTGGGCTTTATTCTGTAGCTATCATTTCTGCTACTGGTTGTGAGTGTGGGATTGATTCTGTATCTCTTATACTGGTAATGTATGTGAGTATGAGAATTATTATGTAATTGACAGTCTCTTGTATTGTACTAATCTTGCTCTGTGTAACTATTGGATTCCATTCCTTCTCCACCTTGTGTAGGCCAATGCTCGTTTGAGATTATCTGTGACTGTCTCAGGAGGAGGTTTGTTTCAGTCCATTACCTCCGACTCTCTGGTCTTGTATTTTAGTTATTCGATTACCTGTAAACGTATGACATTATTCTCTGGCTACATAAGCTGTGTCTTTATGCATTTCTCCACTTCACCTGACGAAGGAGCAGCGCTCCGAAAGCTTGTGATTTCAAATAAAGCTGTTGGACTATAACCTGGTGTTGTGTGACTTCTGACATTTGTCCACCCCAGTCCAACTCCGGCATCTCCACACTTTAGTTATTCGGGATGACTGTCCGCTTCCAGCCAGCAGCGACGACTGACACCATATCAGTGTCTATCTGTTCGTATGTGTAAGGGAGTGAAAATGGATATGCCTATCAGTGCAATGTGTTTGGGCATTGAAACAGCATCTTATTCAACTACTGCAAGTTACTGTGAGATTCATAATGTAACACTGGAAATTCGGATCACTGTGGGGCTGAGTGCTTCTGCTGCCTGTTATAATAGGATAGAGGCCAGTTCTGTGTCTCTGCGCTCTGTGAGTGATAGTCTACTTACTGTGTGTGCGATGGAGCTGCCTGAATAGTTAACAGAATGTCTCAGAGCCCGGATACTGATATATCTGAGGGAGCGACAATGTATCTCTCGATCACCAGCAACACGGTTCTGGAGAACTCAACGCACCCAAAGGAAATAACCGATTTTTGAATTGTGTTATTTCACATTTCTCACCTGCTGCCTGCAATCGATGCAGGTTGTGAATCTCCGCACATCCTCACTGTCAGGCTGTTTCCCTGTTCACTGAAAAATAATAACACACACGGTGAGATTGGAACTGAATCAGGAGCATTCACGACTGATCTGGAGAAAGCAGCAATGATTTGAAAGAGCGAGGTGATTTACTTTCTAAGTTATCTTACACTGTACACACACAGCCCGAGAATGGCCTCTCCCTTCCCCCACTCACTCCATGTTCCGGAACTAGTTCCTGTTCCAATCTGTCTCTTACAAACAATCCCCAGCTTCCGATGAACTTACCCCGACTCAAAGCCCATCTGCGGACACAGTCTCAATGCGATGTGCTGCTGTGAGGAGGCTGCTGTTTGCTCCCTTACTCGGGCCCGTGATATCTCCGCTCCCTGATGTGTTCAGCGATCATCAGCCGAGCACAGAGGAAACGGCCCCCGCTGGCAGAGCTGGGGGAGGGGAGCTCACGTGGTCCCTTCCTGTCACTTTAAACACTGTGGGGGAGAGGGGGAGGTGCAGGAAACTATTTTAATGCTGAAGCATGAAAGCTGGAGGCGGAGCTGAAGCTCAGAGGACGCTGTCTCTGCTCTGTCTATCACTCTGATTCTGTCTCGTCCCAGCCTCTCTCACACTCTGCCTTTCTCGACCAGATCCGGGCTGGCTTCATAAATTCATCAGGACGGCGAGAGTTTATCATTCAGTTGATATTCCTGTAAAGAATTGTCCGGCCTGGAGGAGGTAAAGGAGGCAAAGGACTGGGAAAAGTCGGAGCCAAGCGCCACCGAAAAGTGACAACATCCAGGCACAAAACAAAGGCTCTTCTCAGAGCCACCCACCGCCTCACAGAGAGAGCAGCGCCCTGGGACCGGGAGCGGGGATATATTGGGGTGGGGAATAGCTTCAGAATTATAAGGATTATTATGGGGTTACAAGTGACTCTTTGGGCCGGACCCTGTATTCTCCCCTCACAGTGAAATGCTCTTTTAGTCTTCCTGGGAGTCCATGCGCTCAGTGTTCTGTTTCCATTCAGCTTTTATATATCAGACAGATGGTGTGACGGCGAACCGGAGCTTTCCACCTCACAATAGGTGCCAAAAAAAGCGCCAGAGCGGAAGATTGGGAACAGTTTAAGATAGAGCAAAGGAGGGCAAAGGGCATGATCAAGAGGGGCAAAATAGCTTACGAAAACAAGCTGGCGGAAAATATAAAAACTAACTCCAAAAGCTTTTATAAATATATCAAAAGGAAAAGACTGGTGAAAACCAAAGTTGGTCCATTGCAGTCAGATACGGGGGAATATATAATGGGAAATAAGGAAATGGCAGATCAACTAAATGCATACTTTGGGTCAGTCTTTACGAAGGAAGACACAAAAAACCTCCCTGGGATATCGGGAAAAATAGGGACATTGGCAAAGGAGGAACTGACGCAAATCAATATCTCTAAGGATATGGTGTTAAGGAAGCTAAAGGGATTGAAGGTGGACAAATCCCCAGGGCCTGATAACATGCATCCTAGGGTACTGAAGGAGGTGGCCCTAGAGATAGCGGATGCACTAAGGATGATTTTTCAGAATTCATTAGACTCGGGAACAGTGCCGATGGATTGGAGGGTAGCTAACGTTACCCCACTATTCAAAAAGGGGGGTAGGGAAAAAGCAGGTAATTACAGACCTGTAAGCCTTACATCAGTTGTGGGCAAAATGCTGGAGTCCATCATTAAGGATGAAATAGCGGAGCACTTAGCAAATGGGGACAGGATAGGACAGAGTCAACATGGATTTACAAAGGGTAAATCGTGCTTGACTAATCTATTGGAATTTTTTGAGGGAGTAACTGGTAGAATAGATGGGGGAGAGCCAGTAGATGTGGTGTACCTGGACTTCCAAAAGGCCTTCGATAAGGTCCCACATAAAAGATTAGCATGGAAAATTGAGGCTCATGGGATAAAGGGGAAAGTTTTGGCGTGGATAGGGAACTGGCTGTCAGATAGAAAACAGAGAGTTGGAATAAACGGCTCATTTTCTGAATGGCAGGCAGTAACAAGTGGGGTACCACAGGGATCTGTCCTGGGCCCCCAGCTGTTCACAATTTACATTAATGACCTGGATCAGGGAGTCGGATGCAGCATTTCCAAATTTGCAGACGACACTAAACTAGGAGGGGGGGTGGGCTCAGAGGAAGAGACCAGGAAGCTCCAGAGCGATTTGGACAGACTGGGCGATTGGGCGGATAAATGGCAGATGCACTATAATGTGGACAAGTGCGAAGTTATCCACCTTGGGTGCAGGAACGGGAGGGCAAATTATTATTTAAATGGCAATAGATTGGGAGAGGGGGAAGTACAGAGAGACCTGGGTGTTCTTGTACACCAGTCACTGAAGGCGAGCATGCAGGTGCAACAGGCGGTCAAGAAGGCAAACGGTATGCTGGCCTTCATAGCAAAAGGGTTAGAATACAGGAACAGGGATACCTTGCTGCAGCTGTACAGGGCACTGGTGAGACCACACCTCGAGTACTGTGTACAGTTTTGGTCGCCTCATCTGAGGAAGGATGTTCTTGCCATGGAGGGGGTGCAGCGGCGATTCACCAGGCTGATACCAGGAATGGCGGGAATGACCTATGAGGAGAGACTATGTAGTTTAGGGATGTACACACTGGAGTTTAGAAGATTGAGAGGGGACCTCATAGAAGTGTATAAAATTCTGACAGGTCTAGACAGACTGGATGCAGAAGGAATGTTTCCCTTGGCGGGTGAGAACAGAACTAGAGGACATAATTTAAGGATAAGGGCTAAACCATTTAGGACAGAGATGAGGGGGAATTTCTTCACTCAGAGAGTGGTGAACCTGTGGAACTCATTGCCACAGAGGGCAGTGTACGCCAGCTCATTAAATATATTTAAGAGGGAATTAGATATATTTCTACGGGCAAAAGGGGTTAAGGGTTACGGAGAGAAGGCGGGGACGGGATACTGAATTAAAGGATCAGCCATGATCTCATCGAATGGCGGAGCAGGCACGAAGGGCCGAATGGCCTACTCCTGCTCCTATCTTCTATGTATCTATGTATCTATGTAATAGGTTAAACTGAGCTGCTGTGACAAGAGGCCAACTTGTGAGATTATTCTCCTTCTGAAGTTTGCTTCCTGCACAGATACTGTCGGGGATTGTGAAATTCAAGGGTTTAAGTAAAGTCATTGGATGGACTGTAATGTCTCCAGTTCTAACTGTCGGAACCCGCTGTAACCTGAGGCTACTTCGGATTGGTCGCTTGATTGGAATCCCATTTCCTTAACAGAATTAACTATTGGCCTCAATTGATCAATTTTAAAATTAAGTTTGAAACATTCCATCACATTCAAAAAAGAAAGATTTTATTTATAATTATTAAATTCGACAGAGACAGACATTAAATTGGGGCAGTTTCAGTAGTTTTCTGCTAATTTCCTCACCAGATTGACAGGACTTTGGCCGGAATGATTAAACTGACGAAATCAGTGCATTAAACTGGCGGCTCCTTCAGAGAGGCTGTGGGTGGCTCTTAAAGCAGCCGTTGTGATTTCCATATTTCTGTCAGTAAATTGTAGAGTTTTACTTGGAGCTGGCGTTCTTGGCCAGCTCCCCGGCCAACACCAGACTCACGGCGGTCTGGATGTGTGGACACAATCCGCACTCTCCAAACTATTAGACGTCTTTGCCATCTACTGGCTAAAAGCGAGTGCTGCAGCAAGAGACAATGATTCAGCAGAAACCATTTTGATTTCGACAGATACCTCAGCACCGTGTTTATGTTCCGCTTAAAACCATTGCCAAGTAGTTTATTGGTCTAGCTGAAAACTCCAAACAACCATTAAAAGCAGATGGACGCGCTCATCCGATTCTAGTGTGAACAGTGTGGTTGATCATTGAGTGTGGGATAGACACTCCCTCTGTCACTCTGGCACTATGTGCCAATGTGGGATTCACTGCTGAATATGGAACAGATACTGTATCTGTCACTCTCTGCATTGTCAGTGGCAGATTGGCTGGCGAAAAACGATAGATACTGTATCTGACACTGTCTAGTACAATGTGACATTTTTAAATTGTCTGGTGAAGCTACACTCGATACTTTATCTGTCACTCTCTGGTACTGTGTCAGTGTGGGATTGACAGGTGGGTATTGGAAAAGCACGACCACTCACAAGTACTGCTTGTGAGTGAGGGGATATTCGTTCATACAGGATACCAATTGTATGTTACTCTGTTACTGTGTGGCAGCGTTTGATTGTCAGGTGAGTGGTGGATAGATAACTGAATGGGCAAATCTGTGAATTTCAAAGTAGAATTTAAGATTTAAGATGTTAATTTAGATCTGAGATTGGTTGGAATCATACCGAGCACAAAGGAAGTTGGCTGTGGTTGTTGGAGGTCATTCATCTCAATCACATGACATCACTGCAGGAGTTCCTCAGGACAGTGTCCTTGGCCCAACCATCTTCAGCTGTTTCATCAATGACCTTCCCTCCATCATAAGGTCAGAAGTGGGGATGTTCACACATTGTTCAG
Organism: Somniosus microcephalus; assembly: GCF_052327205.1. Lineage (NCBI taxonomy): Eukaryota > Metazoa > Chordata > Chondrichthyes > Squaliformes > Somniosidae > Somniosus > Somniosus microcephalus. Next base: position 575,583 of record NW_028225233.1, on the reverse strand, counting down.
CACCATTCGAGACTCGTCAGATACTGACGAAGTCCGTGTCCATATGCAGCAAGACCTGGACAACATTCAGACTTGGGCTGACAAGTGGCAAGTAACATTCGCACCACACAAGTGCCAGGCAATGACCATCTCCAACAAGCGAGACTAACCATCTCCCCCTAACATTCAATGTCATTACTATCGCTGAACCCCCCACTATCAACATCCTGTGGGTTACCATTGATCAGAAACTGAACTGGACCAGCCGTATAAATACTGTACCTACAAGAGCAGGCCAGAGGCTGGGAATTCTGCGGTGAGTGTCTCACCTCCTGACTCCCCAAAGACTTTCCACCATCTACAAGGCACAAGTCAGGAGTGTGATGGAATACTCTCCACTTGCCTGGATGAGTGCAGCTCCAACAACACTCAAGAAGCTCGACACCATTCAGGATAAAGCAGCCCACTTGATTGGCACTCCATCCACCACCTTCAACATTCACTCCCTCCACCACCGGCGCACTGTGGCTGCCGTGTGTACCATCTACAAATGCACTGCAGCAACTCGCCAAAGCTCCTTCAACAGCACCTTCCAAATCCGCGACCTCTACCACTTAGAAGGACAAGGGCAGCAGACGCATGGGAACATCACCACCTACATGTTCCCCTCCAAGCCACACACCATCCTGACTTGGACCTGTATCACCGTTCCTTCACTGTTACTGGGCCAAAATCCTGGAACTCCCTCCCTAACAGCATTGTGGGTGTACCTACACCATATGGACTGCAGCGGTTCAAGAAGGTGGCTCACCACCATCTTCTCAAGGGCAATTAGGGATGGGCACTATATGCAGGCCTAGCCAGCCAGCGATGCCCACATCCCATCAATGAATAAAAAAAAAAATTGTGACCCATAGAACAGAACAGTAACCAACCCTTTCCTAGATACAGTGGGTGGCTCTGAAAAGAGCCTTTGGTTATTAGATTGAATCTTGTCCGCTTTACTTCCTCTTGGAGCTGGCAGTGCTGGTTTTCTTGGGCAGCAGCATGGCCTGGATATTAGGCAGCACCCCACCCTGAGCGATGGTCACCTTTCCCAGCAGCTTATTGAGCTCCTCGTCATTGCGGATGGCCAGCTGCAGGTGTCTGGGGATGATGCGGGTCTTCTTGTTGTCGCGGGCCGTGTTGCCGGCCAGCTCCAGGATTTCAGCGGTCAGATACTCGAGCACAGCAGCCATGTAGACCGGGGCTCCGGCACCCACACACTCTGCAAAGTTGGCCTTTTGCAGGAGCCTGAGAACACGGCCCACAGGGAACTGCAGTCCGGCCCGGGAGGAGCGGGACTTGGCCTTGGCCCGAGCTTTACCGCCGGTTTTTCCTCTTCCAGACATTTCCACACGGTCAGAGAAAGAATGAAAGTCTCCTCTGCTACTGCTCTTCTGCTCTCCTTATACCTTCTTAAGGAACTCAGAGAGCGAAATTATGATTGGTTGCTTTGTATGAATTTCATTTGTGTTTTCCGTTGACCAACCTGCCAATCAATAGGGCGGAAATAACTGGCCTCAACAGTCAGAACGCCAACGATTTTTTATTTTCAAGAGCCCGCCAACGTTTTTCTAAACCACAGAATTAAGTTAGTAAATTCATTATTAGTCAAAGATTTCCTAACATTTTTAAATTCTTTTTATCTTATTCCATCACTCCCTTGCAAATTCCAGGCTGATACTGTTGTGTATGTACCTTTAAGAGACAACTGTTTTACAGCTCCTGTATACTGTAGTACCGGCAGTGACCACACCTGTATATAAAGCCGGAGCAGGCTTCTGTACTTCAGTCTTGAGACTACTCTACTCCAGTAAACACCTGTTGATTGTTAAGTTACAGCCTCCGTGTAGTTCTTGGGGAAACATCCTATTTAAAGAATCACGGATCTAAGAGTGGCGACGAGGTTGATTCGAATCTGCCTGCAACTCTGCATTTCCCGTCGAGTAGTGTGGTAAACCACTGTTATTGTTGTTCACTGTTGTTGTTGTTGTTGCACACTGTTGTATCTATGCATGCCTCAGCTGGCTCCGCCCCTGGCTCCACCCACATGCACAGGTATAAAGGTGACTGCTCTGCAGTCCCCTGCCTTCTTGGAAACCAGTCAACCACGAGAGGCATGCTCTGTTCTTTGTTAATAAAAGCCTTTTTGGTTACTCTCCTAACTCTCCATCTTTTATGAGTAATTAATAGCGCTTCAATTTTATTAACAAGAAACAAAATGTCGGCACCAAACGCTGAGCAGCCAGCGCTGCAGCAAATGATGGCACCAAACGCTGAGCAGCAGGCGCTGCTGCATGCCCTCAGACCAACATGCCTGGACCTAGACCCTCAAGAGGCGTGTTTGTCTACCAAGTTCGCACAATGGCTGCGTTGCTTCGAAGCTTACCTGGAAGCCTCAGCCGTGACACTAGTTGGAAACAAACTAAAAATCGTGGCCTCCAAGGTGGGCCACCAAGTCTACATGCTCATCCAGGACGCGACTACCTATGCGGCGGCTATCGATCTGCTAAAAGGACAATACACACGCCCGGTAAATACGGTTTATGCCAGACACCTCCTGAGATCCCGCAAACAGCAGTCCGGGGAATCGGTGGAGGCATTCCTACGGGCACTACAGATACTCGGCCGAGCCTGCGATTGTAAAGAGGTATCGGCCGCGACACACACGGAGGGACTTATCCGAGATGCTTTCATTGCGGGCCTCAAGTCCGACTACTCCCGGCAGAGACTGCTGGAGAAGGGCGAAATCAACCTGAAGAAGGCAGTGTCCCTCGCGCTCTCGCTAGACGCGGCCCACCGGAATATGGACGCATTCTCCCCTAACCGCTCCGCACTGTGGACGCCTCAACCTTGGGTCATGGGACCGCCACCCCCGGCACCAACTGCTGCAGCGATGTCCAAGGGCCCGAAATGTTACTTTTGTGGCCAGGCAAAACACCCCAGAGCACGCTGCCCGGCGAAAAATGCTACCTGCTCTGGCTGCGGGAAGAAAGGACACTACGTCAGCGCCTGCAAAGGTAAAACCGCTAACGCCAGCAGCGCCGCGTGCGAACCGTGGGGGCAGCCTTCTTGTCTGCCAACTTGGACACCTCCAGCCACGTGGGGATCGGGATCATGGGCGCAGCCATTTTGTCCGCCATCTTGGACGCCTCCAACTCCAATCGCGGGTGACCCGGACTCAACCACCGGCTCGTCTGACGACCACAGCGACTCACTCGACCATATGCTGGCCTCCGTGACGCTGGACCAATCTCTCCCTCACCAACTGTCCAGGTCCATGATGGACATTACGGTAAATGGCCGCGCCACTACCTGCCTTTTCAACAGCGGGAGCACGGAGAGCTTTATCCACCCCGACACGGTGCGCAGTTACTCTCTCCCGGTCCTGCCAACGTGCCATCGGATCTCTATGGCTTCCAAATCCCATTCAGCAGATGTCGGTGGCTACTGTGTAGTGACCCTTTCAGTAAGGGGCACAGAATACAAAAATTTTAAACTTCTTGTCCTGCCCCATCTCTGCACTGCCGTTCTACTGGGGTTGGATTTTCAGTGCCACCTTAAAAGAGTCACATTAGCGTAAGGCGGACCCCTCCCCCCACTCACAGTCTGCAGCCAGCAGCTTTTAAATCACCCACCGCGCACCATTTGCAGCCTCTCCACGCTTAAAGTCTCGCCCCCCCTTGTTCGCTAACCTCACCCGCGACTGTAAGCCCATCGCTACCAAAAGCAGGCGGTACAGTGCCGGGGATAGGAGCTTCATTAAATCTGAAGTAGCAAGACTCCTGAAGGAAGGGATTACTGAGGGTAGCACTAGCCCATGGCGAGCACAAGTGCTGGTAGTGAAGACTGGCGAAAAACAGCGCCTAGTTATTGACTGCAGCCAGACAATCAATCGCTACACCCAATTAGATGCATACCCACTCCCCCGCATATCTGACATGGTCAATCAGATAGCACAATACCGGGTGTTCTCGACGATTGATCTGAAGTCGGCACACCACCAGCTCCCCATCAGGGCTGAGGACCGCCAGTACACAGCTTTTGAAGCTGACGGTCGTCTCTACCACTTCCTCCGTGTCCCCTTCGGCGTCACCAACGGGGTTTCGGTCTTCCAAAGGGAGATGGACCAAATGGTTGACCAGAACGCGCTGCAGGCCACCTTCCCCTATCTAGACAACATCACCATCTGCGGCCACGACCAGCAGGACCATGATGTTAACCTAGAGAAATTCCTCCGTACGGCCCAGCGGCTGAATCTAACATACAACAAGGACAAATGTATGTTTCGCACCACGCGCCTCGCCATTCTTGGCTGCGTAGTGGAGAACGGAGTCATCGGCCCCGACCCCGACAGAATGCGCCCCCTTATGGAGCTCCCCCTCCCCCACTGCCAAAAAGCACTGAAGAGATGCCTAGGGTTTTTCTCTTACTATGCTCAGTGGGTGCCCAACTATGCGGACAAAGCCAGACCCCTCATCAAGTCCACCTCCTTCCCCCTGACAGCAGAGGCATGTGCAGCCTTCACTCTCATAAAAAGAGATATTGTGAAGGCCACAATGCACGCAGTGGATGAGTCCATCCCTTTCCAAGTGGAGAGCGATGCATCCGACTTCGCCCTAGCCGCAACCCTTAACCAGGCGGGGAGACCCGTGGCCTTTTTCTCAAGGACCCTCCAGGGCCCCGAGATTCGACACTCCTCTGTCGAAAAGGAGGCCCAGGCCATTGTGGAAGCGGTGCGACATTGGAGGCATTACCTGGCTGGAAAACGATTTATCCAGCTCACTGACCAGCGTTCAGTAGCTTTTATGTTTAACAATAAGCAGAGGGGCAAAATCAAGAACGACAAGATCTTGAGGTGGAGAATTGAACTCTCCACCTACAATTACGATATCTTGCACCAGCCCGGGAAACTCAATGAGCCCCCAGATGCCCTATCACGTGGTTGTGGTAAACCACTGTTATTGTTGTTCACCGTTGTTGTTGTTGTTGCACACTGCTATACCTATGCATGCCTCAGCTTGTCTCTGCTGGCTCCGCCCCTGACTCCACCCACAGGCCCAGGTATAAAGGTGACTGCTCTGCAGCCCCCTGCCTTCTTGGAACCTAGTCAACCACGAGAGGCATGCTCTGTTCTTTGCTAATAAAAGCCTTTTAGTTACTCCTCACTCTCCGTCTTTTATGAGTAATTGATAGTGCATCAGTGGTACATACGCCAATGCAGAGGTTGATAGACTGCAGACCCTCCACAATGACCTCTGTCACCCGGGGGTCACCAGGTTCTTCCATTTCATCAAGTCCCGTAACCTGCCCTACTCCATCGAGGAGGTCAGGACCATGACCAGGAACTGCCAAATCTGTGCCGAGTGCAAACCGCATTTTTATAGGCCAGACACAGCAAGTCTGATCAAGGCCACTCGCCCCTTCGAGCGCCTGAGCATCGATTTTAAAGGGCCCCTCCCCTCCTCTGACCGCAACGTGTACTTCCTCAACATAATTGATGAGTACTCCCGTTTCCCGTTTGCCATCCCTTGCCCAGACATGACCAGCACCATGGTCATTAAAGGTCTGAATCACCTTTTCGCCTTGTTTGGCTTCCCTAGCTATATCCATAGCGACCGGGGCTCATCCTTTATGAGCGACGAACTCCATCAGTACCTGCTCACGAGAAGTATTGCTACAAGCAGAACCAGCAGCTACAACCCCCGCGGGAACGGCCAGGTGGAAAGAGAGAATGCGACGGTTTGGAAGGCCGTCCTCTTAAACTTAAAATCTAAGGGCCTTCCGACCTCTCACTGGCAGGAGGTCCTCCCTGCGGCGCTCCACTCCATTCGGTCACTGCTTTGTATGGCCACCAATGCCACCCCCCATGAAAAAATGTTCACTTTCCCCAGGAAGTCCACATCGGGGACCTCGCTACCGACATGGCTGACGTCTCCAGGACCCGTCCTACTGCAGAAACACATGAGGTCCCATAAAACGGACCCCCTGGTCGAGAGGGTGAGCCTCCTCCACGCCAACCCCCAGTATGCTTAAGTGGCGTACCCGGACGGGCGGGAGGACACAGTCTCCATACAAGACCTCGCACCTTCGGGTGCCCCTGAAACACTACCATTGCCATCCACCACTACCCACAACCCAACACCTGTAGACGGCATGCCGCAGCCCCAGGACCCATCATTGACCACCCAACCACTCAATGAGACGCCAGATTCAACGTTGGATGCTGCACCATCACCGCCGCCACCACGCCGATCAGGACGGCATACAAGGCCACCTGATAGACTTACTTACACGAACCTTTAGTACACTTCACCCCGCCGGACTCAATTTTAAACAAGGGGTGAATGTGGTAAACCACTGTTATTGTTGTTCACCGTTGTTGCTGTTGTTGCACACTGTTGTATCTATGCATGCCTCAGCTGGCTCCGCCCCTGGCTCCACCCACATGCCCAGGTATTAAGGTGACTGCTCTGCAGGCCCCTGCCCTCTTGGAAACCAGTCAACCACGAGAGGCATGCTCTGTTCTTTGTTAATAAAAGCCTTTTTGGTTACTCTCCTAACTCTCCGTCTTTTATGAGTAATTGATAGCGCATCAAAGGCGCTATCTAGAAAGGATCAGGAAGCCGCCCCAAAGACTGAATTTATAAATGGACTATTTCTGTTTAATGCGCATGTTAAAGTGTTAACTGTTATTTGAATGTTATGGGTACTGTTAATCTAAAAGGGGAGGAATTGTTGTGTATGTACCTTTAAGAGAGAACTGTTTTACAGCTCCTGTATACTGTAGTACCGGCAGTGACCACACCTGTATATAAAGCCAGAGCAGGCTTCTGTACTTCAGTCTTGAGACTACTCTACTCCAGTAAACACCTGTTGATCGTTAAGTTACAGCCTCCGTGTAGTTCTTGGGGAAACATCCTATTTAAAGAATCACGGATCTAACAGATACAATCAGGATTAATTTCGGGTTCAATTTCAAACTGTAACAGGTGCGATTCAATCCCCATTGATTCTGTAACAGGAGACATTCCAGGTCAATCTTTGTAAAAGTGAGGTTTCACAGATTATCGACCGATCATTTGCACAGGCGCGGCTGCGGGAGTGAAACTAGAACTGGGAGTCCTGCTTTGAAAAGGGAAGAGGGACATAGTGATCAATCTGGCCCCCTTCTGTTCTCTAAAATAACTCCCATTCTGCCTTGTTACACTGCAGGAAGTCTCACTTAATAAACGGATGACTCCTAAATTGCATAAATAAATTGGAAAGGTCTTGACAGAGAATAAAGTGACTGAAATCAGAGTCTCGTCCCTTAAACAAGCTTTTAATTCGTCGGCAGGCGCTGTAAATGAACAGGACAGAGAGCAGAGGGAAAGAGCGACCACGACCGTGTTTGTAGTCCTTATCAGCCGAGCACAGAGGAAACGGCATCCGCTGGGGGAGTGGTGCTCGCATGGGCCCTTCCCGTCGGTTTAAAAAGTGTGGGAGAGGGGGAGGCTTCTTCTTCTTATCGTGTCCACGGACAGTCTATACATCGCCCAGCCAGAACTGGACACGTATTTGCGCCTTGTTGTTGGATTCGGCAAGATCTGCAACAGTGCAGGGTTCCTCTAACGATGGGCATTGCAGGAGATGTTGCATAGTCTGTGCCTCAGTTACACATTCACAAGTTGTCATAGAGTCATAGAGTTTTACAGCCCAGAAAGAGGCCCTTCGGCCCATCGTGTCTGCGCCGCCCATCCATCCCTGTCCAGTCTAATCCCATTTTCCAGCATTTGGTCCATAGCCTTGTATGCAATGGCATTTCAAGTGCTCATCCAAATGCTTCTTGAATGTTGTGAGGGTTCCTGCCTCTACCACCCTTTCAGGCATTGAGTTCCACATTCCAACCACCCTCTGGGTGAAGAAGTTCCTCCTCAAATCCCCTCTAAATCTCCTGCCCCTTACCCTGAATCTATGCCCCCTCGTTATTGACCCCCCTACTAAGGGGAAAAGTTCCTCTTTATCTACCTTATCTGTGCCCCTCATCATTTTGTACACCTCAATCAGGTCCCCCCTCAGCATTCTTTGTTCCAAGGAAAACAACCCCAGCCTGTCCAGCCTCTCTTCATAGCTGAGGCGCTCCATCCCAGGTAACATCCTGGTGAATCTTCTCTGCACCCTCTCCAAAGCAATCACATCCTTCCTATAGTGAGGCGACCAGAACTGCACACAGTACTCCAGCTGTGGCCTCACCAGCGTTTTGTACAGCTCCATCATAACCTCCCTGCTCTTATATTCTAAGCCTCGGCTAATGAAGGCAAGTATCCCATATGCCTCTTTAACCACCTTATCTACCTGTTCCGCTGCCTTCAGGGATCTATGTACATGTACACCAAGGTCCCTCTGACCCTCTGTACTTCCTAGGGTCCTACCACTCATTGTGTATTCCCTTGCCTTATTTGTCCGTCCAAAATGCATCACCTCGCACTTTTCAGGGTTAAATTCCATTTGCCACTTTTCCGCCCATCTGACCAACCCGTTTATTTCGTCCTGTAGCCTGAGGCTTTCCTCCTCGCAATTTACCACCCCACCAATTTTCGTGTCATCTGCGAACTTACTGATCATACCTTTGACATTCTCATCCAAATCATTTATGTAGGTCACAAACAACAAGGGACCCAGCACCGATCCCTGAGGTACCCCACTGGACACAGGCTTCCAGTCACAAAAGCAACCTTCGACCATCACCCTCTGCCTCCTGCCACTCAGCCAGTTTAGGATCCAATGCGCCAAGGCCCCCTGGATCCCATGGGCTCTTACCTTCTTGACCAGTCTCCTATGCGGGACTTTGTCAAAAGCTTTACTGAAGTCCATGTAAACCACATCCACAGCATTTCCCTCATCAACCCCCCTAGTCACCCCCTCGAAAAATTCAATCAGATTTGTCAGACATGATTTACCCTTGACAAAGCCATGCTGACTATCCCCGATTAATCCTTGCCTCTCCAAGTGGAGACTAATTTTGTCCCTCAGAATTTTTTCCAATAATTTCCCTACCACAGATGTTAGGCTCACTGGCCTGTAATTCCCTGGTTTATCCCTGCTACCCTTCTTGAATAATGGTACTGCGTTAGCTGTTCTCCAGTCCTCTGGTACATCCCCTGTGGCCAGAGAGGTTCTGAAAATTTGTGTCAGAGCCCCTGCAATCTCCTCCTTTGCCTCCCACAGCAGCCTGGGATACATCTCGTCTGGGCCTGGGGATTTATCCACTTTTTGGCCTGCTAAAACCGCTAGCACCTCCTCCCTCTCGATGCTAATATGTTCAAGTATGTCACAGTCCCCTTGCCCGATTTCTATGTCTGCATCGTCTTTCTCCATAGTGAACACAGATGCAAAAAATTCATTTAAAACCCCGCCTACCTCATCTGGCTCTACACACAGATTGCCACTTTGGTCCCTAATGGGCCCTACCCTTTCCCTGGTTATCCTCTTGCCCTTAATATACTTATAAAACATCTTAGGATTTTCCTTTATTTTGCTCGCCAGTGTTATTTCATGGCCCCTCCTCGCCCTCCTAATTTCTTTTTTAAGTACACCCCTGCACTTTTTATACTCCTCTAGGGCTTCTTCCGTCTTTAGTCTTTTGTAACTGCCAAAAGCCCCCCTTTTATTCCTAATGCATTTTTGTATATCCCTTGTCATCCAAGGTTCCCTTTGCTTGTTGGTCCCACCCTTGACCTTTACAGGAACATGTTGGCGTTGTACTCTCTCTATTTCCCTTCTGCAAGTCTCCCACTGTTTTGATGTGGATTTTCCTATAAGTAGCTGCTCCCAGTCCACTTTGGCCAGATCCTGCCTTATCATATTAAAATCGGCCTTCCCCCAATTTAGAACCCTTATTTCCGGGCCTTCTTTGTCCTTTTCCATGACCACCTTAAATCTCACCGAATTATGGTCACTGTCGCCAAAATGCTCTCCTATTGACACTTCCACCACTTGCCCGGCTACATTCCCTAGAATTAGGTCCAGTACCGCTCCCTCTCTTGTAGGACTTTCTACATGTTGGCTCAAAAAGCTCTCCTGGATGCACTTTAAGAATTCTGCACCCTCTAAGCCTTTCACACTCTGACTATCCCAATTTATATTGGGGAAGTTGAAATCCCCCACTATTATTACCCTATTATTTTCGCACTTTTCTGAGATTTGCCTACATATCTGTTCCTCTATCTCCCCCTGACTGTTTGGGGGCCTATAGTACACTCCCAGCAAAGTGCTTGCCCCCTTTTTGTTTTTAAGTTCTACCCATATGGCCTCATTAGAGGAACCCGCTAATATATCATCCCTCCTTACAGCAGTAATTGGCTCCTTAATTAATATTGCAACACCCCCTCCCCTTTTTCACCCCCCTCTGTCTCACCTGAAGATTCTATACCCCGGAATATTGAGCTGCCAGTCCTGACCCTCCCTCAACCATGTCTCCGTGATAGCAACAATATCGTACTCCCATGTGTTCAACAACAACTTCAGTTCATCCACCTTATTTGCAAGACTCCTTGCATTAAAATAAATGCCTTCCAGCCCTGCCATATTCTCTTTTGCCTTCACATATTTGCTCTGCCTTCCCAGCTGACTTGTTTTTCCCTCTGTATTTGTCTGTAAATCACCCCCTACTATAGCTCCACCCTGTACCCCATCCCCCTGCCAAGTTAGTTTAAACCCCCCCCCAGCAGTGCTTGCAAACCTCCCCGCAAGGATATTGGTTCCCCTCTGGTTCAGGTGTAAACCGTCCGACTTGTACAAGTCCCACCTTTTCCAGAAGCAGACCCAGTGATCCAGGAAACTAAAGCCCTCCCTCCTGCACCATCCCTTTAGCCATGCATTCATCTGTTCTATCTTCCTATTCCTATACTCACTAGCACGTGGCACTGGGAGTAATCCAGAGATTACAACCCTTGAGGTCCTGCTCCTTAATCCTTCACCTTGCTCCCTAAATTCTTGCTGCAGGACCTCATCCCTCTTTTTACCTATGTCGTTGGTACCAATGTGGACCACGACCACTGGCTGTTTACCCTCCCCCTCCAGAATGCCCTTGTCGGACTGGTTGAATATCCCCATTTGCTTAGTGACACCTTTGAGCAACCTGCACCGGTCCTAAGTCTGTTAAGGCACTTCCAGATTGCCCAGTTGCAATTAGCTCCTGGGGGGAGGTTTTCATCAGGTAAAATTTCCATCGCTGGGGGTTGTTCAAGACTGGCGAGCCAGTCTTTCCACAAGGCGATGCGGGCTTCAGATGAGGTTTATTGTAATGGAACAACACTGTTCATGAAGCTCTTCCTGGACTTTAGACGGCTGGGTGTAGGTGTATGACAATGCAGAGGGTGCCTCTCATCTGATGTTTGACGGAGTCGCTCTTTTTTGCTGGCTACCATTCTTCTTATATCAGGGGGAGCGATACCCGCCAGGGTTTCTAGGCTGTTGGTGTTTGTTGGTTTTAAGCAACCTGTGATAAATCGGCAGCTTGCATTCAGAATGGCATCCATCTTCTTGGCATGAGTAGACCTTTCCCATGCAGGGCAGGCGTATTTGGCAGTGGAATAGCAAAGAGCAAGTGCACTGGTTCGCAATGTTTTCGGGCTTGCTCCCCATCTTGTGTTAGTTAGCTTATTCAGGATGTTGTTTCGTGCACTTACTTTTGCCTTTGTCTTCTCGATGTGGTTCTTGAAGGTGAGACATCTGTCAAGGGTGACTCCTAAGTAGATAGGGTGCTCTCAATGCGTCAGTGTTGCTCCACACCAGGTTACTTTCAACTGGCGTTTGGCTTCACGGTTTCTGAGGTGGAATGCACAAACTTGCATCTTTGATGGGTTTGCGCGAAGGTGGTTTTCTTCATAGTGGGATTTTAGTCCCTCCAAGGCCTCAGAAAGCGTTTTCGCCACGGTGTTAAAATCAGTGCTTTGGTCACTGACACATAAGTCATCAGCCTATATAAAACGGCGTGTGACACCGTCAATAGGTTGTTCATTCATGTAGATGTTGCACAGCAGCGGTGCAAGCACGCTTTCATGAGGAAGACCATTCTTCTGAATACGCCACCTGCTGCACTTCCCACTTAGTTCAACATAGAACCGGCGATTCTGAAGCGTGCTTTCTAACAGCTCTGTTAAGTGAATCTCTTTTGTCATCTCTAGAAGATTGCAGAGGAGACGTCTATGGTTCACTGTATTGTATGCTGCTGACAGGTCTACAAAAACAGCACCTGTTACCATCCCTTGCTCAAAACCATCTTCGATGTGTTGTGTGAGGTTGAGCAGTTGGCTTGTTGTTGATTTGCCGGGGCAGAAACCTGCTTGCTCTGGAATGATCTTCTCATCTACAGTTGGTGCTATCTTATTGAGTATCAGGCGTTCAAACAGCTTATAAGTGTGGCAAAGCAGTGAAATTGGCCGAAAACTCTTAGGATCTGAGGGATCTTTTCCAGGCTTTAATAATGCTATTACATGTGCCTTCTGCCAGATATTAGGTAGCTTGTGTGTTGCCAGACAGTGGTTGAACAATTGTAGGAGCCACTTCTTTGCTTGCTGTCCAAAATGCTTTATCTGCTCCATTGCTATGTTGTCAAGACCAATTGCTTTCCCGTTTTTAGACTAGATGTACCAGTTTCCAGCTCTTCCATGGTGAATGGTCTAGTGAAGCCAGGATCATCGCTGTACTTCTTCCTATCTAGTTGTGCTCTTGGTTGTTTCTTGTTGATATTTCCATTCAGGAGCAACTGGTGTGCAACTTGGTTAGCAGACACATTTGGATGTTGGGCAGCTTTCTTGGGATCACCACCAAGTTTGCATATGAGAGACCATGCCTTCTTGCTGTTTTTTGTAAGATCTGTTGTCTCTATCATGGTGTTCCAGGTGTTTTGACGTTCTTGAGAGATACTTAACATCACCCTCCCACCGGTAGATATTGTTTCCTCTGAGAAGGGGTCAGATTCAAACATTGAGACATACTCCCAGTAGAGCTCAGCATTCTCCTTGGTGAGACCAGGGATGTAGTGTACTCTGCAACCTCGGGGGATCTTCCTTCTAGCTGTTTTTTGGACAGCTTTTGCAAAGAGGTTGCAGTGCTCAGGTAGTGGTTTAATGCGTTTAACCTTGCGGTCAAGTGCTCGTGTGAAACCGTTCCAATCGGCCTTCTTGAAGTTGAAGCGCCTTTTGAATGGTACGATGGTTGGTAACACTGCTGCATTTGCCTGGATGCCAATAGTACGGTGTTGTGTCTGTGGTGTTGGGTCTGTGACAAGCATCTTGCAGAGGCCAGCGATGTCGTTGCTGGCAATGGCAAGATCTGGATTATATCTACATTTCTAGCGGGCACTGTGGAAGGCGGCTGGCAATTTAGGATCGTGGATGAGACTAAGCTGGTTCGTGTCCATCCATTCTTCGACTGCTTCTCCATCGTTGTTAGTCTCCTTGTACCACCATTGGGTACTGTGGCTATTAAAGTCTCCAATGATGATCTGTGGTTTATTGTGCAGGTTGGGTACAGTGTTAGAGAAGCTGAAATCTGTGCCAGGTGGCTTGTACACTGAGGTCACTACTACTTTGCTCAGCTCTACGGTTAGAATTTCGATGTTGTCCTCCTCTGTTTTAGAAGTGGCTTCTACAACTGAGGGGGAGGCGAGGGTTGTATTTTAGCGCATGATCAGATTTCTTTTTATCACACTTAAATCAACAAAAATGTGATCGTTTTACAAATCGCTTTTATCATTCATTAAATGGGCCTCATTAAGACGATGTTAATTATCATCCGAATTACTGATAAACCGAGTGTGTGACCCGCACACTGGAGTGGGAGTTCCTGAAGAGGTTTACACATTCCGTCAAATGAGATTTTATTTTCACCCACAGGGTGGTTGGGGTCTGGAATTATTTTGCCTGAAAGGGTGTTAGAGACAGAAACCTTCATCACATTTAATAAAAGAACTTGGATATGACCATAAGTGCCGTAAACTGCAAGACAACGGACCAAGAGCTGTAAAGTGCGATTTGGCTTTATAGATTGTTTATGGCCGACAGACACGATGGGCCGAATGGCCTCCTTTTGTGCCGTAGCATTCTATAATACTATACATCGCAGAGACAGAGAGCTATAGAGTAAAGACACACTCACATACTAGACCCTAAGAAATACACAGTAACTCTCAGTCAGATCCCAGAAAGTGTCAGATATAGAGTAAAATCAACACCCACATAAATCCCAGACCAGAAATTGAGTTACAGAAGTGCCGCTACCGGCAAGGCTACGGCCGGCAGAGATGAAGGGTCGAATAACCTCCTTCTATGCCGTAAATGTCTACGATTCAACGACTGAAGGCCATTCGACCCATCGTGCGTATGCTGATTTATAACACCTCCACACCTAAATTTGATCTTGTAATTAAATATAGATCTTCACCGATCACAATGTAAATCGTCAATCTATCCCCGCTCCCAGGTCACTGCTCTCTCTGTGAGGTGGTGAGTGGCTCTTAAAAGAGCCTTTGTGTTGTGTTTGGTTGAAAGAGTCGAGTTGTTCTGCCGCCGAATCCATAGAGTGCGGCCCTGCCGTTTCAGAGCGTACACCACATGCATGGCAGTGACCGTCTTGCGCTTGGCGTGCTCAGTGCAGGTGACCGCATCCCTGTTTTACTCTGTATCTGTTAGTGTCTGTTATGTGAGTGTCGGTTTTACTCTGTATCTGTTAGTGTCTGGTATGTGAGTGTGTCTTTCACTCTGTATCTGTTAGTCTCTGGTATCTGAGTGTCGGTTTTATTCTATAGCAAATGTTCCCTTTAAGCTGCCGGTCCTGTGCAGCAGATCCTACGATGTTCTAATGGCAACAACTGCACATGCATGTTAATCTGAATGGGTCGCGCAGCCCCCACAAAAAATAGTCTCTGGGAATTGAGTGTGGGTTTTACTCTGTATCTGTCTGTCTCTGGTATTTAAGTGTGGATTTCACACTGTATCAGTAAATCTCTGGGAAGTGAGTGTGATATTTACTCTGTACCTGTATGTCTCTGGTATGTGACTGTGGGCTTTATTCTGTACCTTTCAATTTCATCGATGTGAGTGTGGCTTTCTCTCTGTCCCTGACAGTCTCTGGTGTGTGAGTGCGGGTTTTACTGTGTGTTGTTCAGTCTCTGGTAGCTGAGTGTGGGTTTTATTCTGTATTAATCTGACTCTGGTATGTGTGTGTGTGTGTGTGTGTTTTACTTTATATGATTGAAAATACGGAATTTTTTAGAAGGTGAAAGCCCAGTAAATGTTCGTATTCAGAGGGATTTGTGTCTCCTCGTACATGAATCACAGAAAGTTAACAGCAATCAATTGGGAATTAAATTTTATATTTGCCCTTATTGCAAGTGGTTGGAGTATAAGTGTATGGTAGTGTTGGTTCAATTTATAGGTCTGGGATGAGCAGAAATGTATTCACTCGGAGGGTTATGAATCTTTTCAATTCTACCCCAGAGGGCTGTGGATGCTCAGTCGGTGGATATATTCAAGACTGAGGTATATAGATTTTTGGGCACTTAGTGTATCGTATCAACAGAATCAATTTCTGCTAATTGCATGTGGGGTTCACTCTAACTGTCAATCCCTGGTGTCTGAGTGTATGTTTTACACTGTGTCTGTCAATCTTTGGTATATGAATGTGGGTTCTACTCTATACCCGTCGTTCTCTGGTATATTAGTATAGTTTTATCTGTACCAGACATATTTATGATATGTGAGTATTCGTTTTACTTTCTAAGAACATTTGACTTTCGAGCAGGGGTTGGCCATACTGCCTCTCGAGCCTGCTCTGATATTCAATAAGATCATGGCTGACCTTCGAACTCAACTCGGATTTCCTGTCCTTTCCCGATATCCCTTAATTCCTCTGCAGTACAAGAATCTATATCAGCCTTAAACATAATCAACGACTGAGCATCCACTGCTCCTTGGGGCAGCGAATTCCAAATATTCACAACCCTCTGAGTGAAGAAATTCCTCCTTATCGGAGTCTTAAAAGGCCGGCCATTTCTCCGGAGCCTTTGCCCCATAGTTCTAGATTCTCCTGTGAGGGGAAACAATCTCTGAAATGTGAGTGTGAGTCTTACTCTTTACCTGCCAGTTTCTGCTCAATTGTGGGTGGCTTTTCATTGTACCTGTCAGTTTCTGGTATGAAAGAGAGGTTTTCACCCTGTACCTGTCAATTACTCGTAATTGCGTATGGGCTTTACTCTGTATCTGCCAGTTTCTGTCGTGCGAGTGTTAGTTTTGTTCTGTATCTGTCAATCTCTAATACATGACCTTCCCCTGCAGTATCCATGGCACTGTTTGTGACCTGAAATCTTCTCTCTTCTTTATCACCATTTTTACTGTTGTTTTAAAATTCCTTTTTAATTCTATGGGAGACGCATGGGATTCCATGGAAGATCAAAGTATTTTGTCAGTTGCAATGGACATTTTTCTCTTAAAATCCTGCTGCAACGTTCCACATGTCACTTCTGACCTGCGACGGGTATTAAAAGTACCTCGGTTGCGATGGCCGGGAATCGAACCCAGGTCAACTGCTTGGAAGGCAGCTATGCTCACCAATATACCACCATCGCTCATATATGTTAATTTATATATTTACGGACTATATCCTTCTTTTGGCTCCTAAGTGGGTCAAGTGAGAGAAACAGCACTCATTTTAATCAGAATGTCAGCACTATGCTGAGGCACTTTCCCTCCAATTAAAAATGGCCACTGTGAATAATTATATCGCTTGGATTGAGCCCTCACTCCGTTTATTTTTTTTAAATCCTTTATAGGTTAAAAATAATAATCCACAAAAATAAATTGAAAATCATTTTTATGGGAGAAGCAAATGGGCGATGATTTTTGTTGTTGTAAATTTTAGTGAAATGGCATTTGCTGGAAGGCATTAAACTGCGATAGGGTGACCTAAACTGTATCAACAGGAGCCTGGTTGCGATGCCGCGAATTCGAACACCAATCAGCTCGCTCGAAAGAGCAGCTACAATCACCACTGTCCCCCCATCGCTCTAATTTTAAAATGTAATCTTCTGTATTTACAGATCGCACGCAATGGGTCTTTGGAGCTTTAGTCAGGATGAGTAAAACACTTTGCAATCATTTCAATCTGAACATAAACAAGGTGTTCAGTTTATTTCTCTCCAATATAAACAGTTGCTGATGAATGGTTATCTTGTTGCACTACTGGCTGGCGGCCAGGAGATGGCAGCAACCTCTAATAGTTTGGAGTGTACGGATTGTGTCCACACATCCAGACCGCCCTGAGTCTGGTGCTGCCCGGGGAGCTGGCCAAGCACGGCGTGTCGGAAGGGACAATGCCGGTGGCCATTGTAAATAAATTTCACAACGCACTGAGAAAGCATAAAGCAAAGCAACGGCTCTTGTAAGAGGAAACCACAGCATTAATTTAGTCGAATTATTCATTCGGGATATCGTCCTTTTAAAGAATCACAGAAAGGTACAGCACATTTGTTTCTGGCTGTACTCTGCAACTGTTATTTACTGCTATTTGTGTGCGGGTTTAACGCTGTACCTGTCTGTATCTGGAATGTGAGTTTGTGATTTATTCTGTACCTGTTGTTTTCTGGTAAGTGAGTGAACAATTTTCTTTGTATCTGTCAGTGTCTTGATGTGAGAGTGTGTGTTTCAGTCTACATGTCCACCTCTGGTATGGAAGTGTGGTTTTTATTTTGTACCTGTTATTTTCTGATGTGGAAGAGAGGCTTTACTCTGTACTTCTCAAGCTCTGGAATGTGTGCATGGGTTATACCCTCGATTTGTAATTCTCTGTTATGTGACAGTTCATTTAATCTATGTCAATCAGTGTCTGATATAATACTGTGCGTTTTACTCTACTTGTCAATTTCTGACACATGAGTGTGGCTTTTCTGCTGTAACGCTCAGGAACTGGTATGTGAGTGTGGGTGTTTCTCTGTACCTGTCAGTTTCTGGTATGTGAGTGTGGATTTTACTCTGTCCCTGTCTATCTCTGGTATGTGAGTGAGGGTTTTTGATCTAGTGCAGACAGTTTCTATTATGAGTAAGTGTTTAAATCAGGAGTTGCCAGTTTCTGTTATGGAAGCCTGTTTTTGGTCTGTATCTGTCAGTCTCCGGGATGCATGTTGGGTTTTATCTGTACCTGCCAGTTTCTGGTGAGTGGCTGTGGATTTCACTCTCTACCTCTCTGTATCTGGTATTGTAGAAGTGCCTTACTTCTTAGCTCTGGGTAATGACTCAATACACACTTGGATTCGTCAGACGGACAGGCCTTTTATTTAACTTGCAAGGGGAATCAGTACCTCCACTCAAGGGGTGAGGCTACTATTCCAATGATACAGCGTAAGCGTTCCATATTTATACAGTGTAACAAACAAGTTTGATTGACATTCCTTTGTTCCTCTATCAGGATACATTTTAGATTAATCATCAGGTAGAAATAACATATTGACAGAAGGATCCTGGACACATAAGTCAACCGTTAATCTATAACAGGGCATGAATCGTGTAACCGGAGGTCCTCTTTAATCATATATAGGGAGGCTAGCTTTGCTTTCGGTCACAAGTTATCAGGTCATTGGTACATCAAAGAAACTCATTATTTCACTTCTACATTCTCATTAGGTGGGTAGACATCTGTTCCTGGCTGCAGTCCGAGTACTTACAATAGCTCTAGTTACACATCGACACTTGCCCAGTGTCAAGTCTGAAAACTTTTACCCAGCAAGCACTTGAAATTAACCCCTTATATCATGTAGATTTCCTCATTCCCCCCTTTTGTCCTTTCTAAGGACAATCTATTTCGCTAAGTTTAAGAAACTCTACATCAAAGGTCTCACCTTAATATCCTCATATTCAGACATCATTGGTACTGGAGGAGTTGACGTTAATAAGGAAAGGACTTTTGTACACAATAATTTTAAAGAACCAATCAATAAACTAATTAAAATTATTATCATCACAATTGCGATTAAGGTTTCCAAAATTTGCTTTCCTAGTGCTCCTCCCCATCCTGAAATCCAATCCCACATGGACCATGGTTCAGGTTGACGTAGTTTCTCTACAGCCTCCTTTATGTGGTTTACCAGGTTGGTGATATTTTCTGAGCTATCTGGGATATAGGTGCAACATTCGGTTTTTATGATTGCACATGTGCCCCCTTTTGCCAACAATTAGTCCAGAGCCATGCGGTTTTGTAAAGCAACAGTGCGCATAGCCACCATTTCTGCGTTTATCATTGGCTATTTGTTCCAGCACTGCTGCCATGTTTATAGATTATCTTGCCAGCTTCCCTGTTCCATACCAGGGAAATGCTATAGCAAAGAACCTTTCAGTTTCTGTAATGGCTCGTTTTACTCGTGTCCCAGGGTGGCTATCCAAAGATGAAATATGATGTATATAGGGCACTACATATCCCAAGTAACATGACCCAGTCCAATTTTGTGGTAACCAAGGGTATGCTCTATGCCCACAGATGAAATAGGTGTTATTATAGGCTTCAAATTTGTTCCATATCTGGTGCATCATTCCTATTCCGTGTTCTCCTTTCCAGATTTTTTTACTAGTCAAATTTTGTACTGTGGACAGATTCCACCGTCCCCAATAGGGCCATTCGACTGCACCCGGTGGTTTAGTAGTAGTTTTAGTTAAAGTGTAGTTACATTTGCACTCACTCCATCCAACCATCAATCCTTCTCCATTGTCGTTTACCAGACAGACTTCTCCTTTTGTTTTATTTATGGTTCCCATTGACGTCACTAATAGACTCTCTGGATTCCTTCGACTATCATATTGGGGATGAAACCACCCTTCAAGTTTTATAAGGATTACATAGAAGATAGGAGCAGGAGTAGGCCATTCGGCCCTTCGTGCCTGCTCCGCCATTTAATGAGATCATGGCTGATCCTTTAATTCAGTATCCCGTCCCCGCCTTCTCTCCGTAACCCTTAACCCCTTTTGCCCGTAGAAATATATCTAATTCCCTCTTAAATATATTTAATGAGCTGGCGTACACTGCCCTCTGTGGCAATGAGTTCCACAGGTTCACCACTCTCTGAGTGAAGAAATTCCCCCTCATCTCTGTCCTAAATGGTTTAGCCCTTATCCTTAAATTATGTCCTCTAGTTCTGTTCTCACCCGCCAAGGGAAACATTCCTTCTGCATCCAGTCTGTCTAGACCTGTCAGAATTTTATACACTTCTATGAGGTCCCCTCTCAATCTTCTAAACTCCAGTGTGTACATCCCTAAACTACATAGTCTCTCCTCATAGGTCATTCCCGCCATTCCTGGTATCAGCCTGGTGAATCGCCGCTGCACCCCCTCCATGGCAAGAACATCCTTCCTCAGATGAGGCGACCAAAACTGTACACAGTACTCGAGGTGTGGTCTCACCAGTGCCCTGTACAGCTGCAGCAAGGTATCCCTGTTCCTGTATTCTAACCCTTTTGCTATGAAGGCCAGCATACCGTTTGCCTTCTTGACCGCCTGTTGCACCTGCATGCTCGCCTTCAGTGACTGGTGTACAAGAACACCCAGGTCTCTCTGTACTTCCCCCTCTCCCAATCTATTGCCATTTAAATAATAATTTGCCCTCCCGTTCCTGCACCCAAGGTGGATAACTTCGCACTTGTCCACATTATAGTGCATCTGCCATTTATCCGCCCAATCGCCCAGTCTGTCCAAATCGCTCTGGAGCTTCCTGGTCTCTTCCTCTGAGCCCACCCCACCTCCTAGTTTAGTGTCGTCTGCAAATTTGGAAATGCTGCATCCGACTCCCTGATCCAGGTCATTAATGTAAATTGTGAACAGCTGGGGGCCCAGGACAGATCCCTGTGGTACCCCACTTGTTACTGCCTGCCATTCAGAAAATGAGCCGTTTATTCCAACTCTCTGTTTTCTATCTGACAGCCAGTTCCCTATCCACGCCAAAACTTTCCCCTTTATCCCATGAGCCTCAATTTTCCATGCTAATCTTTTATGTGGGACCTTATCGAAGGCCTTTTGGAAGTCCAGGTACACCACATCTACTGGCTCTCCCCCATCTATTCTACCAGTTACTCCCTCAAAAAATTCCAATAGATTAGTCAAGCACGATTTACCCTTTGTAAATCCATGTTGACTCTGTCCTATCCTGTCCCCATTTGCTAAGTGCTCCGCTATTTCATCCTTAATGATGGACTCCAGCATTTTGCCCACAACTGATGTAAGGCTTACAGGTCTGTAATTACCTGCTTTTTCCCTACCCCCCTTTTTGAATAGTGGGGTAACGTTAGCTACCCTCCAATCCATCGGCACTGTTCCCGAGTCTAATGAATTCTGAAAAATCATCCTTAGTGCATCCGCTATCTCTAGGGCCACCTCCTTCAGTACCCTAGGATGCATGTTATCAGGCCCTGGGGATTTGTCCACCTTCAATCCCTTTAGCTTCCTTAACACCATATCCTTAGAGATATTGATTTGCGTCAGTTCCTCCTTTGCCAATGTCCCTATTTTTCCCGATATCCCAGGGAGGTTTTTTGTGTCTTCCTTCGTAAAGACTGACCCAAAGTATGCATTTAGTTGATCTGCCATTTCCTTATTTCCCATTATATATTCCCCCGTATCTGACTGCAATGGACCAACTTTGGTTTTCACCAGTCTTTTCCTTTTGATATATTTATAAAAGCTTTTGGAGTTAGTTTTTATATTTTCCGCCAGCTTGTTTTCGTAAGCTATTTTGCCCCTCTTGATCATGCCCTTTGCCCTCCTTTGCTCTATCTTAAACTGTTCCCAATCTTCCGCTCTGGCGCTTTTTTTGGCTATTTTATACGCCCTATCTTTGGATTTTATGCTGTCTCTAATTTCCCCTGTTATCCACGGTTGAGTCACCTTTTTAGATTTCCTTTTATGCCGGGAAAAATAGGGACATTGGCAAAGGAGGAACTGACGCAAATCAATATCTCTAAGGATATGGTGTTAAGGAAGCTAAAGGGATTGAAGGTGGACAAATCCCCAGGGCCTGATAACATGCATCCTAGGGTACTGAAGGAGGTGGCCCTAGAGATAGCGGATGCACTAAGGATGATTTTTCAGAATTCATTAGACTCGGGAACAGTGCCGATGGATTGGAGGGTAGCTAACGTTACCCCACTATTCAAAAAGGGGGGTAGGGAAAAAGCAGGTAATTACAGACCTGTAAGCCTTACATCAGTTGTGGGCAAAATGCTGGAGTCCATCATTAAGGATGAAATAGCGGAGCACTTAGCAAATGGGGACAGGATAGGACAGAGTCAACATGGATTTACAAAGGGTAAATCGTGCTTGACTAATCTATTGGAATTTTTTGAGGGAGTAACTGGTAGAATAGATGGGGGAGAGCCAGTAGATGTGGTGTACCTGGACTTCCAAAAGGCCTTCGATAAGGTCCCACATAAAAGATTAGCATGGAAAATTGAGGCTCATGGGATAAAGGGGAAAGTATTGGCGTGGATAGGGAACTGGCTGTCAGATAGAAAACAGAGAGTTGGAATAAACGGCTCATTTTCTGAATGGCAGGCAGTAACAAGTGGGGTACCACAGGGATCTGTCCTGGGCCCCCAGCTGTTCACAATTTACATTAATGACCTGGATCAGGGAGTCGGATGCAGCATTTCCAAATTTGCAGACGACACTAAACTAGGAGGTGGGGTGGGCTCAGAGGAAGAGACCAGGAAGCTCCAGAGCGATTTGGACAGACTGGGCGATTGGGCGGATAAATGGCAGATGCACTATAATGTGGACAAGTGCGAAGTTATCCACCTTGGGTGCAGGAACGGGAGGGCAAATTATTATTTAAATGGCAATAGATTGGGAGAGGGGGAAGTACAGAGAGACCTGGGTGTTCTTGTACACCAGTCACTGAAGGCGAGCATGCAGGTGCAACAGGCGGTCAAGAAGGCAAACGGTATGCTGGCCTTCATAGCAAAAGGGTTAGAATACAGGAACAGGGATACCTTGCTGCAGCTGTACAGGGCACTGGTGAGACCACACCTCGAGTACTGTGTACAGTTTTGGTCGCCTCATCTGAGGAAGGATGTTCTTGCCATGGAGGGGGTGCAGCGGCGATTCACCAGGCTGATACCAGGAATGGCGGGAATGACCTATGAGGAGAGACTATGTAGTTTAGGGATGTACACACTGGAGTTTAGAAGATTGAGAGGGGACCTCATAGAAGTGTATAAAATTCTGACAGGTCTAGACAGACTGGATGCAGAAGGAATGTTTCCCTTGGCGGGTGAGAACAGAACTAGAGGACATAATTTAAGGATAAGGGCTAAACCATTTAGGACAGAGATGAGGGGGAATTTCTTCACTCAGAGAGTGGTGAACCTGTGGAACTCATTGCCACAGAGGGCAGTGTACGCCAGCTCATTAAATATATTTAAGAGGGAATTAGATATATTTCTACGGGCAAAAGGGGTTAAGGGTTACGGAGAGAAGGCGGGGACGGGATACTGAATTAAAGGATCAGCCATGATCTCATTAAATGGCGGAGCAGGCACGAAGGGCCGAATGGCCTACTCCTGCTCCTATCTTCTATGTAATCCTTATAAAACTTGAAGGGTGGTTTCATCCCCAATATGATAGTCGAAGGAATCCAGAGAGTCTATTAGTGACGTCAATGGGAACCATAAATAAAACAAAAGGAGAAGTCTGTCTGGTAAACGACAATGGAGAAGGATTGATGGTTGGATGGAGTGAGTGCAAATGTAACTACACTTTAACTAAAACTACTACTAAACCACCGGGTGCAGTCGAATGGCCCTATTGGGGACGGTGGAATCTGTCCACAGTACAAAATTTGACTAGTAAAAAAATCTGGAAAGGAGAACACGGAATAGGAATGATGCACCAGATATGGAACAAATTTGAAGCCTATAATAACACCTATTTCATCTGTGGGCATAGAGCATACCCTTGGTTACCACAAAATTGGACTGGGTCATGTTACTTGGGATATGTAGTGCCCTATATACATCATATTTCATCTTTGGATAGCCACCCTGGGACACGAGTAAAACGAGCCATTACAGAAACTGAAAGGTTCTTTGCTATAGCATTTCCCTGGTATGGAACAGGGAAGCTGGCAAGATAATCTATAAACATGGCAGCAGTGCTGGAACAAATAGCCAATGATAAACGCAGAAATGGTGGCTATGCGCACTGTTGCTTTACAAAACCGCATGGCTCTGGACTAATTGTTGGCAAAAGGGGGCACAAGGTTGTATCCTGCATCTTTCCATTCATTTTCCAACTGATCTGGGTTTAAACTATTTTGGGTCTGAAATGTACTGGCTGCCTCCTTATTCCAGGTGGTATTAGACTGTAATAACCACCCTACCATCTCTTCTATTTCGAAGGGAATGGGCCTTAGAGGTATTCCACCCTCTGCATGCACAGGGATGTGGCTGCATATCCAGCATTTGGCAAGGTTCTGTCTTTTAGCGTACAGATAGCTCATGTATACAAAGGTATTAACTTGATGATAGTTATGCATATTTAACAGTCTTCTACTTCTCCCTCCTTGTTTCTTAGCGGTCCTACTAATTTTTCTTTTCTGAGTAATTGATGTTGAAACAAGGGGTTGTGTAAAAGGATTATCACAAAACATTGACTTAGCTGTCAGGGCCAGTCCTCCTCTTGAATTACCACTGCAGATAACCCCTCCGTTCGCAGTTTTGTCACTTGGTAATACAGTATCAGGGCATGTAACCCATAGCTTATCAAGCTTCTGTCCACTATCATCTTCTACTATCTTATTCTGCCTAATCCTAAGACTCAGGGGTTGATACGGGGGTACCTGCATAGTGTGCTTCTATGCATGGTTTGCCCTTCAGGGGATCTGGTAAATCAATATGGCAGTTTCAATTATCGTTAACAAAGGGAACAGTCTTATTAGAGTCCAAATCCAGTTCATCTTGGCAGTGTATTGTCTTAGACTGATGCCTTCTTACAATGGGACGCATGTATCCATGTTGGTCGCTCCTTTACTTTTACAGCGGTGTTTGTGGTCAGGAGTACTTGGAAGGGTCCCTCAAATCTGGGTTGAAGGCCATTCTTTCGTTTGAAGATTTTTATGTAGACGTTATCTCCTGGCTCGAAAGTATGGCACTTTCCTTCAGCGGGATCGACCTGGGCTTCCTTCACCTGTTGATGGAAACTAGAAATGCATTTGGTTAGTGCAATGCAATAACTCAACATATCTTCCTCCATTTTATGAATGTCCATTTGTTTAGCTGTTAAAGGTGCTGAAAAAGGCAATCTTTGTGGTCTTCCCATGACGATCTCGTGAGGCGACAATCCTGTAATTCTGTTGGTAGCAGACCGCATTGTCATTAAAGCTATGGGTAACAAATCAACCCATTTAAGTCCAGTTTCTTTACACAGTTTTGCAAGCTTGTTTTTCAGCATCCCGTTATATCTTTCCACTAGTCCAGCCGACTGTGGATGATAACTACAATGAAGGTGCTGGTTAATCTGTAAAGCTTTGCATAGTTCCTTAATCACTGTTCCCGTAAAATGGGACCCATTGTCACTTGACAGTTTTGCTGGTATCCCAAAGCGAGGTACAATGTCCTTCAATAAACATTTAGCAACAGTAGTAGCGTCATTCTTTCTACAAGGAAACGCTTCAATCCATCTTGAAAACATATCAACAATAACTAATACATATTTAAAGCTCATGCACACAGGTAGTTCAATAAAATGCATTTGCAAGTGTACAAAAGTACCCATGGGGTTTGGATGGGATGCGGGCTGTACCTTCTTTATTTTTTTTTCCTGCATTCATGGTCTGGCAGATAATACAATTTTCACAAATTTGTTTTGCCAATTTTGAGATTCCTGGTGCATACCAGGTCTTAAGGATATAGTCCGCCATCCCCCCCTTTGCCCGCATGGGTGAATTTATGAACACATCGGGCAATTGGTGATAGTAATGATTTGGGTGCCACCATGCAGCCGTCATGATGAACCCATAAGCCGTCAGTGTTTTTAAAACAATGATTAACAACCCATTCCTTTACTTCATCAGAACTGGCCCTATTTTGATGGGTCAGCACATCATCTAAGGACGGGGGCTGCGGTATCTCTGGCTTTTCCCTAACAGGGAAGGCTGAAACTTGTCGTTCAGCACTTGATATAGCTACTGACTTAGCAGCGCTATCTGCAGCAGCGTTTCCAAGCGCAACCTTGTCCAAATGCCCCGTGTGCGCTTGGCACTTAATAATTGCAATCTGTTTACGTCTCTGAATAGCTAGTAAAAGATTTTTCACTTCTTGTGCATTTTTAATCTGGGTTCCCGAGGAAGTCAGGTAACCATGAATTTTCCAAATTTGTCATGCTCATGTATTCATTGTCTACAATAGCCAGTCATTCCTAGAAAATGCTTCATTTCTCCTTTAGTTTTTGGCAACGATGTGTTGCAAACAACCTTTATTCTATCCGGCGTTAACTCCCTGTTTTAACAATGATTCCATCACTGGCTCAATTCCTTTTTCTGCTTTCTCTGACAATGGATACTGTGACCTTTTGGGTAATGGTGCAGCTGGATTAATTGTAACTTTATAGGGCTGTGCAGTCTAATAGTTAGGAGGTATTTTAAATTTAAAAACGGCTGATAATCTTGTCCTGTTTTGTCATAGCAGGCCGTGCAGTGCAATTTTGAATGCCATTTCCCTAGTTTCAGGGATTCCTGGTGTTGTTTTATGGAGCTTGTAACGAATCCCCACGCTCCTAACAGACTGACAAGTTTGCGACTCAAACTTGGGTCGGCAATTTCCCATGCGTAATGAACAGGGTGTTTTACTTCTGTTACTGGGTATGCATATGCCTTATCTACTTGGATTTCTATCGTTACTCCTGATGGGGAGCAAATGATTGTAGCATTCATTTTGCACAGCAAGCCTCTTCCACATAAATTCATAGAGACATCTCCTGATAACAGAAAGGAGTGTTCTTCCTCAAATTCTTCTACTTTTACTGTGAGGGGAGTCGATTGATTCAAGTGTTGTAGTATTCCAGCCAATCCAGCTATCGGGGTCTTTTTCCCATTAATAGGCATTCCTTCAGAATATCCTTTCCCTAACACTGAAAAGGTTGCTCCTGTATCTACTAAAATGACATAGGTCTCCCAGCTATTTGCATTATAATTTCAGGTTCGCTGCGTGAATTTAAAGAAACAACGGGCATTTGGTGGTCTGTGGCGCCTGGGGCTGCTGGTGTCAGTCAGTAATTCTGATCTCTATTTCTCCTAAATCCCTGTCCGTTTGTAGGGTAACCTCCTGACTGGTCCGAAAAAGGGTTATGGACAGTGAAATTAGGACCTTTATTCTCTAACGGAGGTCCATTATTGGAGGTTTTATTCTGACGATTTTTCGCAGGGCATTGGTTTGCCCAATGTCCGGGTTGTCCGCAATTGTAACAATTACCAGATCGTCCATACCCTCTTACTCTACCACGTCTTCCTCTATATTCCCCTCTATTCATCCTTCTATAGTTACCTTGTTATCCTACCATAATAGAGGAGAAAGGTGTTTCTTCGGGGTAATTTTTTTTTCTGACTCAACAAACATAGAGGCAGTCTTTTTATCTGGCTGTTCTCTATTTCTCTCTCGTCCGTTAAACATTTCTCGAGGCAAGTAATTCTTTCTATGTTAAATGACTATCTGAGGGAAAGGGTCTAGTCTTATTTACAGTCCATTTGGATCAATTTGGTAGGTGATCAATGGATGATTGACCAGTTCTTTAACATAAAGGCTGCTGGCGTGCCTTTCTCGGGTGGCTTACTGGCGCTAGCACTCATTTTAGCAGCTTAAATGGTTCACTTAAAACAATCTAAACTCCCGTGACAATCTATGATCTGCGTTGTACGCCCCTACAGATCAGATTAATAAACTATACATACGTATAAAACTCGAGGGTTCTCAACCCTCGTGGAAGGTATTTCTAACTGGGGAAAATACTGAATCCACAATAGCTTAGTGGATCATGTAAAAGACATCACTATTTTCTCAACCATACATTCCGCCGCGGGACTCACTTCCCCGGCTTGGGTCTTTTCCAACCCCTTCTGCAGTTTTTTTTCAGCTTAAATATTTTAGTTAAAACATACAACAATTCCGTAACACTCTATGATCTGCGTGGGACGCCTCTACAGATCAGACATGACTAAACATTAATACATATAACAATAAACAATAAACAATACACTTGTTAAACAACAACCAAAGTGTTACTAAATCCCCAACCTATGCAGCCTTACTGGACAAAGTTGCAAAGTTGATTGATAATAACAAGTAGTTAAATACTCACTCTCATAAACATTAAACATTGACACTGTGTTTCAGACAATCGGCCACTCTTCTCTCCTTTTACCATATTCCCTTTAGCCAAATCTTTAGCAAAAAGGGCCTTCAATTTGTCCCAGCTAACTTCAAGCTCTTCTCTCCTTCTACCCTACTCCCTTTAGCCAAATCTTTAGCAAAAAGGGCCTTCAATTTGTCCCAGCTAACTTCAAGCTGGAACCTTGCTAGTTCAATTTCCAGTAAATCGCTAGCTCCTTAGTTAATCAAATTCCTGACTTAACCTTCTCTCTCAGCAAGCTGGAACCTTGCTAGTTCAATTTCCAATAAATCGCTAGCTCCTTAGTTAATCAAATTCCTGACTTAACCTTCTCTCTCTGGTACCTTTATACAGTCCTTTTCTGCACGATCCTGTTCGCGGGGCGTCAGCGCCTCATGGCTGGTCCTCTGTTCCGTTTCTGAAAGGGAAGCAGTCACAACGGCAGCTTAACCTCCGAACCTTGTGAGTCAATTACCCGATGGCAGTACTGTCCAATGGAATAAACAGACTGTGCGCAGCTATGCTTCTGGCAGGGAAAGTCCCAAAAATGTGGCAAAACACCACCTTCGGCCGATGGGATTTTCCCAAC
This sequence comes from Somniosus microcephalus, assembly GCF_052327205.1. Classification (NCBI taxonomy): domain Eukaryota; kingdom Metazoa; phylum Chordata; class Chondrichthyes; order Squaliformes; family Somniosidae; genus Somniosus; species Somniosus microcephalus. The sequence continues at coordinate 546,575 of NW_028225233.1, read as the reverse complement.
CGAGCAACGTACTCGGCGTCTGTTAACTCACCAATTGGTACAGCAAGCCATCTCGGTGGAACCTCCAAATTGTAGAAGTGCCTTACTTCTTAGCTCTGGGTAATGACTCAATACACACTTGGATTCGTCAGACGGACAGGCCTTTTATTTAACTTGCAAGGGGAATCAGTACCTCCACTCAAGGGGTGAGGCTACTATTCCAATGATACAGCGTAAGCCTTCCATATTTATACAGTGTAACAAACAAGTTTGATTGACATTCCTTTGTTCCTCTATCAGGATACATTTTAGATTAATCATCAGGTAGAAATAACATATTGACAGAAGGATCCTGGACACATAAGTCAACCATTAATCTATAACAGGGCATGAATCGTGTAACCGGAGGTCCTCTTTAATCATATATAGGGAGGCTAGCTTTGCTTTCGGTCACAAGTTATCAGGTCATTGGTACATCAAAGAAACTCATTATTTCACTTCTACATTCTCATTAGGTGGGTAGACATCTGTTCCTGGCTGCAGTCCGAGTACTTACAATAGCTCTAGTTACACATCGACACTTGCCCAGTGTCAAGTCTGAAAACTTTTACCCAGCAAGCACTTGAAATTAACCCCTTATATCATGTAGATTTCCTCAGTATGTGAGTGTCAGTTTCTGTCTTTCTGTCTGTGTCTAGTATGGGAGTGTAGATTTTACTCTGTAAATGTCTATCTCTGGTATGTGAGTGGGGTTTTCATCTGTATCTGTCAGTCAATCTCAGTTACAGTAAGTGATTGTGATTCTTTCTCAATCTGTCATTCTGTGAGTGATAATATAGTTACCGTGTATGAGAAGGAGCTGCCTGCACTGCTCCTTGTATTACACATGGAGGAGAGATCACTTTTTATTCTGGCTCAGTGAAGTATTTTGCTTCGAGAATAATAATATGAGAAAAATATTGGTGATACAATATGGACAATTGAGGGTAGAATATAAAAATAAAGTTATATTTAATGTGTTTTTTTATAATAAAGTAAAGTATCTGGAGAGAGGAAACAGCGATACAAACATTGTCTTTGTCTGACCTCACTGCAATACAGCGGGTCTCAGATTCTCCACACCAGGTGTGTAGGACTGTTCTATGGTAAGTTATCAGCATCCAGACACAACACACACCCAGCACTGCACCATGAATGGAACCACCTCAATACAGCCGGTCTCAGATTCTCCACACCAGGTGTGTAGGACTGTTCTATAGTAAGTTATCAGCATCCAGACACAACACAAACCCAGCACTGGACCATGAATGGAACCACCTCAATACAGCTGGTCTCAGATTCTCCACACCAGGTGTGTAGGATTGTTCTATGGTAAATTATCAGCATCCGGACACAACACAAACCCAGCACTGGACCATGAATGGAACCACCTCAATACAGCCGGTCTCAGATTCTCCACACCAGGTGTGTAGGACTGTTCTATAGTAAGTTATCAGCATCCTGGCACAACACAAATCCAGCACTGGACTATGAATGGAACCACCTCATTGCCACACGCCAGTTTTATATCTCCCATTCCCATGGGACGACCTATGAAGTTCTGGATGGCTTCCTGGAATATAACCACAGGTACCTGGGCTGTATAAACAATTGTTTTCAGTCTAAGGACAGAAAGCAGCGAGTTGTGGTAAATGTCTGTTTTTCAGACTGGAGGATGGTAGACAGTAGTGTTCCCCAAGGGTCAGTGCTGTGGCCACTGCTTTTTTGATCCATATAAATAACCTGGATATTGGAATACAAAGTTGAATTTCTGAATTTGCAGATGACACCAAACTTGGGGGTGAGGCAGGCAGTGAGCATCGACTGCAACAGGACACAGAAAGGCTAGCAGAATTGACAGACAAGTGGCAGATAGAACTTAATACAGAGACGTGTGAGATGATGCATTTTGGCAGAAGAAGAAAGGCTAGCAGAATTGACAGACAAGTGGCAGATAGAACTTAATACAGAGACGTGTGAGATGATGCATTTTGGCAGAAGGAACAGGGAGAGGAAATATACACTTAATGACACAGTTTTAAAGAGTGTGCAGGGACAGAAGAACCTGGGAGTTAATGTGCATAGGTCCCTGAAGGTGGCAGGACATATTGAGAGAGTGGTTAGGAAAGTATATGGGATCTTGGGTTTCATAAATAGAGATATTGAGTACAAAAGTAGAGATGTTATGCTGAAACTTTATAAAGCACTGTTTAGGCCACAACTGGAGTATTGCGTTAAGTTCTGCTCACCACACTTTAGGAAGGATGTGAAGGCCCTTGAGAGGGCGCAGAGGAGATTGACCAGAATAGTTCTGGGGAGGGGGGGATCTTAGCTACAAGGAAATGTTGGAGAAGCTGGATTTGTTTTTATTAGAGCAAAGGAGGTTGAGGTGTGATTTGATAGAGGTGTCCAAGATTATGACGGGTTTGAATAGGCTAGATGGAGAAAGGCTGTTCCCACTACTTGATGGTACAAGGACCAGGGAACACAGAATTAAGGTTTTGGGCAAGAGATATGGGGGGGTTGGGTGTGAGGACATTTTTTTTTAATGCAGCGAGTGGTGAGGACCTGGAACTCGCTGCCGACGGAAGTGGTGGAAGCGGAGACACTAAATGTGTTCAAGGGGAGACTGGATAGGCACTTGAGGGAAATACACTTGCAGGGCTACGGGGATAGAGCGGGGGAATGGGACTGACTGAATTGCTCTACAGAGAGTCAGCATGGACTCGATGGGCCGAACGGATTCCTTCTGTGCCGTTATGAATCTATGACTATGACTCTATGGAAACCGAGTTAGGGCCTGTGTAGTTAACAGAATGCCACAGAGCGCGGATCCTGATGTACCTGAAGGAGCGACTATGTATCTCCTAATCACCAGCACACGGTTCTGGAGAACTCAATGTATCGAAACAAAATACCCGATTTTTGAAATGTATTCTTTCGCACTTCTCACCTGGTGCCCGCAATAGATGCACTTTGTGAACTAAAGCAGCAATGATTTGAAAGGGCGAGGTGGTTTACTTTCTATGTTAACTTACACTGTACACACACAGCCCGAGAATGGCCTCTCCCTTCCCCCACTCACTCCATGTTCCGGAAATATTTCCTGCTTCAATCTGTCTCGTAGAAACACCCGCGAATGCCGCTGAACAGTCCCAGTGCGACGAGCTGCTGTGAGGAGGCTGCTGTTTGCTCCCTTACTCAGGCCCATGATATCTCCGCTCCCTGATGTGTTCAGCGATCATTAGCCGAGCACAGAGGAAACGGTCCCCGCTGGCAGAGCTGGGGGAGGGGAGCTCGCAGGGCCCTTCCTGTCGCTTTATACACTGTGCTGGAGAGGGGGAGGAGAAGGCAAGTGTTTATCACGCATGCTCAGACCTCTCTCCTGAGGCAAATTAAAAGAAGCAACAGCAACAACAACTTGAATTTATAAAGCACATTTAAATGAATAAATCGTCCCAATGATCTTGACAGGAGCGTTATCAAAGAAACATTGTCACCGAAACAGATAAGGAGATATTAGGAGCGGAGGAAGCGACTCTGGACACACGTCAGTTGCTGCCGGTGAGTGTGAGAGCGACGCGAATCCTGTCCCTTTGAGCGATTTGTTTCCCCATACTGTATGGAAGGATGGAGAGGAACAGGCTCTGTCAATCTCTGATACTGAACTGCTGGTGAGTGGGGAGTTTAATCCGTCTCTGCCTGTCTCCGCTGGGTGAGTAGGCGACTGATACCAGACAAGTTCCCGAGCCTGTGTGACTGTCACCCCCTGTGTCTGTCGCTGTGCCTTGTGCACAGGATCAATCCTCAGTCACTCTATCCCCCAGCCCTGCCTGTTATATCTGGATCGATGCTGAACCTCTCAGTTTTCGCTCTGTTGAAACCGAGTTCAGGGTATGTGTGGTGAACAGAATGTCTCACTATTTCTGTGAATAATACTATGATCTAAAAGCAGGCCAGACTCGACACAGCCAAACTGTGACACGTTCCTGCCCCTAAATCTCGGTAACAGAGAGTGCGTGGACCGCCTGGCTCAGAGTATGAACATTAAGACTGATACAGTCTCTCTGCCTCTCTCTCTGGTTGTTGTCTCTGGGTGTTGAGAATGGAATGCACAGGACACCAGTTGCTCTGTTCTGTTCCTCAATTTCGGAGAGAGAGACAGAGAGAGGCTAGAGGGGCGGTGAGATCATCATTTCAATTTTCATATAAATCAAACATATTTCTGCCTGCGAACAATATAATACCTTCAAACCAGATATGGGTGAACACAGCCAGAGCTGTGATTGGCTCCTGCCCCTGAATCTGGGGAACAGACACTATGAGGAGCGCCGGCCTCAGAGTGTTTAACACTGACTGAGCTCGGAAACTGCAACTAACCCCGAGAATCGGCAGCACAGGCCGAGCGGAGAGGAAAACCTGTCCTGTGAACTGTAAATCTGGGAACAGATTGTGCTGTGAATGAGCAGAGTGAACATTGTGTCAGCGAGTGTGTTAAAGGGGCGGGTGGGTTAGACTAATGTCACTGTGTTTGTGTGTCCACTCTCATCGCCGGATTTCAGACACCCTCTTGTGTAAAATTTAAAGATTTCCCTGTCATAGGATCGCCCTGCTCCCCTGCTCAGCCCTGAAGTGGGAATTAAACGTGAAGCTTTAGTTGATTTCAAATTTCAGTCGACAAACAGCGAACATTTCCGCGATTGGGTGAGAGAGCGCGATCAGTGCAGCAATGAAACGGTTTTAAATCGAAATTGTTGTCTTGTATTCTGATGAAACTTTCTCGACAGCAAACATTCCAGTCTTCCAGACAGAAAGAGGCCAGTCTGGGAATGTGGAGTGCCCGAGTTTAATTGGAATCGGAGAGTTAATAAGGACAGAGAAACACAGAGGGGCTGGAGGGGCCGGGAGCTGACAGCAGGATGTCTCCGCCCCGTCCGCTCGCTGCCTATAAGTAGCTCTGTGCCGCCGCCTCTCGTCACATTCCTGACCCAGCTCTGACTGTCAGAGAGATTTTCTACAGAGTCGCGGACATGACTGAGACCGCAGCCGCCGAAACGGCTCCTCCTGCCGCCGCCGCTCAAACCAAGGCTCCCAGCAAGAAGAAGAAGGCGGCTCCCCGCTCCAAGCCTGCCGATCCCACGTTGGGCGAACAGATCCTCAAGGTTGTGGCGAGTGGCAGCGATCGCAAGGGGATGTCCCTGGCGGCGATATAGAAGGTTCTGGCTGCCAACGGCTTCGATGTGTTGAGGCAGCGTTCACTGATCAATTTAAGTATCAAGAGGAAAGTGGAAAACGGCTTCCTGGAGCAGACCAAGGGCACGGGCGCCGCGGGCTCCTTCAGGCTCGCTAAGAAGGAATCCCAGCGGAAAGAGGGAAAGAAGGTGAAGAAACCAGCAGCCAAGAAATCTGCAGCCAAGAAACCAGCAGCCAAGAAATCTCCAGCTAAGAAATCTCCAGCCAAGAAATCTCCAGCTAAGAAACCAGCAGCCAAGAAACCAGCAGCCAAGAAAACGACCACCATGAATGCAGCAACGTCAAAAAAGACATTGAAAGCGGCGGCTGGGAAGAAGGCGGCGGCGAAGAAGCCCAAGAGCCCCAAGAAGGCCCGAGGCGGAAAGGTGAAGGCGGCCAAGAAGGTGGAAAAACACAAGGCCAAGCCCAAATCAGCATAGCCTCAGAAAGCAGCGCCCAAAAGAAAAGAAAAAGGACAACTTGTAAACATCTGAACCCAAAGGCTCTTCTCAGAGCCACCCACGTCTTTCCAAAAAGAGCTGATCACGGAATCAGATGATCCATGTCCCGGGGCCGGGCTCAGATTCCCGATTGAAATCATTTCAAATGAACCGCGGCTCCCTGGTGACTCGCTGACATTCGCTGCACCCACCCCTGCCCCAGTGTCTGCAATAAAACACAGAATGGGATGTCCGGGCCGGGCCTCACTAACTGGGGGGTGTTCGGCTCCAGTCTCAGGTTATGGTCATTTTCAGGGGTTCACAGGTTCAGGGAATCTCGAGCGGCAGAGCGGGGCTATAAAAGCCCCAGAGACCAGGAAAGGCCTCAATGCGAGAATCGCGGGCTGAGCGGCTGTATAAAAGCCCCAGAGACCAGGTAAGGCCTCAGTGCGAGAATCGCGGGCTGAGCGGCTGTATAAAGGCCCCAGAGACCAGGTAAGGTCTCAGTGCGAGAATCGCGGGCTGAGCGGCTGTATAAAGGCCCCAGAGACCAGGTAAGGCCTCAGTGCGAGAATCGCGGGCTGAGCGGCTGTATAAAGTCCCCAGAGACCAGGTAAGGTCTCAGTGCGAGAATCGCGGGCTGAGCGGCTGTATAAAAGCCCCAGAGACCAGCTAGGCCTCAGTGTGAGAATCGCGGGCTGAGCGGCTGTATAAAGGCCCCAGAGACCAGGTAAGGTCTACAGTGCGAGAACCGCGGGCTGAGCGGCTGTATAAAGGCCCCAGAGACCAGGGAAGGTCTCAGTGCGAGAATCGCGGGCTGAGCGGCTGTATAAAGGCCCAGAGACCAGGTAAGGTCTCAGTGCGAGAATCGCGGGCTGAGCGGCTGTATAAAGGCCCCAGAGACCAGGTAAGGTCTCAGTGTGAGAACCGCGGGCTGAGCGGCTGTATAAAGGCCCCAGAGACCAGGTAAGGTTTACCAATCTCCAGTCTGGGAACTCGGAGGGAAGGAGAGAGGTAAAAGGTAATCCAAGTATGACGTCACCAGAAAGCGGTTAAGTGATTGGCTGGTAAGTATTTCTCCCTTTTTAAGCTTAAATCTCTTTGGTTTATAGTTTCTAAGGTGTGATATTCACCATCTAGAATCGGGGCAGAGGGTATTTAAGAATAATATTAATAAATTTAATTAATTACATAGAATGGGAGATCAGGTGATGTGTTGCTGCTGCAATATGTGAGAGCTGGTGGACACCATTGATGCTCACGGTGATCACATTTGCAGAAAGTGTTGGCTGCTGGAGGAATTCCGGTTCCGTGTTGAAGAGCTGGAGTCCGAGCTTCAAACACTGAGACACATCAGGGAGGGGGAGAGTTACCTGGACTCTGTGTATCACGAGGTATTCACACCAATTAGATTAATTAATTCAGATGTAGTCTGTGGCCAGGGTCAGGATGGTGTGACCAGAAGTGAGGCAGGTACGGGGATCCAGGATGTAGTGTTGGAGGAGCCGCAGCCCTTGCACTTGTCCAACAGGTTCGAGGCTCTTACTCCCTGTGAGGATGGGAACAGGGACTGCGGGGAGGATGAGCAACCTGGACACAGCACCATGGAGCGGGGGGCCATTCAAGTGGGGGGAGTTAAAAGAAATGTTGTAGTGGTAGGGGATAGTATCATTAGGGGGATAGATTGAGTTCTTTGCAGCCGAGAGCGCGAGTCCTGAAGGCTGTGTTGCCTGCCCGGTGCCAGGGTTAAGGACATCTCCTCTGGACTGGAGAGAAACTTGGAGTGGGAGGGGGAGGATCCAGTTGTCGTGGTCCATGTTGGTACCAACGACATAGATAGGACAAGGAAGGATGTTCTGCTGAGGGAGTTTGAGCAGCTAGGGGCCAAATTAAAAAGCAGAACCACAAGGGTAATAATCTCTGGATTATTACCTGAGCCACGAGCGAATTTGGCTAGGACAAATAAAATTAGAGAGTTAAATGCGAGGCTCAAAGACTGGTGTGGGAGAAATGGGTTTTGCTTCCTGGGACACTGGCACCAGTACTGGGGCAGGAGGGAGCTGTTCCATTGGGACGGGCTTCACTTGGCCAGTGCTGGGACTAGAGTCCTGACGGATCATATAACTAGGGCTGTAGAGAGGGCTTTAAACTAATGTTGTAGGAAAAATAATTCCTCGGAAACTAGAGTTTGAGTAAGAGAGACAGCTTTATTAAATGACAGAGCTCTGGGAGAAGCGTCTGCAACCACACGGTCTGTGAGAGCACCTTCTCCTCGATTGTAGTACGTGCCGAGCTTATATAAAATTCCAAGAAGTTGGTTTTAGATCATTTACATTCATTCAATCAATTCGTTTATTAGCGCATATCGTTATTTTCCTCCAGTCAGGAGTTTACACGCTTGTGTTGCCAATTCTGCCTCTTCAGTGATTGTGAAAGGTCTTCGTTCCGTCTTGTTCCGTCCGCGTCAACGGCGGAATGTGATTAGTTCGATAATAGGATACCAGTGAACCTTGTTAGTCCTCAGTGATTCAATTAGTCCCAGTCAGGACACGAGATGAACTTTGTTCCAGCCATGCGTAAGCGTGGTATGTCTCATTGTGCAGTGATTCAATTAGTCCCAGTCAGCGAATTTGTTGTTTGTGTCTTTTCCAGCAAAATCTTGTCCAGCAAAATTTTATTCTAACACTAACTAGTGGGGGGGAGGTTCCTGGAGAGCAAATAATAAAAATGACAACAGAGAAGGTCATAGACTTAGGTAGCAGTGGGGAAATTAAAAACCAGAGCATGTCAGGAAGGGGCAGAGGGTATGGTGTAAAAGGTAAAGTAATAAAAAGGGCAAAAGCAGGAACTAAGTGTCACAAAACATCTTTGAAAGTTCTCTATCTGAATGCACGTAGCATTCGTAACAAAATAGACGAGTTAATGGCACAAATAACTACATATGGGTATGATCTTGTGGCCATTACAGAAACATGGCTGCAGGGTGACAATGCCTGGGAATTAAACATACCAGGTTATTTAATGATCAGGAAGGACAGGCAGGAAGGAAGGGGAGGTGGGGTGGCTATGTTAATAAAGGAAGGAATCACTGTAATACAGAGAAATGATATTGGGTCAAAAGATCAGGATAATGAAACAGTTTGGGTGGAGGTAAGGAATAATAAGGGGAAAAAAACACTAGTGGGCGTAGTCTATAGGCCTCCGAACAGTGGCAAATCTGTTGGACGGAGTATCAATCAGGAAATAGTTGAGGCTTGTAATAAGGGAACATCTATAATTATGGGGGATTTTAACTATCATGTTAATTGGACAAATCAAATTGGGCAGGGCTGCCTTGAGGATGAGTTCATTGAGTGTATTAGGGATGGGTTTCTTGAGCAGTATGTAACTGAACCGACCAGGGGGCAAGCAACCTTAGATCTGGTCCCGTGTAACGAGACAGGATTAATTAAAAATGTCCTAGTAAAGGATCCCATTGGAATGAGTGACCATAACATGGTTGAATTCCATATTCAATTAGAGGGTGAGAAGGTTGAATCTCAAACAAGCGTGCTGAGCTTGAATAAAGGAGACTATGAAGGTATGAGAGCGGGATTGAGTAGAGTGGATTGGGACAATAGATTAAAGGCTAAGACGATACATGATCAGTGGTGTACATTTAAGGAGTTATTTTACAACTTCCAAAAAATATATATTCCACTGAGAAGGAAAGGGTGTAAAAGAAAAGACAGCCATCCGTGGCTAAGTAAAGAAATAAAGGATAGTATTCGACTAAAAACGAGGGCATAAAAGGTAGCCAAATCAGTGGGATGATAGAGGATTGGGAAAACTTTAAAAGACATCAAAAAATAACAAAAAGATTGATTAAGAAAGGGAAGATAGATTATGAAAGTAAATTAGCAAAAAATATAAAAACAGATAGTAAGAGTTTTTATAGTTATATCAAAGGAAAAAGGGTGGCTAAAGTAAATGTTGGTCCCTTAGAGGATGAGACTGGGAAATTAATGGTGGCAAATGTGGAGATGGCAAAAACACTGAATGAATATTTTATATCAGTCTTTACAGTAGAAGACACTAAGAATATCCCAACACTGGACAAACAGGGGGCTAAGGGGGGTGGGGGGAGGACCTAAACACGATCAAAATCACTAAGGAAGTGGTACTGAGTAAAATAATGGGACTCAAGGTGGATAAATCACATGGACCTGATGGCTTACATCCTGGGGTCTTGAGGGAAGTGGCGGTAGGGATTGTGGATGCATTGGTAATAATTTTCCAAAACTCCCTGGACTCGGCAAAGGTCCCGGCAGACTGGAAAACTGCTAATGTAACACCCTTATTTAAAAAGGGTAGCAGACAGAAGGCTGGAAACTATTGACCGGTTAGCCTAACATCTGTGGAAGGTAAAATTTTGGAGTCCATTATTAAGGAGACAGTAACAGGACATTTGGATAAACATAATTTAATAGGACAAAGTCAGCATGGTTTTATGAAGGGGAAGTCATGTTTGACAAATTTGCTGGAGTTCTTTGAGGAAGTAACATATAGGGTGGTTAAAGGGGAACCAGTGGACATCGTGTATTTAGACATCCAAAAGGCATTTGACAAGGTGCCACACAAAAGATTATTGCTTAAGATAAAAAAATCATGGGATTGGGGGTAATATTCTGGCATGGATAGAGGATTGGCTATCTAACAGAAGGCAGAGAGTTGGGATAAATGGTTCATTCTCAGACTGGCAATCAGTAACTAGTGGTGTTCCGCAGGGGTCAGTGCTGGGTCCCCAACTCTTTACAATCTATATTAACGATTTGGAGGAGGGGACCGAGTGTAACATATCAAAGTTTGCAGATGATACTAAGTTGGGAGGGAAAGTAGTGAGTGAGGAGGACATAAAAAACCTGCAAGGGGACAGAGACAGGCTAAGTCAGTGGGCAGAGATTTGGCAGATGGAATACAATACTGGAAAGTGTGAGGTTATGCACTTTGGCAGGAAAAATCGTAGAGCAAGTTATTATCTTAATGGCAAGAAACTGGAAAGTACTGAAGTACAAAGGGATCTGGGGGTCCTGGTGCACGAAACTCAAAAGTTAGTATGCAGGTACAGCAAGTGAATAAGAAGGCCAATGGAATGTTGGCTTTCATTGCTAGGGGGATAAAATATAAAAATAGGGAGGTATTGCTTCAGTTGTACAAGGTATTGGTGAGACTGCACCTGGAATACTGCATACAGTTTTGGTGTCCATACTTAAGGAAGGACATACTTGCTCTCGAGTCAGTACAAAGAAGGTTCACTCGGTTAATCCCGGGGATGAGTGGATGGACATATGAGGAGAGGTTGGGTAGATTGGGACTCTACTCATTGGAGTTCAGGAGAATGAGAGGCGATCTTATTGAAACATATAAGATTGTGAAGGGGTTGGATCGGATGGATGAGGGGAGGATGTTCCCGATGATGGGTGAAACTAGAACTAGGGGGCAGAGTCTTAGAATAAGGGGCTGCTCTTTCAAAACTGAGATGAGGAGGAACTACTTCACTCAGAGTGTGGTAGGTCCATGGAAAGCTGTAGAAGCTACATCATTACATAAATTTATAACAGAAATAGACAGTTTCCTAGAAGTAAAGGGAATTAAGGGTTACGGGGAGCGGGCTGGAATTTGGACATGAATCTATTTTCGGATCGGTCATGGCCCTGTGGGTAGCGGAGCGGGCACAGGGGCCGTGTAGCCTGATCCTGCTCCTATTTCGTGTGTCTAATTCTGTTAGATTCAGGAGATGGTTCTGTGATAGTAGATTGACGGTTAGGATCAGAACAGCCATGATCTTATTGAATGGCGGAGCAGGTTCGAGGGGCCGATTGGCCTACTCCTGCTCCTATTTCTTATGTTCTTATGAGAGTCTCTGTGAGACGGTGACAGTGGCGGAGATACCCCGCGTCACAACTCAAACCCCAACACATGAGATTCTCCAAATCATCTGGAATAAAGTGTTTGTAAACTGCTGAACCCGTCTGTGTGGGGAGGTGGAATAAGGTCAGAGATTGACATGGAAGGAGACGGGATGACTTGTGATGGAAGGGACTGTATATAGGCGGGAATATTACTGATAGTTAATTGTAACAGGACCTTATTTAAAAAGCTTCTGGTTTCAGGAAACCCTTGAATATAAAGTCTGAGTCTGTAAGGGTTTGTGCGGAGCGCTGGGTTTCGGTTCTACTGTCGATAAACGGCTTGAAATTGGCGGTTGAAGAAAGCTGGAGGTGGAGCTGGAAGATCAGAGGCCGCTCTCTGCTCTGTCACTCTTGAAATTGTCTCCTCCCCTCCCGCTCTCTCTGTTCAATCTCTCACTCTGTATCCTCCGCTCCCCGCCTCTCTCACTCTGCGCTTTTTCAGTCAGGTCGGAGTCGGCTGTATATAAGAGCAGCCAGAAGCCTTTCGTTTTTCATTCAGCAGAAATTTGACTGAAGAATCATCAAGACTGGACGCGGTAAAGGAGGCAAAGGACTGGGCAAAGGCGGAGCCAAGCGGCACCGTAAAGTGCTCCGTGACAACATCCAGGTCATCACCAAACCAGCCATCCGCCGCCTGGCTCGCCGTGGCGGTGTCAAGCGGATCTCGGGTCTGATCTACGAGGAGACCCGCGGGGTGCTGAAGGTTTCCCTGGAGAATGTGATCAGGGATGCGGTCACCTACACTGAGCACGCCAAGCGCAAGACGGTCACTGCCATGGATGTGGTGTACGCTCTGAAAAGGCAGGGCCGCACTCTCTATGGATTCGGCGGCTGAACAACTCGACTCTTTTCACCAAACACAACACAAAGGCTCTTCTAAGAGCCACCCAACGCCTCACAGAGAGAGCAGTGACCTTACGACGGGAGCGGGGTTAGATTGTGGTCAGAAATAGATTGTAGCCAGAAATATTAGAAACGGATTGCGCTGCGTTGTGGATTTTGGAATTTTCGAATTTAGCTTTCGGTTGCACCAAGGTTCGAGAGGTTTATTTGCCCAGACGGCACATTCTCTCCTCTGAAAAGCCACATCACATCTATACATTTGTTCATTGTCTTGTACTGTAATGATTATAATTGTAATAATCAGCAGGCTGGTCGGGCCTTCGTTCTGTTATTCTGCGTTCACCGTCACACATTCCTTGCGCTGTTCTATGAACAGGTTTAATTTGTCAGCCTCTGAACTGTAACCGGCGGCAATAAATCTCCATTCAGCAATCTAAAATGTGCCGAGTATCAGATCTCTCACTGCACAGTTCCCGAATGACAGATTATTGGCCAAGCCCATCTCACAGGCTCCACGGGGACAGAGAGAAGCGACTGATTTCTGATCCTCTCCCCTGAAAGCGGCGGCTAACCTCACAATGGGACGGGCGGAGGGAAATTCTGAATGGGCTGGAGAGGAGAGGTGACAGTAATCGAGTGGACGAGCGGGAGATTGGCGCGGGTCCCTTTCCCCGCTCCTGTCAGCATCAACAACCCAGAGGGAGAAGGGCCCTAAAGCACCAAGCCCAGGAAGGTACATTTAAAACCTTCAATGATTCCGGCAATGTTCCTTTCAATTTGTGCAGAATAAAATCGATTTGTGTCAAAACGGTTATTTCCTGCACTAAAATTGGCGGGCGTTTTGAAATGGGCGATTAATCCCAGCTCAGCCAATCGGGGTCTGAGAGTCCAGCGTTTCATTGACTGGTCAGAATTGGGATGAAAGTGTCTGGGCGCCGGTCTCCAGCCAATCAGTGCTTGGGGCGGTCCCTCAATGTGTATAACATGGCGGACACACAGCAGATTCCGCATTAACAGTCCGTGTGTTCCAGATTGTGCTGAGATCGGTTCAGAAAATGGCCAGAACCAAGCAGACAGCGCGCAAATCGACCGGAGGCAAAGCTCCTCGCAAACAGCTGGCGACCAAAGCGCCAGGAAGAGCGCTCCAGCTACGGGCGGAGTAAAGAAGCCCCTTCGCTACAGACCTGGCACTGTGGCTCTGAGGGAGATCCGCCGCTACCAGAAATCCACCGAGCTGCTGATCCGCAAACCGCCCTTAAGAACATAAGAAATAGGAGCAGGAGTAGGCCAGTCGGCCCCTCGAGCCTGCTCTGCCATTCAATAAGATAATGGCTGATCTGATCCTAACCGCCAATCTACTATTACTGAACCATCTCCTGAATCGAACAGAATTAGACAGACGAAATTGGCGCAAGATCAGGCTACATGGCCCCTGGGCCAGCTCCGCTACCCACACGGCCATGACCGATCCGAACCTAGACTCATGTCCAAATTCCTGCCCATTCCCCATAACCCTTTATTCCCTTTACATCTAGGTAACTCTCTATTTCTGTTTTAAATTTATGTAATGATGTAGCTTCTACAGCTTTTTGGGGCAGCATATTCCATGGACCTACCACCCTCTGAGTGAAGTAGTTCCTCCTCATCTCAGTTTTGAAAGAGCAGCCCCTTATTCTAAGACTATGCCCCCTAGTTCTAGTTTCACCCATCATCGGGAACATCCTCCCCGTATCCACCCGATCCAACCCCTTCACAATCTTATATGTTTCAATACGATCGCCTCTCATTCTTCTGAACTCCAATGAGTAGAGTCCCAATCTACTCAACCTCTCATCATACGTCCATCACCTCATCCCCGGGATTAACCGAGTGAACCTTCTTTGTACTGACTCGAGAGCAAGTATGTCTTTTCTTAAGTATGGACACCAAAACTATGCAGTATTCCAGGTGTGGTCTCACCAATACCTTGTACAAGTGAAGCAATACCTCCCTATTTTTATATACTATCACCCTAGCAATGAAAGCCAACATTCCATTGGCCTTCTTAATCACTTGCTGCACCTGCATACTAACCTTTTGAGTTTCGTGCACCAGGACCCCAGATCCCTTTGTACTTCAGTACTTTCCAGTTTCTTGCCATTAAGATAATAACTTGCTCTACGATTTTTCCTGCCAAAGTGCATAACATCACACTTTCCAGTATTGTATTCCATCTGCCAAATCTCTGCCCACTTACTTAGCCTGTCTATGTCCCCTTGCAGGTTTTTATGTCCTCCTCACTCACTACTTTCCCTCCCATCTTAGTATCATCTGCAAACTTTGATATGTTACACTCGGTCCCCTCCTCCAAATCATTAATATAGATTGTAAAGAGTTGGGGACCCAGCAGTGTCCCCTGTGGAACACCACTAGTTACTGATTGCCAGTCCGAGAATGAAACATTTATCCCAACTCACTGATTTCTGTTAGATAGCCAATCCTCTATCCATGCCAGAATATCACCCCCAATCCCGTGATTTTTTATCTTAAGCAATAATCTTTTGAGTGGCACCTTGTCAAATGCCTTTTGGCAGTCTAAATACACTACATCCACTGGTTCCCCTTTATCCACCCTATATGTTACTTCCTCAAAGATCTCCAGCAAATTTGTCAAACATGACTTCCCCTTCATAGATAGATACATAGAAGATAGGAGCAGGAGTAGGCCATTCGGCCCTTCGTGCCTGCTCCGCCATTCGATGAGATCATGGCTGATCCTTTAATTCAGTATCCCGTCCCCGCCTTCTCTCCGTAACCCTTAACCCCTTTTGCCCGTAGAAATATATCTAATTCCCTCTTAAATATATTTAATGAGCTGGCGTACACTGCCCTCTGTGGCAATGAGTTCCACAGGTTCACCACTCTCTGAGTGAAGAAATTCCCCCTCATCTCTGTCCTAAATGGTTTAGCCCTTATCCTTAAATTATGTCCTCTAGTTCTGTTCTCACCCGCCAAGGGAAACATTCCTTCTGCATCCAGTCTGTCTAGACCTGTCAGAATTTTATACACTTCTATGAGGTCCCCTCTCAATCTTCTAAACTCCAGTGTGTACATCCCTAAACTGCATAGTCTCTCCTCATAGGTCATTCCCGCCATTCCTGGTATCAGCCTGGTGAATCGCCGCTGCACCCCCTCCATGGCAAGAACATCCTTCCTCAGATGAGGCGACCAAAACTGTACACAGTACTCGAGGTGTGGTCTCACCAGTGCCCTGTACAGCTGCAGCAAGGTATCCCTGTTCCTGTATTCTAACCCTTTTGCTATGAAGGCCAGCATACCGTTTGCCTTCTTGACCGCCTGTTGCACCTGCATGCTCGCCTTCAGTGACTGGTGTACAAGAACACCCAGGTCTCTCTGTACTTCCCCCTCTCCCAATCTATTGCCATTTAAATAATAATTTGCCCTCCCGTTCCTGCACCCAAGGTGGATAACTTCGCACTTGTCCACATTATAGTGCATCTGCCATTTATCCGCCCAATCGCCCAGTCTGTCCAAATCGCTCTGGAGCTTCCTGGTCTCTTCCTCTGAGCCCACCCCCCCTCCTAGTTTAGTGTCGTCTGCAAATTTGGAAATGCTGCATCCGACTCCCTGATCCAGGTCATTAATGTAAATTGTGAACAGCTGGGGGCCCAGGACAGATCCCTGTGGTACCCCACTTGTTACTGCCTGCCATTCAGAAAATGAGCCGTTTATTCCAACTCTCTGTTTTCTATCTGACAGCCAGTTCCCTATCCACGCCAATACTTTCCCCTTTATCCCATGAGCCTCAATTTTCCATGCTAATCTTTTATGTGGGACCTTATCGAAGGCCTTTTGGAAGTCCAGGTACACCACATCTACTGGCTCTCCCCCATCTATTCTACCAGTTACTCCCTCAAAAAATTCCAATAGATTAGTCAAGCACGATTTACCCTTTGTAAATCCATGTTGACTCTGTCCTATCCTGTCCCCATTTGCTAAGTGCTCCGCTATTTCATCCTTAATGATGGACTCCAGCATTTTGCCCACAACTGATGTAAGGCTTACAGGTCTGTAATTACCTGCTTTTTCCCTACCCCCCTTTTTGAATAGTGGGGTAACGTTAGCTACCCTCCAATCCATCGGCACTGTTCCCGAGTCTAATGAATTCTGAAAAATCATCCTTAGTGCATCCGCTATCTCTAGGGCCACCTCCTTCAGTACCCTAGGATGCATGTTATCAGGCCCTGGGGATTTGTCCACCTTCAATCCCTTTAGCTTCCTTAACACCATATCCTTAGAGATATTGATTTGCGTCAGTTCCTCCTTTGCCAATGTCCCTATTTTTCCCGATATCCCAGGGAGGTTTTTTGTGTCTTCCTTCGTAAAGACTGACCCAAAGTATGCATTTAGTTGATCTGCCATTTCCTTATTTCCCATTATATATTCCCCCGTATCTGACTGCAATGGACCAACTTTGGTTTTCACCAGTCTTTTCCTTTTGATATATTTATAAAAGCTTTTGGAGTTAGTTTTTATATTTTCCGCCAGCTTGTTTTCGTAAGCTATTTTGCCCCTCTTGATCATGCCCTTTGCCCTCCTTTGCTCTATCTTAAACTGTTCCCAATCTTCCGCTCTGGCGCTTTTTTTGGCTATTTTAATAATACCATGCTGCCTTTGTCCTATTAAATTATGATTATCCAAATGTCCTCTTACTGTCTCCTTAATAATGGACTCCAATATTTTACCTACCACAGATGTTAGGCTAACCGGTCTATAGTTTGCAGCCTTCTGTCTACTGCCCTTTTTAAATAAGGGTGTAACATTAGCAGTTTTCCAGTCTGCCGGGACCTTTGCTGATTCCAGGGAGTTTTGGAAAATTATTACCAATGCATCCACATTCCCTACCGCCACTTCCCTCAAGACCCCAGGATGTAAGCCATCAGGTCCAGGTGATTTATCCGCCTTGAGTCCCATTATTTTACCGAGTACCACTTCCTTAGTGATTTTGATCTTGTTTAGCTCCTCCCCCCCGTAGCCCCCTGTTTGTCCAGTGTTGGGATATTCTTAGTGTCTTCTACTGTAAAGACTGATACAAAATATTCATTCAGTGTTTTTGCCATCTCCATATTTCCCACCATTAATTTCCCAGTCTCATCCTCTAAGGGACCAACATTTACTTTAGCCACCCTTTCTCTTTTTATATTACTATAAAAACTCTTACTATCTGTTTTTATATTTTTTGCTAATTTACTTTTATAATCTATCTTCCCTTTCTTAATCAATCTTTTGTTACTTTTTGCTGTCTTTTAAAGTTTTCCCAATCCTCTATCCTCCCACTAGATTTGGCTACCTTATATGCCCTTGTTTTTAGTCGAATACTATCCTTAATTTCTTTACTTAGCTACGGATGGCTGTCTTTTCTTTTACACCCTTTTCTTCTCAGTGGAATATATATTTTTTGGAAGTTGTAAAATAACTCCTTAAATGTACACCACTGATCATGTATCATCTTACCCTTTAATCTATTTTCCCAATCCACTCTACTCAATTCCGCTCTCATACCTTCATAGTCTCTGTAAGAGCCATGAATGTTTCAGAAAGAAAATACTTTAAAATATTGGTTAAATAGTATAATACAGTTAATTTACCTGACTGACTTATTGTATTGAGAAACCCCCTATTTTCTTGCTCCAGTAGTATAGTCTGAGATACCCCCTTCATTCTTGCTACAATGGTACAGTCCTTAAGATTGTCACATGGTATGCAGCCATTTTACAGTTTAAACTCCACGAGGCCGGAGAAGGTAGAAGCTTTTGAGGGCTGGAGCAATACAGTTTTTGACCGTGTTCGTTTATACGTGTTTTGCTTTGTAATTCTGTTTGTAAGGTGTTATAGTAAACATTTTAAAAGACAAAGCTATGTTTGGGAACGTTTTAATTCGACACGCGTCTACTCGTTGTTAAAAGCCTCAAAGCTCAGTGGCTGCATGTTTGGAAATTAAGAAGCGCCACTACATTAGTCAAAAACTTGCTCCCTAAGAAGGAAAGGACGGAATTGTCGGCGAACGTATACATGAATGGTCACGGAGCCAGACGACAATATAAGAAAGCGAAGGTACAGTGACTGTTGCTTGCTTTGTTCATTCTATTGAGAAGCTAAATAAGAGCTGCGGGTAAAATGGCCGAGGCCTTACGGAGCCGTGAGGAGCTTCCCCCAGCCAGAAGGATTGTTGGCCAAAAGAGGGAAATAAAGCTCACCCCAAAGGCAATGGAAGAGAAGTTACATAGAAGCATAGGTGCAAGGAAGGCTAAATTAGCTCAGATAACTGAAAAAATGAAGATAATTGATTGTCTCATGGAAGATAATGCTAATATTAAGAAAGCTGAAGACATAATGCTTTACAATTTCTCCAAGCTGCATGAAGAATTTAATGTACTCAATGAAGATGTATTTGCACTTCTGTCTGAAGAAGAGGGAAAAGCTGATCAGCACAACTGGTTTGATCTTAAATCATCCAGCATTAAGGACTATGCCAAGGCCACAGAACAGTGGATGTTAAGGATTCATCAAGATGCTGATACAGCAGAGAAAGATAAAGTTGACGATGAAGTCGGACCAGATGATAGCATTTCAGAGACTTCAGCCAGACTGAGCAAAAATCGAAAAGAAGGTAGCTCTGTTTCTGGACACAGGTCAGTCGCTTCTACCACAAGCTTGTCGCGACGCAAGAGAGAGGAGGTTGAACGGGCAACGTTGATGGTGCATGCAGCATCTTTAGCGGAGAAGCAAGCCCTAGAATGGGAAGAGGCCCAACTGCAGGCCCAACAGGCACAAGTGCAGGCAAAGAAAGAACAGCTGGAGATAAAAACAGCTATTGCGGTCTCAGATGCCAAGTTGGGTGTGTATGAAGATTATGAAGGCTCACAGGATGGCGTGAGCGAATACTGCCAGTCAATGTTGTCACATAGAGTTGGATCCAGGGCACCTTCAAGAGTTAAAAGAGAGTCCAAAGGCCATCTCCTGGCATTACAGCGTGGAAGAGTGGCCTCTCCACTAACAGGAGCATGTGATGCTACCCCAGACATCAGACGGTCTAGACTAGACCCTGCTGATGACCACCAGAGGCCTGAAGACTCAGGGAGAAGCCTATACCGAGTGATGCAACGTCTGAACGAAATTACAGAGATGCTTGTAAAGCAACAGAATCTGTTTCGACTCCCTCAAAGAGACATACCAGTGTTCCAAGGCGACCCACTCAAGTATAAGCCCTTCATCAGATCCTTTGAACAAGCCATTGACTCCAAAACAGAGAGCAGCAGTGACAAGTTGTACTACCTGGGACAGTACACCAGTGGTAAACCACAAGACCTGGTCAGAAGCTGTGAACACATGAGACCGGACCGGGGATACATAGAAGCCAGGAAGTTGCTGCAGGAGCACTATGGTAATGAGCTGAAGATAGCCACTGCATATATTGAAAAGGCTACCAAGTGGCCACAGATCAGATCGGAGGACGGAGAGGCATTGAACGCATATGTTCTTTTTCTCATAGGATGTCGCAACACCATGGAGGATGTTGAATTCATGGAAGAGATGGACAATCCTACGACTATGAGAATCATCATCTCTAAGCTTCCTTACAGGATGAGAGAACAATGGAGAAGAACAGCCTTTGAGATAATGGAGAGACGGAAAAGTAGAGCCAGGTTTGCAGACTTAGTGAATTTCACAGACAAACAGGCTAAAATTGCTAGGGACCCATTGTTTGGAAACATCCAGGATGCCAGCCCGACTACTGATGGAAGAGTGAAAGCCAAGCCTGCTGAATCAAAGACTCTCAGGAAAGGTGGTGCCAGGGGAAGCAGCTTTGCAACTATCGTCACTCAGGCTGGGGAAGAAAGGTCTCAGAACTCATCTCCCAAAAAGAGCAGCACAGTGACGCCTGCTAATGCCTTTCAGATGCCATGTTTATTCTGCCAAAAGAATCATACATTGGATTTCTGCAGTGACATCAAAGCACAGACACATAAGGACAGAATCGAATTCCTGAAGTACAATGGCCTATGTTTTGGATGTCTCTCTCAGGGGCACCTGAGTAGAAACTGTAAGCAAAGAACAACATGCAGAGAGTGCACTCGGACACCTCCCAGTCTGCTGCATATCCACAAAGAAGAACAAGTCTCTAAGAAGAGTGAAGAAAACAATACCGACGAGAAGGTTGTTTCAAGTGCTCTGGTGTCGCTAGAACCAGAGACTTGTGGATTCACTGGGGCCAGTGACAGTGATTGTATTCTTGCCATCGTACCAGTAAAGATCAAGTCTAAGAGGAGTGAGAAGTTTGTGGAGACTTACGCCTTCATGGATCCAGGCAGTTCAGCAACGTTCTGCACAGAATCACTCATGCAACAGCTGAACGTTAGAGGCAGAAGAACAGAAATCCTATTACGCACCATGGGTCATGAGAAGTCAATGCAAAGTTATATCCTGTCAGACTTAGAAGTGTGTGGACTTGAAGAGAAGGACTTCATAGACCTGCCTAATGTTTTCACACAGAGGGAGATTCCTGTTAAAATAGGAAACTTAGCCCTGCAGAAGGATGTGGAGAGATGGCCTTACCTGGAAAAGGTGCGTCTCCCATATATTGAAGCAGAAATTGGCCTGTTAATTGGAACCAATGCCTACAAAACTATGGAACCATGGCAGGTGAAAAACAGCAAGGATGACGGACCCTACGCAGTCAGGACAGCCCTTGGATGGGTAGTCAATGGACCGGTAAGGAGAGATGATGGCAACAAGTCGAACAAGGAGCAACGACAAAATGTAACAGTTAATTGTATCTCTATTGCAAACATCGAAGAGCTGTTGATACAACAGTTCAACGCAGACTTTTCAGAATGCAGCTGTGAGGAAAAGACAGAGATGTCACAAGAAGACCATCAGTTCATGGATTTGATGACAAGGTCTACACAGTTCATTGATGGCCACTATCACATTGGTTTGCCACTGAGAAGACAGACCGCGAAGATGCCGAACAATCGCTGCATAGCAGAGCAATGCGCCATCAGTCTAAAGAGAAAGCTGAACAAGAACCCCGACTTTCACGAAGACTACAAAGGCTTCATGAGAAACATCATAGCGAAAGGCTATGCTGTAAAAGTGCCCGAGGAACAGTTGAACAGAGACGATGGAAGGATCTGGTACATTCCTCATCCTGGTGTGTATCACCCAAAGAAGAAAAAGATCCGTGTAGTGTTTGACTGCGCCGCCTCATTCAGAGGAACTTCACTGAATGACCAGCTGCTTCAAGGTCCTGATCTTACTAATACCCTCATTGGCGTCTTGACTAGGTTTAGACAAGAGCTCGTTGCCATGATGGCAGACATAGAATCAATGTTCTAACAAGTCAGAATCCCTGATGAAGATGCTGATCTTCTGCGTTTCCTTTGGTGGCCAGATGGCGACATTAGTCAAGCGATGGTGGAATGTAGAATGGCTGTACACTTGTTCGGAGCCGCATCATCTCCCAGCTGTGCAAGCTACGCTCTCAGAAAAACTGCAGAAGATGGCAAAGGCAAAGCACCATCAGAGGCTGTGGAGACAATCTTCAGAAACTTTTATGTCGATGGCTGTCTGAAGTCCGTGTCAACAGAAGACGATGCCATCGCACTGTCAAGAGACCTTAGGACTCTGTGTTCGAATGGAGGATTCCATCTGACTAAGTGGATAAGCAACAGCAGAGCAGTTCTAGCTTCTATCCCAGAAAAGGAAAGAGCCACTGAAGTTAAAGATCTGGACCTGAGCCACGATGTCCTTCCTATTGAGAGAGCTCTTGGTGTACAATGGTGCATTGAGTCAGACACATTCAACTTCAGAATAATGGTGAACGAAAGACCATCCACAAGACGAGGGATTCTCTCCGTGGTCAGTTCCATCTACGACCCTCTTGGACTCCTGGCACCACTCATTCTGCCGGTGAAGCTGATCCTACGAGAGCTGTGTAGAGACAAGAGAGGATGGGATGAAAATATCCCAGAAGGTCAAGCTCAGAGATGGTTCAGATGGTTGACAGATTTGCAACAACTTTCTAGCTTCAACGTCAGTAGATGCATCAAGCCTGTGAGTTTTGGGGTTACAAAGACAGCTCAACTACATCATTTCTCGGACGCCAGTGAGGACGGCTATGGCACGGCTACTTACCTCTTGCTGACAAATCAACAGGGCCAGAAACATTGTGCCTTCCTCATGGGGAAATCCAGGGTGGCTCCGCTGAAGCAGGTCACCATCCCGAGACTGGAATTGACGGCAACGGTTGTTGCAGTTAAAGTTGACCAGGTGATGCGGAAAGAGTTACAGCTCCCATTAGAAGAATCTGTCTTCTGGACGGATAGCACGACGGTGCTGAAGTATATAGAGAACGAGAAGATACGCTTCAAGACCTTCGTAGCAAACAGAATCTCATCCATTAGAGAAGCTACACAACCATCTCAATGGAGGTATGTAAACACCTCATTAAACCCAGCAGATCAAGCCTCACGGGGATTGAAGGCTGAAAACTTCATGAGGAGTGAAACTTTCATACAAGGCCCAGGTTATCTGCTGGAAACAGAGAGATCATGGCCAGAAAGACCAGATATGCCAAGTCAGATTGCTGAAGACAACGTCGAAGTCAAGAGATCAGTCACAGTAAATCTCATAACTACGAAAGAGAACTTTGACACAGTGAACAAGCTTGTTAACCATTTCTCAGGATGGCACCAGTTGAGGAAAGCAGTTGCATGGTTTCTAAGGTTGAAAGAGTTGCTGCTACACCTGAGCGGTAAGAGAAAAGAGTACCGAGCCACTATCAGTCAGTCTGAAAGTAATCCTGATAAGCAGAGAATGCTTCTACAGCAGTATATGCATCAGCACAAGACCACATTGGGTAAGAATTCATTGACCATGGAGGATTTGGCCAAGGCTGAGATGGAGATAGTTTGCTTCAGTCAAAGACAAAGATACCCAGAAGAAATCGAAGCTTTACAGCGAAATACTCCAATCAAGAAAGGTAGTCATATCTACAAGCTGGACCCTACGCTGCAAGATGGAGTACTGAGGGTGGGAGGGAGACTAAACAAATCGGCTATGCCAGAGGAGGCCAAGCATCCTGCTATCCTTTCTAAGGACCTCCGGGTTGCTACTCTCATTCTTTAGCATATACACTAGAGTGTTGGACACAGTGGGAGGAATCACGTGCTTGCGAAGCTAAGACAAAGATACTGGATTCCAGGAGCTAATTCTGTAATAAGAAAAATACTCTCTGAATGCATTGTTTGCAGACGGCTACATGCTAGAGCTGGGGAGCAGAAAATGGCAGACCTGCCTGAAGACTGCTTGTTACCAGACAAGCCCCCATTTACAAACGGAGGGGTGGACTATTTCGGGCCTTTTGAGGTAAAGCGAGGACGGAGCCTTGTCAAGAGATATGGTGTGCTTTTCACTTGTTTGACCATCAGAGCAGTTCATATTGAGGTGGCAAACACGCTTGACACTGATTCTTGTATTAACGCCTTGCGGCGCTTTGTCTGTAGAAGAGGACAGGTGTCCATTATGCGTTCTGATAATGGCTCTAATTTTGTCGGAGCGGAGAGAGAACTACGGGAAGCTATTGAAGGTTGGAATCAGCTTAAAATACAGGAAGCCATGATGCAAACAGGAATTAAGTGGATCTTCAATCCTCCGGCTGCATCCCACCATGGAGGTGTCTGGGAAAGACAGATATGCACCGTAAGAAAACTACTCAGTTCTGTACTGAAGCAGCAAGTGCTTGACGACGAGGGACTCCAAACTGTTCTGTGTGAGGTCGAAGCCATCATTAGTGACCGACCGATAACTAAGACATCAGATGATCCCAATGACCCCGAAGCCCTGACTCTAAACCACCTGTTGTTGTTGAAAACACAGCCAGTCATGCCCCCGGGAGTCTTCAAAAAGGAAGATCTGTATGCCCGTCGGAAGTGGAGGCAAGTTCAGTATATGTCAGACCTTTTCTGGACCAGATGGACAAGAGAATACTTACCTCTGCTACAGGAGCGTCAAAAATGGTCCAAAATAAAGAGGAACTTCATTGTCGGAGACATCGTCTTAATCGTGGATGATTCAGCCCCTAGAAATTCTTGGTTGATGGGAAAAATAATTAAGACCATGCCAGACTCCAGAGGCGTTGTTCGTCGCGTTTGTTTGCAAACCAAGACCAGTACCCTGGAAAGACCGATCACAAAGCTCTGCCTGCTACAAGACGCAGCGTGAAAAGTTCCTGAATGAAAAAAGTGGACATTTATATTGTAAATATGTTGAACTCATTAGTTTATGACTCTTAAGAATGTTTGAGTAATTGATATGCTCCATGTGCCTAGTCAATTAGGGGCCGGAATGTAAGAGCCATGAAAGTTTAAGAAAGAAAATACTTTAAAATATTGGTTAAATAGTATAATACAGTTAATTTACCTGACTGACTTATTGTATTGAGAAACCCCCTATTTTCTTGCTCCAGTAGTATAGTCTGAGATACCCCCTTCATTCTTGCTACAATGGTACAGTCCTTAAGATTGTCACATGGTATGCAGCCATTTTACAGTATAAACTCCACGAGGCCGGAGAAGGTAGAAGCTTTTGAGGGCTGGAGCAATACAGTTATTGACTGTGTTCGTTTATACGTGTTTTGCTTTGTAATTCTTTTTGTAAGGTGTTATAGTAAACAGTTTAAAAGACAAAGCTACGTTTGGGAACGTTTTATTTTGACACGCGTCTACTCGTTGTTAAAAGCCTCAAAGCTCAGTGGCTGCATGTTTGGAAATTAAGAATATATTTTTTTTGGAAGTTGTAAAATAACTCCTTAAATGTACACCACTGATCATGTATCATCTTACCCTTTAATCTATTTTCCCAATCCACTCTACTCAATTTCGCTCTCATACCTTCATAGTCTCCTTTATTCAAGCTTAGCACGCTTGTTTGAGATCCAACCTTCTCACCTTCTAATTGAATATGGAATTCAACCATGTTATGGTCACTCATTCCAAGCGGATCCCTTACTAGGACATAATTAATTAATCCTGTCTCGTTACACAGGACCAGATCTAAGGTTGCTTGCCCCCTTGTCGGTTCAGTTACATACTGCTCAAGAAACCCATCCCTAATACACTCAATGAACTCATCCTCAAGGCAGCCCTGCCCAATTTGATTTGTCCAATTAATATGATAGTTAAAAACCCCCATAATTATAGATGTTCCCTTATTACAAGCCTCAACTTCCAGCGCCTGGTGCAGGAGATCGCTCAGGACTTCAAGACCGACCTGCGTTTCCAGAGCTCGGCCGTCATGGCCCTGCAGGAGGCCAGCGAGGCTTACCTGGTGGGGCTCTTTGAGGACACCAACCTGTGCGCCATCCACGCCAAGCGAGTCACCATCATGCCCAAAGATATCCAGCTGGCTCGCTGCATCCGCGGGGAGCGCGCCTAAACTCACTCTGCCCGGCTCCAGATTTTAGCACCAGATACAACAACGGCTCTTTTAAGAGCCACCAAATCAGCAAAGGAAAGAGCTGCGATCGGCGCAAGGCAAATTGGTCTGTGCACACACCGTGCAGGTGTTGTGTTAATGTAACTGGGGATTTATAGTGGGGGCAGTGAATATCTGAAGGTGCGTTTACGATCTAGGTTGAAATGTGATTGAGCTGCCCAATAGACTGAATGAACTCGCCCAGTGTGAGTCGGAAACTATGTCATTTCTGATAGTAAATTGATCCAACTTCACATACTGGGATAGATCCGAGAACGAGGTGCCTGAAGTCTGACTCTCACCTTTAAAGCCAGCTCTTAATGCGGGACAGGCGGGAACTTTAGTTACTATTGGAAATATTTTAAATTAACCAGAGCTCCAATTCTGGTTCAATTCTGCCAATTAAAAGGGGACATGTTTGCATGGTTCCGGATGTTTATATTTCTCCCTATGGAATTATTGTCCCAATAACAAACGGTAAGCCCATCCACCGCTCACTCACTTTCTACTCGGTTCTAAACATCCGTTCATATTCGGCTCTCCCAATAACATGTTCATTGAGTGCCGGTGTCACGTTCGGGTTCCGTGTGTTTTGTTTTACTCTGAAGCCAGACCTTCTCTACATTGAATCACCGATCTGAATATTCGCTCACAGCAAGCCCGCTAGTGTTTGTAGATCTAGATTTCTGCATGCTCGACAGTGTCCTGTTTATAGCCGAAAATGTTTGAACAGTAACCAGCTCTTTCACAGATAAAGTGGGTGGCTCTGAAAAGAGCCTTTGGGTTATTAGATTGAATCTTGTCCGCTTTACTTGCTCTTGGAGCTGGCAGTGCTGGTTTTCTTGGGCAGCAGCACGGCCTGGATATTAGGCAGCACCCCGCCCTGAGCGATGGTCACCTTTCCCAGCAGCTTGTTGAGCTCCTCTCATTGCGGATGGCCAGCTGCAGGTGTCTGGGAATGATGCGGGTCTTCTTGTTGTCGCGGACCGCGTTGCCGGCCAGCTCCAGGATTTCAGCGGTCAGATACTCGAGCACAGCAGCCATGTAGACCGGGGCTCCGGCACCCACACGCTCACCGTAGTTGCCCTTTCGCAGGAGCCTGTGAACACGGCCCACAGGGAACTGCAGTCCGGCCCGGGATGAGCGAGACTTGGCCTTGGCCCGAGCTTTACCGCCGGTTTTTCCTCTTCCAGAAATTTCCACAATTGACTCCTTGAAAGAAAGAATTAAAATCTCCTCCCATATCTGCCCTTCTTATGCCTTCTGGAGGAATGCAGAGAGCGTACTTGTGATTGGTTGCTCTGTGGTGAATTTCATTGGTGCTTCCCGGTGACCAATCACAGTCTGCGTTTCCCGCCAATCAAAACAGGGCGGAAATAATTGCCTCAACAGTCAGACCGCCAACGATTTTTTAATTTCAAAAAGCCCGCCAATACTTTCCTGAATAAATTTACTCATAGCCAAGGAGTTCCAAATAATTCCTTGTGTCTTATTCCATCTCATCCGTGCAAATTCCAGGCTGTTACAATCAGGATTAATTCCGTGTTCAATATCGAAACTTCACGGGCGGGATTAAATCCCCATTGCTTCTGTAACGGGACACATTCCTGCTCAATCTTTGTAAAAGTGAGGATTCAGATTATCGATCGATCTTTTGCCCAGGCGCTGCTGCAGGAGTGAAACTAGATCTGGGTGTCCTGCTGTGAGAAGAGAAGATGGACAGAGTGATCAAACTGACCCCGTTCTGGTCTCTAAGAACCCCCATTCAGGGTTGTTACAATGCAGGAATTCTCGGGTTAATAAAATGATTGACCACAACTGGCATTGAAAAAATGAAAATGTTTTTATAGAGATTGAGGTGAATTAAATCAGAGTCTCCTCTCGAAAACAAGCTTTTAATTCGTCGGAAGGCGCTGCAAGTGAACGGGTCTGAGAGTAAAGGGAAAGAGCGATCAGGGACCGTGTTTGTAGTTTACTGGACGGGAAATACAACAGCAATACTAAGGTCGATCCGGTCCGTGAAACTGCTTATCTGAAAAGACAAAACTAAATCTACAGCTGGAACTTTAAACGTTCTCAAACACACTTGTTACGGAAATAATTACAGTAAATTGAGCCTAAAGGGAGATGTGTTTGTGTAGCTCTTTCAGAGAGGTTGTGGGTGGCTCTTAAAAGAGCCGTTGTTTTGGGTTTGTTCTTTCAGGACAGCGTGCAGTTTTACTTGGAGCTGGTGTATTTGGTCACCGCCTTTGTCCCTTCCGACACGGCGTGCTTGGCCAGCTCACCGGGCAGCAGCAGGCGCACGGCGGTCTGGATCTCCCGCGAGCTGATGGTGCGCCGCTTGTTGTAATGGGCCAGGCGGGAAGCCTCACCCGCGATGCGCTCGAAAATATCGTTCACAAACGAGTTCATGATGCCCATGGCCTTTGAGGAGATGCCGGTGTCGGGGTGAACCTGCTTCATCACTTTGTAGATGTAGATGGAGTAACTCTCCTTCCTCGACTTTCTGCGCTTCTTGCCGCCCTTCGCTACTGGTTTAGTAACGGTTTTCTTGGCGCCCTTCTTGGCAACTGTTTTCTTTTCATCAACCATTCTCAAACTCGAATTCAGGAACAAAATGACGCAAACCCGCTCCGCGCTCGGAATAAATAGGCAGCCCCCACAGTCCTATGCTAATGAGGGATGGGTGAAGGCAATGGTTGTGATTGGCTGGTGAAGAGTGATGTGAAATTCCATTGTTCTGCATCGCTCTGATTGGCTTCTTTATGTATCCAATCAGATTGAGCTTTTGTCACCAGCACGCCCCCTGCAGTCAGAAAGGTCATTGCAACGCATCTGTCCATTCACCATTTCCCAGACCATTATCCAGGGTCCAAAGCACTTCTTCCGGACGAGACAGCAACTTAGATGTACTTCCTCCCACCAGTGCACTATATTCACGTCTTGCGGTGTGGTCTCCGCCACTTTAGTTCAATATCTGACAGCCTCTAGTACTGTGAGTGTGTGTATTGGAATAGTTCTGTATTATTCAGTCTCTGGTGATTTATGTAAGTGTGGGAATCATTCTCAATCTCAATCCCTGTTACAGTATGTGAGTGTGGGATCCATTCGTTTCCCTTCCGTCACTGACACCATGTGTCAGTGTGGGATTCCATCTGTACCCGTCAGACTCTGGTACCGTGTGTCAGTGTTGGGATTCATTCGGAATCTGTCAATCTCTGGTACTGTACGTGTGTGTAATATTAATTCTGTATCTGTCTGTCACTGGGATGTGCGAGTTTGAGATTCAGTCTGTATCTGTCATTCACTGGGATGGTGTGCATGTCTAAGATTAATTCTGGATCTGTCAGTCTCTGGCACTGAGTGTAGTGTGGGATTCATTCTGTATTTGTCAGTCTCTGGGACTGCAGGTTAGTGTCGTATTAGTGCTGAATCTGTCAGTCTCTCGTACTGTCTTTCACCGAAGAATTCCGCATGTATCTGCTACTTACTCGGTTTATGAATGTGGGATTTGTCCTGCATCTATCAGACTCTGGCACTTGATGTTAGTTTGAAATTAATTCAATTTCTGCTAGTATCTGCTACTGTATCAGAGTGTGGGACTGAATCTATCTGTAAATCAATTGTACTGCATGTGATTGTGGACTCATTCTGTATCTGCCAGGCCCTATGATGCTCTGTGTTACTGTAAGATTCATTCTCTCCCTGTCAGCCTGTGTTCTGTATGTGCTTGTTAGCGTCATTATATATCTGTCAATCTCTGGTGCTGTATATGAGAGGGAGATTCATTCTATAACAATTAGCCTTTAATGTGGGGTTAACGGTGTCTCTATCATTTTCCTGTACTGTGTGCCAGTCTGTATTAATTCTGGGTCTGTTACCGGCTGATACTCTGTGTCAGTGTGAGATACATTCTCACTCTCTGCCAATCTGATATACTGTATGTGAGATTGAGATTTATTCCATATTTGTCAGTTTGCGATTAATTCTGCACCTGTCAGTCTCTGATACTGTATGTGAGAGTTAGATTAATTCTGTCTCTGTCGCTATCTGGTACTGTATGTGAGTGTGAGATATCTGTCAATCTCTGATACCATATGAGAGCATGAGATTAATTCTATACCTGTCAGTCCCTGATAATCTGTGTCAGTGTGGGATTGATTCTGTGTTAGTCAGTGTCTGATACTGCATGTGACAGTGAGATACATTCTGTATCTCTCAGTCTCTGGTATTATGTTTGAGAGTGAGATCCATTCTGTTTCAGTCAGTCTTTAATTCTCTGTATCAGAGTGGGGATCATAGAGTCATAGAGTCATAGAGTTTTACAGCACAGAAAGAGGCCCTTCGGCCCATCGTGTCTGCGCCGCCCATCCATCCCTGTGCAGTCTAATCCCATTTTCCAGCATTTGGTCCATAGCCTTGTATGCAATGGCATTTCAAGTGCTCATCCAAATGCTTCTTGAATGTTGTGAGGGTTCCTGCCTCCACCACCCTTTCAGGCATTGAGTTCCACATTCCAACCACCCTCTGGGTGAAAAAGTTCCTCCTCAAATCCCCTCTAAATCTTCTGCCCCTTACCCTGAATCTATGCCCCCTTGTTATTGACCCCCCCACTAAGGGGAAAAGTTCCTCTTTATCTACCCTATCTATGCCCCTCATTATTTTGTACACCTCAATCAGGTCCCCCCTCAGCCTTCTCTGCTCCAAGGAAAACAACTCCAGCCTGTCCAGCCTCTCTTCATAGCTGAGGCGCTCCATCCCAGGTAACATCCTGGTGAATCTTCTCTGCACCCTCTCCAAAGCAATCACATCCTTCCTATAGTGAGGCGACAAGAACTGCACACAGTACTCCAGCTGTGGCCTCACCAGCGTTTTGTACAGCTCCATCATAACCTCCCTGCTCTTATATTCTATGCCTCGGCTAATGAAGGCAAGTATCCCATATGCCTTTTTAACCACCTTATCTACCTGCTCCGCTGCCTTCAGGGATCTATGTACATGTACACCAAGGTCCCTCTGACCCTCTGTACTTCCTAGGGTCCTACCACCCATTGTGTATTCCCTTGCCTTATTTGTCCGTCCAAAATGCATCACCTCGCACTTTTCAGGGTTAAATTCCATTTGCCACTTTTCCGGCCATCTGACCAACCCGTTTATATCGTCCTGTAGCCGGAGGCTTTCCTCCTCGCAATTTACCACCCCACCAATTTTCGTGTCATCTGCGAACTTACTGATCATACCTTTTACATTCTCATCCAAATCATTTATGTAGATCACAGACAATAAGGGACCCAGCACCGATCCCTGAGGTACCCCACTGGACACAGGCTTCCAGTCACAAAAGCAACCTTCGACCATCACCCTCTGCCTCCTGCCACTCAGCCAGTTTAGGATCCAACGTGCCAAGGCACCCTGGATCCCATGGGCTCTTACCTTCTTGACCATTCTCCTATGCGGGACTTTGTCAAAAGCTTTACTGAAGTCCATGTACACCACATCCACAGCATTTCCCTCATCCACCCCACTAGTCACCCCTTCGAAAAATTCGATCAGATTTGTTAGACATAATTTACCCTTGACAAAGCCATGCTGACTATCCCCGATTAATCCTTGCCTCTCCAAGTGGAGATTAATTTTGTCCCTCAGAATTTCTTCCAATAATTTCCCCACCACAGATGTTAGACTCACTGGCCTGTAATTCCCTGGTTTATCCCTGCTACCCTTCTTGAATAATGGTACTACGTTAGCTGTTCTCCAGTCCTCTGGTACATCCCCTGTGGCCAGAGAGGTTCTGAAAATTAGTGTCAGAGCCCCTGCAATCTCCTCCCTTGCCTCCCACAGGAGCCTGGGATACATCTCGTCCGGGCCTGGGGATTTATCCACTTTTTGGCCCGCTAAAACCGCTAGCACCTCCTCCCTCTCGATGCTAATATGTTCGAGTATGTCACAGTCCCCTTGCCCGATTTCTATGTCTGCATCGTCTTTCTCCATAGTGAACACAGATGCAAAAAATTCATTTAAAACCCCGCCTACATCCTCTGGCTCTACACACAGATTGCCACTTTGGTCCCTAATGGGCCCTACCCTTTCCCTGGTTATCCTCTTGCCCTTAATATACTTATAAAACATCTTAGGATTTTCCTTTATTTTGCTCACCAGTGTTATTTCATGGCCCGTCCTCGCCCTCCTAATTTCTTTTTTAAGTATGCCCCTGCACTTTTTATACTCCTCTAGGGCTTCTTCTGTCTTTAGTCTTTTGTAACTGCCAAAAGCCCCCCTTTTATTTCTAATGCATTTTTGTATATCCCTTGTCATCCAAGCTTCCCTTTGCTTGTTGGTCCCACCCTTGACCTTTACAGGAACATGTTGGCGTTGTACTCTCTCTATTTCTCTTCTGAAAGTCTCCCACTGTTTTGATGTGGATTTTCCTATAAGCAGCTGCTCCTAGTCCACTTTGGCCAGATCCTGCCTTATCATATTAAAATCGGCCTTCCCCCAATTTAGAACCCTTATTTCCGGGCCGTCTTTGTCTTTTTCCATGACCACCTTAAATCTCACCGAATTATGGTCACTGTCGCCAAAATGCTCTCCTACTGACACTTCCACCACTTGCCCGGCTACATTCCCCAGAATTAGGTCCAGTATCGCCCCCTCTCTTGTAGGACTTTCTACATGTTGGCTCAAAAAGCTCTCCTGGATGCACTTTAAGAATTCTGCACCCTCTAAGCCTTTCACACTCTGACTGTCCCAATTTATATTGGGGAAGTTGAAATCCCCCACTATTATTACCCTATTATTTTCGCACTTCTCTGAGATTTGCCTACATATCTGTTCCTCTATCTCCCCCTGACTGTTTGGGGGCCTATAGTACACTCCCAGCAAAGTGCTTGCCCCCTTTTTGTTTTTAAGTTCTACCCATATGGCCTCATTAGAGGAACCCGCTAATATATCATCCCTCCTTACAGCAGTAATTGACTCCTTAATTAATATTGCAACACCCCCTCCCCTTTTACACCCCCCTCTGTCTCGCCTGAAGATTCTATACCCCGGAATATTGAGCTGCCAGTCCTGACCCTCCCTCAACCATGTCTCCGTGATAGCAACAATATCGTACTCCCATGTGTTCAACAACAACTTCAGTTCATCCACCTTATTTGCAAGACTCCTTGCATTAAAATAAATGCCTTCCAGCCCTGCCATATTCTCTTTTGCCTTCACATATTTGCTCTGCCTTCCCAGCTGACTTGTTTTTCCCTCTGTATTTGGCCGTAAATCACCCCCTACTATAGCTCCACTCTGTACCCCAACCCCCTGCCAAGTTAGTTTAAACCCTCCCCAGCAGTGCTAGCAAACCTCCCCGCAAGGATATTGGTTCCCCCCTGGTTCAGGTGTAAACCGTCCGACTTGTACAAGTCCCACCTTTCCCAGAAGCAGACCCAGTGATCCAGGAAACTAAAGCCCTCCCCCCTGCACCATCCCTTTAGCCACGCATTCATCTGTTCCATCTTCCTATTCCTATACTTGCTAGCACGTGGCACTGGGAGTAATCCAGAGATTACAACCTTTGAGGTCCTGCTCCTTAATCCTTCACCTAGCTCCCTAAATTCTTGCTGCAGGACCTCATCCCTCTTTTTACCTATGTCGTTGGTACCAATGTGGACCACGACCACTGGCTGTTCTCCCTCCCCCTCCAGAATGCCCTGCAGCCACTCAGTGACATCCTTGACCCTGGCACCAGGGAGGCAACAAACCATCCTGGATTCACGTCTACGGCCACAGAAACGCCTATCTGTTCCCCTTACTATAGAATCCCCTACCACTATTGCTCTCCCACTCTTTTTCCCCCCTTCCTGGGCAGCAGGAGCACCCCCAGTGCCAGGAAGTTGGCCGCTGCTGCCTTCCCCTGGTGAGTCATCCCCCTCAACAGTATCCAAAGCGGTATACTTGTTTGAAAGGGGGATGTCCGCAGGGGTTCCCTGCACTACCTGCCTGCCTTTGTTGCTCCGCCTGATGGTCACCCCCTGTGCTGCCCTACCCTGAGGCGTGCACAACTCGCTAAACGTGTTATCCACGAGCCTTTCAGCATCGCGCATGCTCCAAAATTCATCCACCCGCAGCTCGAGCGCCGCAATGCGGTCTACAAGTAGCTGCAGCTGGATGCATTTCTCGCACACATGGTCATCAGGGGCACTGGCAGCATCCCTGACTTCCCACATAGAGCAGGAGGAGCAGAGCACGGGTCTGAACTCTCCTGCCATGACTTACCCCTTTAATGACTTTAAAAATTTATTCAATACCCCAGTTACAGGTATGCTCTAGGGCGCTTTATTTACCAACTATCCCCACTACACCACAGAAATTTAACACCACAGAATTCAAGCTTGTATTGAAAAAAGAGAAATACTCACCAACCAATCACCTACCTGCTCCCTGGTGACGTCACACACTGACTACTTTTTACCTCTCTCCCCGCTGCTGAGTTGGTAAGCCTCGCTGCTCTCCGGTTTTTATACCGGTCTCACCACACTGCTCCCGACTGGTCTCGGGCCTCGCTGGTCGCCGGGTTTTCTCCCGAGCTCCTCCTCGCTGCTCCCGCTGGTCCCGACTGGTCTCGGGCCTCGCTGCTCTCCGGTTTTTATACCGGTCTCACCACACTGCTCCCGACTGGTCTCGGGCCTCGCTGGTCTCCGGGTTTTCTCCCGAGCTCCTCCTCGCTGCTCCCGCTGGTCCCGACTGGTCTCGGGCCTCGCTGCTCTCCGGTTTTTATACCGGTCTCACCACACTGCTCCCGACTGGTCTCGGGCCTCGCTGGTCACTGGGTTTTCTCCCGAGCTCCTCCTCGCTGCTCCCGCTGGTCCCGACTGGTCTCGGGCCTCGCTGCTCTCCGGTTTTTATACCGGTCTCACCACACTGCTCCCGACTGGTCTCGGGCCTCGCTGGTCGCTGGGTTTTCTCCCGAGCTCCTCCTCGCTGCTCCCGCTGGTCCCGACTGGTCTCGGGCCTCGCCTCTCTCTGGTTTTTATACCGGTCTCACCACACTGCTCCCGACTGGTCTCGGGCCTCGCTGCTCTCCGGTTTTTATACCGGTCTCACCACACTGCTCCCGACTGGTCTCGGGCCTCGCTGGTCGCCGGGTTTTCTCCCGAGCTCCTCCTCGCTGCTCCCGCTGGTCCCGACTGGTCTCGGGCCTCGCTGCTCTCCGGTTTTTATACCGGTCTCACCACACTGCTCCCGACTGGTCTCGGGCCTCGCTGGTCGCTGGGTTTTCTCCCGAGCTCCTCCTCGCTGCTCCCGCTGCTCCCGCGAGGATCATTGTGTCTCTATCATTTTCTGGTACTGTATATGATTGTGGGATTCATTCTGTACCTGTCTGACTCTGATACTGTTAGTGTGAGATTCATTCTGTATCTGTCGGTCTCTGATACTGTATTTGAGACTGAGCTGTTTTCTATATCAGTCAGCTCTGGCATGGCATAAGAATTTGGGAATCATTTTATAACTGTCTGTCTCTGATACACTATGGGAGAGATAGATTTATTTTCTCTCTGTTAATCTATGGTATCGTATGTGATTGTTATATACAATCTTTATCTCTTAGACTTTGATACACTTTGTCAGAGTTTGATTAATTCTGGATTTGTCAGTTTCTGGTTCAGTATGTGACAATGAGGTGCATTCAGTATTAATTATGTGTCTGTCAGTCTTTGGTACTTTGTGTGAGAGTGAGAATCATTCTGTATATATGTCTCTGATACTCTTGTCATTGTGTATTTGATTCTGTATTTGTCAGTGTCTGGTACTAAATGTGACAGTGAGGTACATTCTCTGTCAATCTCTGGACTTTGTGTGAGAGTGAGATTCATTCTGTACCAGTCAGTCTTTAATAATCGGTGTCAGTGTGGGATTCATTGTATCTCTATTATTTTCTGGTATTGCATGTGTGTGGGGGACTCATTCTGTGTCTGTCACTCTCCGATACTCTGTGTCAGTGTGTGATTCAACCTGCACCTGTCAGTCTCTGGATGGTGAATGTGGGTTTCACTCTGTATCTGTCAGTTTCTGATGAGAGAATGTGGGTTTTTCACTGCAACTGTCAGTTTCTGATATGTGAATTTTAGGTTTTACTCTGTGGTGATTATTCTCTATGTTTAGTAAGAAGCATTGTGATTGGTTGTTTGTTTCCTGCCTTGGGATATATGCTGTAATCTCATTGGTAGTTGATGTCATGTGATTTGTGGTGGCCATCTTAAATTCAGTTCTTTCCAGCCTTTAGTTGGGACTGGGTGTTGAAGATGTGCTACAGGATTTTTAAGTTAATAAAGCCGTGATTAGAAAGGCAAATCTATTCTTTATTTCAATTTATTAACTTTATGACAGAATGGAGCGATATCTTCAACCAGAACGATTCAATGCTGACCCTAATTCTGCAGGAGTGGATGATAAATGGAAACATTGGTATTGTACATTTAAAAACTTTTTGGGCGTGTTGGATCAAGAGTCTCTAAATAAGCTGAATATGCTGATCAACTACATTGCTCCGGATGTGTATAAGTATATTTTGGACTGTAAAACTTACGAAGTGGCTATTTCTACATTGGAAAAGATTTTTGTTAAACCAAAGAATGAGGTATTTGCACGTCACCTTCTATCTGCCCGTAGGCAGCAGGTGGGAGAATCTTTGGATACTTATTTACAAGCACTTCGGTGCCTTAGTGTTAACTGTAATTATAAGGCTGTGACGGCTGAAGAATATAAGGAAGAATCGGTACGGGATGCTTTTATTAATGGATTACTGTCTAGATCAATTCGTCAGCGGTTGTTAGAAAATAAGACTTTGGAACTTAAGAGTGCTTTTGAGCAAGCTTCTACATTGGATGTGGCTCAGAGAAGTTCGGACTCTTATGCTCATTTTAATCGGCCTGTGACTGTGGTTTTGGCAGTTCCGGATGAAAAGGAATTATGTGGACTTAATAGGAGTGGTTTACTAGATTCTGAAACAGTTTCTACTTCAGCGGCTGTTGCCTCTAGGATTCAGAAGTGTTATTTCTGTGGGAACGTCCGGCACCCTCGTCTGAAGTGTCCTGCTCGGGAGGCTGTGTGTAGTAAATGCAGCAAGAGAGGTCATTACGCACGTGTGTGTAAATCATCAGGTTCAATTACCTCCTCTGTGACTATTCAGCCTTTAGATAGGGCGTTTATTGCATCAATTTCTGCTGCATTTGCTCATGGCCTAAACAAAGCTATAGTTACGGCCCAAGTTAATGGGTTGGAAGTGAAGGCCCTTATAGATATGGGCAGTACCGAGAGTTTTATAAGTCTTCAGTTTGCAAAGGAGAAGCATTTGAAAATTTTGCCTGTTTCCTATCAGGTGTGTATGGCTCAGACGACTCTCACTTCACAAGTAGCTGGTTGTTACATAAGAACATAAGAAATAGGAGCAGGAGTAGGCCAATCGGCCCCTCGAGCCTGCTCCGCCATTCAATAAGATAATGGCTGATCTGATCCTAACCGCCAATCCACTATGACAGGACTATCTCCTGAATCTAACAGCATTAGACACACGAAAACAGGAGCAGGATCAGGCTACACGGCCCCTGGGCCCGCTCCGCTACCCACAGGGCCATGACCTATCCGAACCTAGATTCATGTCCAAATTCCTGCCCGCTCCCCGTAACCCTTAATTCCCTTTTCTACTAGGAAACTGTCTATTTCTGTTTTAAATTTATGTAATGATGTAGCTTCGACAGCTTTTTGGGGCAGCATATTCCATGGACCTACCACCCTCTGAGTGAAGTAGTTCCTCCTCATCTCAGTTTTGAAAGAGCAGCCCCTTATTCTAAGACTATGCCCCCGAGTTCTAGTTTCACCCATCATCTGGAACATCCTCCCTGCATCCACCCTATCCAACCCCTTCATAATCTTATATGTTTCAATAAGATCGCCTCTCATTCTTCTGAACTCCAATGAGTAGAGTCCCAATCTACTCAACCTCTCCTCATATGTCCATCCCCTCATCCCCGGGATTAATCGAGTGAACCTTCTTTGTACTGACTCGAGAGCAAGTATGTCCTTTCTTAAGTATGGACACCAAAACTGTATGCAGTATTCCAGGTGCAGTCTCACCAATACCTTGTGCAACTGAAGCAATACCTCCCTATTTTTATATTCTATCCCCCTAGCAATGAAAGCCAACATTCCATTGGCCTTCTTATTCACTTGCTGTACCTGCATACTAACCTTTTGAGTTTCGTGCACCAGGACCCCCAGATCCCTTTGTACTTCAGTACTTTAAAGTTTCTTGCCATTAAGATAATAACTTGCTCTACGATTTTTCCTGCCAAAGTGCATAACCTCACACTTTCCAGCATTGTATTCCGTCTGCCAAATCTCTGCCCACTTACTTAGCCTGTCCATGTCCCCTTGCAGGTTTTTTATGTCCTCCTCACTCACTACTTTCCCTCCCATCTTAGTATCATCTGCAAACTTTGATGTGTTACACTCGGTCCGCTACTCCAAATCGTTAATATAGATTGTAAAGAGTTGGGGACCCAGCACTGACCCCTGCGGAACACCACTGGTTACTGATTGCCAGTCTGAATATGAACCATTTATCCCAACTCTCTGCCTTCTGTTAGATAGCCAATCCTCTATCCATGCCAGAATATTACCCCCAATCCCGTGATTTTTTATCTTTAGCAATAATCTTTTGTGTGGCACCTTGTCAAATGCCTTTTGGAAGTCTAAATACACTACGTCCACTGGTTCACCTTTATCCACCCTATATGTTACTTCCTCAAAGAACTCCAGCAAAATTGTCAAACATGACTTCCCCTTCATAAAACCATGCTGACTTCGTCTTATTAAATTATGATTATCCAAATGTCCTGTTAATGTCTCCTTAATAATGGACTCCAAAATTTTACCTACCACAGATGTTAGGCTAACCGGTCTATAGTTTCCAGCCTTCTGTCTACTGCCCTTTTTAAATAAGGGTGTTACATTAGCAGTTTTCCAGTCTGCCGGGACCTTTGCTGAGTCCAGGGAGTTTTGGAAGATTATTACCAATGCATCTACAATCCCTACCGCCACTTCCCTCAAAACCCTAGGATGTAAGCCATCAGGTCCAGGTGATTTATCCGCCTTGAGTGCCATTATTTTCCCAAGTCCTACTTCCTTAGTGATTTTAATCGTATTTAGCTCCTCCCCCCCTATAGCCCCCTGCTTGTCAAGTGTTGGGATATTCTTGGTGTCCTCTACTGTAAATTGATTCTTCTAGGTAATACGTATACTGATATATGCCTATCTGTTTTGCCTAATCTCTGTGCGGATATTTTGATTGGTCATGATGTGCTTCAGTTACACGAGTCTCTTAGTCTTTCATTTGGAGGGACTAAGCCACCTTTATCTATTTGTGGATTAGCCTCTTTATCCATTTCTCCATTATCACTTTTTTCCAATTTGATGCCGGATTGTAAGCCAATTGCTACCAAGTCAAGAAGCTATAGCAGTCAGGATAGAGAATTTATTAATTCTGAAGTTCAACGTCTCTTATTGGAAGGAATCATTGAACCTAGTTGTTCGCCTTGGCGGGCACAGGTAGTTGTCACGACTAACGAGAGACATAAGAAACGAATGGTGATAGACTATTCCCAAACTATTAATAGGTATACTCAATTAGATGCGTACCCTTTGCCTAAGATTGATGAGCTTATCAATAAAGTATCTCAGTATAAGGTTTTTCGCACTATTGACCTAAAGAGTGCTTATCATCAGATTCCTATTGTTAAGAAGGATCAACCATATACGGCCTTTGAGGCTGGTGGAAAGCTGTATCAGTTTTGCCGAATACCATTTGGTGTTACTAATGGTGTTGCTTGTTTTCAACGGGCAATGGATGCTTTTATAAGTGATAAATCTCTCTCTGACACCTTTTCATACTTAGATGACATCACGGTGTGTGGCAAATCAAGGGTGGAGCATGATTCTAATTTAGAAAGATTCCTTCAAGCTGCGGAAAAAGTTGGTTTAACTTTCAATAAAGAGAAGTGTACCTTTTCGACCACTGAGGTAAATCTACTGGGGTACATTATCTCGGGAAACAAGATTAAACCAGACCCAGAACGTCTGCGACCATTGAATGATTTACCTTGTCCTACTAATTCTAAGGCTTTGCAACGAGTTGTTGGACTGTTTTCTTACTATTCTAATTGGATTGCAAATTTTTCACAGAAGATCCAGCCTCTTATTCGAGTTACGACATATCCTCTATCATGGGAGGCCAGGACGTGTTTTGATAATTTGAAAAAGTATATCCTTGGAGCAGTTGTGCATTCTATTGATGAGCAGGTTCCTTTTGTGATTGAGACAGACGCTTCTGATTTTGCAATTGGGGCTACACTGAACCAAAATGGAAGACCTGTGGCCTTTTTCCCACGTACCTTGAACAATAGTGAAAAAAGGCATTCTTCAATAGAGAAAGAGGCGTATGCAATCGTAGAAGCACTGCGTAAATGGAGACATTATTTATCGGGGTGACATTTTACGTTGGTAACTGATCAAAAGTCTGTGTCCTTTATGTTTGATGTCAAACATTTTGGAAAGATTAAGAATGATAAAATAATGAGGTGGAGGATTGAGTTGGCATGTTACCATTTTGATATAGTTTATCGTCCGGGGAAGGATAACGTTGCTGCTGATGCGCTGTCGAGGGCTTATTGTTCTGTGATTCACGGAGA
This sequence comes from Somniosus microcephalus, assembly GCF_052327205.1. Taxonomy (NCBI): domain Eukaryota; kingdom Metazoa; phylum Chordata; class Chondrichthyes; order Squaliformes; family Somniosidae; genus Somniosus; species Somniosus microcephalus. The sequence continues at coordinate 505,820 of NW_028225233.1, read as the reverse complement.
TACGTTTATTAATCTTCACAATGCCTTATGCCATCCTGGGGTTATGAGGATGATACACTTCGTACGCAGTAAGAATTTGCCCTTTTCAGTTGAAGACGTCAAGCGGATGACTTCATCATGTTCTATCTGTGCTCGGTGTAAACCGAATTTCATTAAGCCTCAACGAGCTCATCTTATAAAGGCTACTTCTCCTTTTGAACGTTTGAGCGTCGATTTCAAGGGGCCTCTTCCTTCAACTACTCAAAACTGATATATATTTACTGTTGTGGATGAGTTTTCAAGGTTCCCTTTTGCTTTTCCTTGCGCAGATGTATCAGCTGCTACAGTTATTAAATGTCTTACTCAACTTTTTGTCATCTTTGGGATGCCTGCGTATATCCATTCGGATCAGGGAAGTTCTTTTATGTCTTTCCAGTTGAAGGAATACCTTCAGAGTCGGGGAATTTCTACTAGCAGAACTACCCCGTATAATCCCCAGGGTAATGGACAGTGCGAACGATACAATGGGATGATCTGGAAGACAATTATGTTGGCTTTGACATCCCGGAACCTTAAGAATACACAGTGGGAAATGGTACTGCCTGATGCCCTGCATTCCATTAGATCATTGCTTTCAACGGCTACTAATGTGACCCCCCATGAAAGGATCTTTAACTATCCGCGGAGATCTACTACGGGATATTCGGTACCTTCATGGCTTACTATGCAGGGACCTGTGCTGCTTCGACGCCATGTTAGATTGTCAAAATATGATCCTTTAGTGGAGGAGGTGGAGCTGTTGGAGGCAAATTCCCAATATGCACATATTCGAATCCAAGATGGGAAAGAAAGTACCGTTTCAATTAAAGACTTGGCTCCTTGTGGTGGCCAGCCCTCTTCTGAGGATATTAACAATAGTCATGATTCAGATAATGTGGATGCTGTTACAGATACTACGAATATTTCCAATCCGACTGCAGATAATTATACTTCTATTAGTCAGCCCTCAATGGATGTTCATGACCGTCCCAGTTTACCTCCTGATGAGATTTCTAACCCGGAAACCGTTGAAAATCGGGATATGGATAGCCTTCCTGCAGTAGATACTTCTGTGTCTCCTGGTGTGGGAGGACAAGGAATTTCACCAAGGTTAAGAAGGTCGACACGAACAAGATATCCAGTCGACCGATTGAAAATGGACTTTTAAATTGATAGTAATGTTTTAAAATTGTTGAAATATCATATTATATTGTTTTAGTTGAGAGATACTTAATACTTATGTGCAATGTTACTATTTGTTGTTGCTCACTTAGTATTGTGTCATGTTGAATAGTTTTATTTTGTCTGTGCATAGTTTTAGTTGTAAATAATTAATTATAAATTGTAAAGGTTATTTAGGTTGGACTATATTTTAAAAGGAGGGGTGAATGTGGTGATTATTGTTTATGTTTAGTAAGAAGTATTGTGATTGGTTGTTTGTTTCCTGCCTTGGGATATATGCTGTAATCTCATTGGTAGTTGATGTCATGTGATTTGTGGTGGCCATCTTAAATTCAGTTCTTTCCAGCCTTTAGTTGGGACTGGGTGTTGAAGATGTGCTACAGGATTTTTAAGTTAATAAAGCCTAGATCAGAAAGGCAAATCTATTCTTTATTTCATACTCTACCAGTCAGTCTCTGATATGTGAGTGTGGGTTTTATTCTGCATCTTCCAATTACTGTTCTGTGAGAATGGGTTTTATTCTGTTTCTGTCAGTCTTTGGTTTGTAAATGTGGGTTCTATTCTGTACCCATCGATCTCTTGTATGCTAGTACTGCTTTTATTCAGAACCAGTCAGTTTCTGATAGATGAGAGTGGGTTTTCCTTTCTATCTGTCAATTTCTGCTATTGAAAAAGTGTTTACTCTGAATATGTAAGTTTCTGGTTCGTGAGTCTGGGTTTTTGTCTTTATCTGTCAAACTCTACTATGTGAGTGTCTTTTTCACGATATTCTTTTTCTGCTATGCAATGTTGTGTTTTTTTATGTACCTGTCAGCTTCTGGTAATTGAGTGTGGGTTTCTTCTGTATCAGTCCGTCACAGGTGAGTGAGCGTGAGCTTATTCTGTCTCTGTCAGTTTCTGATATCAGAGTGTGTGTTTTTCTTTGTACCTCTCAGTGTCTGGTTTGTTAGGACGGGCTCTATTTTGTACATTTTCGTTTCTTGTATGTGCGAGTGGGTTGGAATATGTACTTTTTAGTCTCTGTTGAATGTGTGAGTATTTGAATTAATACCTACTAGTTTCTGGAATGTGTGTTTAAGTTTTACTCTTTATCTCTTCGTCTATGGTATGTGAATGTGGGACTTACTATTTATCTCTCAGTCTTTGGTGTGAGTGTGGGTTTTACCGTGTATCTGTCTGTTTCTGTGAGTTGAGTGTGGGTTTTACTCTGTAAATGTTATATTATGGGATGTGTGTTAGGTTTCTCCCTGTAAATGTCGTTATCTGTGATGTATGGTGGGGTGTTTACTCTGTATATGTCATACTCTGGGATGTGAGTGTGTGTTATACTCTGCAATGTTATACTTTGGGATGTGTGTCAGGGTATTACTCTGTAAATGTCACAATCTTAGTTATGTGGTGGGGGGTTTACTCTGTATCTGTCATACTCTGGGATGTGAATGTGTGTTTTACACTGTAATGTTATACTCTGGGATGTGTGTCAGAGTATTACTCTGTAAATGTCACAATTTTAGTTGTGTGTTGGGGGGTTTACTCTGTATATGTCATACTCTGGGATGTGAATGTGTTTTTCTTTGTATCTGTCATACTCTGAGATGTATTTTTGGGTTTTACTCTGTATCTATCATACTCAGGAATGTGTGTGTGGGTTTTAATCTATATCTGTAATACTCTGAGATGTGTTTACGCATTTTACTCTCTATCTGTTTGTCTTTGGTGTGCGAGGGTGGGCTTTACTCTATATCTGTCAGATTCTGGTTTCCGAGTGCCAGGTTTTAATCTTTACCTGTCAGTTTCTGTCATGCAAATGTGGGTGGTCATTCTGTACCTGACAGTCTCTGGTGTGTGAGTGTGGCTTTATTCTATATCTGTGATGCTTGAGGGGCCATTTGACCTACTCCTGCTTCTAATGCTTATATCTCTGGGATGTGAGTGTGGGTTTTTGTCTGTAATATTCAGTTTGTGCCACGTGTGTGTGTGTTTTACTCTGTACCTCTCTGTGTCTGGGGTGTGAGTGTGGGTTTTTCTTTGTAACAGTCAGTGTCTAGTATGTGAATATGGGCTTTATTTTGAACCTGTTGTTTTCTGGTATGTGTGGCTATGTTGTATTATGTATCTGTCAGTTTCTGTTATATGATTGAGGATTTTACTCTATTCATGACTGTCTCTGGTATATGAGTCTGGGTTTTTCTCTGTCCCTATTCAGAGGGATTGGAGTGTCCTTTTACACGAATCACAGAAAGTTAACATGCAGGTACAATTAGAATGGTAAAAGGAATGTTTGCATTTATTGCAAAGGGGTTGCAGTAAAAGTATAAGTATGTGTTGCTGCAATTTTATAGGCCTTTGGTGATACCATAACTGCAGCACTTTGCATATTTTGGTCTCCTTATCTAAGGCAGGGTTTACATGCTCTAGATGGGGTGCATCAAGTGTTCACGAGATTGATTCCCAGGCTGTCCTATGAGGAGAGATTGATTATAATGGGCATATATTCTGTGGAGTTTAGAAGAATGAGAGGTGATCTCATTGAAACATTTCAAATTATAGAGTGTTTGACAGGGGTAAATGCTGCGAGGCTGTTTCCCCTGGCAGGAGAGTCTAGAACCAGAAGTCTTAGACTCGTGACAAGGCATTGGACAATTAGGAATGAGTTGATGAGAAATGTATCCACTCAGATGTTAGTGAATCTTTGGAATTCTCTACTGCATGGGGCTGTGAATGCTCAGTCGATGAGTGTATTCAAGACTGAGATCATAGATTTTTGGGCACTAAGGGAATCAAGGGATTTAGGGAGAGGGTGGGAAATTGGAGTTGTGGCAGAAGTTCAGCCATGATCTTATTGAATGGCGGAGCAGGCTTGAGGGGCTTTATAACTATTTCTTATTTTCTTATAGCTGACTGTCTCTTGGATGTGTTTGTGGGTTTTATTCTGTATCTGTCAGTCTCTTGAATGTGAGTTTTGTGTTATTTCACTATCTTCAGTTGCTGGTATGCAAATTTTGCATTTATTTTGCACCTGTGATCTTCTGGTATGTGAGTTTCACTCTGTATCTGACAGTCTCTGGTATATGAGTGTGAGTTTCACTCTGTATCTGACAGTCTCTGTTATATGAGTGTGAGTTTCACTCTATATCTGACAGTCTCTGGTATGTGAGTGTGTGTTTCACTCTGTATCTGACAGTCTCTGTTATATGAGTGTGAGTTTCACTCTGTATCTGACAGTCTCTGGTATGTGAGTGTGTGTTTCACTCTGTATCTGACAGTCTCTGTTATATGCGTGTGAGTTTCACTCTGTATCTGACAGTCTCTGTTATATGAGTGTGAGTTTTACTCTGTATCTGACAGTCTCTGGTATGTGAGTGTGAGTTTTACTCTGTATCTGACAGTCTCTGGTATGTGAGTGTGAGTTTTACTCTGTATCTGACAGTCTCTGGTATATGAGTGTGAGTTTCACTCTGTATCACCTGTCTCTGATATGTGAGTGTGAGTTTCACTCTGTATCTGACAGTCTATGTTATTTGAGTGTGTGTTTCATTCTTTATCTAACAGTCTCTGGTATGTGAGTGTGAGTTTTACTCTGTATCTGACAGTCTCTGTTATATGAGTGTGAGTTTCATCCTGTATCAGACAGTCTCTGGTATGTGAGTGTGTGTTTTACTCTGTATCTGACAGTCTCTGGTATGTGAGTGTGTGTTTTACTCTGTATCTGACAGTCTCTGGTATGTGAGTGTGAGTTTCACTCTGTATCTGACAGTCTCTGATATGTGAGTGTGGGTTTTATGCTGTACCTTTCAATTTCTGTTGTAAAAGTAAGGGTTTTGTTCAGTACCTGTCAGTTTCTGGGATGGGAGTGTGGAATTTATTCTGCATCTATAAGTCACTGGTTTGTGAGTAATGGCATTAATCTCTAGCTGTTATTCTCTGGTGCCTGAGATTTGTTGTCCCGTTTATCGTTCAGAGTCTATAATTTGGATGTGGGCTTTATTCTGTTTTTGTCAGTCTCTGGGATTTTATTCTTTATCTGTCAGCTTCTTTTGTGTGAGTGTGTGTTTCACTCTGTACCATTCTGCCTCTTGTATGTGAGTGTGGTGTGATCTCTGTAAATGTCAGTTTCAAGTGCATGAGTGGGGATTTATGCTGTATCTGTCAGTTTCTATTATATGAGTAAGGTTTTAATCATTCGCTGTCTGTTTCTGGTATGGGAGTGTGGACTTTAGTCTGTCTCTTCCCGTCTAATCTTGTGTGTTTGTGGGTTTCACCCTGTACCGGTCACTCTCTGGGATGTGAGTGCAAGTTTCACCCTGTATCTGTCAGTCTCTTTTAATTGTGTTTTGATTTTATCTATAGCTGTGAACCTGGTATGTGAATGTGGGTTTTACTCTATAGCATTCTGTCTCTAGGATGTGTGTGTGGATTTTACTCTAACTCAGTTTCTAGTCTTTTGTCTGTACCTGTCAGTTTCTGGTGTGATTGTAGATTTTACTTTGTACCTGTCTGTCACTGCTTTGTGAGTGTGGGCTTTATTCTGTAGCTGTCATTTCTGCTACTGGTTGTGAGTGTGGGATTGATTCTGTATCTCTTATACTGGTGATGTATGTGAGTGTGAGAATTATTATGTAATTGACAGTCTCTTGTATTGTACTATTCTTGCTCTGTGTAACTATTGAATTCCATTCCTTCTCCACCTTGTGTAGGCCAATGCTCATTTGAGATTATCTGTGACTGTCTCAGGAGGAGGTTTGTTTCAGTCCATTACCTCCGACTCTCTGGTCTTGTATTTTTGTTATTCGGGTTGACTGTCCGTGTACAGCCAGCAGCGAGGACTGACACCATATCAGTGTCTATCTGTTCGTATGTGTTAGGGAGTGAAAATGGATATGCCTATCAGTGCAATGTGTTTGGGCTTTGAAACAGCATCTTATTCAACTACTGCAAGTTATTGTGAGATTCATAATGTAACACTGGAAATTCGGATCACTGTGGGGCTGACTGCTTCTGCTGCCTGTTATAATAGGATTGAGGCCAGTTCTGTGTCTCTGCGCTCTGTGAGTGATAGTCTACTGACTGTGTGTGCGATGGAGCTGCCGGAATAGTTAACAGAATGTCTCAGAGCCCGGATACTGATATATCTGAGGGAGCGACAATGTATCTCTCGATCACCAGCAACACGGTTCTGGAGAACTCAACGCACCCAAAGGAAATAACCGATTTTTGAATTGTGTTATTTCACATTTCTCACCTGCTGCCTGCAATCGATGCAGGTTGTGAATCTCTGCACATCCTCACTGTCAGGCTGTTTCCCTGTTCACTGAACAATAATAACAGACACGGTGAGATTGGAACTGAATCAGGAACATTCACTACTGATCTGGAGAAAGCAGCAATGATTTGGAAGAGCGAGGTGATTTACTTTCTAAGTTATCTTACATTGTACACACACAGCCCGAGAATGGCCTCTCCCTTCCCCCACTCACTCCATGTTCCGGAACTAGATCCTGTTCCAATCTCTCTCTTACAAACAATCCCCAGCTTCCGATGAACTTACCCCGACTCAAAGCCCATCTGCGGACACAGTCTCAATGCGATGTGCTGCTGTGAGGAGGCTGCTGTTTGCTCCCTTACTCGGGCCCATGATATCTCCGCTCCCTGATGTGTTCAGCGATCATCAGCCGAGCACAGAGGAAACGGCCCCCGCTGGCAGAGCTGGGGGAGGGGAGTTCATGTGGTCCCTTCCTGTCACATTAAACACTGTGGGGGAGAGGGGGAGGTGCAGGAAACTATTTTAATGCTGAAGCATGAAAGCTGGAGGCGGAGCTGAAGTTCAGAGGACGCTGTCTCTGCTCTGTCTGTCACACTGATTCTGTCTCGTCCCAGCCTCTCTCACACTCTGCCTTTCTCAACCAGATCCGGGCCGGCTTCATAAATTCATCAGGACGGCGAGAGTTTATCATTCAGTTGATATTCCTGTAAAGAATTGTCCGGCCTGGAGGAGGTAAAGGAGGCAAAGGACTGGGAAAAGTCGGAGCCAAGCACCACCGAAAAGTGACAACATCCAGGCACAAAACAAAGGCTCTTCTCAGAGCCACCCACCGCCTCACAGAAAGAGCAGCTCCCTGGGACCGGGAGCGGGGATATATTGGGGTGGGGAATAGCTTCAGAATTATAAGGATTATTATGGGGTTACAAGTGACACTTTGGGCCGGTCCCTGTATTCTCACCTCGCAGTGAAATGCTCTTTTAGTCTTCCTGGGTGTCCTTGCGCTCAGTGTTCTGTTTCCATTCAGCTTTTATATATCAGACAGATGGTGTGACGGGGAACCGGAGCTTTCCACCTCACAATAGGTTAAACCGAGCTGCTGTGACAACAGGCCAACTTGTGAGATTATTCTCCTTCTGAAGTTTGCTTCCTGCACAGATACTGTCGAGGATTGTGGAATTCAAGGGTTTAAGTAAAGTCATTGGGTGGACTGTAATGTCTCCAGTTCTAACTGTCGGAACCCGCTGTAACCTGAGGCTACTTCGGATTGGTCGCTTGATTGGAACCCAATTTCCTTAACAGAATTAACTATTGGCCTCAATTGATCAATTTTAAAATTAAGTTTGAAACATTCCACCACATTCAAAAAAGAAAGATTTAATTTATAATTATTAAATTCGACAGAGACAGACATTAAATTGGGGCAGTTTCACTAATTTTCTGCTAATTTCCTCAGCAGATTGACAGGGCTTTGGCCGGAATGAATAAACTGATGAAATCAGTGCATTAAACTGGCGGCTCCTTCAGAGAGGCTGTGGGTGGCTCTTAAAGCAGCCGTTGTGATTTCCATGTTTCTGTCAGTAAATTGTAGAGTTTTACTTGGAGCTGGCGTTCTTGGCCAGCTCCCCGGCCAACACCAGACTCACGACGGTCTGGATGTGTGGACACAATCCGCACTCTCCAAACTATTAGACGTCTTTGCCATCTACTGGCTAAAAGCGAGTGCTGCAACAAGAGGCAATGATTCAGCAGAAACCATTTTGATTTCGACAGATACCTCAGCACCGTGGTTCCGCTTAAAACCATTGCCAAGTAGTTTGTTGGTCTAGCTGAAAACTCCAAACAACCATTACAAGCAGATGGACGCGCTCATCCGATTCTAGTGTGAACAGGGTGGTTGATCATTGAGTGTGGGATAGACACTCCCTCTGTCACTCTGGTACTATGTGCCAATGTGGGATTCAGTGCTGAATATGGGACAGATACTGTATCTGTCACTCTCTGCATTGTCAGTGGCAGATTGGCTGGCGAAAAACGATAGATACTGTATCTGACACTGTCTAGTACAATGTGACATTTTTAATTTGTCTGGTGAGGCTACACTAGATACTTTATCTGTCACTCTCTGGTGCTGTGTCAGTGTGGGATTGACAGGTGAGTATTGGAAAAGCACGACCACTCACTAGTACTGCTTGTGAGTGAGGGGATATTCGTTCATACAGGATAACAATTGTATGTTACTCTGTTACTGTGTGGCAGCGTTTGATTGTCAGGTGAGTGGTGGATAGATAACTTAATGGGCAAATCTGTGAATTTCAAAGTAGAATTTAAGATTCAACATGTTAATTTAGATCTGAGATTGGTTGGAATCATACCTAGCACAAAGGAAGTTGGCTGTGGTTGTTGGAGGTCATTCATTTCAATCACATGACATCACTGCAGGAGTTCCTCAGGGCAGTGTCCTAGGCCCAACCATCTTCAGCTGTTTCATCAATTACCTTCCCTCCATCATAAGGTCAGAAGTGGGGATGTTCGCACATTGTTCAGCACCATTCGAGACTCGTCAGATACTGACGCAGTCCGTGTCCATATGCAGCAAGACCTGGAGAACATTCAGACTTGGGCTGACAAGTGGCAAGTAACATTCGCACCACACAAGTGCCAGGCAATGACCATCTCCAACAAGCGAGGCTCTAACCATCTCCCCTTGACATTCAATGGCATTACCATCGCTGAATCCCCCACTATCAACATCCAGGGGGTTACCATTGATCAGAAACTGAACTGGACCAGCCATATAAATACTGTGGCTACAAGAGCAGGCCAGAGGCTGGGAATTCTGCGGCGAGTGTCTCACCTCCTGACTCCCCAAAGCCTTTCCACCATCTACAAGGCACAAGTCAGGATTCTGATGGAATACTCTCCACTTGCCTGGATGAGTGCAGCTCCAATAACACTCAAGAAGTTCGATGCCATTCAGGATAAAGCAGCCCACTTGATTGGCACTCCATCCACCACCTTCAAATTTCACTCCCTCCACCACCGGCGCACTGTGGCTGCCGTGTGTACCATCTATAAATGCACTGCAGCAACTCGCCAAAGCTCCTTCAACAGCAACTTTGAAGCCCGCAACCTCTACCACTTAGAAGGACAAGGGCAGCAGACGCATGAGAACATCACCACCTACAAGTTCCCCTCCAAGCCACACACCATCCTGACGTGGACCTGTATCGCCATTTCTTCACTGTTGCTGGTCCAAAATCCTGGAACTCCCTCCCTAAAAGCATTGTGGGTGTACCTACACCATATGGACTGCAGCGGTTCAAGAAGGCGGGTCACCACCTTCTTCTCAAGGGCAATTAGGGATGGGCACTATATGCAGGCCTAGCAAGCCAGCGACGCCCACATCCGATCAATGAATAAAAAAAAAAATTGTGACCCATAGAACAGAACAGTAATCAGCCCTTTCCTGGATACAGTGGGTGGCTCTGAAAAGAGCCTTTGGGTTATTGGATTGAATCTTGTCCGCTTTACTTGCTCTTGGAGCTGGCAGTGCCGGTTTTCTTGGGCAGCAGCATGGCCTGGATATTAGGCAGCACCCCGCCCTGAGCGATGGTCACCTTTCCCAGCAGCTTGTTGAGCTCCTCGTCATTGCGGATGGCCAGCTGCAGGTGTCTGGGGATGATGCGGGTCTTCTTGTTGTTGCGGGCCGCGTTGCCGGCCAGCTCCAGGATTTCAGCGGTCAGATACTCGAGCACAGCAGCCATGTAGACCGGGGCTCCGGCACCCACACGCTCAGCGTAGTTGCCCTTTCGCAGGAGCCTGAGAACACGGCCCACAGGGAACTGCAGTCCGGCCCGGGAGGAGTGGGACTTGGCCTTGGCCCAAGCTTTACCGCCGGTTTTTCCTCTTCCAGACATTTCCACAATCAACACGGTCAGAGAAAGAATGAACGTCTCCTCTGCTACTGCTCTTCTGCTCTCCTTTCACCTTCTTAAGGAACTCAGAGAGCAAAATTATGATTGGTTGCTTTGTATGAATTTCATTTGTGTTTTCCGTTGACCAACCCACCAATCAATAGGGCGGAAATAACTAGCCTCAACAGTCAGACCGCCAATGATATTTTATTTTCAAAAAGCCCGCCAATGTTTTTCTAAACCACCGAATTAAGTTAATAAATTCATTATGAGCCAAAGATTTCGGAACATTTTAAAATTCTTTTTGTCTTATTCCATCACTCCCTTGCAAATTCCAGGCTGATACTGTTGTGTATGTACCTTTAAGAGACAACTGTTTTACAGCTCCTGTATACTGTAGTACCGGCAGTGAACTCACCTGAATATAAAGCCGGAGCAGGCTTCTGTACTTCAGTCTTGAGACTACTCTACTCCAGTAAACACCTGTTGATTGTTAAGTTACAGCCTCCGTGTAGTTCTTGGGGAAACATCCTATTTAAAGAATCACGGATCTAACAGATACAATCAGGATTAATTTCGGGTTCAATTTCAAACTGTAACAGGTGCGATTCAATCCCCACTGATTCTGTAACAGGAGACATTCCAGGTCAATCTTTGTAAAAGTGAGGTTTCACAGATTATCGATCATTTGCACAGGCGCGGCTGCGGGAGTGAAACTAGAACTGGGAGTCCTGCTGTGAAAAGGGAAGAGGAACATAGTGATCAAACTGACCCCCTTCTGTTCTCTAAAATAACTCCCATTCTGCCTTGTTACACTGCAGGAAGTCTCACTTAATAAACGGATGACTCCTAAATTGCATAAATAAATTGTAACGGTTTTGACAGAGAATAAAGTGACGGAAATCAGAGTCTCGTCCCTCAAACAAGCTTTTAATTCGTCGGCAGGCGCTGTAAATGAACGGGACAGAGAGCAGAGGGAAAGAGCGACCACGACCGTGTTTGTAGTCCTTATCAGCCGAGCACAGAGGAAACGGCATCCGCTGGGGGAGCGGTGCTCGCATGGGCCCTTCCCGTCGGTTTAAAAAGTTTTGGGGGAGGGGGAGGCTTCTTCTTCTTATCGTGTCCACGGACAGTCTATATATAGCCCAGCCAGAACTGGACACCTTTTTACACCTTGTTGTTGGATTCGGCAAGGTCTGCAACAGTGCAGGGTTCCTCTTACGATGGGCATTGCAGGAGATGTTGCATAGTCTATGCCTCAGTTCCACATTCACAAGTTGTCGGACTGGTTGAATATCCCCATTTGCTTAGTGACACCTTTGAGCAACCTACACTGCCCTAAGTCTGTTAAGACACTTCCAGATTGCTCAGTTGCAATTAGCTCCTGGGGGGAGGCTTTCATCAGGTAAAATTTCCATCGCTCGGGGTTGTTCAAGACTGGTGAGCCTGTCTTTCCACAAGGCGATGCGGGCTTCAGATGAGGTTGATTGTAATGGAACAACACTGTTCATGAAGCTCTTCCTTGACTTTAGACGGCTGGGTGTAGGTGTATGACAATGCAGAGGGAGCCTCTCATCTGATGTTTGATGGAGTTGCTCTTTCTTGCTGGCTACCGTTCTTCTTATATCAGGGGGAGCGATACCCGCCAGGATATATAGGCTGTTGGTGTTTGTTGGTTTTAAGCAACCTGTGATAAATCGGCAGCTTGCATTCAGAACGGCATCCATCTTCTTGGCATGAGTAGACCTTTCCCATGCAGGGCAGGCATATTCGGCAGTGGAATAGCAAAGAGCAAGTGCACTGGTTCACAATGTTTTCGGGCTTGCTCCCCATCTTGTGTTAGTGAGCTTATTCAGGATGTTGTTTCGTGCACTTACTTTTGTCTTTGTCTTCTTGATGTGGTTCTTGAAGGTGAGACATTGGTCAAGGGTGACTCCTAAGTAGATAGGGTGCTCGCAATGCATCAGTGTTGCTCCACACCAGGTTACTTTCAACTGGTGTTTGGCTTCACGGTTTCTGAGGTGGAATGCACAAACTTGCATCTTTGATGGGTTTGCGCGAAGGTGGTTTTCTTCACAGTAGGATTTTAGTCCCTCCAAGGCCTCAGAAAGCGTTTTCTCCACGGTGTTAAAATCAGTGCTTTGGGCAGTGACACATAAGTCATTAGCATATATAAAACAGCGTGTAACACCGTCTATACGTTGATCATTCATGTAGATGTTGTACAGCAGCGGTGCAAGCATGCTTCCCTGAGGAAGACCATTCTTCTGAATACGCCACCTGCTGCGCTTCCCACCTAGTTCAACATAGAACCGGCGATTCTGAAGCATGCTTTCTAACAGCTCTGTTAAGTGAATATCTTTTGTCATCTCTAGAATCTTGCAGAGAAGTCGTCTATGGTTCACTGTATCGTATGCTGCTGAAAGGTCTACAAAAACAGCACCTGTTACCATCCCTTGCTCAAAACCATCTTCGATGTGTTGTGTGAGGTTGAGCAGTTGGCTTGTTGTTGATTTGCCGGGGCGGAAACCTGCTTGTTCTGGAATGATCTTTTCATGTACAGTTGGTGCTATCCTATTGAGTATCAGGCGTTCAAACAGCTTTTTGGTGTGGCAAAGCAGTGAAATTGGCTGAAAACTCTTAGGATCTGAGGGAATCTTTTCCAGGCTTTAATAGTGCTATTACATGTGCCTTCTGCCAGATATTAGGTAGCTTGTGTGTTGCCAGACAGTGGTTGAACAATTGTAGGAGCTACTTCTTTGCTTGCTGTCCAAAATGCTTTATCTGCTCCATTGCTATTTTGTCAAGACCAATTGCTTTCCCGTGTTTTAGACTAGATGTACCAGTTTCCAGCTCTTCCATGTTGAATGGTCTAGTGAAGCCAGGATCATCGCTGTACTTCTTCCTATCAAGTTGTGCTCTGGTTGTTTCTTGTTGATTTTTCCATTTAGGAGCAACTGGTGTACAACTTGGTTAGCAGACACATTTGGATGTTCGGCAGCTTTCTTGGGATCACCACCAAGTTTGCATATGAGAGACCATGCCTTCTTGCTGTTTTTTGTAAGATCTGTTGTCTCTATCAAGGTGTTCCAGGTGCTTTGACGTTCTTGAGAGATACTTAACATCACCCTCTCACCGGTAGATATTGTTTCCTCTGAGAAGGGGTCAGATTCAAACATTGAGGCATACTCCCAGCAGAGTTCAGCATTCTCCTTGGTGAGACCAGGGAAGTAGTGTACTCTGAAACCTCGAGGGGTCTTCATTCTAGCTGTTTTTTGGTCAGCTTTTGCAAAGAGGTTGCAGTGCTCAGGTAGTGGTTTAATGCATTTAACCTTGCGGTCAAGTGCTCGTGTGAAACCGTTCCAATCGGCCTTCTTGAAGTTGAAGCACCTTTTGAATGGTATGACGGTTAGTAACACTGCTGCATTTACCTGGATGCCAATAGGACGGTGTTGTGTCTGTGGTATTGGTTCTGTGACAAGCTTCTTGCAGAGGCCGGCGATGTCGTTGCTGGCAATGGCAAGATCTGGATTATATCTACATTTCCAGTGGGCACTGTGGAAGGAGGCTGGCAATTTAGGATCGTGAATGAGACAAAGCTGGTTCGTGTCCATCCATTCTTCGACTGCTTCTCCATTGTTGTTAGTCTCCTTGTACCCCCATTGGGTTCTGTGGCTATTAAAGTCCCCAATGATGATCTGTGGTTTATTGTGCAGGTTGGGTACAGGGTTAGAGAAGCTGAAATCTGTGCCAGGTGGCTTGTACACTGAGGTCACTACTACTTTGCTCAGCTCTACGGTTAGAATTTCGATGTTGTCCTCCTCTGTTTTAGAAGTGGCTTCTACAACTGAGGGGGAGGCGAGGGTTGTATTTTAGCGCATGATCAGGTTTCTTTTTATCACACTTAAATCAACAAAAATGTGATCGTTTTACAAATCGCTTTTATCATTCATTAAATGGGCCTCATTGAGACGATGTTAATTATCATCCAAATTACTGATAAACCGAGTGTGTGACCTGCACACTGGAGTGGGAGTTCCTGAAGAGGTTTACACATTCCGTCAAATGAGATTTTATTTTCACCCACAGGGTGGCGGGGGTCTGGAATTATTTTGCCTGAAAGGGTGTTAGAGACAGAAACCCTCATCACATTTAATAAAAGTACTTGGATATGACCATATGTGCCATAACTGCACTTTAGGAACAGCTTGTTTCCCACGGCTGTCATCCTACTGAACTCCACAAATAAACTCGAAAGCCTGCACATCTGCCAATGCAATTTATTATGTTTATGTTTATGTTAATGTATTACAAGCCAAATGTATGTTGAATGTTTAAATGTCTTAATCTAAATGTACACTCTCGGGAGCCGCAAGCCTACATTTCGTTGTACTGCACTTGTGCACTAACAATGACAATAAAAGTTGATTTGATTTGATTTTGATTTGACAACAGACCAAGAGCTGTAAAATCAACACCCACATAAATCCCAGACCAGAAATTGAGTTACAGAAGTGCCGCTACTGACAAGGCTACGGCCGGCAGAGATGAAGGGTCGAATAACCTCCTTCTATGCCGTAAATGTCTACGATTCAACGACAGAAGGCCATTCGACCCATCGTGCGTATGCTGATTTAAAACACCTCCACACCTAAATTTGATCTTGTAATTAAATATAGATCTTCACCGATCACAATGTAAATCGTCAATCTATCCCTGCTCCCAGGTCACTGCTCTCTCTGTGAGGTGGTGAGTGGCTCTTAAAAGAGCCTTTGTGTTGTGTTTGGTTGAAAGAGTCGAGTTGTTCAGCCGCCGAATCCATAGAGTTGTTTCAGAGCGTACACCACATGCATGGCAGTGACCGTCTTGCGCTTGGCGTGCTCAGTGTAGGTGACTGCATCCCTGTTTTACTCTGTATCTATTAGTCTCTGGTATGTGAGTGTCGGTTTTACTCTGTATCTGTTAGTGTCTGGTATGTGAGTGTGTGTTTCACTCTGTATCTGTTAGTCTCTGGTATCTGTGTGTCGGTTTTATTCCATAGCAAATGTTCCCTTTAAGCTGCCGGTCCTGTGCAGCAGATCCTACGATGTTCTAATGGCAACAGCTGCATATGCATGTTAATCTGAATGGGTTGCGCAGCCCTCACAAAAAATAGTCTCTGGGAATTGAGTGTGGGTTTTACTCTGTACCTGTCTGTCTCTGGTATTTAAGTGTGGATTTCACACTGTATCAGTCAATCTCTGGGAAGTGAGTGTGATATTTACTCTGTATCTGTATGTCTCTGGTATGTGACTGTGGGCTTTATTCTGTACCTTTCAAACTTCATCGATGCGAGTGTGGCTTTCTCTCTGTCCCTGAGAGTCTCTGGTGTGTGAGTGCGGGTTTTACTGTGTGTTGTTCAGTCTCTGGTAGCTGAGTGTGAGTTTTATTCTGTATTAATCTGACTGTGGTATGTGTGTGTGTGTGTGTGTGTTTTACTTTATATGATTGAAAATACGGAATTTTTTAGAAGATGAAAGCCTAGTAAATGTTCGTATTCAGAGGGATTTGTGTGTCCCCGTACATGAATCACAGAAAGTTAACAGCAATCATTTGGGAATTAAATGTTATATTTGCCCTTATTGCAAGCGGTTGGAGTATAAGTGTATGGTAGTGTTGGTTCAATTTTATAGGTCTGGGATGAGCAGAAATGTATTCACTCGGAGGGTTATGAATCTTTTCAATTCTACCCCAGAGGGCTGTGCATGCTCAGTCGGTGGGTATATTCAAGACTGAGATATATAGATTTTTGGGCACTTAGTGTATCGTATCAACAGAATCAATTTCTGCTAATTGCATGTGGGGTTCACTCTAACTGTCAATCCCTGGTGTCTGAGTGTATGTTTTACACTGTGTCTGTCACTCTTTGGTATATGAATGTGGGTTCCACTCTATACCCGTCGTTCGCTGGTATATTAGTATAGTTTTATCTGTACCAGATATATTTATGATATTTGAGTATTCGTTTTACTTTCTAAGAACATTTGAATTTCGAGCAGGGGTTGGCCATACTGCCTCTCGAGCCTGCTCTGATATTCAATAAGATCATGGCTGACCTTCGAACTCAACTCGGATTTCCTGTCCTTTCCCAATATCCCTTAATTCCTCTGCAGTACAAGAATCTGAATCAGCCTTAAACATAATCAACGACTGAGCATCCACAGCTCCTTGGGGCAGCGAATTCCAAATATTCACAACCCTCTGAGTGAAGAAATTCCTCCTTATCTGAGTCTTAAAATGCCGGCCATTTCTCCGGAGCCTTTGCCCCATAGTTCTAGTTTCTCCTGTGAGGGGAAACAATCTCTGAAATGTGATTGTGAGTCTTACTCTTTACCTGCCAGTTTCTGCTAAATTGGGGGTGTCTTTTCATTGTACCTGTCAGTTTCTGGTATGGAAGAGAGGTTTTCACCCTGTACCTGTCAATTACTCGTAATTGCGTATGGGCTTTACTCTGTATCTGCCAGTTTCTGTCGTGCGAGTGTTAGTTTTGTTCTGTCTCTGTCAATCTCTAATACATCGAGAGGGAGGAGGTATTGGCGGTTTTAGCTGGCCTAAAAATGGATAAATCCCCAGGCCCGGATGAAATGTATCCCAGGCTGCTGTGTGAGGCAAAGGAGGAGATTGCGGGGGCTCTGACACATATATTCAGGACCTCTCTGGCCACAGGGGATGTGCCAGAGGACTGGAGAACCGCTAATGTAGTACCATTATTCAAGAAGGGTAGTAGGGAAAAACCGGGGAACTACAGGCCAGTGAGCCTAACATCAGTGGTAGGAAAATTATTGGAAAAAATCCTGAGGGACAAAATTTGTCTCCACTTGGAGAGGCAAGGATTAATCAGGGATAGTCAACATGGCTTTGTCAAGGGAAGATCATGTCTGACTAATTTGATTGAATTTTTTGAGGGGTTTACTAGGTGTGTGGATGAGGGTAACGCAGTGGATGTGGTATACATGGATTTCAGTAAGGCCTTCGATAAAGTCCCGCACAGGAGACTGGTCAAGAGGGTAAGAGCCCATGGAATCCAGGGTGCCTTGGCACATTGGATACAAAACTGGCTTAGTGGCAGAAGGCTGTTTTTGTGACTGGAAGCCTGTGGCCAGTGGGGTACCACAGGGATCGGTGCTGGGTCCCTTGCTGTTTGTGGTCTACATTAATGACTTGGATATGAATGTAAAGGGTATGATCAGTAAGTTCGCGGATGATACAAAAATTGGTAGGGTGGTAAATAGCGAGGAGGGTAGCCTCAGTCTGCAGGACGATATAGATGGGTTGGTCAGATGGGCGGAACAGTGGCAAATGGAATTTAACCCGGAAAAGTGCAAGGTGATGCACTTTGGGGGGACTAACAAGGCAAAGGAATACACAATGAATGGAAAGACCCTAGGCAAGACGGAGGGTCAGAGGGATCTGGCTGTGCAAGTACACAGATCCCTGAAGGCGGCGGAACAGGTGGATAAGGTGGTAAAAAAGGCATATGGGATACTTGCCTTCATTAGCCGAGGCATTGAATATAAGAGCAAGGAGGTTATGATGGAGCTGTATAAAACACTGGTTAGGCCACAGCTGGAATACTGTGTGCAGTTCTGGTCGCCACACTACAGGAAGTATGTGATCGCGTTAGAGAGGGTGCAGAGGAGGTTCACCAGGATGTTACCAGGGCTGGAGTGCTTCAGCTATGAAGAGAGACTGGGCAGATTGGGTTTGTTTTCCTTGGAGCTGAGGAGGCTGAGGGGGGACATGATTGAGGTGTACAAAATTATGAGGGGCATAGATAGGATGGATGCTGAGGAGCTTTTTCCCTTAGTAGAGGGGTCAATAACTAGGGGGCATAGATTCAAGGTAAAGGGCGGGAGGTTTAGAGGGGATTTGAGAAAGAACTTTTTCACCCAGAGGGTGGTTGGAGTCTGGAACTCACTGCCTGAAAGGGTTGTGGAGGCAGAAACACCCTCACAACATTTAAGAAGCATTTGGATGTGCACTTGAAATGCCATAACATACAAGGCTACGGGCCAAATGCTGGAATATGGGATTAGATTAGACAGGGCTTGATGGCCGGCGCGGACACGATGGGCCGAAGGGCCTCTATCCGTGCTGTATGACTCTATGACATGACCTTCCCCTGCAGTATCCATAGCACTGTTTGTGACCTGAAATCTTCTGTCTTTTTTGATCACCTAGATCAAAGTATTTTGTCAGTTGCAATGGACATTTTTCTCTTAAAATCCTGCTGCAACGTTCCACATGTCAGTTCTGACCTGCGAGGGGTATTAAAAGTACCGCGGTTGCGATGGCCGGGAATCGAACCCGGATCAACTAGCTTGGAAGGCAGCTATGCTCACCACTATACCACCATCGCTCACATATGGTAATTTATATATTCTTTTGGCTCCTAAGTGGGTCAAGTGAGAGAAACAGCACTCATTTTAACACGTCAGCACTATGCTGAGGCACTTTCCCTCCAATTAAAAATGGCCACTGTGAATAATTATATCGCTTGGATTGAGCCCTCACTCCGTTTATTTTTTTAAAATCCTTTATAGGTTAAAAATAATAATCCACAAAAATAAATTGAAAATCATTTTTATGGGAGAAGCAAATGGGCGATGATTTTTGTTGTTGTAAATTTTAGTGAAATGGCATTTGCTGGAAGGCATTAAACTGCGATAGGGTGACCTAAACTGTATCAACAGGAGCCTGGTTGCGATGCCGCGAATTCGAACACCAATCAGCTCGCTCGAAAGAGCAGCTACAATCACCACTGTCCCCCCATCGCTCTAATTTTAAAATGTAATCTTCTGTATTTACAGATCGCACGCAATGGGTCTTTGGAGCTTTAGTCAGGATGAGTAAAACACTTTGCAATCATTTCAATCTGAACATAAACAAGGCGTTCAGTTTATTTCTCTCCAATATAAACAGTTACTGATGAATGGTTATCTTGTTGCACTACTGGCTGGCGGCCACTAGATGGCACCAACCTCTAATAGTTTGGAGTGTACGGATTGTGTCCACATATCCAGACCGCCCTGAGTCTGGTGCTACCCGGGGGGCTGGCCAAGCACGGCGTGTCGGAAGGGACAATGCCGGTGGCCATTGTAAATAAATTTCACAACGCACTGAGAAAGCATAAAGCATAGCAACGGCTCTTGTAAGAGGAAACCACAGCATTAATTTAGTCGAAATATTCATTCGGGATATCGTCCTTTTAAAGAATCACAGAAAGGTACAGCACATTTGTTTGTGGCTTTACTCTGCAACTGTTATTTACTGTTATTTGAGTGCGGGTTTAACGCTGTACCTGTCTGTATCTGGAATGTGAGTTTGTGATTTATTCTGTACCTGTTGTTTTCTGGTAAGTGAGTGAACATTTTTCTTTGTATCTGTCAGTGTCTTGATGTGAGAGTGTGTGTTTCAGTCTACATGTCCACCTCGGGTATGGAAGTGTGGTTTTTATTTTGTACCTGTTATTTTCTGATGTGGAAGAGAGGCTTTACTCTGTACTTCTCAAGCTCTGGAATGTGTGCATGGGTTATACCCTCGATTTGTAATTCTCTGTTATGTGACAGTTCATTTAATCTATGTCAATCAGTGTCTGATATAATACTGTGCGTTTTACTCTACTTGTCAATTTCTGACACATGAATGTGGCTTTTCTGCTGTAACGCTCAGGAACTGGTATGTGAGTGTGGGTGTTTCTCTGTACCTGTCAGTTTCTGGTATGTCAGTGTGGATTTTACTCTGTACCTGTCTATCTCTGGTATGTGAGTGAGGGTTTTTGATCTAGTGCAGACAGTTTCTATTATGAGTAACTGTTTAAACCAGTAGCTGCCAGTTTCAGTTATGGAAGCCTGATTTTGGTCTGTATCTGTCAGTCTCCGGGATGCATGTTGGGTCTTATCTGTACCTGCCAGTTTCTGGTGAGTGGCTGTGGATTTCACTCTCTACCTCTCTGTATCTGGTATGTGAATGTCAGTTTCTGTCTTTCTGTCTGTGTCTAGTATGGGAGTGTAGATTTTACTCTGTAAATGTCTATCTCTGGTATGTGAGTGGGGTTTATATCTGTATCTGTCAGTCAATCTCAGTTACAGTAAGTGATTGTGATTCTTTCTCAATCTGTCATTCTGTGAGTGATAATATACTTACCGTGTATGAGAAGGAGCTGCCTGCACTGCTCCTTGTATTCCGCATGGAGGAGAGATCACTTTTTATTCTGGCTCAGTGAAGTATTTTGATTCGAGAATAATAATATGAGAAAAATATTGGTTGTACAACATGGACAGTTGAGGGTAGAATATAAAAATAAAGTTATAATTAACGTGTTTTTTTATAATAAAGTAAAGTATCTGGAGAGAGGAAACAGCGATACAAACATTGTCTTTGTCTGACCTCTCTGCAATACAGCGGGTCTCAGATTCTCCACACCAGGTGTGTAGGACTGCTCCATGGTAAGTTATCAACATCCAGACAGAACACACACCCAGAACTGCACCATGAATGGAACCACCTCAATACAGCCGGTCTCAGATTCTCCACACCAGGTGTGTAGGACTGTTCTATAGTAAGTTATCAGCATCCAGACACAACACAAACCCAGCACTGGACCATGAATGGAACCACCTCAATACAGCCGGTCTCAGATTCTCCACGCCAGGTGTGTAGGATTTTCTATGGTAAGTTATCAGCATCCGGACACAACACAAACCCAGCACTGGACCATGAATGGAACCACCTCAATACAGCCGGTCTCAGATTCTCCACACCAGGTGTGTAGGACTGTTCTGTGATAAGTTATCAGCATCCAGACATAACACAAACCCAGCACTGGACCATGAATGGAACCACCTCAATACAGCGGGTCTCAGATTCTCCACACCAGGTGTGTAGGACGGTTCTATAGTAAGTTATCAGCATCCAGACACAACACAAATCCAGCACTGGACCATGAATGGAACCACCTCATTGCCACACGCCAGGTTTATATCTCCCATTCCCATGGGACGACCTATGAAGTTCTGGATGGCTTCCTGGAATATAACCACAGGTACCTGGGCTGTATAAACAATTGTTTTCAGTCTAAGGACAGAAAGCAGCGAGTTGTGGTAAATGTCTGTTTTTCAGACTGGAGGATGGTAGACAGTAGTGTTCCCCAAGTGTCAGTGCTGTGGCCACTGCTTTTTTGATCCATATTGATAACCTGGATATTGGAATACAAAGTTGAATTTCTGAATTTGCAGATGACACCAAACTTGGGGGTGAGGCAGGCAGTGAGCATCGACTGCAACAGGACACAGAAAGGCTAGCAGAATTGACAGACAAGTGGCAGATAGAACTTAACACAGAGACGTGTGAGATGATGCATTTTGGCAGAAGGAACAGGGAGAGGAAATATACACTTAATGGCACAGTTTTAAAGAGTGTGCAGGGACAGAAGAACCTGGGAGTTAATGTGCATAGGTCCCTGAAGGTGGCAGGACATATTGAGAGAGTGGTTAGGAAAGTATATGGGATCTTGGGTTTCATAAATAGAGATATTGAGTACAAAAGTAGAGATGTTATGCTGAATCTTTATAAAGCACTGGTTAGGCCACAACTGGAGTATTGCGTTAAGTTCTGCTCACCACACTTTAGGAAGGATGTGAAGGCCCTTGAGAGGGCGCAGAGGAGATTTACCAGAATAGTTCTGGGGAGGGGGGGATCTTAGCTACAAGGAAAGGTTGGAGAAGCTGGATTTGTTTTTATTAGAGCAAAGGAGGTTGAGGGGTGATTTGATAGAGGTGTACAAGATTATGACGGGTTTGAATAGGCTAGATGGAGAAAGGCTGTTCCCACTCCTTGATGGTACAAGGACCAGGGAACACAGAATTAAGGTTTTGGGCAAGAGATATGAGGGGGTGGGTGGGCGTGTGAGGACATTTTTTTTATGCAGCGAGTGGTGAGGACCTGGAACTCGCTGCCGACGGAAGTGGTGGAAGCGGAGACACTAAATGTGTTCAAGGGGAGACTGGATAGGCACTTGAGGGAAATACACTTGCAGGGCTACGGGGATAGAGCGGGGGAATGGGACTGACTGGATTGCTCTGCAGAGAGCCGGCATGGACTTGATGGCCCGAATGGCCTCCTTCTGTGCCGTTATGAATCTATGACTATGAGTCTATGGAAACCGAGTTAGGGCCTGTGTAGTTAACAGAATGCCACAGGGCGCGGATCCTGATGTACCTGAAGGAGCGACTATGTATCTCCTAATCACCAGCAACACGGTTCTGGAGAAATCAATGCATCGAAAAAAAGTTAACGATTTTTGAAATGTGTTCTTTCACACTTCTCACCTGGTGCCCGCAATAGATGCACTTTGTGAACTAAAGCAGCAATGATTTGAAAGAGCGAGGTGATTTACTTTCTATGTTAACTTACACTGTACAAACACAGCCCGAGAATGGCCTCTCCCTTCCCCCACTCACTCCATATTCCGGAAATATTTCCTGCTTCAATCTGTCTCGTAGAAACACACGCGAATGCCGCTGAACAGTCCCAGTGCGACGAGCTGCTGTGAGGAGGCTGCTGTTTGCTCCCTTACTCAGGCCCGTGATATCTCCGCTCCCTGATGTGTTCAGCGATCATTAGCCGAGCACAGAGGAAACGGTCCCCGCTGGCACAGCTGGGGGAGAGGAGCTCGCAGGACCCTTCCTGTCGCTTTAAACACTGTGCTGGAGAGGGGGAGGAGAAGGCAAGTGTTTACCACGCATGCTCAGACCTCTCTCCTGAGGCAAATTAAAAGAAGCAACAGCAACAACAACTTGAATTTATAAAGCACATTTAAATGAATAAATCGTCCCAATGATCTTGACAGGAGCTTTATAAAAGACACATTGTCACCGAAACAGATAAGGAGATATTAGGAGAGGAGGAAGCGACTCTGGACACACGTCAGTTGCTGCCGGTGAGTGAGAGAGCGACGCGAGCCTGTCCCTTTGAGCGATTTGTTTCCCCATACTGTATGGAAGAATGGGGAGGAACAGGCTCTGTCAATCTCTGATACTGAACTGCTGGTGAGTGGGGAGTTTAATCCGTCTCTGCCTGTCTCCGCTGGGTGAGTAGGCGACAGATACCAGTCAAGTTCCCGAGCCTGTGTGACTGTCACCCCCTGTGTCTGTCTCTGTGCCTTGTGTACAGGATCAATCCTCAGTCCCTCTATCCCCCAGCCCTGCCTGTTATATCTGGATCGATGCTGAACCTATCATTTTTCGCTCTATTGAAACCGAGGTGTGGAGATGCCGGAGTTGGACTGGGGTGGACAAATGTAAGAAGTCACACAACACCAGGTTATAGTCCAACAGCTTTATTCGAAATCACAAGCTTTCGGAGCGCTGCTCTTTCTTCAGGTGAAGTGGGGAAATGCATAAAGACACAGCTTATATAGTCAGAGAATCTTGTCAGATGTTTACAGGTAACCTTTCAACTGCCATTTATCACACCTCGGCAGAGAGATAATCACAGCAGTCAAAGGTGTGAATGGTGTCCAAACAGGTCAGTCAGGGAAATATTACATCAAATAACAATGAGGTGGGGTCACAAGGGGTCAAATATTGCAGATGCTGGGGTCTGTATGAAAAACAAAAAAACAGACAAGAAACATTTTGGTTTTTTTTGGCTGGAAATCACAGCAGGTCCGGCCGCATCTGTGTAGAGAGAACAAGCCAATGTCGACTCGAGTCTGGATGACCCTGCGTCAGGTGGGGTTACATGTAGCGTGACATGAACCCAAGATCTCAGTTGAGGCCGTCTTCATGGGTGCGGAACTTGGCTATCAGTTTCTGCTCGACGATTTTGCGTTGTCGTGTGTCTTGAAGGCCGCCTTGGAGAATGCTTAACCGAAGATCGGAGGCTGAATGTCCTTGACCGCTGAAGTGTTCCCCGACTGGGAGGGAACACTCCTGCCTGGTGATTGTTGCGCGGTGTCTGTTCATCCGTTGTCACAGTGTCTGCATGGTCTCGCCGATGTACCATGCTCCGGGGCATCCTTTCCTGCAACGTATCAGGTAGACAACGTTGGCCGAGTCACATGAGTATGTACCATGTACCTGGAGGGTGGCGCCCTCACGTGTGATGATGGTATCCGTGTTGATACCATCATCACACTTGAGGACACCACCCACCGGGTACATGGTACATACTCATATGACTCGGCCAACGTTGTCTACCTCATACGTTGCAGGAAAGGATGCCCCGGAGCATGGTACATCGGCGAGACCATGCAGACACTGCGACAACGGATGAACGGACACCGCGCAACAATCACCAGGCAGGAGTGTTCCCTCCCAGTCGGGGAACACTTCAGCAGTCAAGGACATTCAGCCTCCGATCTCCGGGTAAGGATTCTCCAAGGCGGCCTTCGAGACACACGACAATGCAAAATCGACGAGCAGAAACTGATAGCCAAGTTCTGCACCCATGAGGACGGCCTCAACCGAGATCCTGGGTTCATGTCACGCTACATGTAACCCCACCTGACGCAGGGTCATCCAGAGTCGAGTCGACATTGGCTTGTTCTCTCTACACAGATGCGGCCGGACCTGCTGTGAATTCCAGCCAAAAAAAAAAAATGTTTTTTGTCTGTTTTTTTGTTTTTCATACAGACCCCAGCAATATTTGACCCCTTGTGATCCCACCTCATTGTTCTTTGATGTAATGCTTCCCTGACTGACCTGTTTGGACACCATTCACACCTTTGACTGCTGTGATTATCTCTCTGCCGAGGTGTGATAAATGGCAGTTGGAAAGGTTACCTGTAAACATCTGACATGATTCTCTGACTATATAAGCTGTGTCTTTATGCATTTCTCCACTTCACCTGAAGAAGGAGCAGTGCTCCGAAAGCTTGTGATTTCGAATAAAGCTTTTGGACTATAACCTGGTGTTGTATTGAAACCGAGTTCAGGGTATGTGTGGTGAACAGAATGCCTCACTATTTCTGTGAATAATACTATGATCTAAAAGCAGGCCAGACTCGACACAGCCAAACTGTGACATGTTCCTGCACCTAAATCTCGGTAACAGAGAGTGCGTGGGCCGCCTGGCTCAGAGTACGAACATTAAGACTGATACAGTCTCTCTGCCTCTCTCTCTGGTTGCTGTCTCTGGGTGTTGAGAATGGAATGCACAGGACACCAGTTGCTCTGTTCTGTTCCTCAATTTCGGAGAGAGAGACAGAGAGAGGCTAGAGGGGCGGTGAGATCATCATTTCTATTTTCATATAAATCAAACATATTTCTGCCTGCGAACAATATAATACCTTCAAAACAGATATGGGTGAACACAGCCAGAGCTGTGATTGGCTCCTGCCCCTGAATCTGGGGAACAGACACTATGAGGAGCGCCGGCCGCAGAGTGTTTAACACTGACTGAGCTGGGAAACTGCAACTAACCCCGAGAATCGGCAGCACAGGCCGAGCGGAGAGGAAAACCTGTCCTGTGAACTGTAAATCTGGGAACAGATTGTGCTGTGAATGAGCAGAGTGAACATTGTGTCAGCGAGTGTGTTAAAGGGGCGGGTGCGTTAGACTAGTGTCACTGTGTTTGTTTGTCCGCTCCCATCGCCGGATTTCAGACACGCTCTTGTGTAAAATTTAAAGATTTCCCTGTCATAGGATCGCCCTGCTCCCCTGCTCAGCCCTGAAGTGGGAATTAAACGTGAAGCTTTAGTTGATTTCAAATTTCAGTCGACAAACAGCGAACATTTCCGCGATTGGGTGGGAGAGCGCGATCAGTGCAGCAATGAAACGGTTTTAAATCGAAATTGTTGTCTTGAATTCTGATGAAACTTTCTCGACAGCAAACATTCCAGTCTTCCAGACAGAAATAGGCCAGTCTGGGAATGTGGAGTGCCCGAGTTTAATTGGAATCGGAGAGGTAATAAAGACAGAGAAACACAGAGAGGCTGGAGGGGCCGGGAGCTGACAGCAGGATGTCTCCGCCCCGTCCGCTCGCTGCCTATAAGTAGCTCTGTGCCGCCGCCTCTCGTCTCATTTCTGACCCAGCTCTGAATGTCAGAGAGATTTTCTACAGAGTCGCGGATATGACTGAGACCGCAGCCGCCGAAACGGCTCCTCCTGCCGCCGCCGCTCAAACCAAGGCTCCCAGCAAGGAGAAGAAGGCGGCTCCCCGCTCCAAGCCTGCCGGTCCCACGTTGGGCGAACAGATCCTCAAGGTTGTGGCGAGTGGCAGCGATCGCAAGGGGATGTCCCTGGCGGCGATAAAGAAGGCTCTGGCTGCCAACGGTGTCGATGTGCTGAGGCAGCGTTCACTGATCAATTTAAGTATCAAGAGGAAAGTGGAAAACGGCTTCCTGGAGCAGACCAAGGGCACGGGCGCCGCGGGCTCCTTAAGGCTCGCTAAGAAGGAATCCCAGCGGAAAGAGGGAAAGAAGGTGAAGAAACCAGCAGCCAAGAAATCTGCAGCCAAGAAACCAGCAGCCAAGAAATCTCCAGTCAAGAAACCAGCAGCCAGGAAATCTCCAGCCAAGAAATCTCCAGCTAAGAAACCAGCAGCCAAGAAACCAGCAGCCAAGAAATCTCCAGCCAAGAAACCAGCAGCCAAGAAAACGATCACCATGAATGCAGCAACGTCAAAAAAGACAGCGAAAGCGGCGGCTGGGAAGAAGGCGGCGGCGAAGAAGCCCAAGAGCCCCAAGAAGGCCAGGGGCGGAATGGTGAAGGCGGCCAAGAAGGTGGAAAAACCCAAGGCCAAGCCCAAATCAGCAATGCCTCAGAAAGCAGCGCCCAAAAGAAAATAAAAAGGACAACTTGTAAACATCTGAACCCAAAGGCTCTTCTCAGAGCCACCCACGTCTTTCCAAGAAGAGCTGATCACGGAATCAGATGATCCATGTCCCGGGGCCGGGCTCAGATTCCCGATTGAAATCATTTCAAATGAACCGCGTCTCCCTGGTGACTCGCTGACATTCGCTGCACCCACCACTACCACAGTGTCTGCAATAAAACACAGAATGGGATGTCCGGGCCGGGCCTCACTAACTGGGGGATGTTCGGCTCCAGTCTCAGGTTATGATCATTTTCAGGGGTTCACAGGTTCAGGGAATCTCGAGCGGCAGAGCGGGGCTATAAAAGCCCCAGAGACCAGGTAAGGCCTCAGTGTGAGAATCGGCGGGTATCCCGGGCTGAGCGGCTGTGTAAAAGCCCCAGAGACCAGGTAAGGCCTTAGTGCGAGAATCGCGGGCTGAGCGGCTGTATAAAAGCCCCAGAGACCAGGTAAGGCCTTAGTGCGAGAATCGCGGGCTGAGCGGCTGTATAAAAGCCCCAGAGACCAGGTAAGGCCTCAGTGTGAGAATCGGCGGGAATCGCGGGCTGAGCGGCTGTATAAAAGCCCCAGAGACCAGGTAAGGCCTCAGTGCGAGAATCGCGGGCTGAGCGGCTGTAAAAAAGCCCCAGAGACCAGGTAAGGCCTCAGTGCGAGAATCGCGGGCTGAGCGGCTGTATAAAAGCCCCAGAGACCAGGTAAGGCCTCAGTATGAGAATCGCGGGCTGAGCGGCTGTATAAAAGTCCCAGAGACCAGGTAGGCCTCAGTGTGAGAATCGTGGGCTGAGCGGCTGCAGAAAGGCCCCAGAGACCAGGTAAGGTCTCAGTGCGAGAATCGCGGGCTGAGCGGCTGTATAAAGGCCCCAGAGACCAGGTAAGGTCTCAGTGCGAGAACCGCGGGCTGAGCGGCTGTATAAAGGCCCCAGAGACCAGGTAAGGTCTACAGTGCGAGAACCGCGGGCTGAGCGGCTGTATAAAGGCCCCAGAGACCAGGTAAGGTCTCAGTGTGAGAACCGCGGGCTGAGCGGCTGAATAAAGGACCCAGAGACCAGGTAAGGTCTCAGTGTGAGAACCGCGGGCTGAGCGGCTGTATAAAGGCCCCAGAGACCAGGTAAGGTCTCAGTGTGAGAACCGCGGGCTGAGCGGCTGTATAAAGGCCCCAGAGACCAGGTAAGGTCTACAGTGCGAGAACCGCGGGCTGAGCGGCTGTATAAAGGCCCCAGAGACCAGGTAAGGTCTACAGTGCGAGAACCGCGGGCTGAGCGGCTGTATAAAGGCCCCAGAGACCAGGTAAGGTTTACCAATCTCCAGTCTGGGAACTCGGAGGGCAGGAGAGAGGTAAAAAGTAATCCAAGTGTGACGTCACCAGAAAGCGGGTAAGTGATTGGTTGGTAAGTATTTCTCCCTTTTTAAGCTTAAATCTCTTTGGTTTATAGTTTCTAAGGTGTGATATTCACCATCTAGAATCGGGGCAGAGGGTATTTAAGAATAATATTAATAAATTTAATTAATTACATAGAATGGGAGATCAGGTGATGTGTTGCTGCTGCAATATGTGGGAGCTGGTGGACACCATTGATGCTCACGGTGATCACATTTGCAGAAAGTGTTGGCTGCTGGAGGAATTCCGGCTCCGTGTTGAAGAGCTGGAGTCCGAGCTTCAAACACTGAGACACATCAGAGAGGGGGAGAGTTACCTGGACTCTGTGTATCACGAGGTATTCACACCAATTAGATTAATTAATTCAGATGTAGTCCGTGGCCAGGCTCAGGATGGTGTGACTAGAAGTGAGGCAGGTACGGGGATCCAGGAGGTAGTGCTGGAGGAGCCGCAGCCCTTACACTTGTCCAACAGGTTCGAGGCTCTTACTCCCTGTGAGGATGGGAACAGGGACTGCGGGGAGGATGAGCAGCCTGGACACAGCACCGTGGAGCGGGGGGCCATTCAAGTGGGGGGAGTTAAAAGAAATGTTGTAGTGGTAGGGGATAGTATCGTTAGGGGGATAGATAGAGTTCTTTGCAGCCGAGAGCGAGAGTCCCGAAGGCTGTGTTGCCTGCCCGGTGCCAGGGTTAAGGACATCTCCTCTGGACTGGAGAGAAACTTGGAGTGGGAGGGGGAGGATCCAGTTGTCGTGGTCCATGTTGGTACCAACGACATAGATAGGACAAGGAAGGAGGTTCTGCTGAGGGAGTTTGAGCAGCTAGGGGCCAAATTAAAAAGCAGAACCACAAGGGTAATAATCTCTGGATTATTACCTGAGCCACGAGCGAATTTGGCTAGGACAAATAAAATTAGAGATTTAAATGCGTGGCTCAAAGACTGGTGTGGGAGAAATGGGTTTTGCTTCCTGGGACACTGGCACCAGTACAGGGGCAGGAGGGAGCTGTTCCATTGGGACGGGCTTCACTTGGCCAGTGCTGGGACTAGAGTCCTGGCGGATCATATAAATAGGGCTGTAGAGAGGGCTTTAAACTAATGTTGTAGATAAAATGATTCCTCGGAAACTAGATTTTGAGTAAGAGAGACAACTTTATTAAATGACAGAGCTCTGGGAGAAGCGTCTGTGAGAGCACCTTCTCCTCGATTGTAGTACATGCTGAGCTTATATAAAATTCCAAGAAGTTGGTTTTAGATCATTTACATTCATTCAATCAATTTGTTTATTAGCGCATATCGTTATTTTCCTCCAGTCAGGAGTTTACACACCTGTGTTGCCAATTCTGCCTCTTCAGTGATTGCGAAAGGTCTTCGTTCCATCTTGTTCCATCCGCGTCACCGGCGGAATGTGATTAGTTCGATAATAGGATACCAGTGAACCTTGTTAGTCCTCAGTGATTCAATTAGTCCCAGTCAGGACACGAGATGAACTTTGTTCCAGCCATGCGTAAGCATGGCATGTCTCATTGTGCAGTGATTCAATTAGTCCCAGTCAGCGAATTTATTGTTTGTGTCTTTTCCAGCAAAATCTTGTCCAGCAATATTTTATTCTAAAACGAACTAGTGGGGGGGAGGTTCCTGGAGAGCAAATAATAAAAATGACAACAGAGAAGGTCATAGACTTAGGTAGCAGTGGGGAAATTAAAAACCAGAGCATGTCAGGAAGGGGCAGAAGGTATGGTGTAAAAGGTAAAGTAATAAAAAGGGCAAAAGCAGGAACTAAGTGTCACAAAACATCTTTGAAAGTTCTCTATCTGAATGCACGTAGCATTCGTAACAAAATAGATGAGTTAATGGCACAAATAACTACATATGGGTATGATCTTGTGGCCATTACAGAAACATGGCTGCAGGGTGACAGTGCCTGGGAATTAAACATACCAGGTTATTTAACGATCAGGAAGGACAGGCAGGAAGGAAGGGGACGTGGGGTGGCTATGTTATTAAAGGAAGGAGTCACTGTAATACAGAGAAATGATATTGGGTCAAAAGATCAGGATAATGAAACAGTTTGAGTGGAGGTAAGGAATAATAAGGGGAAAAAAACACTAGTGGGCGTAGTCTATAGGCCTCCGAACAGTTGCA
Organism: Somniosus microcephalus; assembly: GCF_052327205.1. NCBI lineage: Eukaryota > Metazoa > Chordata > Chondrichthyes > Squaliformes > Somniosidae > Somniosus > Somniosus microcephalus. The sequence continues at coordinate 475,066 of NW_028225233.1, read as the reverse complement.
ATTCTGTTGGACGGAGTATCAATCAGGAAATAGTTGAGGCTTGTAATAAGGGAACATCTATAATTATGGGGGATTTTAACTATCATATTAATTGGACAAATCAAATTGGGCAGGGCTGCCTTGAGGATGAGTTCATTGAGTGTATTAGGGATGGGTTTCTTGAGCAGTATGTAACTGAACCGACCAGGGGGCAAGCAACCTTACATCTGGTCCTGTGTAACGAGACAGGATAAATTAATAATGTCCTAGTAAAGGATCCCATTGGAATGAGTGAACATAGTTGAATTCCATATTCAATTAGAGGGTGAGAAGGTTGGATCTCAAACAAGTGTGCTGAGCTTGAATAAAGGAGACTATGAAGGTATGAGAGCAGAATTGAGTAGAGTGGATTGGGACAACAGATTAAAGTGTAAGACGATACATGATCAGTGGTGTACATTTAAGGAGTTATTTTACAACTTCCAAAAAATATATATTCCACTGAGAAGAAAAGGGTGTAAAAGAAAAGACAGCCATCCGTGGCTAAGTAAAGAAATTAAGGATAGTATTCAACTAAAAACAAGGGCATATAAGATAGCCAAATCTAGTGGGATGATAGAGGATTGGGAAAACTTTAAAAGACAGCAGAAAATAACAAAAAGATTGAGTAAGAAAGGGAAGATAGATTATGAAAGTAAATTAGCAAAAAATATAAAAACAGATAGTAAGAGTTTTTATAGTTATATAAAAGGAAAAAGGGTGGCTAAAGTAAATGTTGGTCCCTTAGAGGATGAGACCGGGAAATTAATGGTGGGAAATATGGAGATGGCAAAAACACTGAATGAATATTCTATATCAGTCTTTACAGTAGAAGACACTAAGAATATCCCAACACTGGACAAACAGGGGGCTAAGGGGGGTTGGGGGGAGGACCTAAACACGATCAAAATCACTAAGGAAGTGGTACTGAGTAAAATAATGGGACTCAAGGTGGATAAATCACCTGGACCTGATGGCTTACATCCTAGGGTCTTGAGGGAAGTGGCAGTAGGGATTGTGGATGCATTGGTAATAATTTTCCAAAACTCCCTGGACTCGGCAAAGGTGCCGGCAGACTGGAAAACTGCTAATGTAACAGCCTTATTTAAAAAGGTTAGTAGACAGAAGGCTGGAAACTATAGACCGGTTAGCCTAACATCTGTGGTAGGTAAAATTTTGGAGTCCATTATTAAGGAGACAGTAACAGGACATTTGGATAATCATAATTTAATAGGACAAAGTCAGCATGGTTTTATGAAGGGGAAGCCATGTTTGACAAATTTGCTGGAGTTCTTTGAGGAAGTAACATATAGGGTGGATAAAGGGGAACCAGTGGACGTAGTGTATTTAGACTTCCAAAAGGCATTTGACAAGGTGCCACACAAAAGATTATTGCTTAAGATAAAAAATCATGGGATTGGGGGTAATATTCTGGCATGGATAGAGGATTGGCTATCTAACAGAAGGCAGAGAGTTGGGATAAATGGTTCATTCTCAGACTGGCAATCAGTAACTAGTGGTGTTCCGCAGGGGTCAGTGCTGGGTCCCCAACTCTTTACAATCTATATTCATGATTTGGAGGAGGGGACCGAGTGTAACATATCAAAGTTTGCAGATGATACTAAGATGGGAGGGAAAGTAGTGAGTGAGGAGGACATAAAAAACCTGCAAGGGGACATAGACAGGCTAAGTCAGTGGGCAGAGATTTGGCAGATGGAATACAATACTGGAAAGTGTGAGGTTATGCACTTTGGCAGGAAAAATCGTAGAGCAAGTTATTATCTTAATGGCAAGAAACTGGAAAGTACTGAAGTACAATGGGATCTGGGGGTCCTGGTGCACGAAACTCAAAAGGTTAGTATGCAGGTACAACAAGTGAATAAGAAGGCCAATGGAATGTTGGCTTTCATTGCTAGGGGGAAAGAATATAAAAATAGGGAGGTATTGCTTCAGTTGTACAAGGTATTGGTGAGACCGCACCTGGAATACTGCATACAGTTTTGGTGTCCATACTTAAGGAAGGACATACTTGCTCTCGAGTCAGTACAAAGATGGTTCACTCGGTTAATCCCGGGGATGAGGGGATGGACATATGAGGAGAGCTTGAGTAGATTGGGACTCTACTCATTGGAGTTCAGAAGAATGAGAGGCGATCTTATTGAAACATATAAGATTGTGAAAGGGTTGGATCTAATGGATGAGGGGAGGATGTTCCCGATGATGGGTGAAACTAGATCTAGGGGGCAGAGTCTTAGAATAAGGGGCTGCTCTTTCAAAACTGAGATGAGGAGGAACTACTTCACTCAGAGGGTGGTAGGTCCATGGAATATGCTGCCGCAAAAAGGTGTAGAAGCTACATCATTACATAAATTTATAACAGAAATAGACAGTTTCCTAGAAGTAAAGGGAATTAAGGGTTATGGGGAATGGGCAGGAATTTGGACATGAGTCTAGTTTCGGATCGGTCATGGCCCTGTGGGTAGCGGAGCGGGCCCAGGGGCCGTGTAGCCTGATCCTGTTCCTATTTCGTGTGTCTAATTCTGTTAGATTCAGGAGATGGTTCTGTCATAGTAGATTGGCAGTTAGGATCAGAACAGCCATGATCTTATTGAATGGTGGAGCAGGCTCGAGGGGCCGATTGTCCTACTCCTGCTCCTATTTCTTATGTTCTTATGAGAGTCTCTGTGAGAGGGTGACAATGGCGGAGATACCCCGCGTCACAACTCAAACCCCAACACATGAGATTCTCCAAATCACCTGGAATAAAGTGTTTGTAAACTGCTGAACCCGTCTGTGTGGGGAGGTGGAATAAGGTCAGAGATTGACATGGAAGGAGATGGGATGACTTGTGATCGAAGGGACTGTATATAGGCGGGAATATTACTGATAGTTAATTGTAACAGGACCTTATTTGAAAAGCTTCTTGTGGTGTATGTAACCGTTCCACCTTTAAGAAAACTCTTTTAAGAGATGCACTACTTTATCTTGGCTGCTGTATGCTGTAATACCGGTGGTGACCACACCGGTATATAAGTGCTGTGTAATGATTTATTGAGCAGTTCAGCCTGACCTCCGACTAGTAAAGACCTGTTGAATTTACTCTTGTGGTCTGTGTGCAGTGATTCTTATTAACAATAACTAGAACAGACAGACTTAACAGTGGCGACGATGCCGATCTTACCCTGCGGCAGAGATATATCGAAGGCAGTTTAACAGGCATCGAGAAGAGGCATCCGCCCTCATCATCCTGCTGAGAAAAGACTCGGGTCTGAAGAGCAAGGAAGAATCCTGACATGAAGCCTTCCATCAGCAACAGGCAGTGATCATCCCTTCTATCACGGTGGTGGGTAAGCTGATCAGCGACGAGCAGCAAGTCGGCCTCGTTGGCTGTGAAGTAGGGGAGGGAAAAACGGAGGATATAAGGGCGGAGAACTCGACCACGGCCGGGGAAAAGAGCCGGACAGAAGTCGGGGCCAGAGGCACTGAGACTGGGGCAGCGTAAGGCACGGGAGCTGCGGTGAATGCAAACGCAGCCGGTGTAAAAGACCTGGCTGCAAGCGGGCTGGGAGACGCAATAGCGTCGAGAGAGAGCTCGACCGCGACCGGGGAAAAAGGCCGGGCAGCTACCGAGGCCGCGAGGCGCGGGATAAAATTTAAAAAAACCGCGGAGAACTCAGCCGCAGCCGGGGGAAAGAACCGGACTGCAAGAGGGGCTGGGAGGCACGATTTGAGAACCGTTGGGGAGGGCGAACACAGCAATACGGCAATCGCCATTACAGCCAGCGGGGGAGAAAGGCAAACATGGGAAGCCGCCATTTTCATAGGCGGGGGAAGAAGACAAGCGCGGGAAACCACCATTTTGAAAAAAAAATAAAAGAAAAATTTATTTTTGTTTCTCAAGAAGATTGCGAGGATGCCTAAGCATGGTAACATCAACGATTTCGATCCCGATGTTGAAGATTGGGCCACGTATGTAGAACGCATAGAGATTTATTGTAAGGCAAATAAAATATCAGATGAAGATAAAGCACTAACCTTACTGAACTCAATGGGTGCGAAGACATACGGGCTATTGAAGCATCTGTTTCACCAGCTAAACCGACGGATCAGGCTTTCGCTAATATTGTTGCTGTCATGAGAAATCATTTGAACCCCACACCGCTGATGTTAGCGGAACGATTTAAATTTTATGCGAGAACGCAACTGAAAGAGGAAAGCAACGCGGAGTATTTAATTGAACTGCGTAAGCTAGCGAAATACTGTCAGTTTGGGGAAAGACTGACAGAGGCACTGAGAGACAAATTCGTGTGTGGATTGTCGAAAGAAGGAACACAAAAGCAGCTGCTTGAAGAGAATGATCTTACACTTGATAAGGCTGTCACTATGGCAGCATCGCACGAAGCCGCAGCGAGAGGCACTGCAGAAATGCAGCTGAAGGCAGCGGTACTCAGCGTAGATCAAATGGCTTTGGGTACAGCGAAATGTTATCATTGTGGAAAGACAACACACGATCAGAACCAATGCTGGTTTAAAAATCAGGAATGTAGAAAATGTGGCAAGCTTGGTCACATAGCTAAAGTATGCCGGTCAGGAAAGAAGACCAGCAACAAAAAGTCACCGCAGGAAAAGTGCAGAAAGGTACATAAGGTGGCTGAGAAGAGTTCGGATGAACAGAATTCGGATTCAGTCTCCAACAGCAAGGAACTGGGTAGTCTGAGAATTCACAATGTGAGCAAGGAAGCTGACCTACAAAGTATCTGGGTCACACTTCAGATAGCAGGAGTCCAAGTGAAGATGGAATTGGACACCGGATCGGCGTTGACGGTCATGAATAAGCAAGATTACAAAAGGTTCTTCACACATATTCCCCTACGGGATACGGAGATAGTCTTGCAGACATACACGGGGCAAAGAGTGTACCTCATCGGAAAGATAAAAGTCAAGGTGGTACACAAGGGCAAAGAACACAAAGGAATGGACTTATATGTACTACCTGAGGGAGGTCCACCACTTCTGGGACGGGAGTGGATCAGGAAAATAAATATGGACTGGCACTCCCTACAAGCAATAACGGTAGATTCCGGAAAAAAAGATGTCAAACCTGAACGATTGTCCAGAATATTGGATGAGGCTAAAGAGGTGTTCCAACAGGGACTGGGAACACTGAGAGGAATTACGGCAAAAATCAAGATTGCAGAACATGCAGACCCAAAATTTTTCAAAGCCAGACCGGTACCTTATGCGATACGACCTGCTGTGGAAGCTGAGCTGAAAGGGCTAGAACATTCAGGAGTACTGTCTAAGGTGGACTGGAGTGAGTGGGCCACGCCCATTGTTCCCGTCATGAAGCGTTCATCGAGTAACAAGCCAGGGGAACCGGGGAAGGTCCGCATCTGTGGAGACTTCAAGATCACGGTTAATCCGGTGCTTCACACGGTGCAATATCTGCTTCCGCGGATTGAGGATATCTTTGCTTCATTGTCTGGCGGGAAACACTTCACCAAGATAGACCTGGCGCAAGCGTACTTACAGATGGAAGTTGAGGAAGGGTCGCGCCAGTATCTCACAATCAACACGCACAGAGGCTTGTATTGATATAATAGACTGGTTTTTGGAGTGGCTTCGGCTCCAGCAATTTGGCAGAGGGCCATGGAGCAGGTATTACAGGGAATTCCAAGCACTCAATGTTACTTGGACGATATCCTGATTACAGGAGATGACGATGAGGAACACCTTGCAAATTTGAAACTGGTGCTCACCAGATTGAAGGAATATGGACTTCGAGTTAATCGCCAGAAATGTGAGTTCTTTCCGAAACGGATCTCGTACTGCGGTCATGTCATTGACCAGGAGGGGCTGCACAAGTCACCTGACAAGATCGAAGCTGTTGTGAAGGCTCCCACTCCGGAAAATGTATCCCAGTTGAGGTCGTTCCTAGGGTTGATTAACTATTACCATAAGTTTCTGCCAAATCTATCCCTGGTGCTGCACCCGCTGAACACTCTTTTGCAGAAAGAAGTACCATGGAAGTGGAGCGAGGACTGTAAGAAGGCCTTTCGCAAAAGCAAGGCATTGATCGCCTCAGAGGAAGTGTTGGCTCACTTCAACCCAACGCTACCTATTCATTTAGCTTGTGATGCTTCTCCTTATGGTATTGGAGCAGTACTCTCGCACAAGTTGCCAAATGGCTTGGAAAGGCCAGTCGCATTTGCATCCAGATCATTGACCTCCGCTGAGCGCAACTATGCTCAGATAGATAGGGAGGCTCTCAGCCTTGTGTGGGGAGTAAAGAAGTTTAATCATTACCTGCAGGGCCAGAAGTTTACACTGCTGACAGACCACCAGCCGTTGGTATCCATTTTTAACCCTAAGAAGGGTGTTTCGGTGATGACAGCACAGAGGCTCCAGAGATGGTCCCTTTTCCTAGGGGCACATCAATATCAGATAGAATTCAAAGGTACAAAGCAGCATGGTAATGCTGATGGGCTGTCGTGCCTGCCACTACCTACTGAGGAGGAGGCACCAACGGTTGACACAGTGGAGTTATTTCACTCGACCATCATTGAATGTTTACCTGTCACCAATGCAAATATTGAAAGGGAGACTAGGAATGACCCGACACTGTCCCGGGTCTATGAATTGACAGTAAAGGGATGGCCAGCCCATGGTGATCCACTGTTACCGGCATTCTCAGCAAGATGAGAACAGCTGTCCATCTGTCAGGGAACATTGATGTATGGAACAAGGGTGATTATCCCTCCTAAGTTAAGAGAGAGAGTTCTAAAAGAACTACATGAAGGTCATCTGGGGGGAGTCAAGATGAAAAGCCTTGCTAGGGCTTATGTGTGGTGGCCGGGTATCGACCAACAGATAGAGGATCTGACGAAAAGCTGCTCAGGGTGCCAAAAAGTCCAAAATGCACCTCCAATTGCACCGCTGCATCCATGGGAATGGCCTTCAACCCCATGGCAACGTGTACATATTGACTTTGCTGGTCCATTCATGGATTCCATGTATTTAATTGCAGTGGACGCACATTCTAAATGGCCAGAAGTGATTAAAATGACTACCACTACCTCGGAGAAGACGATCGCGGTGCTAAGAACGATATTTGCAAGAAATGGATTGCCAGAGCAAATATGTTCAGACAACGGACCACAGTTCGTGTCAGAGGAATTCCAGAAATTCCTGAAGAAGAATGGGGTGAAACATTATACCTCTGCCCCATATCATCCAGCTACGAATGGGCTGGCCGAGAGGTTTGTACAGATGTTCAAAAAGGCAATAAAGGCCATGAGCGAAGATCAGATTCCACTGCAACACAAGTTGGACAAATTCCTACTGGCATATCGAAACGCCACCCATGCAACAACAAACCAAAGTCCTGCCATGATGTTCTATAACAGGAGGTTGCGGTCCAGGTTGGAATTGTTAAAACCAAATGTGTGGAGGGAAGTCGAAAACAAACAGTTCCAGCATATCAATAACAAGCCCACTCGGAGTTTTGAAATAGGACAACCGGTGTTAGCCAGGGACTATAAAAACGAGAAATGGCAATCTGGAACAATTCGGGCCAGACAAGGACCCCTGATGTACACGGTAGATGTTGGTGAAAATGTAATGCGACGTCATGCTGACCAACTGGTGGGATCGAGAACAAGGGTCGAGCCCATGGTTACGACAGAGACAACCGTGGAGGATGTTAGTGAACCTGAAGCATCTACCTCAGAAGTGAATGTACCTGATGATGATGTCCTATCCATAGGGGATCAACTAGATGAGTCACCCCAGCAACGAGAACCAGAGACCCCTGAAAGGCGTTATCCGTCTTGGATCAGGAGGCCTCCTCAGAGACTGAATCTGTGAACTGTTTTTACATGAAGTTGTGTATATATGTTATTATGTTATGTTTAATGGGGAATATATACTGTTAAGCTAAAAAGGGAGGATTGTGGTGTATGTAACCGTTCCACCTTTAAGAGAACTATTTTAAGAGATGCACTACTTTATCTTGGCTGCTGTATACTGTAATACCGGTGGTGACCACACTGGTATATAAGTGCTATGTAATGATTTATTGGGCAGTTCAGCCTGACCTCCGACTAGTAAAGACCTGTTGAATTTACTCTTGTGGTCTGGGTGCAGTGATTCTTATTAACAATAACTAGAACACACAGACTTAACACTTCTAGTTTCAGGAAACCCTTGAATATAAAGTCCGAGCCTGTAAGGGTTTGTGCGGAGTGCTGGGTTTCGGTTCTACTGTCGATAAACGGTTTGAAATTGGCGGTTGCAGAAAGCTGGAGGTGGAGCTGGAAGATCAGAGGCCGCTCTCTGCTCTGTCTGTCACTCTTGAAATTGTCTCCTCCCCTCCCGCTCTCTCTGTTCAATCACTCACTCTGTATCCTCCCCTCCCCGCCTCTCTCACAATTCACAATTCACAATTCAAATCGCTTTATTGGCATGATAAGTTACATCTTATGTTGCCAAAGCATCAAAATACATTTATGGTTTAGCACATAAACGCAGTTCTATTCATACAGTGTATAAACAGGTATATCCCTGAGTGTATAAATATACATTCGCATTGTTTTTCTATTCTTTTCTTAGTTTACTGGTTGTCCCTCTGTTCATGGCAAGCTGTAACATAGTGTGCCGCCAGTGTTATACAGCTTCTCTCCTCTCCCAGTAGGAATGGGAGTTTTTGGTTGTCATTCAGATTTCTGAAATCAGGGCATATTTGTGAGAATTTTTGGTAGAAATTCTCCCTGATGCCCTGATATTTTCCACAAGCTGTGAGGAAGTGCATCTCTGTCTCCACCACTCCCTGACTGCAGTGAGAGCATATCCTGTCCTCTCTTGGCAGCCTGGTCTGCCTGTGTCTGCCTTTTTCGATCGCTAGGCTATGTTCGCTAAGTCTGTACCTTGTCAAGGTTCTTCTCAGTTTGTTATCCTTTACCATGGTCAGGTAATCAGCTATGTTGTATTGTCTGTTTAGGGCCAAGTAGCAATTGAGTTTGCTTTGGGTTTTTGTTGTTTCTGCCCAATATGTCAGATATTTTTTCTTTTGCTTAGCGACGATTGTGTTGGGTCGAATTCTTTGTGTTACCCTGTCACTTTCCTGGGGCTGGTTATTGTTAGTATTGTTAGTAGTTACTTCACTGAGTCCCAGGACTAGTTGACTGAGGTTATTCTTCTTTATGGTCAGCTCTTGGCATTTCAGGGCGTCGTAGTGATAGCATTGGGGATTGCTCATTTGTAGGTGATTCCAAAATTTGGTGGCTCTTTTTTGGATAGTGATTATTAATGGATATTGGCCTAGTTCCGCCCTGCATGCATTGTTTACTGTTTTCCTTTGAGTCCGGAGGATACTTTTACAGAATTCTGCATGTAGGATCTCAATTGGGTGTTTGTCCCATTTTGCAAATTCTTGTTGAGTTAGCGGTCCCCATACCTCACTGCCATAGAGTGCAATTGGTTCAATTACTGATTTGAAAATTTTGAGCCAAATGCTAATTGGGATTTCTATTTGGATTGATTTTTTGATGGCATAGAAAGCCCTTCTTGCTTTCTCTTTCAGTTCATTCACAGCCAGTTTGAAGTTTCCCGTAGAACTGATTTTTAAGCCCAAGTATGTATAGTTAGTGGTTTGTTCAATTTTGGTTGTTCCTACTGTGAAATTTATTTTGGGTCCCTGATGTTTGGATCTTTGCTGGAACACAAGGACTTTGGTTTTTTGGGGATTTATTGTCAGGGCCCAAGTCTGGCAGTACGACTCCAGCAGGTCCAGGTTTTGCTGTAGCCCCTCTTTAGTAAGTGACAGCAGAACCAGGTCGTCTGCATAGAGGAGGAATTTAACCTTGGATTCATATAGGGTGAGGCCGGGTGCTGTAGATTGTTCAAGTAGTTTTGCCAATCCATTTATGTAAATATTAAAGAGTGTCGGTGAGATTGGCGAGCCCTGAGTCACCCCCCGCCCCTGTGGGAAGTATTTTGTTTGTTTGTCTCCAATTTTAACTGCACATTTGTTGTTTGTATACATTGATTTAATTACATCATATGTTTTCCCTCCTACCCCACTTTCGATAAGTTTCAGGAATAAACCGTCATGCCAGATGGAGTCGAAAGCCTTCTGGAAATCTACAAAGCATGCGTAGATTTTGCTTTTGTTATGGTGAACGTGTTTGTCAATTAGGGTCTGTAGGGTGAAGATATGATCGGATGTTCTATAGTTTGGCAGGAATCCAATTTGGCTTTTACTCAAGACATTGTGCTCCTCAAGGAAGTTTATAAGTCTTTTGTTTATGATGCTACAGAATACCTTCCCCAGGTTACTGTTTACACAGATGCCTCGATAGTTGTTTGGGTCGATTTTGTCCCCACTTTTGTATATGGGCGTTATGAGTCCTTTGTTCCAGATATCAGGGAAATAACCGACACTCAGAACCAAGTTGAAGAGTTTTAGGATAACCAGTTTCATTTTGTTGTCTGTGTGTTTAATCATCTCGTTTAGTATGCCGTCTGTCCCACAGGCTTTTCCTGGTCGCAGGTCCTTGAGTTTTTCAAGAAGTTCTTTTTCTGTTATTATGGCGTCCAGCGGGTTTTGGTTATCATTTATGGCCATTTCTAGCTTTTCCAGTTTTTTGCATATTTGGTGTTGCTCTGGTCTTAGTGTGTTTTTCTGGTATAATTTTTCAAAGTGGTTTACCCATGTGTCCCCATTTTGAATGGCCAAATCGTCGTGTTGTTTTTTGTGTAGTGTTTTCAAGTTTTCCCAGAAACAATTGGAATCAATGGATTCCTCCATGGAGCTGAGTGTATTCTTAATACATTGCTCTTTTTTGGTTCTGAGTGTGTTTCTGTATTGTGTTAGTGTCTGACAATAAGTAAGGCGTAGTTCCTCGTTTTCTGGATGTCTGTGTTTTTGGTTTGATATTTTTCTAAGTTTTTTCCTCATGTTATGGCAATCTCGGTCAAACCATTTTTCATAGTTTTTTGTTTTGGGTTTGTTCTTGCGAGCTTTCAAGTTTGCATTTGTTGCCAAATTATGAAAAATATTGTTTAGTTTACTAACTGCCCGGTTTACGCCTTCTTTATTGTGAGTGTATATGTTATCCAGAAAGGTGTCTAAGAGAGCTTGAGTTGATGCATTGCTAATTGTTTTCTGGTATTTTTCCGTGTCGTTTTTGGCCCATCTGTACGATTTTTTGGTGTTGTACAGTTTACTGGGTTGTGTTTCTATGTTGTTTGTTTCTGTCTTTTTGAGGAACATAGTAATTTGACTGTGATCTGACAGTGCTGTTTGTGGTTTGACTGTGAATGCTCTGAAAGAGGATGGGTCTAAGTCTGTAATCATATAGTCTACTGTGCTGCAGCCAAGAGGTGAGCAATAGGTCGATCTTCCTAGGAGGTCTCCTATGAACCTACCATTGACAATGTACAGACCCAGGTTTCGACAGAGCTGTAGTAGCTGTTTTCCGTTGGTATTTGACTGCTTGTCGCAGTTATGCCTGTATGGAAGGGAAGGGATGTCAAAGTGGTTATTCCCGAAAACGTAATTGTTTCCCTGATTATTGGTGAAGTCTGGTTCTTCGCCCGTTCTTGAATTGAGGTCCCCACAGATCAATACGTTCCCCTGGGCCTGGTATTGGATAATTTCCCCCTCCATGTTGGAGAAGGTGTCCTCTTTAAAGTACGGGGAATCGATTGGAGGGATATAAAGTGCGCAAATGTAAACATCTTAGGTGTTTGAGATAATCTCCCTCTCAAGTTTGAGCCACATATGGTTTTCGCCCTTTTTTATAAATTTGATGTAATTCTTAAGTTCTGTTTTAAACCAGATCAGTATGCCTCCGGAGTCTCTGCCTTGGGTTACACTTGGTAATTTATTGGAGGGGACCACCAGCTCAGTGTACCCTTGGGGAGAACCAGTGTGTCCTTTTCCTTTATACCAAGTTTCCTGTAAAATGATAATATCTAGGTCTTTAGTTTCATCTATGAACTCTGGGGTCCTACTTTTCACTTCTCGCAGTGAAGAGCGTAGACCTTGGATATTCCAGGTCGAAATATATAAGGATTTCATGTTAAGTTTGATCTTTTACTATGATAGGTTAAAGAGTGGTACGTGTTTGTCGTGTCTAAGTGTGGGAAAAAAAAGATCACATCAGTTGTCTACAAAAGTTAATACAATTTGGTTACAGTTCTTTCTATTAATTAGTCCTTGATCCATAAGGCGGAAGTAGATGCTGCTGCACATCTGCTTATTGTCTCTTAATGGATTGTTTCTGTCTGAGGTATTGCATACGTCCTGTGCATCTCTCCCTCTGTCTGGCTGGGAGCAGTCCTATTCCGCTGTGGGACAGGAGTGGTGCAGGTCTGATATTGTTGTTTTGCATGGGGATCCTCTCTGGTCTCGGTTGGTGTGTTGGTGGTCCTTGTAGTGTTACTGATATGTACCCCGCTGATCTCTGGTGGTCGGGGGGGGGTCCTCTTGGAGTCTGGGTATGGACCCGGTTAAAAGCGACGTCCTTCAGGGCTTTAGCAAAGATCGATATTCTTTGCCTTTGGATGTGGACGTGGTCGTAAAGACATTCCTCATCGTGGGTGGGTTGTTGGGCCAGGTGTACGTTTTCTCAGTCAGGTCAGAGTCGGCTGTATATAAGGGCAGCCAGAAGTCTTTCGTTTTTCATTCAGCAGAAATTTGACTGAAGAATCATCATGACTGGACGCGGCAAAGGAGGCAAAGGACTTGGCAAAGGCGGAGCCAAGCGGCTCCGTAAAGTGCTCCGTGACAACATCCAGGGCATCACCAAACCAGCCATCCGCCGCCTGGCTCGCCGTGGCGGTGTCAAGCGGATCTCGGGTCTGATCTACGAGGAGACCCGCGGGGTGCTGAAGGTTTTCCTGGAGAATGTGATCAGGGATGCGGTCACCTACACTGAGCACGCCAAGCGCAAGACGGTCACTGCCATGGATGTGGTGTACGCTCTGAAAAGGCAGGGCCGCACTCTCTATGGATTCGGCGGCTGAACAACTCGACTCTTTTTACCAAACACAACACAAAGGCTCTTTTAAGAGCCACCCAACGCCTCACAGAGAGAGCAGTGACCTTGCGACGGGAGCGGGGTTAGATTGTGGTCAGAAATAGATTGTAGCCAGAAATATTAGAAACGGATTGCGCTGCGCTGTGGATTTTGGAATTTCCGAATTTAGCTTTCGGTTGCACCAAGGTTCGAGAGAGGTTTATTTGCCCAGACGGCACATTCTCTCCTCAGTGAAAAGCCACATCACATCTATACATTTGTTCATTGTCTTGTACTGTAATGATTATAATTGTAATAATCAGCAGGCTGGTCGGGCCTTCGTTCTGTTATTCTGCGTTCACCGTCACACATTCCTTGATGTTTTATGAACAGGTTTAATTTGTCAGCCTCTTAACTGTAACCGGCGGCAATAAATCTCCATTCAGCAATCTAAAATGTGCCGACTATCAGATCTCTCACTGCAGTTCCCGAATGACAGATTATTGGCCAAGCCCTTCTCACAGGCTCCACGGGGACAGAGAGAAGCGACTGATTTCTGATCCTCTCCCCTGAAAGCGGCGGCTAACCTCACAATGGGACGGGCGGAGGGAAATTCTGAATGGGCTGGAGAGGAGAGGTGAGAGGAATCGAGTGGAAGAGCGGGAGATTGGCGCGGGTCCCTTTCCCCGCTCCTGTCAGCATCAACAACCCAGAGGGAGAAAGGCCCTAAAGCACCAAGCCCAGGAAGGTACATTTAAAACCTTCAATGATTCCGGCAATGATCCTTTCAATTTGTGCAGAATACAATCGATTTGTGTCAGTACGGTTATTTCCTGCACTAAAATTGGCGGGCGTTTTGAAATGGGCGATTAATCCCAGCTCAGCCAATCGGGGTCTGAGAGTCCAGCGTTTCATTGGCTGGTCAGAATTGGGATGAAAGTGTCTGGGCGCCGGTCTCCAGCCAATCAGTGCTCGGGGCGGTCCCTCACTGAGTATAACAAGGCGGACACACAGCAGATTCCGCATTAACAGTCTGTGTGTTCCAGATTGTGCTGAGATCGGTTCAGAAAATGGCCAGGACCAAGCAGACAGCGCGCAAATCGACCGGAGGGAAAGCTCCTCGCAAACAGCTGGCGACCAAAGCGGCCCGGAAGAGCGCTCCAGCTACGGGCGGAGTAAAGAAGCCCCATCGCTACAGACCCGGCACTGTGGCTCTGAGGGAGATCCGCCGTTACCAGAAATCCACCGAGCTGCTGATCCGCAAACTGCCCTTCCAGCGCCTGGTGCGGGAGATCGCTCAGGACTTCAAGACCGACCTGCGTTTCCAGAGCTCGGCCGTCATGGCCCTGCAGGAGGCCAGCGAGGCTTACCTGGTGGGGCTCTTTGAGGACACCAACCTGTGCGCCATCCATGCCAAGCGAGTCACCATCATGCCCAAAGATATCCAGCTGGCTCGCCGCATCCGCGGGGAGCGCGCCTAAACTCACTGCCCGGCTCCAGATTTTAGCACCAGATACAACAACGGCTCTTTTAAGAGCCACCAAATCAGCAAAAGAAAGAGCTGCGATCGGCGCAAGGTAAATTGGTCTGTGCACACACCGTGCAAGTCTTGTGTTAATGTAACTGGGGATTTATAGTGGGGGCAGTGAATATCTGAAGGTGCGTTTATGATCTAGGTTGAAATGTGAGTGAGCTGCCCAATAGACTGAATGAACTCGCCCAGTGTGAGTCGGAAACTATGTAATTTCTGATAGTAAATTGATCCAACTTCACATACTGGGATAGATCCGAGAGAACGAGGTGTCTGAAGTCTGACTCTCACCTTTAAAGCCAGCTCTTAATGCGGGGAGAGGCGGGAACTTTAGTTACTATTGGAAATATTTTAAATTAACCAGAGCTCCAATTCTGGTTCGATTCTGCCAAATAAAAGGGGAAATGTTTGTATGGTTCCGGATGTATATATTTCTCCCTATGGAATTATTGTCCCAACAACGAACGGTAAGCCCATCCACCGCTCACTCAATTTCTACTCGGTTCTAAACATCCGTTCATATTCGGCTCTCCCAATAACATGTTCATTGAGTGCCGGTCTCACGTTCAGGTTCCGTGTGTTTTGTTTTACTCTGAAGCCGGACCTTCTCTATATTGAATCACCGATCTGAATATTCGCTCACAGCAAGCCCGCTAGTGTTTGTAGATCTAGATTTCTACATGCTCGACAGTATCCTGTTTATAGCCGAATATGTTTGAACAGTAACCAGCTCTTTCACAGATAAAGTGGGTGGCTCTGAAAAGAGCCTTTGGGTTATTAGATTGAATCTTGTCCGCTTTAATTGCTCTTGGAGCTGGCAGTGCTGGTTTTCTTGGGCAGCAGCACGGCCTGGATATTAGGCAGCACCCCGCCCTGAGCGATGGTCACCTTTCCCAGCAGCTTGTTGAGCTCCTCGTCGTTGCGGATGGCCAGCTGCAGGTGTCTGGGGATGATGCGGGTCTTCTTGTTGTCGCGGGCCGCGTTGCCGGCCAGCTCCAGGATTTCAGCGGTCAGATACTCGAGCACAGCAGCCATGTAGACCGGGGCTCCGGCACCCACACGCTCAGCGTAGTTGCCCTTTCGCAGGAGCCTGTGAACACGGCCCACAGGGAACTGTAATCCGGCCCGGGATGAGCGAGACTTAGCCTTGGCCCGAGCTTTACCGCCGGTTTTTCCTCTTCCAGACATTTCCACAATTCACTCCTTGAAAGAAAGAATGAAAATCTCCTCCCATATCTGCCCTTCTTATGCCTTCTGGAGGAATGCAGAGAGCGTACTTGTGATTGGTCGCTCTGTGGTGAATTTCATTGGTGCTTTACGGTGACCAATCACAGTCTGCTTTTCCCGCCAATCAAAACAGGGCGGAAATAACTGCCTCAACATTCAGACCGCCAACGATTTTTTAATTTCAAAAAGCCCACCAATATTTTCCTGAATAATTTTACTCATAGCCAAGGAGTTCCAAATAATTCCTTGTGTCTTATTCCATCTCATCCGTGCAAATTCTAGGCTGTTACAATCAGGATTAATTCCGGGTTCAATATCGAAACTTCACGGGCGGGATTAAATCCCCATTGATTCTGTAACGGGACACATTCCTGCTCAATCTTTGTAAAAGTGAGGATTCAGATTATCGATCGATCCTTTGCACGGGCGCTGCTGCAGGAGTGAAACTAGATCTGGGTGTCCTGCTGTGAGAAGAGAAGATGGACAGAGTGATCAAACTGACCCCGTTCTGGTCTCTAAGATCCCCCATTCAGGGTTGTTACAATGCAGGAATTCTCGGGTTAATAAAATGATTGACCACAACTGGCATTGAAAAAATGAAAATGTTTTTATAGAGATTGAGGTGAATGAAATCAGAGTCTCCTCTCGAAAACAAGCTTTTAATTCGTCGGAAGGCGCTGCAAGTGAACGGGTCTGAGAGTAAAGGGAAAGAGCGATCAGGGACCGTGTTTGTAGTTTACTGGACGGGAAATACAACAGCGACACTAAGGTCGATCCGGGCAGCGAAGCTGCTTATCTAAAAAGACAAAACTAAATCTACAGCTGGAAATTAAAACGTTCTCACACTTGTTACGGAAATAATTACAGTAAATTGAGCCTAAAGGGAGATGTGTTTGTGTAGCTCTTTCAGAGAGGTTGTGGGTGGCTCTTAAAAGAGCCGTTGTGTTTTGGGTTTGTTCTTTCAGGACAGCGTGCAGTTTTACTTGGAGCTGGTGTATTTGGTCACCGCCTTTGTCCCTTCCGACACGGCGTGCTTGGCCAGCTCCCCGGGCAGCAGCAGGCGCACGGCGGTCTGGATCTCCCGGGAGCTGATGGTGCGCCGCTTGTTGTAATGGGCCAGGCGGGAAGCCTCACCCGCGATGCGCTCGAAAATATCGTTCACAAACGAGTTCATGATGCCCATGGCCTTTGAGGAGATGCCGGTGTCGGGGTGAACCTGCTTCATCACTTTGTAGATGTAGATGGAGTAACTCTCCTTCCTCGACTTTCTGCGCTTCTTGCCGCCCTTCGCTGCCGGTTTAGTGACCGTTTTCTTGGCGCCCTTCTTGGCAATTGTTTTCTTTTCATCAACCATTCTCAAACTCGAATTCAGGAACAAAATGACACAAACCCGCTCCGCGCTCGGAATAAATAGGCAGCCCCCACAGTCTTATGCTAATGAGGGATGGGTGAAGGCAATGGTTGTGATTGGCTGGTGAAAAGTGATGTGAAATGCCATTGTTCTGCATCTCTCTGATTGGCTTCTTTATGTATCCAATCAGATTGAGCTTTTGTCACCAGCACGCCCCCTGCAGTCAGAAAGGTCATTGCAAGAACATCTGTCCATTCATCATTTCCCAGACCATTATCCAGGGTCCCAAGCACTTCTTCCGGACGAGACAGCAATTTAGATGTACTTCCTCCAACCAGTGCACTATGTTCACGTCTTGCGGTGTGGTCTCCGCCACTTTAGTTCAATATCTGACAGTCTCTAGTACTGTGAGTGTGTGTATTGGAATAGTTCTGTATTATTCAGTCTCTGGTGATTTATGTAAGTGTGGGAATCATTCTCAATCTCAATCTCTGTTACAGTATGTGAGTGTGGGATCCATTCGTTTCCTGTCCGTCACTGATACCATGTGTCAGTGTGGGATTCCATCTGTATCCATCAGACTCTGGTACCGTGTGTCAGTGTTGGGATTCATTCGGAATCTGTCATTCTCTGGTACTGTACGTGTGTGTGATATTCATTCTGTATCTGTCTGTCACTGGGATGTGCGTGTTTGAGATTCAGTCTGTATCTGTCATTCACTGGGATGGTGTGCATGTCTAAGATTAATTCTGAATCTGTCAGTCTCTCGTACTGTCTTTCACCGAAGAATTCCGCATGTATCTGCTACTTAGTCGGTTTATGAATGTGGGATTTGTCCTGCATCTATCAGACTCTAGCACTTGATGTTAGTTTGAAATTAATTCCATTTCTGCTAGTATCTGCTACTGTATCAGACTGTGGGACTGAATCTATCTGTAAATCAATTGTACTGCATGTGATTGAGGACTCATTCTGTATCTGCCAGGCCCTATGGTGCTCTATGTTACTGTAAGATTCATTCTCTCTCTGTCAGCCTCTGTTGGGCAGCACGGTGGCATAGTGGTTAGCACTGTTGCCTCACAGTGCCAGACACCCGGGTTCAAATCCGGCCTCGGGAGACTGTCTGTGTGGAGTTTGCACATTCTCCCCGTGTTTGCATGGGTTTTCTCCGGGTGCTCCGGTTTCCTCCCACAGTCCAAAGATGTGCTGGTTAGGTTGATTGGCCATGATAAAAATTGACCCTTAGTGTTAGGAGAGATTAAATACGTGGGGTTACGGGGATAGGGTTTGGGTGGGATGGCTGTCAGTGTAGGGACCGGGTGCTAGGGTTTGGATGACCAGCCATGATCTCGTTGAATGGTGGAGCAGGCTCGAAGGGCTGAATCTCCTGCTCCTATCTTCTATGTTTCTGTTCTGTATGTGCTTGTCAGAGTATTTATATATCTGTCAATCTCTGGTGCTGTATATGAGAGGGAGATTCATTCTATAACAATCAGCCTTTAATGTGGGGTTAACGGTGTCTCTATCATTTTCCTGTACTGTGTGCCAGTCTGTATTAATTCTGGGTCTGTCACCGTCTGATACTCTGTGTCAGTGTGAGATTCATTCTCACTCTGTGTCAATCTGATATAATGTATGTGAGATTGAGATTTATTCCATATCTGTCAGCTTGGAATTTATTCTGTACCTGTCAGTCTCTGATACTGTATGTGAGAGTTAGATTAATTCTGTCTCTGGCACTGTATGTGTGTGTGAGATATCTGTCAATCTCTGATACCGTATGAGAGCATGAGATTTATTCTATACCTGTCTGTCCCTGATAATCTGTGTCAGTGTGGTGTGGAAACGTGAATAAAATGGACAATGAATTGGATTTGGAAATGGGAATAAAATGGGCAATGAATTGGCTCACAAAATGGCTTCACACAAGACAAGTCTAGATTAAATTAAAAAGCAGCCCCAGCTTTGCAAAGTTCAAAAGCTAGCAGAACAGAGAGAATCTGCCTCAGCCTGAGGCCAAGTGTTAACAAAGTGCTAACGACTAGATCAGGGCCACTGAAAAAGCCTAACTGCTGACTAGAGAATGATTGACTAGCCATTGTTCGGTGCCCACAGCAGTGAGGCAAGTCAGGACTTGCCTGCCAGACTGAAGACCAGATCATGGTCAAACCGAAAGGGCTTGAGTGATCCCTTATTGGCGAACGCTTGTTGCCAGGGAAGTGATGTAGTGACCCTTGTCCAACGGTATAATAGGGGCTTCCCCACAGGTATTCTCTCTCTTAGCCAGAAGGCGTGTGGAACATCAAGAGGGTCAGACATCTCCCGGGGACGTAAATGCTGGCACCACGTGTCTAACCCGGTGTGACCCTCGGGACACGAATGTACTGTCGATATGCTGTATGACCACTCCGAACAGTAATGAATAAAATGATGTTGTTTTAACTCTCCGAACCCTCGAGCCTGGAATTCTTCGTACTACGGAACTCAAGATGAGGACCAGAAAAACCCGGTTCTTACAACTTGGCGTAGTCACGGCAGGATTGCAAGACATCAAGAAAGGGGAAAAAGGTAAGCACTGGAATTTATTGTGCCCTTTTTGCACCCTGTCTCTGCGATCTTTATTGAACGAACCAACCGGGTAGCATACCCTCTGGCTGGCGGTTAACGGAGCACAGGTCCCATTGCTAGCTAGCACGTGGCGGAGTCCGGGATGACTCTAGTCTATTTTAAACTTATTCGTTAAGTCTACGACCTGTGCACAGGTCCCATTGCTAGCTAGCACGTGGCGGAGTCTGGGACGACTCTAGTCTATTTTAAACTTATTCGTTAAGTCTAGGACCTGTGGCAACACGACGGAACCAAGTAGAAAACCAACGACGGAAAAAGGAGGCAGAGACCCTCCTGAGACCACATTAGAAGAAATAGTAATCCAACTCAAACAGTATATAGAAAGTACATTCGATGTCAAACAACATGAATATAAGATCAAACAAAAATTTGATGCCTCAAAAGGACAATGGTCCCTTGATGATATAAAAAGAGCATGGGGCAAGACCACCCGTATGAAAGGAGGGAAAAGAAAAACGGGCTGGGTATTGGCCACCTTGAAACAGTGTAGGCAGAGAGGGGAAATAACTCAGAAGGCGGCAGAGGCCAAAGAAAAAGAACAAAAAACAGCTCTCCATGAACAGATAGCAAAATACAAAACCAAGTTAGAGAAACACCAAAAATGCGTTGAAAAAGCAAACGAAAGAGCAGAAAAGTGGAAGGCGAAAACCAAGAAGGAAAGGGAGGCATACAGGGAAAGCCCAGGAGTGGTGACGATTACCCCGACGCCCTTGTACCCTACCTATCCTGCAGCACCCCCTACAGCCCCTCCGGCATATGAACAGCCCACGCTCCAACCCCGATCAAACGAAGCCCATATTGCTATAATAAATACCTCTTACAGACTCATCAGATGAAGAAGATATAACCAAGAAACCACCCCCACACCTTGCCCCCATCAGGTTACAAAAACATGAAGTAGGCGGCCGAAATCTCCGAATTTATACCTACTACCCGGCCAACCCAAAAGATATAGATCAATGGGCAACTGATATGCCGCATCCAAAGAAAAGCGGAGTAAAAGCCTGGCAGTTCCTGGAAAGAAAAAGGACAATCTATAACCTGCACCCATTTGATGGATGCCAGGTTATAGCAGTAGTAGTTAGCGCAAGAGAGTCGGCCGCCCTGACGGCAATAGTAAATATGGCCGTCACCAGATGAGCAAACGCCCTACTTAACGCAGCCAGACAAGCACACCAAGTGGCCTTAGCGGTGCACCAAGCAGCCAACCCACCTCCAGCTGTCGGAGCCCAACCCCCCGCCGTACCACCTCCAGGACCACCAGTCCTAATAGTCCCCCCTGACCTAGCTCTGATAGAAGCAGAAGCCGATAGGACAGAAGGGTGGACGGCCATTGGAAATTGGCTACAGGAAAGGGGCCCGACCAATCCAGACTGGTCCAAAATAGCCTCCTGTGTCAAAAAGAAAAAAAAGACCCCAATGACTTCGCCGGTCGTTTCGCCAACCAGTGGTTAGAGTACTCTGGCATGGGACAGAATACCGAAGCAGAGGTGGATGCCTGCACCCATGAACCATTGAAAAACGCCTTTATGAATGGTTTGAGACCTGACCTGGCAAAATTGGTAAAATTAACAATGGCAAACTGGAAAACAAACGCAGTTTCTTTTGCGGACCTGACCCAACAAGCCATAACCCAGGATAGAGAACACTGTGCCAAGCTTCGAGCCATGAAACTAAACCCCCCGGAGCGAGTAAACTCTGCACCCCCCTGGGAAAACCCAGATAAGAAACCAGGCAATTGCCACAAATGTGGGAAAGAGGGACACTGGGCTAGAACATGCCGAGTGGGCAACAGGGGTAGAGGAAGAGGTGGGGGAGGACAATGGCAAGGACAGGCAGTCCCAGATAATCAACCCGGCACAAATCCGTGGCAGACCCTGGGTGCCGCCGGCCTGTATGACACCCAGGCAATTACCCCCTCCCCACCGACCCTTAGCCCTGGAGAGATGGCGATGGTAAAAATGTACCGGAGCTCAAACTCCACCGGAAGGGAAACCTTCGACAGCATGGTCCGACAGCATTCAAAAAACCAATAGACCCCACCAACGAACCCCCGAAGGTAGAGGTACCTTGGCAACTGAGAGCTTTAATCACCCAAGCCAGGGACAGCCTCTATATGACTTTGTTGATGGGAAAAACAGATAACTCACCCCCACTGGAAGCAGACTGCCTATTGGATACAGGAGCAGAATTAACGGTCTTCCCCACACAATATGCCAAGACTGCCCATTAGATGGAAAGACTAAGGTGGTGTATTTAGCAAGCGAGACTTTTAACTACAGTGTAATCGATCGAGGGAAATCTCAGGGAAGAAACTGGCTCTCGAGAAAGTGCTGAAAGTTGAGCAGCAGAGGGCTGAGACACAGGAACTACCCATACACAATCCCGAAATGGTCCTTTACACAGATGGGTCATCCTTTGTGAAAAAAGGAACCCGATTGGCAGGGTGGGCGGTTACAACAGAATTCGATAGAACCCACAAAATGACCTTGTGTTTCGGCCCCCATGAAACAAGGGAAAAAGAACTTTGCAGACTACTACAAATACAATGGTCATTGCATTGCCCATACCACCCCCAATCATCGGGACAAGTGGAAAGAGCAAACAGGACAATTAAACAACGGCTCACTAAGTACCACTCTGAAGGAGTGCCATGGCCTCAGGCCCTACCCCTTGTCCTATGTAGTATTCGAGCCATCCCGAATAGGACCACTGGACTCAGCCCCTATGAGGTCATTACCGGTAGACCAATGTCGCTTCCCGGAACAATAGATCTACGTAGGGCTGACATTCATCTTCTAAGTGACACAGTACTAAAGTATTGCAAAGATCTAACAGATGCTGTCAGTTTTGCTTCCCAACAGGTCAGCGCAGCTTGGCAAGGACCCCCGCCGGGAGGACACAGTTTAGTCCCCGGGCTACAAGTTTGGGTAAAGAAAATAAAGCCAGCCCCCCTGGAAGACAAGTGGGAAGGTCCGTATGTCATCCTGTTGACCACAGGAGCAGCCGTGAAAGTACAAGGAAAGAAGGCTTGGATACACGCGTCACACGTGAAAAGAGATACGACAGGAGCCCCAACAGAAGAATAAATTGGACTTATTGTGTACCATGATTCCCATCAACATATTGCTAGCCATCTCCTTTACCCCTTTTCTAACATGGGTAGGAGGCATAGAGAATAACTTATTTTATCGGACCCACCTACAGATACACGGAAACCGGAGTGTATGCTACCCCCTGGCCACATCAGTGGAATCCTTGTTTGAAGCCACACCAGGTTGGCAACCCCTCCCACTATATACCGCCGACACAACGAAACAGACATGCAAGGGCCAGACGGGTCGATATAGCCAGGGCATTCGGGGGCAATGCGTGCAGCTAATAAGCTCAACAGACCCCGGTTGCCAAGGGCTCGTGGGTGAGAATTGCACAACGTCAGGTAGCTATCCCCTGTGTTTTACGGGTAAAGGATGGGGATGCGTATATGCCCTTGTCCCCTAGGACAATACCTGCATACAGCAACAATGTGCCCGACACCACTGTCAGGTACACAGGGGCCAGCTGACCTGTACATGCAAGGAACAAAGGTGCTTTAATGTCACAGCAGGAAGACAATTCATTTGTGGCCAGTGTAACGGGACCCATGTATCATCCGGTAAATGGATCTTCCCATTTGATACATTCCAGCTGTCTGGGTCTGGGGGGAACTCAAATGACCCTCTTAACTATTATTATACACAGTTTGCGAAGGTTGATAACCGGGAGGTCAAATGTTACCGAGCAAAGCACAGGTTTGCGTTCCTCCTCAATGGAACGTATACAACAGCAGTGTCAAAACTCCCCTCTCTCTTCGCAGTAGGAGTAATCGCCCCCGTAGCTGTTCCCTGCCCCACCAGTACACCATCCAGACGGAAATGCCAGGCAGTCTCCGAGGAGTTCTGTGTAGATTGGCGAGATCCGACCACACTGGGTAGCTCAGTAGGGTGGGGTATTCTATCGGCCATATCATTGGGAGGGGGCGCAGGAGTGATAGCAGCCAAGAATAGGAATTATCTAATGTGCGGAATCACCCTCCTGGGCAATAGCACCATTAAAGCATTAACCGCCATAAATAAGGAAATGGCAACCCTACGTCTTTTTAGCATGCAAAACCGATATGCTTTGGACTACCTCTTGGCACAAGAGGGAGGTGTGTGTATGATTATAGGAGACAAATGCATTACAAACGTCAATAGTGAGAGACAAAATATCCAAGACGCTATAGACAAGATTAAAAATCAACTGGCCGACTTCATTGAAGCCGGAGGGGATGAAGGATGGTATACATGGCTGAAAACATTGGGACAGAAATTACTGTATGGTTTGATTGTTATAAATGGTGTAATTTTGGGAATTATTATTTTTGTAAATATTATCAAATGTTGTATAAGTCGTGCAGGAGCTACTATACCCCCTCACCTCTCCCGAATTAGGGTAGAAGTAGACACAGCAAAGCAGGGGGAACCCCCAGAGGAAGACTGTTCGGTACTACACAGTTATCTGTAAATTCGAACTTAAAACCCTTTTGGTTGTGTTCATGGCCAGAACACAAACAAAACGGAGCCACGGGGTATGTTCTTGATAAAGTGCACTATCAAGAGGATACCATGTATATAATGATTCTTGTAGATTGTATAAAGAATCAAAGGGAGGGATGTGGAAACGTGAATAAAATGGACAATGAATTGGCTTACAAAAATGGTTTGGATTTGGAAATGGGAATAAAATGGGCAATGAATTGGCTCACAAAATGGCTTCACACAAGACAAGTCTAGATTAAATTAAAAAGCAGCCCCAGCTTTGCAAAGTGCAAAAGCTAGCAGAACAGAAAGAATCTGCCTCAGCCTGAGGCCAACTGTTAACAAAGTGCTAACGACCAGATCAGGGCCACTGAAAAAGCCTAACTGCTGACTAGAGAATGATTGACTAGCCATTGTTCGGTGCCCACAGCAGTGAGGCAAGTCAGGACTTGCCTGCCAGACTGAAGACCAGATCATGGTCAAACCGAAAGGGCTTGAGTGATCCCTTATTGGCGAACGCTTGTTGCCAGGGAAGTGATGTAGTGACCCTTGTCCAACGGTATAATAGGGGCTTCCCCACAGGTATTCTCTCTCTTAGCCAGAAGGCGTGTGGAACATCAAGAGGGTCAGACATCTCCCGGGGACGTAAATGCTGGCACCACGTGTCTAACCCGGTGTGACCCTCGGGACACGAATGTACTGTCGATATGCTGTATGACCACTCCGAACAGTAATGAATAAAAGGATGTTGTTTTAACTCTCCGAACCCTCGAGCCTGGAATTCTTCGTACTACGGAACTCAAGACGAGGACCAGAAAAACCCGGTTCTTACAGTGGGATTGATTCTGTGTTAGTCAGTGTCTGATACTCCATGTGACAGTGAGATACATTCTGTATCTCTCAGTCTCTGGTATTATGTTTGAGAGTGAGATCCATTCTGTATCAGTCAGTCTTTAATTCTCTGTATCAGAGTGGGGATCATTGTGTCTCTATCATTTTCTGGTACTGTATATGATTGTGGGATTCATTCTGTACCTGTCTGACTCTGATACTGTTAGTGTGAGATTCATTCTGTGTCTGTCAGTCTCTGATGCTGTATTTGAGACTGAGCTGTATTCTATATCAGTCAGCTCTGGCACGGCATAAGAATTTGGGAATCATTATATAACTGTCTGTCTCTGATACACTATGGGAGAGATAGATTTATTATCTGTCTGTTAATCTTTGGTATCGTATGTGGTTGTTATATTAATTATGTGCCTGTCAGTCTTTGGTACTTTGTGTGAAAGTGAGAATCATTCTGTATATATGTCTCTGATACTCTTGTCATTGTGTATTTGATTCTGTATTTGTCAGTGTCTAGTACTAAATGTGACAGTGAGGTACATTCTCTGTCAATCTCTGGACTTTGTGTGAGAGTGAGATTCATTCTGTACCAGTCAGTCTTTAATAATCGGTGTCAGTGTGGGATTCATTGTATCTCTATTATTTTCTGGTATTGCATGTGTGTGGGGGACTCATTCTGTGTCTGTCACACTCTGATACTCTGTGTCAGTGTGTGATTCAATCTGCACCTGTCAGTCTATGGATGGTGAATGTGGGTTTCACTCTGTACCTGTCATTTTCTGATGAGAGAATGTGGGTTTTTCACTGTAACTGTCAGTTTCTGATATGTGAATTTTACTCTACCAGTCAGTCTCTGATATATGAGTGTGGGTTTTATTCTGCATCTTCCAATTACTGTTCTGTGAGAATGGGTTTTATTCTGTTTCTGTCAGTCTTTGGTTTGTAAATGTGGGTTCTATTCTGTACCCATCGATCTCTTGTATGCTAGTACTGCTTTTATTCAGAACCAGTCAGTTTCAGATAGATGAGAGTGGGTTTTCCTTTCTACCTGTCAATTTCTGCTATTGAAAAAGTGTTTACTCTGAATCTGTAAGTTTCTGGTTCGTGAGTCTGGGCTTTTGTCTTTATCTGTCAAACTCTACTATGTGAGTGTTTTTTTCACTGCCTTCTTTTTCTGCTATGCAATGTTGTGTTTTTTTATGTACCTGTCAGCTTCTGGTAATTGAGTGTGGGTTTCTTCTGTATCAGTCAGTCACAGGTGAGTGAGTGTGAGATTATTCTGTCTCTGTCAGTTTCTGATATCTGAGTGTGTGTTTTTCTTTGTACCTCTCAGTGTCTGGTTTGTTAGGATGGGCTTTATTTTGTACATTTTTGTTTCTTGTATGTGCGAGTGGGTTGGAATATGTACTTTTTAGTCTCTGTTGAATGTGTGAGTATTTGAATTAATACCTACTAGTTTCTGGAATGTGTGTTTAAGTTTTACTCTTTATCTCTTCGTCTATGGTATGTGAACGTGGGACTTACTATTTATCTCTCAGTCTTTGGTGTGAGTGTGGGTTTTACCATGTATCTGTCTGTCTCTGTGAGTTGAGTGTGGGTTTTACTCTGTAAATGTTATATTATGGGATGTTTGTTAGGTTTTTCCATGTAAATGTCATTATCTGTGATGTATGTTGGGGTGTTTACTTTGTATATGTCATACTCTGGGATGTGGGTGTGTGTTTTACTCTGCAATGTTATACATTGGGATGTGTGTCAGGGTATTACTCTGTAAATATCACAATCTTAGTTGTGTGGTGGGGGGTTTACTCTGTATCTGCCATACTCTGGGATGTGAATGTGTGTTTTGCACTGTAATGTTGTACTCTGGGATGTGTGTCAGGGTATTATTCTCTAAATGTCTGGGATGTGCGGTGGGGGGTTCACTCTGTATATGTCATACTCTGGGATGTGAATGTGTGTTTTTCTCTGTATCTGTCATACTCTGAGATGTATTTTTGTGTTTTACTCTGTATAGAAACATAGAGATAGGAACAGGAGTAGGCCATTCGGCCCTTCGAGCCTGCTCCGCCATTCAATGAGATCATGGCTGATCTTCGTCTGAGCATCGGACCTGTGAAGGGGCAGTGACCGGCGGCAGTTAAAAGCGGCGGCAGATTCAAATCGGCGGCAGTTGAGAGGTGAGGCCCGATCAGAGCATCGGACCTGTGAAGGGGCAGTGACCGGCGGCAGTTAAAAGCGGCGGCAGATTCAAACTGGCGGCAGTTGAGAGGTGAGGCCCGATCAGAGCATCGGACCTGTGAAGGGGCAGTGACCGGCGGCAGTTAAAAGCGGCGGCAGATTCAAACTGGCGGCAGTTGAGATGTGAGGCCCGATCAGAGCATCGGACCTGTGAAGGGGCAGTGACCGGCGGCAGTTAAAAGCGGCGGCAGATTCAAATCGGCAGCAGTTGAGAGGTGAGGCCCGATCAGAGCATCGGACCTGTGAAGGGGCAGTGACCGGCGGCAGTTAAAAGCGGCGGCAGATTCAAATCAGTGATGTGTTTGTGGGTTTTAATCTATATCTGTAATACTCTGAGATGTGTTTACGCATTTTACTCTCTATCTGTTTGTCTTTGGTGTGCGAGGGTGGGCTTTACTCTATATCTGTCAGATTCTGGTTTCCGAGTGCCAGGTTTTAATCTTTACCTGTCAGTTTCTGTCATGGAATTGTGGGTGGTGATTCTGTACCTGACAGCCTCTGGTGTGTGAGTGTGGCTTTATTCTATATCTGTGATGCTTGAGGGGCCATTTGACCTACATCGGCGGCAGTTACACCGGCGGCAGTGAGTCAGGAGCAGCCTGACCAGTTCAACAGCAGGGGAGAGAGGTAAAAAGTAATCAAAGTGTGATGTCACCAGGAAGCAGGTAAGTGATTGGTTGGTGAGTATTTGGTTGGTGAGTATTTCTCTTTTTTTCAGAACTTTAACTCTGGTTTATAGTTTCTAAGGTCTCTCTAGTGTAGCAGGGACTGTTGGTAAACCAGTTAACTGTAGTGTAATTAGTGGGATTGATTGATTTAATTTAAATTCAATTAATTAAAGGGTAAGTCATGGCAGGACAGCCGGGCCCCATGATCTGCTCCTCCTGCGATATGTGGGAAATCAGGGACACTTCCTGTGTCCCTGACAACTACATGTGCAGGAAGTGCGTCCAGCTGCAGCTACTGACAGACCACATTGCGGCGCTGGAGCTGCGATTGGACACATACTGGAGCATTCACGATGCTCAGGACATCGTGAATAACACATTTACGGAGTTGGACACACCGCAGGTAGAGGTTGGACAGGAAGAAAGGGAACGGGTGACCAACAAGCAGAGTACTAGGTGCAGGCAGGTAGTGCAGGGGTCCCCTGTAGCCATCCCCCTCTCCAACAGATACACCACTTTGCGTACTGTTGGGTGGGGTGGCTTATCAGAGGAAGGCAGCAACAGCCAACTTCCTGGCACCAGGGGTGGCTATGCTGCACAGAATGGGAGGAAAAAGAGGGGTAGAGCTATAGTAATAGGGGATTCAATTGTAAGGGGAATAGGTAGGCGTTTGTGCGGCTGCAAACGAGACTCCAGGATGGTGTGTTGCCTCCCTGGTGCAAGGGTCAAGGATGTCTCCGAGCGACTCCAGAACATCTTGGAAGGGGAGGGTGAACAGTCAGTTGTCGTGGTGCATATAGGCACCAACGACATAGGTAAAAAGCGGGATGAGGTCCTAAAAGCGGAGTATAGGGAGTTAGGAGATAAATTTAAAAGCAGGACCTCAAAGGTAGTAATCTCAGGATTGCTACCAGTGCCATGTGCTAGTCAGAGTAGAAATAGAAGGATACTTCAGATGAATACGTGGCTAGAGGAATGGTTCCAGGGGGAGGGATTCAAGTTCCTGGGACATTGGAACCGGTTCTGGGGGAGGTGGGACCAGTTCAAACCAGACGGTTTGCACCTGGGCAGGGCTGGAACCAATTTCGGAGGGGGAGTGTTTGCTAGTGCTGTGGGGGAGGGTTTAAACTAAAATGGCAGGGGGTTGGGAACCTGAGCAGGGAGACAGAGGAAAGGGAAACAAGGATAAAAGCAAAAGATAGGAAGGAGAAAAACAAAAGTGGCAGTCAGAGAAATCAACGGTTTAAATCAAACATGGCCGCAGTAAATAATAATTCTAATAGGTCTAAGAGCGTTAAAAAAACAAGCCTGAAGGCTTTGTGTCTTAATGTGAGGAGCATTTGTAATAAGGTGGATGAATTGGCTGCGCAAATAGAAGTAAACAAATACGATTTGGTTGGGATTACGGAAACGTGGCTCAAGGAAGACCAGGACTGGGAACTCAACATCCAGGGGTATTCGATATGCAGGAAAGATAGGCAAAAAGGAAAGGGAGGTGGGGTAGCATTACTGGTTAAAGAAGGGATTAACACAATTTTAATGAAGGATATTAGCTCTGATGAGGTGGAATCGAGAAATAATAGAAACATAAGTAGGCCATTCAGCCCTTCGAGCCTGCTCCACCATTCAACGAGATCATGGCTGATCATCCAAACCCTAGCACCCGGTCCCTACACCGACAGCCATCCCACCCAAGCCCTATCCCCCTGTAACCCCACATATTTAATCCCCCCTAACACTAAGGGTCAACTTTTATCATGGCCAATCAACCTAACCTGCACATCTTTGGACTGTGGGAGGAAACCGGAGCACCCGGAGAAAACCCACGCAAACACGGGGAGAATGTGCAAACTCCACACAGACAGTCACCCGAGGCCGGATTTGAACCCGGGTCCCTGGCGCTGTGAGGCAACAGTGCTAATCACTATGCCACCGTGCTGCCCTAATACTAAGGGGGAAAAAACGTTAGTGGGAGTGGTTTATAGACCTCCAAACAGTAAGTCGGAGGTTGGGGATGGCATTAAAAGAGAAATTAAAGAAGCGTGCAATAAGGGCACAGCAGTCATCATGGGTGACTTTAATCTACATATAGATTGGGCCAACCAAATGAGTAACAATACTGTGGAGGAGGAATTCCTGGAGTGTTTACGGGATGGTTTCCTGGACCAATATGTTGAGGAACCAACCAGAGATCAGGCCATCTTAGACTGGGTATTATGTAATGAGAAAGGATTAATTAGCAATCTTGTTGTAAGAGGCCTCTTGGGTCGGAGCAATCATAATATTATCGAATTCTTCATTAAGATGGAGAATGAAGTAGTTGACTCGGAGACTAGGGTCCTCAATTTAAATAAAGGAAACTATGATGGTCTGAGGAGTGAGTTGGGCAGGATTGATTGGGGAATGGCACTCAAAGGGTTGACGGTGGATAGGCAATGGCAAACATTCAAAGACCGAATGGATGAACTACAGAATTTGTTCATCCCAGTTTGGCATAAAAATAAAACAAAAAAGGTGACCCAACCGTGGCTAACAAGGGAAATTAGGGATAGCATAAGGTCCAAGGAGAGGGCACATAAATTGGCCAGAAAAAGCAATAATCCTGAGGATTGGGAGCAGTTTAGGATTCAACAAAGGAGGACAAAGGGATTAATTAAGAAAGGGAAAATAGAATATGAGAGTAAGCTTGCAGAGAACATAAAAACTGACTGTAAAAGCTTTTAAAGATATGTGAAGGGAAAAAGATTGGTGAAGTCAAGCGTAGGTCCCTTGCAGTCAGAATCGGGGGAATTTATAATGGGGAACAAAGAAATGGCAGACCAACTAAATACATATTTTGGTTCTGTCTTCACAAAGGAGGACACAAATAACCTCTCAGAGATGCTGGGGAACATAGGGTCTGATGAAAGGGTGGAACTGAAAGAAATCAGTATTTGTAGGGTAATGTTGTTAGGAAAATTGATGGGACTGAAGGCCGATAAATCCCCAGGGCCTGATAATCTACATCCCAGGGTACTTAAGGAAGTGGCCCTAGAAATAGTAGATGCATTGCTGGTCATCTTCCAGAACTCGATAGACTCTGGAACGGTACCCATGGATTGGCGGGTAGCTAATGTTACCCCACTATTCAAAAAAGGTGGTAGAGAAAAGGCGGGGAATTATAGACCGGTAAGCTTGACATCGGTAGTGGGGAAAATGCTAGAGTCCATTATAAAAGATGTAATAGCAGAGCCCTTGGAAAGCACTGACTGGATCGGACAAAGTCAACATGGATTTACAAAAGGTAAATCATGCTTGACTAATCTACTGGAATTTTTTGAGGATGTAACTGGTAAAATAGATAAGGGAGAACCAGTGGATGTGGTGTATTTGGACTTTCAGAAGGCTTTCGATAAGGTCCCGCATAAGAGATTAGCGTGCAAAATTAAGGCACATGGGATTGGGGGCAAGGTATTGACTTGGATAGAGAAGTTGTTGGCGGACATAAAGCAAAGAGTTGGAATAAACGGGTCATTTTCCGAGTGGCAGGCAGTGACTAGTGGGGTACCGCAAGGATCGGTCCTAGGACCCCAGCTGTTCACAATATATATTAATGATCTGGACGAGGGAATTGGATGTAATATCTCCAAATTTGCAGACGACACAAAGCTGGGTATGCTGTGAGGAGGATGTCGTGAAACTCCAGCACGATTTGGACAGGTTGGCTGATTGGGCAGAAACATGGCAAATGCACTATAATGTGGATAAATGTGAGGTTATCCACTTTGGTGGCAAAAACAGGAAGGCAGATTATTAGTTGAATGGTAATAGATTGGGAGAAGGGGAAGTGCAAAGAGACCTGGGTGTTCTTGTACACCAGTCGCTGAAGGTAAGCATGCAGGTGCAGCAGGTGGTTAAGAAGGCAAATGGTAGGTTGGCCTTCGTAGCAAAAGGGTTCGAGTACAAGAACAAGGATGTCTTGCTGCAGTTGTACAGGGCCTTGGTGAGACCACACCTTGAGTATTGTGTGCAGTTTTGGTCGCCTTACCTGAGGAAGGACGTTCATGCCATGGAAGGAGTGCAGCAAAGATTCACCAGGCTGATACCTGGGATGGCAGGAATGGTGTTTGAGGAGAGATTGTGTCGATTGGGCTTATACTCACTGGAGTTCAGAAGATTGAGAGGGGATCTCATCGAAACCTATAAAATTCTGTCAGGCCTGGACAGACTAGCTGCAGGAAGGATGTTTCTGATGGCCGGGGAGTCCAGAACCAGGGGTCATAGTCTAAGGATAAGGGGTAAGCCATTTAGGACTGAAATGAGGAGGAATTTCTTCACCCAGAGAGTGGTGAACCAGTGGAATTCTCTACCACAGAAGGCAGTGGAGGCCAGTTCATTAAGTATATTCAAGAAAGAGTTGGATATATTTCTTAAGGCTAAAGGGATCAAGGGATATGGGGAGAAAGAAGGGACCGGGTACTGAATTTGGATGATCAGCCATGATCTCATTGAATGGCGGAGCAGGCTCGAAGAGCCGAATGGCCTACTCCTGCTCCTATCTTCTATGTTTCTATGTTCTAATGCTTATATCTCTGGGATGTGAGTGTGGGTTTTTTCTGTAATATTCAGTTTGTGCCACGTGTGTGTGTTTTACTCTGTACCTCTCTCTGTCTGGGATGTGAGTGTGGGATTTTCTTTGTAACAGTCGGTGTCTAGTATGTGAATATGGGCTTTATTTTGAACCTGTTGTTTTCTGGTATGTGTGGCTATGTTGTATTATGTATCTGTCAGTTTTTGTTATATGATTGAGGATTTTACTCTATTCATGACTGTCTCTGATATATGAGTCTGGGTTTTTCTCTGTCCCTATTCAGAGGGATTTGAGTGTCCTTTTACACGAATCACAGAAAGTTAACATGCAGGTACAATTTGAATGGTAAAAGGAATGTTTGCATTTATTGCAAAGGGGTTGCAGTAAAAGTATAAGTATGTGTTGCTGCAATTTTATAGGCCTTTGGTTATACCATAACTGGAGCACTTTGCATATTTTGGTCTCCTTATCTAAGGCAGGGTTTACATGCTCTAGATGGGGTGTATCAAGTGTTCATGAGATTGATTCCCAGGCTATCCTATGAAGAGAGATTGATTATAATGGGCATATATTCTGTGGAGTTTAGAAGGATGAGAGGTGATCTCATTGAAACATTTCAAATTATAGAGTGTTTGACAGGGGTAAATGCTGCGAGGCTGTTTCCCCTGGCAGGAGAGTCTAGAACCAGAAGTCATAGACTCGTGACTAGGCATTGGACAATTAGGAATGAGTTGATGAGAAATGTATCCACTCAGAAGGTAGTGAATCTTTGGAATTCTCTACTACATGGGGTTTTGGATGCTCAGTCGATGAGTGTATTCAAGACTGAGATCACAGATTTTTGGGCACTAAGGGAATCAAGGTATTTAGGGAGAGGGTGGGAAATTGGAGTTGTGGCAGAAGTTCAGCCATGATCTTATTGAATGGCAGAGCAGGCTTGAGGGGCTTTATAACTATTTCTTATTTTCTTACAGCTGACTGTCTCTTGGATGTTGTCTGGATTTTATTGTGTATCTGTCAGTCTCTTTATGTGAGTGTTGAGTTATTTCACTATCTTCAGTTTCTGGTATGCAAATCTCGCATTTATTTTGCACCTGTGATCTTCTGGTATGTGAGTTTCACTCTGTATCTGACAATCTCTGGTATATGAGTGTGAGTTTCACTGTATCTGACAGTCTCTGGTATGTGAGTGTGAGTTTCACTCTGTATCTGACAGTCTCTGATATGTGAGTGTGAGTTTCACTCTGTATCTGACCATCTCTGGTATGTGAGTGTGAGTTTTACTCTGTATCTGACAGTCTCTGATATGTGAGTGTGGGTTTTATGCTGTACCTTTCAATTTCTGTTGTTAGTGTTAGGGTTTTGTTCAGTACCTGTCAGTTTCTGGGATGGGAGTGTGGAATTTATTCTGCATCTGTAAGTCACTGGATTGTGAGTAATGGCATTAATCTCTAACTGTTATTCTCTTGTGCCTGAGATTTGTTGTCCCATTTATCGTTCAGAGTGTATAATTTGGATGTGGGCTTTATTCCGTATTTGTCAGTCTCTGGGATTTTATTCTTTATCTGTCAGCTTCTGTTGTGTGAGTGTGTGTTTCACTCTGTACCCTTCTGCCTCTTGTGTGTGAGTGTGGTGTGATCTCTGTAAATGTCAGTTTCAAGTACATGAGTGGGCATTTATGCTGTATCTGTCAGTTTCTATTATATGAGTAAGGTTTTAATCAGTCGCTGTCTGTTTCTGGTATGGGACTGTGGACTTTAGTCTGTCTCTTCCCGTCTAATCTTGTGTGTGTGTGGGTTTCACCCTGTACCAGTCACTCTCTGGGATGTGAGTGCAAGTTTCACCCTGTATCTGTCAGTCTCTTTTAATTGCGTTTTGATTTTATCTATAGCTTTCAACCTGGTCTGTGAATGTGGGTTTTACTCTATAGCATTCTGTCTCTAGGATGTGTGTGTGGATTTTACTCTAACTCAGTTTCTAGAATAAGGATGTAGTCTTTTGTCTGTACCTGTCAGTTTCTGGTGTAATTGTAAATTTTGCTTTGTACCTGTCAGTCTATGCTTTGTGAGTGTGGGCTTTATTCTGTAGCTGTCATTTCTGCTACTGGTTGTGAGTGTGGGATTGATTCTGTATCTCTTATACTGGTAATGTATGTGAGTGTGAGAATTATTATGTAATTGACAGTCTCTTGTATTGTACTATTCTTGCTCTGTGCAACTATTGGATTCCATTCCTTCGCCACCTTGTGTAGGCCAATGCTCGTTTGAGATTATCTGTGACTGTCTCAGGAGGAGGTTTGTTTCAGTCCATTACCTCCGACTCTCTGGTCTTGTATTTTAGTTATTCGGGTTGACTGTCCGTGTACAGCCACCAGCGAGGACTGACACCATATCAGTGTCTATCTGTTCGTATATGTAAGGGAGTGAAAATGGATATGCCTATCAGTGCAATCTGTTTGGGCTTTGAAACAGCATCTTATTCAACTACTGCAAGTTACTGTGAGATTCATAATGTAACACTGGAAATTTGGATCTCTGTGGGGCTGACTGCTTCTGCTGCCTGTTATAATAGGATTGAGGCCAGTTCTGTGTCTCTGCGCTCTGTGAGTGATAGTCTACTTACTGTGTGTGCGATGGAGCTGCCTGAATAGTTAACAGAATGTCTCAGAGCCCGGCTATTGGTATATCTGAGGGAGCAACAATGTATCTCTCGATCACCAGCAACACGGTTCTGGAGAACTCAACGCACCCAAAGGAAATAACCGATTTTTGAATTGTGTTATTTCACATTTCTCACCTGCTGCCTGCAATCGATGCACGTTGTGAATCTCCGCACACCCTCACTGTCAGGCTGTTTCCCTGTTCACTGAACAATAATAACACACACGGTGAGATTGGAATTGAATCAGGAACATTCACTACTGATCTGGAGAAAGCAGCAGTGATTTGAAAGAGCGAGGTGATTTACTTTCTAAGTTATCTTACACTGTGCACACACAGCCCGAGAATGGCCTCTCCCTTCCCCCACTCACTCCATGTTCCGGAACTAGTTCCTGTTCCAATCTGTCTCTTACAAACAATCCCCAGCTTCCGATGAACTTACCCCGACTCAAAGCCCATCTGCGGACACAGTCTCAATGCGATGTGCTGCTGTGAGGAGGCTGGTGTTTGCTCCCTTACTCAGGCCCTTGATATCTCCGCTCCCTGATGTGTTCAGCGATCATCAGCCGAGCACAGAGGAAACGGCCCCCGCTGGCAGAGCTGGGGGAGGGAAGCTCACGTGGTCCCTTCCTGTCACTTTAAACACTATGGGGGAGAGGGGGATGTGCAGGAAACTATTTTAATGCAATCCCCAATGCTATCACTACGACGCCCTGAAATGCCAAGAGCTGACCATAAAGAAGAATACCCTCAGTCAATTAGTCCTGGGACTCAGTGAAGTAACTACTAACAATACTAACAATAACCAGCCCCAGGACAGTGACAGGGTAACACAAAGAATTCGACCCAACACAATCGTCGCTAAGCAAAAGGAAAAATATCTGACATATTGGGCAGAAACAACAAAAACCCAAAGCAAACTCAATTGCTACTTGGCCCTAAACAGACAATACAACATAGCTGATTACCTGACCATGGTAAAGGATAACAAACTGAGAAGAACCTTGACAAGGTACAGACTTAGCGAACATAGCCTAGCGATCGAAAAAGGCAGACACAGGCAGACCAGGCTGCCAAGAGAGGACAGGATATGCTCTCACTGCAGTCAGGGAGTGGTGGAGACAGAGATGCACTTCCTCACAGCTTGTGGAAAATATCAGGGCATCAGGGAGAATTTCTACCAAAAATTCTCACAAATATGCCCTGATTTCAGAAATCTGAATGACAACCAAAAACTCCCATTCCTACTGGGAGAGGAGAGAAGCTGTATAACACTGGCGGCGCACTATGTTACAGCTTGCCATGAACAGAGGGACAACCAGTAAACTAAGAAAAAAATATATATAAACGATGCGAATGTATATTTATACACTCAGGGATATACCTGTTTATACACTGTATGAATAGAACTGCGTTTGTGTGCTAAACCATAAATGTATTTTGATGCTTTGGCAACATAAGATGTAACTTATCATGCCAATAAAGCGATTTAAATTGTAAAAAAAAAAAATTGTAATGCTGAAGCATGAAAGCTGGAGGCGGAGCTGAAGCTCAGAGGGCGCTGTCTCTGCTCTGTCTGTCACTCTGATTCTGTCTCAGAATCACAGAATCACACAGTGCAGATAGAGGCCATTTCGGCCCATCGAGCCTGCACTGACACATATCCCACCCGATCCCCGTTACCCCTACAGCAACACATATCCCCGTAACCCCACGTATTTAATCCCCCTAACACTAAGGGTCAATTTATCATAGACAATCAACCGACCCCGCACATCTTTGGACTGTGGGAGGAAACCGGAGCACCCGGAGGAAACCCACGCAAACTCGTCCCAGCCTCTCTCACACTCTGCCTTTCTCAACCAGATCCGGGCTGGCTTCATAAATTCATCAGGACGGCGAGAGTTTATCATTCAGTTGATATTCCTGTAAAGAATTGTACGGCCTAGAGGAGGTAAAGGAGGCAAAGGACTGGGAAAAGTCAGAGCCAAGCGCCAGCGAAAAGTGACAACAACCAGGCACAAAACAAAGGCTCTTCTCAGGGCCACCCACTGCCTCACAGAGAGAGCAGCGCCCTGGGACCGGGAGCGGGGATATATTGGGGTGGGGAATAGCTTCAGAATTATAAGGATTATTATGGGGTTACAAGTGACTCTTTGGGCCGGACCCTGTATTCTCCCCTCACAGTGAAATGCTCTTTTAGTCTTCCTGGGTGTCCAGACGCTCAGTGTTCTGTTTCCATTCAGCTTTTATATATCAGACAGATGGTGTGACGGGGAACCGGAGCTTTCCATCTCACAATAGGTTAAACCAAGCTGCTGTGACAAGAGGCCAACTTGTGAGATTATTCTCCTTCTGAAGTTTGCTTCCTGCACAGATACTGTCGGGGATTTTGGAATTCAAGGGTTTAAGTAAAGTCATTGGATGGGCTGTAATGTCTCCAGTTCTAACTGTCGGAACCCGTTGTAACCTGAGGCTACTTCGGATTGGTCGCTTGATTGGAATCCCATTTCCTTAACAGAATTAACTATTGGCCTCAATTGATCAATTTTAAAATTAAGTTTGAAACATTCCACCACATTCAAAAAAGAAAGATTTTATTTATAATTATTAAATTCGACAGAGACAGACGTTAAATTGGGGCAGTTTCACTAATTTTCTGCTAATTTCCTCACCAGATTGACAGGACTTTGGCCGGAATGAATAAACTGACGAAATCAGTGCATTAAACTGGTGGCTCCTTCAGAGAGGCTGTGGGTGGCTCTTAAAGCAGCCGTTGTGATTTCCATGTTTCTGTCAGTAAATTGTAGAGTTATTCTTGGAGCTGGCGTTCTTGGCCAGCTCCCCGGCCAACACCAGACTCACGGCGGTCTGGATGTGTGGACACAATCCGCACTCTCCAAACTATTAGATGTCTTTGTCATCTACTGGCTAAAAGCGAGTGCTGCAACAAGAGACAATGATTCAGCAGAAACCATTTTGATTTCGACAGATACCTCAGCACCGTGTTTATGTTCCGCTTAAAACCATTGCCAAGTAGTTTATTGGTCTATCTGAAAACTCCAAACAACCATTAAAAGCAGATGGATGCGCTCATCCGATTCTAGTGTGAACAGGGTGGTTGATCATTGAGTGTGGGATAGACACTCCTTCTGTCACTCTGGTACTTTGTGCCAATGTGGGATTCACTGCTGAATATGGGACAGATACTGTATCTGTCACTCTCTGCATTGTCAGTGGCAGATTGGCTGGCGAAAAAAGATAGATACTGTATCTGACACTGTCTAGTACAATGTGACATTTTTAAATTGTCTGGTGAGGCTACACTAGATACTTTATCTATCACTCTCTGGTAATGTGTCAGTGTGGGATTGACAGGTGAGTATTGGAAAAGCACGACCACTCACTAGTACTGCTTGCGAGTGAGGGGATATTCGTTCATACAGGATACCAATTGTATGTTACTCTGTTACTGTGTGGCAGCGTTTGATTGTCAGGTGAGTGGTGGATAGATAACTTAATGGGCAAATCTGTGAATTTCAAAGTATAATTTAAGATTTAACATGTTAATTTAGATCTGAGATTGGATGGAATCATACCTAGCACAAAGGAAGTTGGCTGTGGATGTTGGAGGTCATTCATCTCAATCACATGACATCACTGCAGGAGTTCCTCAGGGCAGTGTCCTCGGCCCAACCATCTTCAGCTGTTTCATCAATGACCTTCCCTCCATCATAAGGTCAGAAGTGGGGATGTTTGCTGATGATTGCACATTGATCAGCACCATTCGAGACTCGTCAGATACTGATGCAGTCCGTGTCCATATGCAGCAAGACCTGGACAACATTCAGACTTGGGCTGACAAGTGGCAAGTAACATTCGCACCACACAAGTGCCAGGCAATGACCATCTCCAACAAGCGAGACTCTAACCATCTCCCCTTGACATTCAATGGCATTACCATCGCTGAATCCCCCACTATCAACATCGTGAGGGTTACCATTGATCAGAATCTGAACTGGACCAGCCATATAAATACTGTGGCTACAAGAGCAGGCCAGAGGCTGGGAATTCTGTGGCGACTGTCTCACCTCCTGACTCCCCAAAGACTTTCCACCATCTACAAGGCACAAGTCAGGAGTGTGATGGAATACTCTCCACTTGCCTGGATGAGTGCAGCTCCAACAACACTCAAGAAGCTCGACACCATTCAGGATAAAGCAGCCCGCTTGATTGACACTCCATCCACCACCTTCAATATTCACTCCCTCCACCACCGGCGCACTGTGGCTGCCGTGTGTACCATCTACAAATGCACTGCAGCAACTCACCAACGCTCCTTCAACAGCACCTTCCAAACCCGTGACCTCTACCACTTAGAAGGACAAGGGCAGCAGACGCATGGGAACATCACCACCTACAAGTTCCCCTCCAAGCCACACACCATCCTTACTTGGACCTGTATCGTCGTCCTTCACTGTTGCTGGGCCAAAAT
The DNA here is from genome assembly GCF_052327205.1 of Somniosus microcephalus. NCBI lineage: Eukaryota > Metazoa > Chordata > Chondrichthyes > Squaliformes > Somniosidae > Somniosus > Somniosus microcephalus. The sequence goes on along the minus strand of NW_028225233.1, from coordinate 435,250 downwards.
CCTGGAACTCCCTCCCTAACAGCATTGTCGGTGTACCTACACCATATGGACTGCAGCGGTTCAAGAAGGCGGCTCACCACCTTCTTCTCAAGGGCAATTAGGGATGGGCACGATATGCAGGCCTAGCCAGTCAGCGACGCCCACATCCCATCAATGAATTAAGAAAAGAATTGTTACCCATAGAACGGAACAGTAACCAGCCCTTTCCTAGACACAGTGGGTGGCTCTGAAAAGATCCTTTGGGTTATTAGATTGAATCTTGTCCGCTTTACTTGCTCTTGGAGCTGGCAGTGCTGGTTTTCTTGGGCAGCAGCACAGCCTGGATATTAGGCAGCACCCCGCCCTGAGTGATGGTCACCTTTCCCAGTGGCTTATTGAGCTCCTCGTCGTTGCGGATGGCCAGCTGCAGGTGTCTGGGGATGATGCGGGTCTTCTTGTTGTTGCGGGCCATGTTGCCGGCCAGCTCCAGGATTTCAGCGGTCAGATACTCGAGCACAGCAGCCATGTAGACCGGGGCTCTGGCACCCACACGCTCAGCGTAGTTGCCCTTTCGCAGGAGCCTGAGAACACAGCCCACAGGGAACTGCAGTCCGGCCCGGGAGGAGCGGGACTTGCCCTTGGCCCAAGCTTTACCGCTGGTTTTTGCTCTTCCAGACATTTCCACAATCAACACAGTCAGAGAAAGAATGAAAGTCTCCTCTGCGACTGCTCTTCTGCTCTCCTTATACCTTCTTAAGGAACTCAGAGAGCGAAATTATGATTGGTTGCTTTGTATGAATTTCATTTGTGTTTTCCGTTGACCAACCCGCCAATCAATAGGGCGGAAATAACTGGCCTCAACAGTCAGACCGCCAACGTTTTTCTAAACCACTGAATTAAGTTAATAAATTCATTATTAGCCAAAGATTTCCGAACATTTTTAAATTCATTTTGTCTTATTCCATCACTCCCTTGCAAATTCCAGGCTAATACTGTTGTGTATGTACTTTAAGAGAGAACTGTTTTACAGCTCCTGTATACTGTAGTACCGGCAGTGACCACAAATGTATATAAAGCCGCAGCAGGCTTCTGTACTTCAGTCTTGAGACTACTCTACTCCAGTAAACACCTGTTGATTGTTAAGTTACAGCCTCCGTGTAGTTCTTGGGGAAACATCCTATTTAAAGAAGCACGGATCTAACAGTGGCGACGAGGTTGATTCGAAACTGCCTGCAACTCTGCATTTCCCGTCGAGGACTGTGGAAGAAAGTCGAGGCCAGAAGCACAGGCGTCGACCACAAGCAACCACCCAGTCATCCGGCAGCAAATCAACATTGCAGGAGTGGCTGTTGAGAGCCGGGCTTGGTTCCCCAGCCACGATGATCCAGCAAAAGGCTGGCAACAGGTGCAGCGCACACCCTTCCCGGACAGTGGCAGCGGGAGCCGACCGACAGCGTAGAAAAGCCGAGCAGTGTCGATGGGGTAAGAGAGAGGGTGAAGCGCACAGGGTGCAGCCGGGGGTTAAATGACCGAGCGGCATTGAGGCCAAATGTGCAGAGAGAGAGAGAGGGTGAAGCAGCAGCTGGGTTCAGGACTGAGCGACGGCAACGAGGAAGGTGCAGAGCTCAGCCAGGGCTCAAGGGCTGAACCACGTCCGCGGAGGGAAGAAGGGAGAGCGCGGGAGACGCCATTGAGCTGCGGAGAAGAAGGGAGAGCGTGGGAGATGCCATTTTTAGAAGCCGCAGCGGAGAAGGAGGGCGAGCACGGGAAGGAAGGAAAGCACGGGAGATGACATTTTGTTCCAGTGGAGAAGAAGGGAGAGCGTGGGAGATGCCATTTAGGCAGTTAAAATACACCCAGGGATGGTGAAGAGTGGCAGTATCATGGCGTTCGACAATGAAGTCGAAGATTGGGCGACATATGTGGAACGCATTGAGGTGTACTGCAGGGCGAATGAAGTGCCAGATGCTAGGAAAGCACTGGTTTTGTTAAATTCCATGGGTGCAAAAACGTATGGCTTACTGCGAAACCTGATAACCCCAGAGAAGCCCGTGGAGAAGAATTTTGAAAGCATAGTAGAAATCCGACAGGAACACTTAAGCCCCACACCGCTGCTGATAGCAGAAAGATTTAAGTTCCACAAAAGGAACCAGCATAAAGATGAAAGTAATGCTGAGTACTTAACGGAACTGCGCAAGTTATGGAAACACTACCAGTTTGTAGCGGGGCTATCAGATATGTTAAGGGACAAGTTTGTGTATGGGCTTCAAAGTGAAGTAACCCAGAAACGGCTTCTATCAGAAAAGGATCTTACGCTGGACAAGGCTTTCAGCATGGCAGTATCAAATGAAGCAGCCGCACGGGGCGCTGCAGAGATACAACGGAGACCTCAAGAATACGGCACCAATGAAATGTCATATGGAGCAGGGAAGTGTTATCGCTGTGGCAGAACGACACACGATCAGAAGGATTGTTGGTTCAAGGACCAAGTGTGCAGACAGTGTGGAAAGACAGGACACATAGCAAGAGTCTGCAGGTCAGGGAAGAAAACCAACAGCAGGAAATCTCCACAGGAGAAGTACAAAAAGGTACATAAGGTGATGGACAGTAGTTCAGACGAACAGGGAAGTGATACAGACTCCGGAAGCAAGGAGCTGAATTGTCTGAAACTACATAAGGTAACCAAAATGGAGGATCACCAGACTATCTGGGTCACACTCAAGATAGACGGAGTCCAAGTGAAAATGGAATTGGACACTGGATCAGCCCTAACAATCATAAACCAAAGGGACTACAAGCGGCTATTTCCACATATACCCTTGGAAGCTACAGAGATTGTCTTGAAGATGTACACGGGGCAAAAAGTCTACTGCAAAGGAAAAATAAGGGTGAAAGTGATATACAAAGGCCAGGAAATACCTAAAATGGACCTATATGTTTTGCCAGATGGAGGACCACCACTACTAGGACGTGAATCTATCTGGAAGATACAAGTAGATTGGCATTCCTTACAGGCACTGAAGGTTGAGGCCAAAAAGGATGGTGACGCCACACCTGGACGACTGTCAAAAATGCTAACTGATGCACAAGAGGTGTTCCAGGAGAGACTTGGAACACTAAAAGGCATAACAGCAATGATTAAAATAGAGGAAAATGCAAGTCCAAAGTTTTTTAAGGCCAGATCGGTGCCTTATGCGATCTGACCAGCCGTTGAAGCAGAGCTGGAAGGGTTGGAACGTTCAGGAGTACTGTCCAAAGTAGACTGGAGCGAGTGGGCTACACCCATCGTCCCTGTAATGAAGAGGTCTTTGAGTAATACACCTGGGGAACAAAAAAGGTCCACATCTGTGGGGATATCAAGGTGACAGTGAACCCAGTCCTTCACACGGTACAATATCCACTTCACAGAAACCCCACAGTGCAGATAGAGGCCATTTTGGCCAATCGAACCTGCACCGACACATATCCCACCCGATCCCCGTAACCCCTTTCACCAACACATATCTCACCCTATCCCCACGTATTTAATCCCCCTAACACTAAGGGTCAATTTTATCATAGCCAATCAACCTAACCCGCAAATCTTTGGACTGTGGGAGGAAACAGGAGCACCTGGAGAAAACCCACACAAACACAGGGAGAATGTGCAAACTCCACACAAACAGTCACCCGAGGCCGGATTCGAACCCGGGTCCCTGGCGCTGTGAGGCAACAGTGCTAACCACTATGCCACCGTGCTGCACAGATTGAGGATTATTTTGCCTCGCTATCTGGGGGTAAACGCTTCACCAAAATTGATCTGGCCCAGGCGTATTTGCAAATGGAGGTAGAAGAAGCCTCGGAACAATACGTCATGATCAACACTCATAAAGGTCTCTATCAATACAACCGACTGGTGTTCGGGGTAGCATCAGCTCCGGCTATTTGGCAAAGGGCAATGGATCAAGTCCTGCAAGGAATTCCAGGGATCCAGTGTTATTTGGACGACATCCTTGTCACGGGCGAAAATGACAGTGAGCACCTCGCCAACCTGGAGAAGGTGCTCACTAGATTAAAGGAATATGGGCTACGAGCTAATCACCACAAGTGCGAGTTTTTCCAGAAGCAGATCTCGTATTGTGGCCACATTATTGATGAAGAGGGGTTACATAATTCCCCTGAAAAGATTGAGGCAGTAGTCAAGGCTCCAGCACCGGAAAATGTGTCACAACTGATGTCATTCCTCGGATTGGTGAACTTCTACCATAAGTTCTTATCAAATTTGTCTACAGTAGTACACCCACTGAATACCCTACTGCAAACGGGAGTACTATGGAAGTGGAATGACGAATGTAAACGAGCTTTCCAGAAGTGCAAAGATTTAATCACGTCAAAGGAGGTGTTGGCACATTTCAACCCAGCACTACCAATCCGGTTGGCATGTGATGCATCACCCTATGGTATTGGAGAGGTGTTGTCACACAAATTCCTGGATGGGGTGGAGAGGCTAGTAGCCTTTGCATCTCGGTCACCAACCTCAGCCGGGCGCGACTATGCCCAGATTGACAGGGAGGCCCACAGCCTATTATGGGGAGTAAAAAAATTCAACCACTATCTGCATGGACAGAAATTCACCTTGCTGACTGACCACCAACCACTTGTCTCCATCTTTAATTCAAAGAAGGGCGTTCCGGTAATTACTGCACAACGGTTACAAAGATGGTCCCTTTTTCTAGGGGCGAAACAATATGAAATAGAATATAAAGGCACGAAACAGCACGGAAATGCTGATGGACTATCATGCTTGCCACTGCCTACTGTGGAGGAAGCACCAGCAGTGGACCCTATCGAGATATTTTATTCATCAATAATTGAACGATTGCCAGTAACTAACGCGGATATAGAGAAGGAGACCCACAATGATCCGACACTGTCTCGGGTATATGATTTGACGGTGAGGGGATGGCCAACACATGGCGACTCACTGTTGCCAGCATTCTCATCCAGAAGAGAACAGCTGTCAGTATGCCAGGGGACAGTGATGTGTGGATCCCGAGTGGTAATTCCGCCCAAGTTAAGGGAGAGAGTGCTAAATGAGCTTCACGAAAGTCATCTGGGAGGGGTGAAAATGAAAAGCCTTGCTAGGGCTTATGTGTGGTGGCCGGGGATTGATCAACAAATCGAGGACCTAACTAAGACCTGCTCAGGATGCCAGAAGGTCCAAAATGCACCACCACATACCCCTCTACACCCTTGGGAGTGGCCCTCCTCTCCATGGCAACGGGTGCATATTGATTTTGCTGGTCCATTCATGGACTCAATGTTTTTAATAGCTGTGGATCCGCACTCGAAATGGCCTGATGTGATCCAAATGTCCTCCACCACCACGGAGAAAACTATTGCAGTCCTATGGACCATCTTTGCCAGGAATGGCTTGCCAGTGCCGATTTGCTCTGATAACGGACCACAGTTTGTGTCCGAAGAGTTTCGAAGATTTATGAAAATAAATGGGGTAAGGCATTACACCTCCGCTCTGTATCATCCAGCCACCAATGGATTGGCTGAGAGGGTTGTACAAATCTTTAAAAAAGCAGTAAGGGCCATGTGCGATGATGACATTCCACTGCAGCATAAGGTGGACAATTTCCTGTTAGCCTACAGAAATGCGACACATACAATCACCAACCAGACCCCGGCCATGATGTTCTTTAACCGAAGGCTGAGCTCTCACCTGGATTTGCTCAGATCAAATGTGCGAAGAAATGTCGAGGATAAACAATTCCAGCACATCAATGAGAAGCCGACAAGGAGCTTCAATGTAGGACAACCAGTCTTGGCCTGTGATTAGCGAACAGAGAAATGGCAACCCGGAACGATATGCACACGGCAGGGGCCATTAATGTGCACATTGGATGTCGGGGAGAACATTGTGAGATGGCACGTCGACCAGATCTTAGCATCACAGGAACGACTCAACCCCATGTCTCGAGTACCTGGGTCTGAACCCGACATACTGGTAGCATCTACCTCAGAAACAGTAGCAGTGGGAACCGAAGGAAAGGGGCCAGAATCGCCTCCGCACCAAGAACAAGAACCTCAGGAAAGGCGCTATCCAGAAAGGATCAGGAAGCCGCCCCAAAGACTGAATTTATAAATGGACTATTTCTGTTTAATGTGCATGTTAAAGTGTTAACTGTTATTTGAACGTTATGGGTACTGTTAATCTAAAAGGGGAGGAATTGTTGTGTATGTACCTTTAAGAGAGAACTGTTTTACAGCTCCTGTATACTGTAGTACCGGCAGTGACCACACCTGTATATAAAGCTGGAGCAGGCTTCTGTACTTCAGTCTTGAGACTACTCTACTCCAGTAAACACCTGTTGATTGTTAAGTTACAGCCTCCGTGTAGTTCTTGGGGAAACATCCTATTTAAAGAATCACGGATCTAACAGGTACAATCAGGATTAATATCGGGTTCAATTTCAAACTGTAACAGGTGCGATTCAATCCCCATTGATTCTGTAACAGGAGACATTCCAGGTCAATCTTTGTAAAAGTGAGGTTTCACAGATTATCGATCATTTGCACAGGCGCGGCTGCGGGAGTGAAACTAGAACTGGGAGTCCTGCTGTGAAAAGGGAAGAGGGACATAGTGATCAAACTGACCCCCTTCTGTTCTCTAAAATAACTCCCATTCTGCCTTGTTACACTGCAGGATGTCTCACTTAATAAACGGATGACTCCTAAATTGCATAAATAAATTGGAAAGGTCTTGACAGAGAATAAAGTGACTGAAATCAGAGTCTCGTCCCTTAAACAAGCTTTTAATTCATCGGCAGGTGGTGTAAATGAACGGGACAGAGAGCAGAGGGAAAGAGCGACCACGACCGTGTTTGTAGTCCTTATCAGCCGAGCACAGAGGAAACGGCATCTGCTGGGGGAGCGGTGCTCGCATGGGGCCTTCCCGTCGGTTTAAAAAGTGTGGGGGAGGGGGAGGGGGAGGCTTCTTCTTCTTATCGCATCCACGGACAGTCTATACATAGCCCAGCCAGAACTGGACACATCTTTGCGACTTGTTGTTGGATTCAGCAAGATCTGCAACAGTGCAGGGTTCCTCTCACAATGGGCATTGAAGGAGATGTTGCATAGTCTGTGCCTCATTTACACATTCACAAGTTGTCGGACTGGTTGAATATCCCGATTGGCTTAGTGACACCTTTGAGCAACCTGCGCCAGTCCTAAGTCTGTTAAGGCACTTCCAGATTGCCCAGTTGCAATTAGCTCCTCGGGGGAGGCTTTCATCAGGTAAAATTTCCATCGCTGGGGGTTGTTCAAGATTGGTGAGCCAGTCTTTCCACAAGGCGATGCGGGCTTCAGATGAGGTTGATTGTAATGGAACAACACTGTTCATGAAGCTCTTCCTTGACTTTAGACTGCTGGGTGTAGGTGTATGACAATGCAGAGGGTGCCTCTCATCAGATGTTTGATGGAGTCGCTCTTTCTTGCTGGCTACCGTTCTTCTTATATCAGGGGGAGCGATGCCTGCCAGGATATATAGGCTGTTGGTGTTTGTTGGTTTTAAGCAACCTGTGATAAATCGGCAGCTTGCATTCAGAACGGCATCCATTTTCTTGGCATGAGTAGACCTTTCCCATGCAGGGCAAGCTTATTCGGCAGTGGAATAGCAAAGAGCAAGTGCACTGGTTCACAATGTTTTCAGGCTTGATCCCCATCTTGTGTTAGTGAGCTTATTCAGGATGTTGTTTCTTGCACTTACCTTTGCCTTTGTCTTCTCGATGTGGTTCTTGAAGGTGAGAGATCGGTCAAGGGTGACTCCGAAGTAGATAGGGTGCTCGCAATGCGTCAGTGTTGCTCCACACCAGGTTACTTTCAACTGGCGTTTGGCTTCACGGTTTCTGAGGTGGAATGCACAAACTTGCATCTTTGATGGGTTTGCGCAAAGGTGGTTTTCTTCATAGTAGGATTTTAGTCCCTCCAAGGCCTCATAAAGCGTTTTCTCCATGGTGTTAAATCAGTGCTTTGGGCAGTGACACATAAGTAATCAGCATATATAAAACAGCGTGTGACACCGTCTATAGGTTGGTCATTCATGTAGATGTTGTACAGCAGTGGTGCAAGCATGCTTCCCTGAGGAAGACCATTCTTCTGAATATGCCACCCGCTGCGCTTCCCATCTAGTTCAACATAGAACCGGCGATTCTGAAGCATGCTTTCTAACAGCTCTGTTAAGTGAATACCTTTTGTCATCTCTAGAATCTTGCAGAGGAGACGTCTATGGTTCACTGTATCGTATGCTGCGGACAGGTCTACAAAAACAGCACCTGTTCCCATCCCTTGCTCAAAACCATCTTCGATGTGTTGTGTGAGGTTGAGCAGTTGGCTTGTTGTTGATTTGCCGGGGCGGAAACCTGCTTGCTCTGGAATGATCTTCTCATCTACAGTTGGTGCTATCCTATTGAGTATCAGGCGTTCAAACAGCTTATAGGTGTGGCAAAGCAGTGAAATTGGCCGAAAACTCTTAGGATCTGAGGGATCTTTTCCAGGCTTTAATAGTGCTATTACATGTGCCTTCTGCCAGATATTAGGTAGCTTGTGTGTTGCCAGACAGTGGTTGAACAATTGTAGGAGCTACATCTTTGCTTGCTGTCCAAACTTCTTTATCTGCTCCATTGCTATGCTGTCAAGACCAATTGCTTTCCCGTGTTTTAGTCTAGATGTACCAGTTTCCAGCCCTTCCATGGTGAATGGTCTAGTGAAGCCAGGATCATCACTGTACTTCTTCCTATCTAGTTGTGCTCTTGGTGGTTTCTTGTTGATTTTTCCATTTAGGAGCAACTGGTGTGCAACTTGGTTAGCAGACACATTTGGATGTTGGGCAGCTTTCTTGGGATCACCACCAAGCTTGCATATGAGAGACCTTGCCTTCTTGCTGTTTTTTGTAAGATCTGTTGTCTCTATCAAGGTGTTCCAGGTGTTTTGACGTTCTTGAGAGATACTTAACATCACCCTCTCACCGGTAGATATTGTTTCCACTGAGAAGATGTCAGATTCAAACATTGAGACATACTCCCAGTAGAGTTCAGCATTCTCCTTGGTGAGACCAGGAATGTAGTGTACTCTGCAACCTCGGGGGATCTTCATTGTGGCTGTTTTTTGGACAGCTTTTGCAAAGAAGTTGTAGTGCTCAGGTAGTGGTTTAATGCATTTAAGCTTGCGGTCAAGTGCTCGTGTGAAACCGTTCCAATCGGCCTTCTTGAAGTTGAAGCACCTTTTGAATGGTACGACGGTTATCAACACTGCTGCATTTACCTGGATGCCAATAGGACGGTGTTGTGTCTGTGGTATTGGGTCTCTGACAAGCTTCTTGCAGAGGCCAGCGATGTCGTTGCTGGCAATGGCAAGATCTGGATTATATCTACATTTCCAGTGGGCACTGTGGAAGGAGGCTGGCAATTTAGGGTCGTGGATGCGACTAAGCTGGTTAGTGTCTATCCATTCTTCGACTGCTTCTCCATCGTTGTTAGTCTCCTTGTACCCCCATTGGGTTCTGTGGCTATTAAAGTCTCCAATGATGATCTGTGGTTTATTGTGCAGGTTGGGTACAGGGTTAGAGAAGCTGAAATCTGTGCCAGGTGGCTTATACACTGAGGTCACTATTACTTTGCTCAGCTCTACGGTTAGAATTTCGATGTTGTCCTCCTCTGTTTTAGAAGTGGCTTCTACAACTGAGGGGGAGGCGAGGGTTGTATTTTAGCGCATGATCAGATTTCTTTTTATCACACTTAAATCAACAAAAATGTGATCGTTTTACAAATCGCTTTTATCATTCATTAAATGGGCCTCATTGAGACGATGTTAATTATCATCCAAATTACTGATAAACCGAGTGTGTGACCTGCACACTGGAGTGGGAGTTCCTGAAGAGGTTTACACATTCCGTCAAATGAGATTTTATTTTCACCCACAGGGTGGTGGGGGTCTGGAATTATTTTGCCTGAAAGGGTGTTAGAGACAGAAACCCTCATCACATTTAATAAAAGTACTTGGATATGACCATAAGTGCCGTAAACTGCACGTTAGGAACAGCTTCTTTCCCACGGCTGTCATCCTACTGAACTCCACAAATAAACTCTAAAGCCTGCACATCTGCCAATGCACTTTATTATGGTTATGTTTATGTTAATGTATTACAAGCCAAATGTATGTTGAATGTTTAAATGTCTTAATCTTAATGTACACTCTCGGGAGCCGCAAGCCTACATTTCGTTGAACTGCACTTGTGCACTAACAATGACAATAAAAGTTGATTTGATTTGATTTTGATTTGACAACGGACCAAGAGCTGTAAAGTGCGATTTGGCTTTATAGATTGTTTATGGCCGACAGACACGATGGGCCGAATGGTCTCCTTCTGTGCCGTAACTTTGTATAATAATATACATCGCAGAGACAGAGAGCTATAGAGTAAAGACACACTCACATACTAGACCCTAAGAAATACACAGTAACTCTCATTCAGATCCCAGAAAGTCTCAGATATAGAGTAAAATCAACACCCACACAAATCCCAGACCAGAAATTGAGTTACAGAAGTGCTGCTACCGACAAGGCTACGGCCGGCAGAGATGAAGGGTCGAATAACCTCCTTCTATGCCGTAAATGTCTACGATTCAACGACAGAAGGCCATTCAACCCATCGTGCGTATGCTGATTTAATACACCTCCACACCTAAATTTGATCTTGTAATTAAATATAGATCTTCACCGATCACAATGTAAATCGTCAATCTATCCCCGCTCCCAGATCACTGCTCTCTCGGTGAGGTGGTGAGTGGCTCTTAAAAGAGCCTTTGTGTTGTGTTTGGTTGAATGAGTCGAGTTGTTCAGCCGCCGAATCCATAGAGTGCGGCCCTGCCGTTTCAGAGCGTACACCACATGCATGGCAGTGACCGTCTTGCGCTTGGCGTGCTCAGTGTAGGTGACCGCATCCCTGTTTTACTCTGTATCTGTTAGTGTCTGGTATGTGAGTGTCGGTTTTACTCTGTATCTGTTAGTGTCTGGTATGTGAGTGTGTGTTTCACTCTGTATCTGTTAGTCTCTGGTATCTGAGTGTCGGCTTTATTCCATAGCAAATGTTCCCTTTAAGCTGCTGGTCCTGTGCAGCAGATCCTACGATGTTCTAATGGCAACAACTGCACAGGCATGTTAATCTGAATGGGTCGCGCAGCCCCCACAAAAAATAGTCTCTGGGAACTGAGTGTGGGTTTTACTCTGTATCTGTCTGTCTCTGGTATTCAAGTGTGGATTTCACACTGTACCAGTCAATCTCTGGGAAGTGAGTGTGATATTTACTCTGTATCTGTATGTCTCTGGTATGTGACTGTGGGCTTTATTCTGTACCTTTCAATTTCATCGATGTGAGTGTGGCTTTCTCTCTGTCCCTGACAGTCTCTGGTGTCTGAGTGCGGGTTTTACTGTGTGTTGTTCAGTCTCTGGTAGCTGAGTGTGGGTTTTATTCTGTATTAATCTGACTCTGGTATGTGTGTGTGTGTGTGTGTTTTTTACTTTATATGATTGAAAATACGGAATTTTTTAGAAGGTGAAAGCCTAGTAAATATTCGTATTCAGAGGGATTTGTGTGTCCTCGTACATGAGTCACAGAAAGTTAACAGCAATCAATTGGGAATTACATTTTATATTTGCCCTTATTGCAAGTGGTTGGAGTATAAGTGTATGGTAGTGTTGGTTCAATTTTATAGGTTTGGGATGAGCAGAAATGTATTCACTCGGAGGGTTATGAATCTTTTCAATTCTACCCCAGAGGGCTGTGGATGCTCAGTCGGTGGGTATATTCAAGACTGAGATATATAGATTTTTGGGCACTTAGTGTATCGTATCAACAGAATCAATTTCTGCTAACTGCATGTGGGGTTCACTCTAACTGTCAATCCCTGGTGTCTGAGTGTATGTTTTACACTGTGTCTGTCAATCTTTGGTATATGAATGTGGGTTCTACTCTATACCCGTCGTTCTCTGGTGTATTAGTATAGTTTTATCTGTACCAGACATATTTATGATATGTGAGTATTCGTTTTACTTTCTAAGAACATTTGAATTTCGAGCAGGGGTTGGCCATACTGCCTCTCGAGCCTGCTCTGATATTCAATAAGATCATGGCTGACCTTCGAATTCAACTCGGATTTCCTGTCCTTTCCCGATATCACTTAATTCCTCTGCAGTACAAGAATCTATATCAGCCTTAAACATAATCAACGACTGAGCATCCACAGCTCCTTGGGGCAGCGAATTCCAAATATTCACAACCCTCTGAGTGAAGAAATTCCTCCTTATCTGAGTCTTAAAAGGCCGGCCATTTCTCCAGAGCCTTTGCCCCATAGTTCTAGTTTCTCCTGTGAGGGGAAACAATCTCTGAAATGTGAGTGTGAGTCTTACTCTTTACCTGCCAGTTTCTGCTAAATTGTGGGTGGCTTTTCATTGTACCTGTCAGTTTTTGGTATGGAAGAGAGGTTTTCACCCTGTACCTGTCAATTACTCGTAATTGCGAATGGGCTTTACTCTGTATCTGCCAGTTTCTGTCGTGCGAGTGTTAGTTTTGTTCTGTATCTGTCAATCTCTAATACATGACCTTCCCCTGCAGTATCCATGGCACTGTTTGTGACCAGAAATCTTCTCTCTTTTTTGATCACCATTTTTACTGTTGTTTTAAAATTCCTTTTTAATTCTATGGGAGACGCATGGGATTCCATGGAAGATGAAAGTATTTTGTCAGTTGCAATGGACATTTTTTTCTCTTAAAATCCTGTTGCAACGTTCCACATGTCAGTTCTGACCTGCGAGGGGTATTAAAAGTACCGCGGTTGCAATGCCCGGGAATCAAACCCGGATCAACTGCTTGGAAAACAACTATTCTCACCACCATACCACCATCACTCACATATGGTAATTTATATATTTACGGACTATATCCTTCTTTTGGCTCCTAAGTGGGTCACGTGAGAGACACAGCACTCATTTTAATCAGAACGTCAGCAATATGCTAAGGCACTTTCCCTCCAATTAAAAATGGCCACTGTGAATAATTTTATCGCTTGGATTGAGCCCTCACTCCATTAATTATTTTAAAATCCTTTATAGGTTAAAAGTAATAATCCACAAAAATAAATTGAAAATCATTTTTATGGGAGAAGCAAATGGGCGATGATTTTTGTTGTTGTAAATTTTAGTGAAATGGCACTTGCTGGAAGGCATTAAACTGCGATAGAGTGACCTAAACTGTATCAACAGGAGCCTGGTTGCGATGCCACGAATTCGAACACCAATCAACTCGCTCGAAAGATCAGCTACAATCACCACTGTCCCCCCATTGCTCTAATTTTAAAATGTAATCTTCTGTATTTACAGATCGCACGCAGTGGGTCTTTGGAGCATTAGTCAGGATGAGTAAAACACTTTGCAATCATTTCAATCTGAACATAAACAAGGTGTTCAGTTTATTTCTCTCCAATATAAACAGTTACTGAAGGGATGTAACCTGTCACCCCTGATCCTCTCTAACTTTTCCCGCTGCACAATAGAAAGCATCCTGACAAACTGCATCACAGTATGGTATGGCAGCTGTAGCTACTATGACCGGAAAGCCCTGCAGCGGGTAGTCAAAACTGCCCAACGCATTACCGGCACCCAGCTACCGACCATAGAGCACATATACCAGAAACGCTGTTTATGGAGGTCACGGTCCATCATCAAAGACACTATCCACCCCAGCCACAGTCTGTTTGCCCTCCTGCCATCTGGGAGATGCTACAGTTGGATTCCCACCCTTACGACCATATTTAGGAACAGCTTCTTTCCCAGGGCTGTCTTCCTACTGAACTCCACAAATAAACTCTAAAGCCTGCACATCTGCCAATGCACTTTATTATGGTGATACGATAGCAAAATACCGCAGATGTTGGAAATCCGAAATAACAACAGAAAATGCTGGAAAAACTCAGCAGGTCAGGCAACATCCGTGGAGAGAAATTTGAGTTGACGTTTCGGGTTTGACCCTTCTTCAAAACTGGAGAGAAAAGGAACCAGATCGAAGGCAGGGCTGCGATCGGACAAAAGAATAAAATAACCAAAAGAAGTAAAAGAGATTAGAAGCTAGACGAGATGGTAATAGGCTGGGATTAGGTGTAAAGTGTAATGGCAGGGCAAAAGATAGCTGCCAGGTGTGAGAGAGAAACAAAAGGAAAGGGGGGGGGGAGGAAAGGAGTGGAAAAATATAAGTAAAAATGAAATAGGGGCCCGAGGTTATGAACTGAAATTGTTGAACTCGATATTGAGACCGGAAGGCTGCAGAGTGCCTAATCGGAAGATGAGGTGCTGTTCCTCGAGTTTACGTTGAGCTTCCGTGGAACAGTACAAGAGGCCAAGGACGGTGAGGTCCGAGTGGGAATGGAGCGGTGAATTGAAATGACAGGCGACCGGAAGCTCGGGGTCACCCTTACGGACTGAACGGAGGTGTTCCGCAAAGCGGTCACCCAATCTGCGTTTGGTCTCTACATTGGGGAGACCAAACGCAGATTGGGTGACCGCTTTGCGGAACACCTCCGTTCAGTCCGTAAGGGTGACCCCGAGCTTCCGGTCGCCTGTCATTTCAATTCACCGCTCCAATCCCACTCGGACCTCACCGTCCTTGGCCTCTTGTACTGTTCCATGGAAGCTCAACGTAAACTCGAGGAACAGCACCTCATCTTCCGATTAGGCACTCTGCAGCCTTCCGGTCTCAATATCGAGTTCAACAATTTCAGATCATAACCTCGGGCCCCTATTTCATTTTTACTTATATTTTTCCACTCCTTTCCTCCACCCCCCTTTCCTTTTGTTTCTCTCTCACACCTGGCAGCTATCTTTTGCCCTGCCATTACACTTTACACCTAATCCCAGCCGATTACCATCTCGTCTAGCTTCTAATCTCTTTTACTTCTTTTGGTTCTTTTATTCTTTTGTCCGATCGCAGCCCTGCCTTCGATCTAGTTCCTTTTCTCTCCAGTTTTGAAGAAGGGTCAAACCCGAAACGTCAACTCAAATTTCTCTCCACGGATGTTGCCTGACCTGCTGAGTTTTTCCAGCATTTTCTGTTGTTATTTCACTTTATTATGGTTATGTTTATGTTAATGTATTACAAGCCAAATGTCTGTTGAATGTTTAAATGTCTCAATCTAAATGTACACTCTCGGGAGCCGCAACCCTACATTTCATTGTACTGCACTTCTGCACTAACAATGACAATAAAAGTTGATTTGATTTGATTTGATTTGATGAATGGTTACCTTGTTGCACTACTGGCTGGCGGCCAGGAGATGGCACCAACCTCTAATAGTTTGGAGTGTACGGATTGTGTCCACACATCCAGACAGCCGTGAGTCTGGTGCTGCCCGGGGAGCTGGTCAAGCACGGCGTGTCGGAAGGGACAATGCCGGTGGCCTTGCAAATAAATTTCACAACGCACTGAGAAAGCATAAAGCAAAGCAACGGCTCTTGTAATAGGAAACCACAGCATTAATTTAGTTGAATTATTCATTCGGGATATCGTCCATTTAAAGAATCACAGAAAGGTACAGTACATTTGTTTGTGGCTTTATTCTGCAACTGTTATTTACTGCTATTTGAGTGCGAGTTTAACGCTGTACCTGTCTGTATCTGGAATGTGAGTTTGTGATTTATTCTGTACCTGTTGTTTTCTGGTAAGTGAGTGAACATTTTTCTTTGTATCTGTCAGTGTCTTGATGTGAGAGTGTGTGTTTCAGTCTACATGTCCACCTCTGGTATGGAAATGTGGTTTTTATTTTGTACCTGTTATTTTCTGGTGTGGAAGAGAGGCTTTACTCTGTACTTCTCAAGCTCTGGAATGTGTGCATGGGTTATACCCTCGATTTGTAATTCTCTGTTATGTGACAGTTCATTTAATCTATGTCAATCAGTGTCTGATATAGTACTGTGCGTTTTACTCTACTTGTCAATTTCTGACACATGAGTGTGGCTTTTCTGCTGTAACGCTCAGGTACTGGTATGTGAGTGTGGGTGTTTCTCTGTACCTGTCAGTTTCTGGTATGTGAATGTGGATTTTACTCTGTACCTGTCTATCTCTGGTATGTGAGTGAGGGTTTTTGATCTAGTGCAGACAGTTTCTATTATGAGTAAGTGTTTAAACCAGCAGCTGCCAGTTTCTGTTATGGAAGCCAGTTTTTGGTCTGTATCTGTCAGTCTCCGGGATGCATGTTGGGTTTTATCTGTACCTGCCATTTTCTGGTGAGTGGCTGTGGATTTCACTCTCTATCTCTCTGTATCTGGTATGTGAGCGTCAGTTTCTGTCTTTCTGTCTGTGTCTAGTATGGGAGTGTAGATTTTACTCTTTAAATGTCTATGTCTGGTATGTGAGTGGGGTTTTCATCTGTATCTGTCCGTCAATCTCAGTTACAGTAAGTGATTGTGATTATTTCTCAATCTGTCATGCTGTGAGTGATAATATACTTACCGTGTGTGAGAAGGAGCTGCCTGCACTGCTCCTTGTATTCCGCATGGAGGAGAGATCACTTTTTATTCTGGCTCAGTGAAGTATTTTGATTCGAGTATAATAATATGAGAAAAATATTGGTTATACAATATGGACAGTTGAGGGTAGAATATAAAAATAAAGTTATAATTAAATTGTTTTTTTATAATAAAGTAAAGTATCTGGAAGAGGAAACCGCGATACAAGGATTGTCTTTGTCTGACCTCACTGCAATACAGCGGGTCTCAGATTCTCCACGACAGGTGTGTAGGACTGTTCTATGGTAAGTTATCAGCATCCAGACTCAACACAAATCCAGCACTGGACCATGAATGGAACCACCTCAATACAACCGGTCTCAGATTCTCCACACCAGGTGTGTAGGACTGTTCTATCATAAGTTATCAGCATCCAGGCACAACACAAATCCAGCACGGACCATGAATGGAACCACCTCAATACAGCCGGTCTCAGATTCTCCACACCAGGTGTGTAGGACTGTTCTATCGTAAGTTATCAGCATCCAGACACAACACAAATCCAGCACTGGACAATGAATGGAACCATCTCATTGCCACATAAGAACATAAGAACATAAGGAATAGGAGCAGGAGTAGGTCAATCGGCCCCTTGAGCCTGCTCCGCCATTCAACAAGATCAAGACTGATCTGATCCTAACCGCCAATCTACTATCACAGAACCATCTCCTGAATCTAACAGAATTCGACACATGAAATAGGAGCAGGATCAGGTTACACAGCCCCTGGGCCCCCTCCGCTACCCACAGGGCCATGTCCGATCCGAACCTAGACTCATGTCCAAATTCCCACCCGCTCCCCGTAACCCTTAATTCCCTTTACTTCTAGGAAACTGTCTATTTCTGTTTTAAATTTATGTAATGATGTAGCTTCTACAGCTTTTTGGGGCAGCATATTCCATGGACCTACCACCCTCTGAGTGAAGTAGTTCCTCTTTATCTCAGTTTTGAAAGAGCAGCCCCTTATTCTAAGACTATGCCCCCTAGTTCTAGTTTCACCCATCATCCGGAACATCCTCCCCGCATCCACCCGATCCAACCCCTTCACAATCTTATATGTTTCAATAAAATCGCCGCTCATTCTTCTGAACTCCAATGAGTAGAGTCCCAATCTACTCAACCTCTCCTCATATGTCCATCCCCTCATCCCCGGGATTTACCGAGTGAACCATCTTTGTACTGACTCGAGAGCGAGTATTTATTTTCTTAAGTATGGACACCAGAACTGTATGCAGTATTCCAGGTGCGGTCTCACCAATACCTTGTACAACTGAAGCAATACCTCCCTATTTTTGTATTCTATCCCCCGAGCAAAGAAAGCCAACATTCCATTGGCCTTCTTAATCACTTGCTGCACCTGCATACTAACCTTTTGACTTTCGTGCACCAGGACCCCCAGATCCCTTTGTACTTCAGTGCTTTCCAGTTTCTTGCCATTAAGATAATAACTTGCGCTACGATTTTTCCTGCCAAAGTGCATAACCTCACACTTTCCAGTATTGTATTCCATCTGCCAAATCTCTGCCCACTTACTTAGCTTGTCTATGTCCCCTTGCAGGTATTTTATGTCCTCCCCACTCACTACTTTCCCTCCCATCTTAGTATCGTCTGCAAACTTTGATATATTACACTTGGTCCCCTCCTCCAAATCGTTAATATAGATTGTAAAGAGTTGGGGACCCAGCACTGACCCCTGCGGAACACCACTAGTTACTGATTGCCAGTCTGAGAATGAACCATTTATCCCAACTCTCTGCCTTCTGTTAGATAGACAATCCTCTATCCATGCCAGAATATTACCCGCAATCCCGTGATTTTTTATCTTAAGCAATAATCATTAGTGGGCACCTTGTCAAATGCCTTTTGGGAGTGTAAATACACTACGTCCACTGGTTCCCCTTTAACCACCCTGTATGTTACTTCCTCAAAGAACTCCAGCAAATTTGTCAAACATGACTTCCCCTTCATAAAACCATGCTGACTTTGTCCTATTAAATTACAATTATCCAAAAGTCCTGTTACTGTCTCCTTAATAATGGACTCCAAAATTTCACCAACCACAGATGTTAGGCTAACTGGTCTATAGTTTCCAGCCTTCTGTCTACTGCCCTTTTTAAATAAGGGTGTTACATTAGCAGTTTTCCAGTCTGCCGGGACCTTTGCTGAGTCCAGGGAGTTTTGGAAAATTATTACCAATGCATCCACAATCCCTACCGCCACTTCCCTCAAGACCCTACGATGTAAGCCATCAGGTCCAGGTGATTTATCCGCCTTGAGTCCCATTATTTTACCGAGTACCACTTCCTTAGTGATTTTGATCGTGTTTAGTTCCTCCCCCCCCCCTATAGTCCCCTGTTTGTCCAGTGTTGGGATATTCTTAGTGTCCTCTACTGTAAAGACTTATACAAAATATTCATTCAGTGTTTTTGCCATCTCCATATTTCCCACCATTAATTTCCCAGTCTCATCTTCTAAGGGACCAACATTTACTTTAGCCACCCTTTTTCTTTTTATATAAATATAAAAACTCTTACTATCTGATTTTATATTTTTTGCTAATTTACTTTCATAATCTATCTTCCCTTTCTTAATCAATCTTTTTGTTATTTTTTGCTGTCTTTTAAAGTTTCCCAATCCTCTATCCTCCCGCTAGATTTGGTTACCTTATATGCCCTTGTTTTTAGTCGAATACTATCCTTAATTTCTTTACTTAGCCACAGATGGCTGTATTTTCTTTTACACACTTTTCTTCTCAGTGGAATATATATTTTTTGGAAGTTGCAAAATAACTCCTTAAATGTACACCACTGATCATGTATCGTCTTACCCTTTAATCTATTTTCCCAATCCACTCTACTCAATTCCGCTCTCATACCTTCATAGTCTCCTTTATTCAAGCATAGCACGCTTGTTTGAGATCCAACCTTCTCACCCTCTAATTGAATATGGAATTCAACCATGTTATGGTCACTCATTCCAAGGGGATCCTTTACTAGGACATTTTTAATTAATCCTGTCTCGTTACACAGGACCAGGTCTAAGGTTGCTTACCCCCTGGTCGGTTCAGTTACATACTGCTCAAGAAACCCATCCCTAATACACTCAATGAACTCATCCTCAAGGCAGCCCTGCCCAATTTGATTTGTCCAATTAATATGATAGTTAAATTCCCCCATAATTATAGATGTTCCCTTATTACAAGCCTCAACTATTTCCTGATTCTTACTCCCTCCAACAGAGTTGCAACTGTTCGGAGGCCTATAGACTCCGCCCACTAATGTTTTTTTCTCCTTATTATTCCTTACCTCCACCCAAGCTGTTTCATTATCCTGATCTTTTGAGCCAATATCATTTCTCTGTATTACAGTGATTCCTTCCTTTATTAACATAGCCACCCCGCTTCCACTTCCTTCCTGCCTGTCCTTCCTGATCGTTAAATAACCTGGTATGTTTAATTCCCAGGCATTGTCACCCTGCAGCCATGTTTCTGTAATGGCCACAAGATCATACCCATATGTAGTTATTTGTGCCATTAACTCGTCTATTTTGTTACGAATGCTACGTGCATTCAGATAGAGAACTTTCAAATATGTTTTGTGACACTTAGTTCATGCTTTTGCCCTTTTTATTACTTTACCTTTTATTCCATACCTTCTGCCCCTTCCTGACACGCTCTGGTTTTTAATTTCCCCACTGCTACCTAAGTCTATGACCTTCTCTGTTATCATTTTTATTATTTGCTCTCTCGGAACCTCCCCCCGACTAGTTAGTTTAAAGCCCTCTCTACAGCCCTAGTTATATGATCCGCCAGGGCTCTAGTCCCAGCACTGGCCAAGTGAAGCCCGTCCCAACAGAACAGCTCCCTCCTGCCCCAGTACTGCTGCCAGTGTCCCAGGAATCAAAACCCATTTCTCCCACACCAGTCTTTGTGCCACGCATTCAACTCTCTAATTTTATTTGTCCTAGCCAAATTCGCTCGTGGCTCAGGTAATAATCCATTATTACCCTTGAGGTTCTGTTTTTTAATTTGACCCCTAGCTGCTCATACTCCTTTAACAGAACCGGCTTCCTGGTCCTATCTACGTCGTTTGTACCAACATGGATCATGACAACTGGATCCACCCCCTCCCACTGCAACTTTCTTTCCAGCCCAGAGGAGATGTCCTTAACCCTGGCACCGGGTAGGCAACACAGCCTTCGGGACTCTTGCTCTCGGCTGCAGAGAACTCTATCTATCCCCCTAATAATACTATCCCCTACCACTACAACATTTCTATTTACTCCCCCCTCTTGAATGGCCCCCTGTTCCACGGTGCTGTGGCCAGGTTGCTCATCCTCCCTGCAGTCCCTGCTCCTGTCCCCACAGGGAGTAAGAACCTCAAACCTGTTGGACAAGAGCAAGGGCTGTGGCTCCTCCAGCTCTACCTCCTGGATCCCCGTACCTGCCTCACTCATAGTCACACCATCCTGTCCCTGACCATGGGCTACATCTGAATTAATTAACTTCGTAGGGGTGCCCACCTCCTGATACACAGAGTCCAGGTACTTCTCCCCCTCCCTGATGTGTCGCAGTCTCTGAAGCTCAGACTCCAGCTCATCAACACGGAGCTGGAGTTCCTGTAGCAGCAGACACTTGTCACAGACGTAATCACCGTGAGCCTCAATGGGGTTCACTGGCTCCCACATCTCGCAAGAGTAACACATCACCTGCTCCATTCTATGTCATTAATTAAATTTTTTATTGTTAGTTATGGACACCCTCTGCCCGATTTTAGATGTGATGCGCTATCAATTACTGAGAATGACTGGAAGTTAAGAGAGTAACAAACAGGCTTTTATTAGCTAAAGAACGAAGGCATGCCTCTAGTGGTCGACTGGTCCTGAATGCCTGGGGAACTGCAGAGCAGCCACCTTTATACCAGGGCATATGGGTGGAGCCAGGGGCGGAGCCAGCTGAGGCATGCACAGACAGGTACAACAATGGGCAAGAGTGAACAACAGTGAAGTGAACAACAGTGAAGTGAATACCAGTGGTTTACCACAAGATGCTAGTATCCCCTTTAATTAATTGGATTTAAATTAAATCAATCCCTCTAGTTACACCAGTTAAATGGTTTACCAACAGTCACTCTGCACCAGAAAGGCCTTATTAACTACAACCCACAGAGTTAAAGTTTGAAAAGAGTACCTAACACCCCACTTACCCTAACTCACACTTACCCAAACTCACAGCACGATTTGATGACTCCCACTCAGTGCTTGCTCGCACTAGGACTGGAGGATGGTGGACAGTAGTGTTCCCCTAGGGTCAGTGCTGTGGCCACTGCTTTTTTGATCCATAGAAATAACCTGGATATTGGAATACAAAGTTGCATTTCTAAATTTGCAGATGACACCAAACTTGGGGGTGAGGCAGGCAGTGAGCATGATACCAATCAACTGCAACAGGACACAGAAAGGCTAGCAGAATTGACAGACAAGTGGCAGATGGAACTTAATACAGAGACGTGTGAGATGATGCATTTTGGCAGAAGGAACAGGGAGAGGAAATATACACTTAATGACACAGTTTTAAAGAGTGTGCAGGGACAGAAGAACCTGGGAGTTAATGTGCATAGGTCCCTGAAGGTGGCACGACATATTGAGAGAGTGGTTAGGAAAGTATATGGGATCTTGGGTTTCATAAATAGAGATATTGAGTACAAAAGTAGAGATGTTATGCTGAATCTTTATAAAGCATTGGTTAGGCCACAACTGGAGTATTGCGTTAAGTTCTGCTCACCACACTTTAGGAAGGATGTGAAGGCCCTTGAGAGGGTGCAGAGGAGATTGACCAGAATAGATCTGGGGAGGGGGGTCTTAGCTACGAGGAAAGGTTGGAGAAGCTGGATTTGTTTTTATTAGAG
Source organism: Somniosus microcephalus (assembly GCF_052327205.1). Taxonomy (NCBI): domain Eukaryota; kingdom Metazoa; phylum Chordata; class Chondrichthyes; order Squaliformes; family Somniosidae; genus Somniosus; species Somniosus microcephalus. The sequence continues at coordinate 412,767 of NW_028225233.1, read as the reverse complement.
CAAAGGAGGTTGAAGGGTGATTTGACAGAGGTGTACAAGATTATGACGGGTTTGAATAGGCTAGATGGAGAAAGGCTGTTCCCACTACTTGATGGTACAAGGACCAGGGAACACAGAATGAAGGTTTTGGGCAAGAGATATGGGTGGCGGGGTGTGAGGGCATTTTTTTTTATGCAGCGAGTGGTGAGGACCTGGAACTCGCTGCCGACGGAAGTGGTGGAAGCGGAGACACTTGCGGGGCTACGGGCTTAGAGCGGGGGAATGGGACTGACTTGATCGCTCGACAGAGAGTCGGCATGGACTCGATGGGCCGAACGGACTCCTTCTGTGCTGTTATGAATCTATGACTATGACTCTATGGAAACCGAGTTGAGGGCCTGTGTAGTTAACAGAATGCCACAGAGCGCGGATCCTGATGTACCTGAAGGAGCGACTATGTATCTCCTAATCACCAGCAACACGGTTCTGGAGAACTCAATGCATCGAAACAAAATAACCGATTTTTGAAATGTGTTCTTTCACACTTCTCACCTGGTGCCCGCAATAGATGCACTTTGTGAACGAAAGCAGCAATGATTTGAAAGAGCGAGGTGATTTACTTTCTATGTTAACTTACACTGTACACACACAGCCCGAGAATGGCCTCTCCCTTCCCCCACTCACTCCATGTTCCGGAAATATTTCCTGCTTCAATCTGTCTCGTACAACCAGCCCCGAATGCCGCTGAACAGTCCCAGTGCGACGAGCTGCTGTGAGAAAGCAGCGCCCAAATGAAAATAAAAAGGACAACTTGTAAACATCTGAACCCAAAGGCTCTTCTCAGAGCCACCCACGTCTTTCCAAAAAGAGCTGATCACGGAATCAGATGATCCATGTCCCGGGGCCGGGCTCAGATTCACGATTGAAATCATTTCAAATGAACCGCGGCTCCTTGGTGACTCGCTGACATTCGCTGCACCCACCACTGCCCCAGTGTCTGCAATAAAACACAGAGAATGGGATGTCCGGGCCGGGCCTCACTCTAACTGGGGGGTGTTCGGCTCCAGGCTCAGGTTATGGTCATTTTCAGGGGTTCACAGATTCAGGGTGAGAGTCTCTGTGAGACGGTGACACTGGCGGAGATACCCCGCGTCACAACTCAAACCCCAACACATGAGATTTTCCAAATCACCTGGAATAAAGTGTTTGTAAACTGCTGAACCCGTCTGTGTGGGGAGGTGGAATAAGGTCAGAGATTGACATGGAAGGAGACGGGTCGACTTGTGATCGAAGGGACTGTATATAGGCGGGAATATTACTGATATTTAATTTTAATAGGACCTCATTTAAAAATCTTCAGGTTTCAGGAAACCCTTGAATATAAAGTCCGAGTCTGTAAGGGTTTGTGCGGAGCGCTGGGTTTCCGTTCTACTGTCGATAAACGGTTTGAAATTGGCGGTTGCAGAAAGCTGGAGGTGGAGCTGGAAGATCAGAGGCCGCTCTCTGCTCTGTCTGTCACTCTTGAAATTGTCTCCTCCCCTCCCGCTCTCTCTGTTCAATCTCTCACTCTGTGTCCTCCCCTCCCCGCCTCTCTCACTCTGCGCTTTCTCAGTCAGGTCGGAGTCGGCTGTATATAAGAGCAGCCTTTCGTTTTTCATTCAACAGAAATTTGACTGAAGAATCATCATGACTGGACGCGGTAAAGGAGGCAAAGGGCTGGGCAAAGGCGGAGCCAAGCGGCACCGTAAAGTGCTCCGTGACAACATCCAGGGCATCACCAAACCAGCCATCCGCCGCCTGGCTCGCCGTGGCGGTGTCAAGCGGATCTCGGGTCTGATCTACGAGGAGACCCGCGGGGTGCTGAAGGTTTCCCTGGAGAATGTGATCAGGGATGCGGTCACCTACACTGAGTACGCCAAGCGCAAGACGGTCACTGCCATGGATGTGGTGTACGCTCTGAAAAGGCAGGGCCGCACTCTCTATGGATTCGGCGGCTGAACAACTCGACTCTTTTTACCAAACACAACACAGGCTCTTCTAAGAGCCACCCAACGCCTCACAGAGAGAGCAGTGACCTTGCGACGGGAGCGGGGTTAGATTGTGGTCAGAAATAGATTGTAGCCAGAAATATTAGAAACGGATTGCGCTGCGTTGTGGATTTTGGAATTTCCGAATTTAGCTTTCGGTTGCACCAAGGTTCGAGAGAGGTTTATTTGCCCAGACGGCACATTCTCTCCTCAGTGAAAAGCCACATCACATCTATACATTTGTTCATTGTCTTGTACTGTAATGATTATAATTGTAATAATCAGCAGGCTGGTCGGGCCTTCGTTCTGTTATTCTGCGTTCACCGTCACACATTCCTTGCGCTGTTCTATGAACAGGTTTAATTTGTCAGCCTCTGAACTGTAACCGGCGGCAATAAATCTCCATTCAGCAATCTAAAATGTGCCGAGTATCAGATCTCTCACTGCACAGTTCCCGAATGACAGATTATTGGCCAAGCCCTTCTCACAGGCTCCACGGGGACAGAGAGAAGCGACTGATTTCTGATCCTCTCCCCTGAAAGCGGCGGCTAACCTCACAATGGGACGGGCGGTGGGAAATTCTGAATGGGCTGGAGAGGAGAGGTGAGAGGAATCGAGTGGAAGAGCGGGAGATTGGCGCGGGTCCCTTTCCCCGCTCCTGTCAGCATCAACAACCCAGAGGGAGAAAGGCCCTAAAGCACCAAGCCCAGGAAGGTACATTTAAAACCTTCAATGATTCCGGCAATGATCCTTTCAATTTGTGCAGAATAAAATCGATTTGTGTCAAAACGGTTATTTCCTGCACTAAAATTGGCGGGCGTTTTGAAATGGGCGATTAATCCCAGCTCAGCCAATCGGGGTCTGAGAGTCCAGCGTTTCATTGACTGGTCAGAATTGGGATGAAGTGTCTGGGCGCCGGTCTCCAGCCAATCAGTGCTCGGGGCGGCCCCTCACTGAGTATAACAAGGCGGACAAACAGCAGATTCCGCATTAACAGTCTATGTGTTCCAGATTGTGCTGAGATCGGTTCAGAAAATGGCCAGAACCAAGCAGACAGCGCGCAAATCGACCGGAGGCAAAGCTCCTCGCAAACAGCTGGCGACCAAAGCGGCCCGGAAGAGCGCTCCAGCTACGGGCGGAGTAAAGAAGCCCCATCGCTACAGACCGGGCACTGTGGCTCTGAGGGAGATCCGCCGCTACCAGAAATCCACCGAGCTGCTGATCCGCAAACTGCCCTTCCAGCGCCTGGTGCGGGAGATCGCTCAGGACTTCAAGACCGACCTGCGTTTCCAGAGCTCGGCCGTCATGGCCCTGCAGGAGGCCAGCGAGGCTTACCTGGTGGGGCTCTTTGAGGACACCAACCTGTGCGCCATCCACGCCAAGCGAGTCACCATCATGCCCAAAGATATCCAGCTGGCTCGCCGCATCCGCGGGGAGCGCGCCTAAACTCACTCTGCCCGGCTCCAGATTTTAGCACCAGATACAACAACGGCTCTTTTAAGAGCCACCAAACCAGCAAAGGAAAGAGCTGCGATCGGCGCAAGGCAAATTGGTCTGTGCACACGCCGTGCAGGTCTTGTGTTAATGTAACTGGGGATTTATAGTGGGGGCAGTGAATATCTGAAGGTGCGTTTATGATCTAGGTTGAAATGTGAATGAACTGCCCAATAGACTGAATGAACTCGCCCAGAGTGAGTCGGAAACTGTCATTTCTGATAGTAAATTGATCCAACTTCACATACTGGGATAGATCCGAGAGAACGAGGTGTCTGAAGTCTGACACTCACCTTTAAAGCCAGCTCTTAATGCGGGGACAGGCGGGAACTTTAGTTACTATTGGAAATATTTTAAATTAACCAGAGCTCCAATTCTGGTTCGATTCTGCCAATAAAAAGGGGAAATGTTTGTATGGTTCCGGATGTATATATTTCTCCTTCTGGAATTATTGTCCCAAAAACGAACGGTAAGCCCATCCACCGCTCACTCACTTTCTACTCGGTTCTAAACATCCGTTCATATTCGGCTCTCCCAATAACATGTTCATTGAGTCCCGGTCTCATGTTCGGGTTCCGTGTGTTTTGTTTTACTCTGAAGCCAGACCTTCTCTATATTGAATCACCGATCTGAATATTCGCTCACAGCAAGCCCGCTAGTGTTTGTAGATCTAGATTTCTACATGCTCGACAGTGTCCTGTTTATAGCCGCAAATGTCTGAACAGTAACCAGCTCTTTCACAGATAAAGTGGGTGGCTCTGAAAAGAGCCTTTGGGTTATTAGATTGAATCTTGTCCGCTTTACTTGCTCTTGGAGCTGGCAGTGCTGGTTTTCTTGGGAAGCAGCACGGCCTGGATATTAGGCAGCACCCCGCCCTGAGCGATGGTCACCTTTCCCAGCAGCTTGTTGAGCTCCTCGTCATTGCGGATGGCCAGCTGCAGGTGTCTGGGGATGATGCGGGTCTTCTTGTTGTCGCGGGCCGCGTTGCCGGCCAGCTCCAGGATTTCAGCGGTCAGATACTCGAGCACAGCAGCCATGTAGACCGGGGCTCCGGCACCCACACGCTGAGCGTAGTTGCCCTTTCGCAGGAGCCTGTGAACACGGCCCACAGGGAACTGCAGTCCGGCCCGGGATGAGCGAGACTTGGCCTTGGCCCGAGCTTTACCGCCGGTTTTTCCTCTTCCAGACATTTCCACAATTCACTCCTTGAAAGAAAGAATGAAAATCTCCTCCCATATCTGCCCTTCTTATGCCTTCTGGAGGAATGCAGAGAGCGTACTTGTGATTGGTCGCTTTGTGGTGAATTTCATTGGTGCTTTCCGGTGACCAATCACAGTCTGCTATTCCCGCCAATCAAAACAGGGCGGAAATAACTGCCTCAACAGTCAGACCGCCAACGATTTTTTAATTTCAAAAAGCCCGCCAATATTTTCCTGAATAAATTTACTCATAGCCAAGGATTTCCAAATAATTCCTTGTGTCTTATTCCATCTCATCCGTGCAAATTCTAGGCTGCTACAATCAGGATTAATTCCGGGTTCAATATCGAAACTTCAGGGGCGGGATTAAATCCCCATTGATTCTGTAACGGGACACATTCCTGCTCAATCTTTGTAAAAGTGAGGATTCAGATTATCGATCGATCCTTTGCACGGGCGCTGCTGCAGGAGTGAAACTAGATCTGGGTGTCCTGCTGTGAGAAGAGAAGATGGACAGAGTGATCAAACTGACCCCGTTCTGGTCTCTAAGAACCCCCATTCAGGGTTGTTACAATGCAGGAATTCTCGGGTTAATAAAATGATTGACCACAACTGGCATTGAAAAAATGAAAATGTTTTTATAGAGATTGAGGTGAATGAAATCAGAGTCTCCTCTCGAAAGCAAGCTTTTAATTCGTCGGAAGGCGCTGCAAGTGAACGGGTCTGAGAGTAAAGGGAAAGAGCGATCAGGGACCGTGTTTGTAGTTTACTGGACGGGAAATACAACAGCGACACTAAGGTCGATCCGGTCAGTGAAACTGCTTATCTGAAAAGACAAAACTAAGTCTACAGCTGGAACTTTAAACGTTCTCAAACACACTTGTTACGGAAATAATTACAGTAAATTGAGCCTAAAGGGAGATGTGTTTGTGTAGCTCTTTCAGAGAGGTTGTGGGTGGCTCTTAAAAGAGCCGTTGTGTTTTGGGTTTGTTCTTTCAGGACAGCGTGCAGTTTTACTTGGAGCTGGTGTATTTGGTCACCGCCTTTGTCCCTTCCGACACGGCGTGCTTGGCCAGCTCCCCGGGCAGCAGCAGGCGCACGGCGGTCTGGATCTCCCGGGAGCTGATGGTGTGCCGCTTGTTGTAATGGGCCAGGCGGGAAGCCTCACCCGCGATGCGCTCGAAAATATCGTTCACAAACGAGTTCATGATGCCCATGGCCTTTGAGGAGATGCCGGTGTCGTGGTGAACCTGCTTCATCACTTTGTAGATGTAGATGGAGTAACTCTCCTTCCTCGACTTTCTGCGCTTCTTGCCGCCCTTCGCTGCCGGTTTAATGACCGTTTTCTTGGCGCCCTTCTTGGCAACTGTTTTCTTTTCATCAACCATTCTCAAACTCGAATTCAGGAACAAAATGACGCAAACCCGCTCCGCGCTCGGAATAAATTGTCAGCCCCCACAGTCCTATGCTAATGAGGGATGGGTGAAGGCAATGGTTGTGATTGGCTGGTGAAGAATGATGTGAAATTCCATTGTTCTGCATCTCTGTGATTGGCTTCTTTATGTATCCAATCAGATTGAGCTATTGTCACCAGCACGCCCCCTGCAGTCAGAAACGTCATTGCAAGAACATCTGTCCATTCACCATTTCCCAGACCATTATCCAGGGTCCCAAGCACTTCTTCCGGACGAGACAGCAATTTAGATGTACTTCCTCCAACCAGTGCACTATATTCACGTCTTGCGGTGTGGTCTCCGCCACTTTAGTTCAATATCTGACAGTCTCTAGTACTGTGAGTGTGTGTATTGGAATAGTTCTGTATTATTCAGTCTCTGGTGATTTATGTAAGTGTGGGAATCATTCTCAATCTCAATCTCTGTTACAGTATGTGAGTGTGGGATCCATTCGTTTCCTGTCCATCACTGACACCATGTGTCAGTGTGGGATTCCATCTGTATCCGTCAGACTCTTGTACCGTGTGTCAGTGTTGGGATTCATTCGGAATCTGTCATTCTCTGGTACTGTACATGTGTGTGATATTAATTCTGTATCTGTCTGTCACTGGGATGTGCGTGTTTGAGATTCAGTCTGTATCTGTCATTCACTGGGATGGTGTGCATGTCTAAGATTAATTCTGAATCTGTCAGTCTCTCGTACTGTCTTTCACCGAAGAATTCCGCATGTATCTGCTACTTACTCGGTTTATGAATGTGGGATTTGTCCTGCATCTATCAGACTCTGGCACTTGATGTTAGTTTGAAATTAATTCCATTTCTGCTAGTATCTGCTACTGTATCAGAGCGTGGGACTGAATCTATCTGTAAATCAATTGTACTGCATGTGATTGTGGACTCATTCTGTATCTACCAGGCCCTATGGTGCTCTGTGTTACTGTAAGATTAATTCCCTCTCTGTCAGCCTCTGTTGGGCAGCACGGTGGCATAGTGGTTAGCACTGTTGCCTCACAGCGCCAGGGACCCGGGCTCAAATCTGGCCTCGGGTGACTGTCCGTGTGGAATTTGCACATTCTCCCCGTGTTTGCGTGGGTTTCCTCCGGGTGCTCCAGTTTCCTCCCACAGTCCAAAGATGTGCGGGTTAGGTTGATTGGCCATGATAAAAATTGACTCTTCGTGTTAGGGGGGATTAAATACGTGGGGTTACGGGGTTACGGGGATAGGGCTTGGGTGGGAAGGCTGTCGGTGTAGGGACCGGGTGCTAGGGTTTGGATGATCAGCCATGATCTCGTTGAATGGCGGAGCAGGCTCGAAGGGCCGAATGGCCTACTCCTGCTTCTATGTTCCTGTTCTGTATGTGCTTGTCAGAGTAATTATATATCTGTCAATCTCTGGTGCTGTATATGAGAGGGAGATTCATTCTATAACAATCAGCCTTTAATGTGGGGTTAACGGTGTCTCGATCATTTTCCTGTACTGTGTGCCAGTCTGTATTAATTCTGGGTCTGTCACCGTCTGATACTCTGTGTCAGTGTGAGATTCATTCTCACTCTCTGCCAATCTGATATACTGTATGTGAGATTGAGATTTATTCCATATCTGTCAGCTTGGGATTTATTCTGTACCTGTCAGTCTCTGATACTGTATGTGAGAGTTAGATTAATTCTGTCTCTGCCACTATCACAGAATCACATCACAGAAACCCCACAGTGCAGATAGAGGCCATTTCAGCCCATCGAGCCTGCACCGACACATATCCCACCCGATCCCCGTAACCCCTACACCAACACATATCCCACCCTATCCCCGTAACCCCACGTATTTAATCCCCCTAACACTAAGGGTCAATTTATCATAGCCAATCAACCTAACCCGCACATCTTTGGACTGTGGGAGGAAACCGGAGCACCCGGAGGAAACCCACGCAAACACGGGGAGAATGTGCAAACTCCACACAGACAGTCGCCCGAGGCCGGATTCGAACCCGGGTCCCTGGCGCTGTGAGGCAACAGTGCTAACCACTATGCCACCGTGCTGCATATCTGGTACTGTATGTGAGTGTGAGATAAATGTCAATCTCTGATACCGTATGAGAGCATGGCCTAGAAATTCAGTTGGGCGCGCCAGCCGTTAGCGCCTTAGGGGGAGTAGATCTCGAGCGCTAGGCGCTTATCGCCCGGGCACAGCGCGATCTGCGCCTCTCCCCAACTTCAGGACACATTTAGCACCGGCGCAAAGTCATAGTGCGTGCCCTGCTGCGCCCGCAGATCATGACATCATATAATAGTGCAACGCCCGTTGTGCGCCCCAAACCGGAACTTCACTCGCGCCGGCCCATTGTGCGCCGGCCTCCCGAGCGACTGTGAAGTGGAACGGTACACAGGCCAGCCGGGCCGGGGGGAGCGCTAATTAAAGGGCACTTACCCAGCAGTATAAAGGCCAGCCATTTTGCAGCATTCACTCTTGTGCAACGGTTTTTTGGACAGAGCCCAAGGAGGAGAGTTTACTGGTTTGGACCAACACTTGGACAGGTATTTTTGGCTCAGGCCAGAGCTTACCAATTATCTTAGCCTTCATTCAGAGCTCAGTGTTTGCCAGCATATAATGGGGGCTGCATTGGGTGGCAACGCTGAATTTCAGCCTTATGCCAGAAGGGCTTACAGATGCCGTGAGAGAGTGGCAGCCCTGGCTAGACGCAGAGGGGGCAACAGGCATCGCCAACTGAGGCCTTACCCACGCAGGGTATACCACCAGCAGACCTCCTATCTGACCATGTCTGCCGCGATGTGTGTTAGGAGGCTGCGATTCCAAAGGGAGGTGGTCACAGACATCTGCCGGCTGCTTCAGAGAGACCTGCAGCCACAGCTGATGCGCAGGACGTCTCTGTCGGTGGCAGTGAAGGTGACGGTGGCTCTCAACTTCTATGCCTCCGGCTCCATCCAATCCGCTACTGGGGACATCGCTAACATCTCCCAGTTCGCCGTGCATTGCTGCATCCGCCAGGTGACCGAAGCCCTTTTCAGAAGGCGACATCAATTCATCTCCTTCCCCATGACCCTGGACAAGCAGCAGCAGTGTGCAGTGGGGTTTGCAAGAATAGCGGGCTTCCCCATGGTGCAGGGTGCCATTGACTGCACGCATGTGGCTTTGTGGGCACCTCTTGAGCATGCCGAGGATTACCACAACCGGAAGGGCTACCATTCCCTCAATGTACAGCTGGTGTGTGACCACAGGCAGCGCATCCTAGCTGTCAATGCCCGCTTTCCAGGCAGCAGCCACGATGCCTTTATCCTGCGACAGACAACTGTGGCTGACATGTTCCAGGCACAGCCTCCCCCAAGAGGATGGCTTTTCGGGGAAAAAGGCTATCCTTTGTGTACCTGGCTCATGACCCCGCTCCGCGCGCCCATGACCCCTGCTGAAGAGGCATACAACGAGAGCCATCAAGCGACGAGGAGCCTCATAGAACAAACAATCGGCGTGCTCAAGCAATGGTTCCGCTGTCTTGACCGCTCCGGGGGAGCCCTCCAGTATTCACAGGATCGAGTCTCACAATTCGTCGTCGTTTGCTGCATGCTGCACAACCTGGCTATCCGCAAGACTCAGGCACTGCCACCTCACGTTGGACCACCACCTCAGGAGGAGGAGCAGGAGGAGCATGAGGACGACGAGGACGAGGAGTACCAGCCCAGGAGGGACGCACAAGGTCCAAGGGCCGCCCGTCGTCGGCTTATTGAACGTCACTTCTAGGCCCCCTGTCAGGGAATGGCTTGTGCCAATGATAGAACATGATTGCAGCCGCTCTGCAAGCCCTCAGCCGGTTAAGGCAACAAACACTTCAAAGATCAAGCATGGACAATGTGAATAAATAAAATGCTTTATTGTACAAACTCTGGGCCCTTCCCACATGAAAACCAAAAACAGAGGAAACCCCCAAAAAACACTCAAACACATTACTCGCTCCCACAACCTGGGGAGGATTAACAAAATAGGGCAACTAAAACGGCCGTCATTCTCGGCCTTCGTCCAAAACAAACATCACATCATCGGCCTTCAAAAAACAAACATCCAATTCTCGGCCTCAAGAAACAAACACAAATGGCCACACATTCGACTATTTGGCCCGCTAGGGCGATGCCTTGGCCATCTTTGGGTGGCCCCTGCCCGCCCTGCTGCTCCGCCTCAAAGTAAGGCCATTGGCTGCTGCAAGGCTGGGGGCAGGCTCCTGAGGGGCACATGTCGTGACGGCAGATGTACTTGGGGGTCGGCCTAGTCGAGGTCTGGGCGTCGAGCGGCCGGCTGTTGATTGCTGCAGCTGTGGCTGGCCAGCATCAGTCGCTGCAGCAGCTCCTGGCAGCTCCACTGGGGGAGTGGCAGTGGCGGCTGGAGGAATGGCGGCAAGCTGGCGGATGGCAGGCGCTCGCTGGTCACCTGAGACACTGGCACTCGCCCGGGCCAGCACTGCAGCATGCGCACCAATCTGCCGAGGGACAGACCGATGTGCTGCTGCAGCGCGCCGGGTGCCCTGGCGATGCCTGGCTGACACAGCGAGTGTGGCAGCAGTGAGTGCCCGTGTTGACCTGTTCACTGACCGCAGCAGAGCAGCCAGTGACTGGACGGCACCAATAATCACCTGGCCAGCCGCTGAAAGATCTGCCCGGTATTCCGCCCGACTGGTGGCCTCTAAGGGCCCGAACTCGGCCACACTCCGAGAGAGGGAATCGATGGACTCAGGCAAACGTGCCACTGCCGCCATGAGCTCCGTGTGCCGGCGCTCCGAGTCCGTGGATAAGTCTTCGAGGCGTTCCATTTCCTCGGCGAAGAGCATCTCCTGACTGGAGGCCGGACTCTCCCTCTGGGGAGAAGGCCACCGAGCTAGCCGACCCTTCCTGCGTTGCTGGAGGCCGCTGGGCCCAGCAATTGGACTCCCCTCCGATGCATCCCCCCTCTGGGGAGAAGGCCACCGAGCTTCCACCCCCCTCCCGCCTTTCTGCAGCACGCAGGTCCCAGGAGCTCCCCTCCCCTTCGACACTTCCGCCACGCTGCCCTCCAGGGAAGACGTGTCCCCTACATTGGCCTGGGTGGCCGCGGCTGAGGGTTCCCCTGATGGGCCGCCTTCCTCTTGCTCCTCCTCCTGCTCCTCCTCGGAGGGTCTGTCACTGGCAAGTTGAGGGACCTCCTCTTGACCATCTGAAAGCAGGAAGGCACAAGAGTAGCTTTAGAGTGAGGAGAGGGCGTCAGTGCGGGATGCATGAGTGGTGCCATTCAGCGCATTGGTCAGACAGTGGCAAAGGATGTAGATCTGATGCGCAAGTGGGACGAGAGAGGTGCAAAAGGTGATGTCCTTACCATTGCTTCCCAGAACAGGGTCGGCATCTCCACATGCAACGGGCCCAATCACCCGGCCACCCATGAGGCGCTCCACGCGATGTTGCAGGTCGGTGAGTGGCTGGATATGGGGTCGTCCTCCCCCGGTCGCAGTCCGGCTCTTGCGATTATTTGCCAGCTTGGCCTGCCAGAGAAAGGACGGCCTCTAAGTACAGTGTGTCGCCGTGATCTTGTATGCACTGCCTCCCATGGTGGAATAGCCTGGCCAGTGTGTCGCCATGATCTGCTGTGCACTGCCTCCCATGGTGGAATAGCCTGGCCAGTGTGTCGCCATGATCTGCTGTGCCATGCCTCCCATGGTGGAATAGCCTGGCCAGTGTGTCGCCATGATCTGGTGTGCACTGCCTCCCATGGTGGAATAGCTTGGGCAGTGTGTCACCATGATCTGGTGTGCACTGCCTCCCATGGTGGAATAGCTTGGCCAGTGTGTTCAGTGCAGAATGTGCAATTGATGCTCATGCCTGTGCCATAGCTGCTGGATGAAGGCTGGCCATTAGAGCTTTCAGGTCCCTTTGCCCATAATGTGAGGTGCACATGCAAGGATGAGGAGGTCATTGGAAAGGGTACACACCCTGACAATGCGTGTGAGGTCATTTAACTTTTTGCGGCATTGGGCACCGGTCCTGGGGACGTCGCTGTTGGCTGACAGCTTGCTGGCGACATGCCTCCAGGCTCTCCTGTAGACGCGGACCGTCGCCTTCTTGCCATTGTCCGGGTACAAAACATGGCGCTTCTTCTCCACAGCAGCAAGCAGCACACTCAGATCACGCTCTGAGAAGCGCTGCGCACGTTGACGGGCCTTCTCCATGTCTTCAGGCGCTATTTGGGTCCAGCAGCAGTGTTCAGGCCTAGCTGGAGGGCTCCACTATCCAGGGCGTGGCAGCAGACACAGTCGACCCTTCCCCCTTAAGAGCTGGCCAGTGCCAGGGTTTCTGCTGTCAGTCACGAGATGGCCGCACCTGCGCTGCGCCCGGCCTCGGCGCTATCGAGCACCACCTCCGGCTTAGCGCCCAAAGAGAGGCGTCCAACAGCAGTTTTAGCGCTCGCCCGAACTAGTAGGGCGAAGCTAATGAATATCGGAGAAGTGGCCTAGATTTTGCGGCGGCCGCAAACTTTAGCGGACGCCCCACTTTAGCGCCCCAAAAGTGGCGTCAATGAATTTCTAGGCACATGAGATTTATTCTATACCTGTCAGTCCCTGATAATCTGTGTCAGTGTGGGACTGATTCTGTGTTAGTCAGTGTCTGATACTCCATGTGACAGTGAGATACATTCTGTATCTCTCAGTCTCTGGTATTATGTTTGAGAGTGAGATCCATTCTGTATCAGTCAGTCTTTAATTCTCTGTATCAGAGTGGGGATCATTGTGTCTCTATCATTTTCTGGTACTGTATTTGATTGTGGGATTCATTCTGTACCTGTCTGACTCTGATACTGTTAGTGTGAGATTCATTCTGTGTCTGTCAGTCTCTGATGCTGTATTTGAGACTGAGCTGTATTCTATATCAGTCAGCTCTGGCACGGCATAAGATTTTGGGAATCATTATATAACTGTCTGTCTCTGATACACTATGGGAGAGATAGATTTATTTTCTGTCTGTTAACCTTTGGTATCGTATGTGATTGTTATATACAATCTTTATCTCTTAGACTTTGATACACTTTGTCAGAGTTTGATTAATTCTGGATTTGTCAGTTTCTGATCCACTATGTGACAATGAGGTGCATTCAGTATTAATTATGTGTCTGTCAGTCTTTGGAACTTTGTGTGAGAGTGAGAATCATTCTGTATATATGTCTCTGATACTCTTGTCATTGTTTATTTGATTTTGTATTTGTCAGTGTCTAGTAATAAATGTGACAGTGAGGTACATTCTCTGTCAATCTCTGGACTTTGTGTGAGAGTGAGATTCATTCTGTACCAGTCAGTCTTTAATAATCGGTGTCAGTGTGGGATTCATTGTATCTCTATTATTTTCTGGTATTGCATGTGTGTGGGGGACTCATTCTGTGTCTGTCACACTCCGATACTCTGTGTCAGTGTGTGATTCAATCTGCACCTGTCAGTCTCTGGATAGTGAATGTGGGTTTCACTCTGTACCTTTCAGTTTCTGATGAGAGAGTGTGGGTTTTTCACTGTAACTGTCAGTTTCTGATATGTGAATTTTAGGTTTTACTCTACCAGTCAGTCTCTGATATGTGAGTGTGGGTTTTATTCTGCATCTTCCAATTACTGTTCTGTGAGAATGGGTTTTATTCTGTTTCTGTCAGTCTTTGGTTTGTAAATGTGGGTTCTATTCTGTACCCATCGATCTCTTGTATGCTAGTACTGCTTTTATTCAGAACCAGTCAGTTTCTGATAGATGAGAGTGGGTTTTCCTTTCTACCTGTCAATTTCTGCTATTGAAAAAGTGTTTACTCTGAATCTGTAAGTTTCTGGTTCGTGAGTCTGGGTTTTTGTCTTTATCTGTCAAACTCTACTATGTGAGTGTCTTTTTCACTATCTTCTTTTTCTGCTATGCAATGTTGTGTTTTTTTATGTACCTGTCAGCTTCTGGTAATTGAGTGTGGGTTTCTTCTGTATCAGGTGAGTGAGTGTGAGATTATTCTGTCTCTGTCAGTTTCTGATATCTGAGTGTGTGTTTTTCTTTGTACCTCTCAGTGTCTGGTTTGTTAGGATGGGCTTTATTTTGTACATTTTTGTTTCTTATATGTACGAGTGGGTTGGAATATGTACTTTTTAGTCTCTGTTGAATGTGTGAGTATTTGAATTAATACCTACTAGTTTCTGGAATGTGTGTGTCAGTTTTACTCTTTATCTCTTCGTCTATGTTATGTGAATGTGAGACTTACTATTTATCTCTCAGTCTTTGGTGTGAGTGTGGGTTTTACCGTGTATCTGTCTGTCTCTGTGAGTTGAGTGTGGGTTTTACTCTGTAAATGTTATATTATGGGATGTGTGTTAGGTTTTTCCCTGTAAATGTCGTTATCTGTGATGTATGGTGGGGTGTTTACTCTGTATATGTCATACTCTGGGATGTGAGTGTGTGTTTTACTCTGCAATGTTATACTTTGGGATGTGTGTCAGGGTATTACTCTGTAAATGTCACAATCTTAGTTGTGTGGTGGGGGGTTTACTCTGTATCTGCCATACTCTGGGATGTGAATGTGTGTTTTACACTGTAATGTTATACTCTGGGATGTGTTTCAGGGTATTACTCTGTAAATGTCTGGGATGTGCGGTGGGGGGTTCACTCTTTATATGTCATACTCTGGGATGTGAATGTGTGTTTTTCTCTGTATCTGTCATACTCTGAGATGTATTTTTGTGTTTTACTCTGTATCTATCATACTCAGGGATGTGTGTGTGGGTTTTAATCTATATCTGTAATACTCTGAGATGTGTTTATGCATTTTACTCTCTATCTGTTTGTCTTTGGTGTGCGAGGGTGGGCTTTACTCTATATCTGTCAGATTCTGGTTTCTGAGTGCCAGGTTTTAATCTTTACCTGTCAGTTTCTGTCATGGAAGTGTGGGTGGTCATTCTGTACCTGACAGTCTCTGGTGTGTGAGTGTGGCTTTATTCTATATCTGTGATGCTTGAGGGGCCATTTGACCTACATCGGCGGCAGTTACACCGGCGGCAGTGAGTCAGGAGCAGCCCGACCAGAGCGGGCCTGTGTGGGAACACAGCATCGGCGGCAGTTACACCGGCGGCAGTGAGTCAGGAGCAGCCCGACCAGAGTGGGCCTGTGTGGGAACACAGCATCGGCAGCAGTTACACCGGTGGCAGTGAGTGAGGAGCAGCCCGACCAGAGCGGGCCTGTGTGGGAACACAGCATCGGCGGCAGTTACACCGGTGGCAGTGAGTGAGGAGCAGCCCGACCAGAGCGGGCCTGTGTGGGAACACAGCATCGGCGGCAGTTACACTGGCGGCAGTGAGTCAGGAGCAGCCCAACCAGTTCAACAGCAGGGGAGAGAGGTAAAAAGTAATCAAAGTGTGATGTCACCAGGAAGCAGGTAAGTGATTGGTTGGTGAGTATTTGGTTGGTGAGTATTCCTCTTTTTTTTAGAACTTTAACTCTGGTTTATAGTTTCTAAGGTCTCTCTAGTGTAGCAGGGACTGTTGGTAAACCAGTTAACTGTAGTGTAATTAGTGGGATTGATTGATTTAATTTAAATTCAATTAATTAAAGGGTAAGTCATGGCAGGACAGCCGGGCCCCGTGATCTGCTCCTCCTGCGATATGTGGGAAATCAGGGACACTTCCTGTGTCCCTGACAACTACATGTGCAGGAAGTGCGTCCAGCTGCAGCTACTGACAGACCATATTGCGGCGCTGGCGCTGCGATTGGACCCATACTGGAGCATTCACGATGCTCAGGACATCGTGAATAGCACATTTATGGAGTTGGACACACCACAGGTAGAGGTTGGACAGGAAGAAAGGGAACGGGTGACCAACAAGCAGAGTACTAGGTGCAGGCAGGTAGTGCAGGGGTCCCCTGTGGCCATCCCCCTCTCCAACAGATACACCACTTTGCGTACTGTTGGGGGGGATGGCTTATCAGAGGAAGGCAGCAACAGCCAACTTCCTGGCACCAGGGGTGGCTATGCTGCACAGAATGGGAGGAAAAAGAGGGGTAGAGCTATAGTCATAGGGGATTCAATTGTAAGGGGAATAGATGGGCGTTTCTGCGGCTGCAAACGAGACTCCAGGATGGTGTGTTGCCTCCCTGGTGCAAGGGTCAAGGATGTCTCCGAGCGACTCCAGAACATCTTGGAAGGGGAGGGTGAACAGCCAGTTGTCGTGGTGCATATAGGCACCAAAGATATAGGTAAAAAGCGGGATGAGGTCCTAAAAGCAGAGTATAGGGAGTTAGGAGATAAATTAAAAAACAGGACCTCAAAGGTAGTAATCTCAGGATTGCTACCAGTGCCACGTGCTAGTCAGAGTAGAAATAGAAGGATACTTCAGATGAATACGTGGCTAGAGGAATGGTGCCAGGGGGAGGGACTCAAGTTCCTGGGACATTGGAACCGGTTCTGGGGGAGGTGGGACCAGTTCAAACCGGACGGTTTGCACCTGGGCAGGGCTGGAACCAATTTCCTAGGGGGAGTGTTTGCTAGTGCTGTGGGGGAGGGTTTAAACTAAAATGGCAGGGGGTTGGGAACCTGAGCAGGGAGACAGAGGAAAGGGAAACAAGGATAAAAGCAAAAGATAGGAAGGAGAAAAACAAAAGAGGCAGTCAGAGAAATCAACGGTTTAAATCAAACATGGCCGCAGTAAATAATAATTCTAATCGGTCTAATAGCGTTAAAAAAACAAGCCTGAAGGCTTTGTGTCTTAATGCGAGGAGCATTTGTAATAAGGTGGATGAATTGGCTGCGCAAATAGAAGTAAACAAATATGATTTGGTTGGGATTACGGAAACGTGGCTCAAGGAAGACCAGGACTGGGAACTCAACATCCAGGGGTATTCGATATTCTGGAAAGATAGGCAAAAAGGAAAGGGAGGTGGGGTAGCATTACTGGTTAAAGAAGGGATTAACACAATTGTAATGAAGGATATTAGCTCTGATGAGGTGGAATCTGTATGGGTAGAATTGAGAAATAATAGGAACATAGAAGCAGGAGTAGGCCATTCAGCCCTTCGAGCCTGCTCCGCCATTCAACGAGATCATGGCTGATCATCCAAACCCTAGCACCCGGTCCCTACACCGACAGCCATCCCACCCAAGCCCTATCCCCGTAACCCCACGTATTTAATCCCCCCTAACACTAAGGGTCAATTTTTATCATGGCCAATCAACCTAACCTGCACATCTTTGGACTGTGGGAGGAAACCAGAGCACCCGAAGAAAACCCACACAAACATGGGGAGAATGTGCAAACTCCACACAGACAGTCACCCGAGGCCCGGATTTGAACCCGGGTCCCTGGCGCTGTGAGGCAACAGTGCTAACCACTATGCCACCGTGCTGCCCTAATACTAAGGGGGGAAAAACGTTAGTGGGAGTGGTTTATAGACCTCCAAACAGTAAGTCGGAGGTTGGGGATGGCATTAAAAGAGAAATTAAAGAAGCGTGCAATAAGGGCACAGCAGTCATCATGGGTGACTTTAATCTACATATAGATTGGGCCAACCAAATGAGTAACAATACTGTGGAGGAGGAATTCCTGGAGTGTTTACGGGATGGTTTCCTGGACCAATATGTCGAGGAACCAACCAGAGATCAGGCCATCTTAGTCTGGGTATTATGTAACGAGAAAGGATTAATTAGCAATCTTGTTGTAAGAGGCCCCTTGGGTCGGAGCGATCATAATATGATCGAATTCTTCATTAAGATGGAGAATGAAGTAGTTGACTCGGAGACTAGGGTCCTCAACTTAAATAAAGGAAACTATGATGGTCTGAGGAGCGAGTTGGGTAGGATTGATTGGGGAATGGCACTCAAAGGGTTGACGGTGGATAGGCAATGGCAAACATTCAAAGACCGAATGGATGAACTACAGAATTTGTTCATCCCAGTTTGGCATAAAAATAAAACAAAAAAGGTGACCCAACCATGGCTAACAAGGGAAATTAGGGATAGCATAAGGTCCAAGGAGAGGGCATATAAATAGGCCAGAAAAAGCAATAATCCTGAGGATTGGGAGCAGTTTAGGATTCAACAAAGGAGGACAAAGGGATTAATTAAGAAAGGGAAAATAGAATATGAGAGTAAGCTTGCAGAGAACATAAAAACTGACTGTAAAAGCTTTTAAAGATATGTGAAGAGAAAAAGATTGGTGAAGTCAAGCGTAGGTCCCTTGCAGTCAGAATCAGGGGAATTTTTAATGGGGAACAAAGAAATGGCGGACTAACTAAATACATATTTTGGTTCTGTCTTCACAAAGGAGGACACAAATAACCTCCCAGAGGTGCCGGGGAACATAGGGTCTGATGAAAGGGTGGAACTGAAAGAAATCCGTATTTGTAGGGAAATGGTGTTAGGAAAATTGATGGGACTGAAGGCCGATAAATCCCCAGGGCCTGATAATCTACATCCCAGGGTACTAGAGGAAGTGGCCCTAGAAATAGTAGATGCATTGCTGGTCATCTTCCAGAACTCGATAGACTCTGGAACGGTACCCATGGATTGGTGGGTAGCTAATGTTACCCCACTATTCAAAAAAGGTGGGAGAGAAAAGGCGGGGAATTATAGACCGGTAAGCTTGACATCGGTAGTGGGGAAAATGCTAGAGTCCATTATAAAAGATGTAATAGCAGAGCACTTGGAAAGCAGTGACTGGATCGGACAAAGTCAACATGGATTTACAAAAGGTAAATCATGCTTGACTAATCTACTGGAATTTTTTGAGGATGTAACTGGTAAAATAGATAAGGGAGAACCAGTGGATGTGGTGTATTTGGGCTTTCAGAAGGCTTTCGATAAGGTCCCGCATAAGAGATTAGCGTGCAAAATTAAGGCACATGGGATTGGGGGCAAGGTATTGACTTGGATAGAGAACTGGTTGGCGGACATAAAGCAAATAGTTGGAATAAACTGGTCATTTTCTGAGTGGCAGGCAGTGACTAGTGGGGTACCGCAAGGATTGGTCCTAGGACCCCAGCTGTTCACAATATATATTAATGATCTGGCCGAGGGAATTGGATGTAATATCTCCAAATTTGCAGACGACACAAAGCTGGGTGGGAGGGTATGCTGTGAGGAGGATGTCGTGAAACTCCAGCATGATTTGGACAGGTTGGGTGATTGGGCAGAAACATGGCAAATGCACTATAATGTGGATAAATGTGAGGTTATCCACTTTGGTGGCAAAAACAGGAAGGCAGATTATTAGTTGAATGGTAATAGATTGGGAGAAGGGGAAGTGCAAAGAGACCTGGGTGTTCTTGTACACCAGTCGCTGAAGGTAAGCATGCAGGTGCAGCAGGCAGTTAAGAAGGCAAATGGTATGTTGGCCTTCGTAGCAAGTGGGTTCGAGTACAAGAACAAGGATGTCTTGCTGCAGTTGTACAGGGCCTTGGTGAGACCACACCTTGAGTATTGTGTGCAGTTTGGTCGCCTTACCTGAGGAAGGACGTTCATGCCATGGAAGGAGTGCAGCGAAGATTCACCAGGCTGATACCTGGGATGGCAGGAATGATGTATGAGGCGAGATTGTGTCAATTGGGCTTATACTCACTGGAGTTTAGAAGATTGAGAGGGGATCTCATCGAAACCTATAAAATTCTGTCAGGCCTGGACAGACTAGACGCAGGAAGGATGTTTCTGATGGCCGGGGAGTCCAGAACCAGGGGTCATAGTCTAAGGAAAAGGGGTAAGCCATTTAGGACTGAAGTGAGGAGGAATTTCTTCACCCAGAGAGTGGTGAACCAGTGGAATTCTCTGCCACAGAGGGCGGTGGAGGACAGTTCATTAAGTATATTCAAGAAAGAGTTGGGTAAAGGCAGGAAGGTAGTGCAGGAGTCACCTGCGGTCATCTCCCTCCAAAACAGGTTTACCGTTTTGGGTACTGTTGGGGGAGATGACTTATCAGGGGAAGGCACCAGCAGCCAGGTTCAGGGCACCATGACTGGCTCTGCTGCACAGAAGGGCGGGAAAAAAGAGGGATAGGGCTATACTGATAGGGGATTCAATTGTAAGGGGGATAGATAGGAGTTTCTGTGGCCGAGACCGAGACTCCAAGATGGTATGTTGCCTCCCTGGTGCAAGGGTCAAGGATGTCTCGGAGCGGGTGCAGAGCATTCTGAAGGGGGAGGGGGATCAGCCAGTTGTCGTGGTACATGTAGGTACCAACGATGTAGGTAAAAAGAGGGAGGAGGTCCTACAAGCTGAATTTAGGGAGTTAGGAGCTAAATTGAAAAGTAGGACCTCAAAGGTAGTAATCTCTGGATTGCTACCAGTGCCACGAGCTAATAAGTTTAGAGAGAGTAAGATAGATAAGCTAAATACGTGGCTTGAGCAGTGGTGCAAGGGAGAGGGATTTAAATTCTTGAGGCATTGGAACCAGTTCTTGGGGAGGAGTGACCTGTACCAAGGGGACGGTCTACACCTGAACTGTGAGGGAGCCGATGTCCTCGGGGTAATATTTTCTAGGGCGGTTCGGGAGGATTTAAACTAATTTGGCAGGGGGATGGGAACCTAGGTAGTGGAAAAGAGGGAAGTCATATGAAGTTAGAAATAGATGGTAGAAAGGTGAGAAGCAATAAGCAAAGGAGAGAAACACAAAGGGCCAAACTAATTCATAATGAGAGTGTGAAAAAAGCAAGCCTGAAGGCTTTGTATCTTAATGCTAGAAGCATTAGGAACAAGGTGGATGAATTAGTTGTGGAAATAGAGGTAAACAAGTATGATTTGATTGGGATTACAGAAACGTGGCTGCAGGGTGGGCAAGGCTGGGAACTTAACATCCAGGGATATACAATATTTAGGAAGGATCGGCAAAAAGGTAGGGGAGGTGGGGTAGCATTGCTGGTAAAGGAGGGGATTAATGCAATGGAAAGGAAGGATATTAACTCGGATGAAACGGAATCTGTATGGGTAGAAATGAGAAATAGCAAGGGGAGGAAAACGTTAGTGGGTGTGATATATAGGCCTCCAAATAGTAATATGGAGGTGAGGGAAGGCATAAAAAGGGAAATTAGAGAAGCGTGCGATAAGAGCACAGCTGTCATCATGGGTGACTTTAATTTACATATTGATTGGACTACCCAAATTAGTAAAAATTCTGAGGAGGAGGAATTCCTGGAATGTTTTCGGGACGGTTATCTGGACCAATATGTCGAGGAGCCGACTCGAGATCAGGCCATTTTAGACTGGGTATTGTGCAATGAGAAGGGACTTATCAGCAATCTTCTTGTACGAGGCCCCTTGGGTCAGAGCGATCATAATATGATCGAGCTCTCAGTCGAGATGGAGAGTGAGGAAATTGAATCAGAGACTAAGGTCCAGAACTTAAATAAAGGGAATTACGAGGGTATGAGACGGGAATTGGGTAAGATTGATTGGGTGGTGTTTCTGGGGGGATTGACAGTGGATAGACAATGGCAAGCATTCAAAGATAGAATGGAAGAATTCCAGAACATGTTTATACCGGTTTGGCATAAAAATAAACCTAAAAAGGTGACTCAACCGTGGATAACGAGGGAAATTAGGGACAGCATAAAATAAAAAAAAAGGGCATATCAACTGGCAAAAAAAAGCACCAGACCGGAAGATTGGGGGCAGTACAGGATACAGCAAAAGAGGACAAAGGGATTAATCAGGAAGGGGAAAATAGAATACGAAAGTAAACTTGCAGCAAACATAAAGACAGACTGCAAAAGCTTTTATCGGTATATCAGGAGGAAAAGACTGGTAAAATCCCAAGTCGGTCCCTTGCAGTCCGATTCGGGAGAATATATAATGGAGAATAAGGAAATGGCAGACCAATTAAACTCATACTTTGGTTCTGTATTCACAAAGGAGGAAACAAATAACCTCCCAGGAATATCGACAAACATAGGGACTAATGAGAGGGAGGAGCTGACAGAAATTAGTGTCTCTAGGGATATGGTGTTGGGTAAGTTGAGGGGACTGAAGGCCGACAAATCCCCGGGGCCTGATAAACTACATCCTAGGGTACTTAAGGAGGTGGCCCTGGAGATAGCAGATGCTCTAAGGATCATCTTCCGGAACTCCATTGACTCGGGAACAGTACCCGTGGATTGGAGGGTAGCTAATGTTACCCCAATATTTAAAAAGGGGGGTAGAGAGAAAGCAGGGAATTATAGACCAGTAAGCCTTACATCGGTTGTGGGCAAAATGCTAGAGTCCATTATTAAGGATAAAATAGCGGAGCACTTGACAAATGGGGAAAGGATCGGACAGAGTCAACATGGATTTACAAAGGGTAAATCGTGTTTGACTAATCTGCTGGAATTTTTTGAGGAAGTAACTGGTAAAATAGATGGGGGAGAGCCAGTGGATGTGGTGTACCTTGACTTCCAGAAAGCCTTCGATAAGGTTCCACACAAAAGATTATCATGCAAAATTAAGGCTCATGGGATTGGGGGCAAAGTATTAACGTGGATAGAGAACTGGCTGGCGGATAGAAAACAGAGAGTTGGAATAAACGGCTCGTTTTCGGAGTGGCAGGCAGTGACCAGCGGGGTGCCGCAAGGATCTGTCCTGGGACCCCAGCTGTTCACAATATATATAAATGATCTGGATCAGGGAATTGGATGCAATATTTCCAAATTCGCCGACGACACTAAACTAGGAGGAGGGGTGGGCTCTGATGAGGATGTCAGGAGGCTACAGTGCGATTTGGACAGGTTGGGGGAATGGGCGGATACGTGGCAGATGCACTGTAATGTGGATAAATGCAAGGTTATCCACTTTGGGGGTAAAAACAGGAGGGTAGATTATTATCTAAATGGCAATAGATTGGGAGATGGGGAAGTGCAGAGGGACCTGGGTGTTCTTGTGCACCAGTCACTGAAGGAGAGCATGCAGGTGCAACAGGCGATTAAGAAGGCAAATGGTATGTTGGCCTTCATATGAAGGGGGTTCGAGTATAGGAAAAGGGATACCTTACTACAGCTGTACAAGGTGCTGGTGAGACCGCATCTGGAGTATTGTGTACAGTTTTGGTCGCCCCATCTGCGGAAGGATGTTCTTGCCATGGAAAGAGTGCAGCGGCGATTCACCAGGCTGATACCTGGAATGGCGGGAATGACCTACGAGGAGAGATTGAATAGTTTGGGCTTGTACTCACTGGAGTTTAGAAGATTGAGAGGGGATCTCATCGAAACATATAAAATTATGGCAGGCCTGGACAGGCTGAATTCAGAGAGAATGCTTCCAATGGCAGGGGAGCACAGAACCAGGGGCCACAGTCTAAAAATAGCGGGCAAATCATTTAAAACAGAGATGAGGAAGAATTTCTTCACTCAAAGAGTGGTGAGCCTGTGGAATTCCCTGCCACAGAGGGCTGTGAAGGCTAATTCAATAAATATTTTCAAGAGAGAATTGGATATATTTCTGAAGGCTAAGGGGATTAAGGGTTACGGAGAAAAGGCGGGGACGGGGTACTGAACTGGTAAGATCAGCTATGATCTCAGACGAAGATCAGCCATGATCTCATTGAATGGCGGAGCAGGCTCGAAGGGCCGAATGGCCTACTCCTGTTCCTATCTCTATGTTTCTATATATTTCTTAAGGCTAAAGGGATCAAGGGATATGGGGAGAAGGCAGGGACCGGGTACTGAATTTGGATGATCAGCCATGATCTCATTGAATGGCGGAGCAGGCTCGAAGAGCCGAATGGCCTACTCCTGCTCCTATCTTCTATGTTTCTATGTTCTAATGCTTATACCTCTGGGATGTGAGTGTGGGTTTTTGTCTGCAATATTCAGTTTGTGCCACGTGTGTGTGATTTACTCTCTACCTCTCTCTGTCTGGGATGTGAGTGTGGGTTTTTCTTTGTAACAGTCAGTGTCTAGTATGTGAATATGGGCTTTATTTTGAACCTGTTGTTTTCCGGTATGTGTGGCTATGCTGTATTATGTATCTGTCAGTTTCTGTTATATGATTGAGGATTTTACTCTATTCATGACTGTCTCTGGTATATGAGTCTTGGTTTTTCTCTGTCCCTATTCACAGGGATTTGAGTGAATCACAGAAAGTTAGCATGCAGGTACAATTAGAATGGTAAAAGGAATGTTTGCATTTATTGCAATGCGGTTGCAGTAAAAGTATAAGTATGTGTTGCTGCAATTTTATAGGCCTTTGGTTATACCATAACTGGAGCACTTTGCATATTTTGGTCTCCTTATCTAAGGCAGGGTTTACATGCTCTAGATGGGGTGTATCAAGTGTTCACGAGATTGAATCCTAGGCTGTTCTATGAGGAGAGATTGATTATAATGGGCATATATTCTGTGGAGTTTAGAAGAATGAGAGGGGATCTCATTGAATCATTTCAAATTATAGAGTGTTTGACAGGGGTAAATGCTGCGGGGCTGTTTCCCCTGGCAGGAGAGTCCAGAACCAGAAGTCATAGACTCGTGACAAGGCATTGGACAATTAGGAATGAGTTGATGAGAAATGTATCCACTCAGAAGGTAGTGAATCTTTGGAATTCTCCACTGCATGGGGCTGTGGATGCTCAGTCAATGAGTGTATTCAAGACTGAGATCATAGATTTTTGGGCACTTAGGGAATCAAGGGATTTAGGGAGAGGGTGGGAAATTGGAGTTGTGGCAGAAGTTCAGCCATGATCTTATTGAATGGCAGAGCAGGCTTGAGGGGCTTTATAACTATTTCTTATTTTCTTACAGCTGACTGTCTCTTGGATGTTAATCTGGATTTTATTCTGTATCTGACAGTCTCTTGAATGTGAGTGTTGTGTTATTTCACTATCTTCAGTTTCTGGCATGCAAATTTTGCATTTATTTTGCACCTGTGATCTTCTGATATGTGAGTTTTACTCTGTATCTGACAGTCTCTGGTATGTGAGTGTGAGTTTCATTCTGTGTCTGACAGTCTCTGGTATGTGAGTATGAGTTTCATTCTGTATCTGACAGTCTCTGGTATGTGAGTGTGAGTTTTACTCAGTATCTGACACTCTCTGGTATATGAGTGTGAGTTTCACTCTGTATCTGACAGTCTCTGATATGTGAGTGTGAGTTTCACTCTGTATCTGACAGTCTCGGGTATATGAGTGTGAGTTTTACTCTGTATCTGACAGTCTCTGATATGTGAGTGTGAGTTTTATGCTGTACCTTTCAATCTCTGTTGTTGGAGTAAGGGTTTTGTTCAGTACCTGTCAGTTTCTGGGATGGGAGTGTGGAATTTATTCTGCATCTGTAAGTTACTGGTTTGTGAGTAATGGCATTAATCTCTAGCTGTTATTCTCTGGTACCTGAGATTTGTTGTCCCATTTATCGTTCAGAGTCTATAATTTGGATGTGGGCTTTATTCCGTATTTGGCAGTCTCTGGGATTTTATTCTTTATCTGTCAGCTTCTGTTGTGTGAGTGTGTGTTTCACTCTGTACCCTTCTGCCTCTTGTATGTGAGTGTGGTGTGATCTCTGTAAATGTCAGTTTCAAGTACGTGAGTGGGGATTTATGCTGTATCTGTCAGTTTCTATTATATGAGTAAGGTTTTAATCAGTCGCTGTCTGTTTCTTGTATG
The DNA here is from genome assembly GCF_052327205.1 of Somniosus microcephalus. Lineage (NCBI taxonomy): Eukaryota > Metazoa > Chordata > Chondrichthyes > Squaliformes > Somniosidae > Somniosus > Somniosus microcephalus. The sequence goes on along the minus strand of NW_028225233.1, from coordinate 387,035 downwards.
GGAGTGTGGACTTTAGTCTGTCTCTTCCCGTCTAATCTTGTGTGTGTGTGGGTTTCACCCTGCACCGGTCACTCCCTGGGATGTGAGTGCAAGTTTCACCCTGTATCTGTCAGCCTCTTTTAATTGTGTTTTGATTTTATCTATATCTGTGAATCTGGTCTGTGAATGTGGGTTTTACTCTATAGCATTCTGTCTCTAGGATGTGTGTGTGGATTTTACTCCAACTCAGTTTCTAGAATATGGATGTAGTCTTTTGTCTGTACCTGTCAGTTTCTGGTGTGGTTGTAGATTTTACTTTGTACCTGTCTGTCTCTGCTTTGTGAGTGTGGGCTTTATTCTGTCGCTGTCATTTCTGCTACTGGTTGTGAGTGTGGGATTGATTCTGTATCTCTTATACTGGTAATGTATGTGAGTGTGAGAATTATTATGTAATTGACAGTCTCTTGTATTGTACTATTCTTGCTCTGTGTAACTATTGGATTCCATTCCTTCGCCACCTTGTGTAGGCCAATGCTCGTTTGAGATTATCTGTGACTGTCTCAGGAGGAGGTTTGTTTCAGTCCATTACCACCGACTCTCTGGTCTTGTATTTTAGTTATTCGGGTTGACTGTCCGTGTACAGCCAGCAGCGAGGACTGACACCATATCAGTGTCTATCTGTTCGTATATGTAAGGGAATGAAAATGGATATGCCTATCAGTGCAATCTGTTTGGGCTTTGAAACAGCATCTTATTCAACTACTGCAAGTTACTGTGAGATTCATAATGTAACACTGGAAATTCGGATCGCTGTGGGGCTGACTGCTTCTGCTGCCTGTTATAATAGGATTGAGGCCAGTTCTGTGTCTCTGCGCTCTGTGAGTGATAGTCTACATACTGTGTGTGCGATGGAGCTGCCTGAATAGTTAACAGAATGTCTCAGAGCCCGGATACTGATATATCTGAGGGAGCAACAATGTATCTCTCGATCACCAGCAACACGGTTCTGGAGAACTCAATGCACCCAAAGGAAATAACCGATTTTTGAATTGTGTAATTTCTCATTTCTCACGTGCTGCCTGCAATCGATGCACGTTGTGAATCTCCGCACATCCTCACCGTCAGGCTTTTTCCCTGTTCACTGAACAATAATAACAGAAACGGTGAGATTGGAACTGAATCAGGAACATTCACTACTGATCTGGAGAAAGCAGCAATGATTTGAAAGAGCGAGGTGATTTACTTTCTAAGTTATCTTACACTGTACACACACAGCCCGAGAATGGCCTCTCCCTTCCCCCACTCACTCCATGTTCCGGAACTAGTTCCTGTTCCAATCTGTCTCTTACAAACAATCCCCAGCTTCCGATGAACTTACCCCGACTCAAAGCCCATCTGCGGACACAGTCTCAATGCGATGTGCTGCTGTGAGGAGGCTGCTGTTTGCTCCCTTACTCAGGCCCGTGATATCTCCGCTCCCTGATGTGTTCAGCGATCATCAGCCGAGCACAGAGGAAACGGCCCCCGCTGGCAGAGCTGGGGGAGGGGAGTTCATGTGGTCCCTTCCTGTCACTTTAAACACTGTGGGGGAGAGGGGGAGGTGCAGGAAACTATTTTAATGCTGAAGCATGAAAGCTGGAGGCGGAGCTGAAGCTCAGAGGACGCTGTCTCTGCTCTGTCTGTCACTCTGATTCTGTCTCGTCCCAGCCTCTCTCACACTCTGCCTTTCTCAACCAGATCCGGGCTGGCTTCATAAATTCATCAGGACGGCGAGAGTTTATCATTCAGTTGATATTCCTGTAAAGAATTGTTCGGCCTGGAGGAGGTAAAGGAGGCGAAGGACTGGGAAAAGTCGGAGCCAAGCGCCACCGAAAAGTGACAACATCCAGGCACAAAACAAAGGCTCTTCTCAGAGCCACCCACCGCCTCACAGAGAGAGCAGCGCCCTGGGACCGGGAGCGGGGATATATTGGGGTGGGGAATAGCTTCAGAATTATAAGGATTATTATGGGGTTACAAGTGACTCTTTGGGCCGGACCCTGTATTCTCCCCTCACAGTGAAATGCTCTTTTAGTCTTCCTGGGTGTCCATGCGCTCAGTGTTCTCATAGAGTCATAGTGTCATAGAGTTTTACAGCACAGAAAGAGGCCCTTCGGCCCATCGTGTCTGCGCCGCCCATCCATCCCTGTCCAGTCTAATCCCATTTTCCAGCATTTGGTCCATAGCCTTGTATGTAATGGCATTTCAAGTGCTCATCCAAATGCTTCTTGAATGTTGTGAGGGTTCCTGCCTCCACCACCCTTTCAGGCATTGAGTTCCACATTCCAACCACCCTCTGGGTGAAAAAGTTCCTCCTCAAATCCCCTCTAAATCTCCTGCCCCTTACCCTGAATCTATGCCCCCTTGTTATTGACCCCCCCACTAAGGGGAAAAGTTCCTCTTTATCTACCCTATCTATGCCCCTCATTATTTTGTACACCTCAATCAGGTCCCCCCTCAGCCTTCTCTGCTCCAAGGAAAACAACTCCAGCCTGTCCAGCCTCTCTTCATAGCTGAGGCGCTCCATCCCAGGTAACATCCTGGTGAATCTTCTCTGCACCCTCTCCAAAGCAATCACATCCTTCCTATAGTGAGGCGACCAGAACTGCACACAGTACTCCAGCTGTGGCCTCACCAGCGTTTTGTACAGCTCCATCATAACCTCCCTGCTCTTATATTCTATGCCTCGGCTAATGAAGGCAAGTATCCCATATGCCTTTTTAACCACCTTATCTACCTGCTCCGCTGCCTTCAGGGATCTATGTACATGTACACCAAGGTCCCTCTGACCCTCTGTACTTCCTAGGGTCCTACCACTCATTGTGTATTCCTTTCCCTTATTTGTCCGTCCAAAATGCATCACCTCGCACTTTTCAGGGTTAAATTCCATTTGCCACTTTTCCGCCCATCTGACTAACCCGTTTATATCGTCCTGTAGCCGGAGGCTTTCCTCCTCGCAATTTACCACCCCACCAATTTTCGTGTCATTTGCGAACTTACTGATCATACCTTTTACATTCTCATCCAAATCATTTATGTAGATCACAAACAATAAGGGACCCAGCACCGATCCCTGAGGTACCCCACTGGACACAGGCTTCCAGTCACAAAAGCAACCTTCGACCATCACCCTCTGCCTCCTGCCACTCAGCCAGTTTAGGATCCAACGCGCCAAGGCACCCTGGATCCCATGGGCTCTTACCTTCTTGACCAGTCTCCTATGCGGGACTTTGTCAAAAGCTTTACTGAAGTCCATGTACACCACATCCACAGCATTTCCCTCATCCACCCCACTAGTCACCCCCTCGAAAAATTCGATCAGATTTGTTAGACATGATTTACCCTTGAGAAAGCCATGCTGACTATCCCCGATTAATCCTTGCCTCTCCAAATGGAGATTAATTTTGTCCCTCAGAATTTTTTCCAATAATTTCCCCACCACAGATGTTAGACTCACTGGCCTGTAATTCCCTGGTTTATCCCTGCTACCCTTCTTGAATAATGGTACTACGTTAGCTGTTCTCCAGTCCTCTGGTACATCCCCTGTGGCCAGAGAGGTTCTGAAAATTAGTGTCAGAGCCCCTGCAATCTCCTCCCTTGCCTCCCACAGCAGCCTGGGATACATCTCGTCCGGGCCTGGGTATTTATCCACTTTTTGGCCCGCTAAAACCGCTAGCACCTCCTCCCTCTCGATGCTAATATGTTCAAGTATGTCACAGTCCCCTTGCCCGATTTCTATGTCTGCATCGTCTTTCTCCATAGTGAACACAGATGCAAAAAATTCATTTAAAACCCCGCCTACATCCTCTGGCTCTACACACAGATTGCCACTTTGGTCCCTAATGGGCCCTACCCTTTCCCTGGTTATCCTCTTGCCCTTAATATACTTATAAAACATCTTAGGATTTTCCTTTATTTTGCTCGCCAGTGTTATTTCATGGCCCCTCCTCGCCCTCCTAATTTCTTTTTTAAGTATGCCCCTGCACTTTTTATACTCCTCTCGGGCTTCTTCCGTCTTTAGTCTTTTGTAACTGCCAAAAGCCTCCCTCTTATTTCTAATGCATTTTTGTATATCCCTTGTCATCCAAGGTTCCCTTTGCTTGTTGGTCCCACCCTTGACCTTTACAGGAACATGTTGGCGTTGTACTCTCTCTATTTCCCTTCTGAAAGTCTCCCACTGTTTTGATGTGGATTTTCCTATAAGCAGCTGCTCCCAGTCCACTTTGGCCAGATCCTGCCTTATCATATTAAAATCGGCCTTCCCCCAATTTAGAACCCTTATTTCCGGGCCGTCTTTGTCTTTTTCCATGACCACCTTAAATCTCACCGAATTATGGTCACTGTCGCCAAAATGCTCTCCTACTGACACTTCCACCACTTGCCCGGCTACATTCCCCAGAATTAGGTCCAGTACCGCCCCCTCTCTTGTAGGACTTTCTACATGTTGGCTCAAAAAGCTCTCCTGGATGCACTTTAAGAATTCTGCACCCTCTAAGCCTTTCACACTCTGACTGTCCCAATTTATATTGGGGAAGTTGAAATCCACCACTATTATTACCCTATTATTTTCGCACTTCTCGGAGATTTGCCTACATAACTGTTCCTCTATCTCCCCCTGACTGTTTGGGGGCCTATAGTACACTCCCAGCAAAGTGCTTGCCCCCTTTTTGTTTTTAAGTTCTACCCATATGGCCTCATTAGAGGAACCCGCTAATATATCATCCCTCCTTACAGCAGTAATTGACTCCTTAATTAATATTGCAACACCCCCTCCCCTTTTACACCCCCCTCTGTCTCGCCTGTAGATTCTATACCCCGGAATATTGAGCTGCCAGTCCTGACCCTCCCTCAACCATGTCTCCGTGATAGCAACAATATCGTACTCCCATGTGTTCAACAACAACTTCAGTTCATCCACCTTATTTGCAAGACTCCTTGCATTAAAATAAATGCCTTCCAGCCCTGCCATATTCTCTTTTGCCTTCACATATTTGCTCTGCCTTCCCAGCTGACTTGTTTTTCCCTCTGTATTTGGCCGTAAATCACCCCCTACTATAGCTCCACTCTGTACCCCAACCCCCTGCCAAGTTAGTTTGGCTGTTTCCATTCAGCTTTTATATATCAGACAGATGGTGTGATGGGGAACCGGAGCTTTCCACCTCACAATAGGTTAAACCGAGCTGCTGTGACAATAGGCCAACTTGTGAGATTATTCTCCTTCTGAAGTTTGCTTCCTGCACAGATACTGTCGAGGATTGTGGAATTCAAGGGTTGAAGTAAAGTCATTGGATGGACTGTAATGTCTCCAGTTCTAACTGTCGGAACCCGCTGTAACCTGAGGCTACTTCGGATTGGTCGCTTGATTGGAATCCCATTTCCATAACAGAATTAACTATTGGCCTCAATTGATCAATTTTAAAATTAAGTTTGAAACATTCCACCACATTCAAAAAAGAAAGATTTTATTTATAATTGTTAAATTCGACAGAGACAGACATTAAATTGGGGCAGTTTCACTAATTTTCTGCTAATTTCCTCACCAGATTGACAGGACTTTGGCCGGAATGAATAAACTGACGAAATCAGTGCATTAAACTGGTGGCTCCTTCAGAGAGGCTGTGGGTGGCTCTTAAAGCAGCCGTTGTGATTTCCATATTTCTGTCAGTAAATTGTAGAGTTTTACTTGGAGCTGGCGTTCTTGGCCAGCTCCCCAGCCAACACCAGACTCACGGCGGTCTGGATGTGTGGACACAATCCGCACTCTCCAAACTATTAGACGTCTTTGCCATCTACTGGCTAAAAGCGAGTGCTGCAACAAGAGACAATGATTCAGCAGAAACCATTTTGATTTCGACAGATACCTCAGCACCGTGTTTATGTTCCGCTTAAAACCATTGACAAGTAGTTTATTGGTCTAGCTGAAAACTCCAAACAACCATTAAAAGCAGATGGACGCGCTCATCCAATTCTAGTGTGAACAGTGTGGTTGATCATTGAGTGTGGGATAGACACTCCCTCTGTCACTCTGGTACTTTGTGCCAATGTGGGATTCACTGCTGAATATGGGACAGATACTGTATCTGTCACCCTCTGCATTGTCAGTGGCAGATTGGCTGGCGAAAAACGATAGATACTGTATCTGACAATGTCTAGTACAATGTGACATTTTTAAGTTGTCTGGTGAGGCTACACTAGATACTTTATCGGTCACTCTCTGGTAATGTGTCAGTGTGGGATTAAGAACATAAGAACATAAGAAATAGGAGCAGGAGTAGGCCAATCGGCCCCTCGAGCCTGCTCCGCCATTCAATAAGATCATGGCTGATCTGATCCTAACCGCCAATCCACTATCACAGAACCATCTCCTGAATCTAACAGAATTAGACACACAAAATAGGAGCAGGATCAGGCTACACGGTCCCTGGGCCCGCTCCGCTGCCCACAGGGCCATAACCGATCCGAACCTAGACTCATGTCCAAATTCCTGCCCGCTCCCCGTAACGCTTAATTCCCTTTACTTCTAGGAAACTGTCTATTTCTGTTTTAAATTTATGTAATGATGTAGCTTCTACAGCTTTTTGGGGCAGCATATTCCATGGACCTACCACACTCTGAGTGAAGTAGTTCCTCCTCATCTCAGTTTTGAAAGAGCAGCCCCTTATTCTAAGACTATGCCCCCTAGTTCTAGTTTCACCCATCATCGGGAACATCTTCCCTGCATCCACCCGATCCGACCCCTTAACAATCTTATATGTTTCAATAAGATCGCCTCTCATTGTTCTGAACTCCAATGAGTAGAGTCCCAATCTACTCAACCTCTCCTCATATGTCCATCCCCTCATCCCCGGGATTAACCGAGTGAACCTTCTTTGTACTGACTCGAGAGCAAGTATGTCTTTTCTTAAGTATGGACACCTAAACTGTACGCAGTATTCCAGGTGCGGCCTCACCAATACCTTGTACAACTGAAGCAATACCTCCCTATTTTTATATTCTATCCCCCTAGCAATGAAAGCCAACATTCCATTGGCCTTCTTAATCACTTGCTGCACCTGCATACTAACCTTTTGAGTTTCGTGCACCAGGACCCCCAGATCCCTTTGTACTTCAGTACTTTCCAGTTTCTTGCCATTAAGATAATAACTTGCTCTACGATTTTTCCTGCCAAAGTGCATAACCTCACACTTTCCAATATTGTATTCCATGTCTGCCAAATCTCTGCCCACTTACTTAGCCTGTCGATGTCCCCTTGCAGGTTTTTCATGTCCTCCTCACTCACTACTTTCCCTCCCATCTTAGTATCATCTGCAAACTTTGATATGTTACACTCGGTCCCCTCCTCCAAATCGTTAATATAGATTGTAAAGAGTTGGGGACCCAGCACTGACCCCTGCGGAACACCACTACTTACTGATTGCCAGTCTGAGAATGAACCATTTATCCCAACTCTCTGCCTTCTGTTAGATAGCCAATCCTCTATCCATGCCAGAATACTACCCCAATCCCGTGATTTTTTATCTTAAGCAATAATCTTTTGTGTGGCACCTTGTCAAATGCCCTTTGGAAGTCTAAATACACTACGTCCACTGGTTCCCCTTTATCCACCCTATACGTTACTTCCTCAAAGAACTCCAGCAAATTTGTCAAACATGACTTCCCCTTCATAAAACCATGCTGACTTTGCCCTATTAAATTATGATTATCCAAATGTCCTGTTACTGTCTCCTTAATAATGGACTCCAAAATTTTACCTACCACAGATGTTAGGCTAACCGGTCTATAGTTTCCAGCCTTCTGTCTACTGCCCTTTTTAAATAAGGGTGCTACATTAGCAGTTTTCCAGTCTGCCGGGACCTTTGCCGAGTCCAGGGAGTTTTGGAAAATTATTACCAAGTGAGTATTGGAAAAGCACGACCACTCACAAGTACTGCTTTTGAGTGAGGGGATATTCGTTCATACAGGATACCAATTGTATGTTACTCTGTTACTGTGTGGCAGCATTTGATTGTCAGGTGAGTGGTGGATAGCTAACTTAATGGGCAAATCTGTGAATTTCAAAGTAGAATTTAAGATTTAACATGTTAATTTAGATCTGAGATTGGTTGGAATCATACCTAGCACAAAGGAAGTTGGCTGTGGTTGTTGGAGTTAATTCGTCTCAATCACATGACATCACTGCAGGAGTTCCTCAGGGCAGTGTCCTATGCCCAACCATCTTCAGCTGTTTCATCAATGACCTTCCCTCCATCATAAGGTCAGAAGTGGGGATTGATATACCTATCAATTCAGTTCATGAAAAGCGACGAGTTAAGTTAGTAGCTATTGGTTTTTATTGGCTAAATAACAGAGCCCACCCTCGTGGGTGCTCGGATCCAACAAGGAGGAATACCAGCCAGTCGACCACCTTTATACCTGGGCAAGCAGGCGGAGCCATGGGGTGGAGTCAGCTGTGGTCAGCCCGGGTATAACAGCGTGACAAGAGCTGACCTTGTGTAGTGGTACAACAGCGTAAACAGTGATAACCATAGTGTAACGATGTAAACAGTGATAACCATAGTGTAACGATAGTGAACGATAAAGTGGTTTACCACAGGGATGTTCGCTGATGATTGCACATTGTTCAGCACCATTCGAGACTCATCAGATACTGACACAGTCCGTGTCCATATGCAGCAAGACCTGGACAACATTCAGACTTGGGCTGACAAGTGGCAAGTAACATTCGCACCACACAAGTGCCAGGCAATGACCATCTCCAACAAGCGAGACTCTAACCATCTCCCCTTGACATTCAATGGCATTACCATCACTGAATCCCCCACTATCAACATCGTGGGGGTTACCATTGATCAGAATCTGAACTGGACCAGCCATATAAATACTGTGGCTACAAGAGCAGGCCAGAGGCTGGGAATTCTGCGGCGACTGTCTCACCTCCTGACTCCCCAAAGCCTTTCCACCATCTACAAGGCACAAGTCAGGAGTGTGATGGAATACTCTCCACTTGCCTGGATGAGTGCAGCTCCAACAACACTCAAGAAGATCGACACCATTCAGGATAAAGCAGCCCGCTTGATTGGCACTCCATCCACCACCTTCAACATTCACTTCCTCCACCACTGGCGCACTGTGGCTGCCGTGTGTACCATCTACAAATGCACTGCAGCAACTCGCCAAAGCTCCTTCAACAGCACCTTCCAAACCCGCGACCTCTACCACTTAGAAGGACAAGGGCAGCAGATGCATGGGAACATCACCACCTACAAGCTCCCCTCCAAGCCACACACCATCCTGACTTGGACCTGTATCGTCGTTCCTTCACTGTTGCTGGGCCAAAATCCTGGAACTCCCTCCCTAACAGCATTGTGGGTGTACCTGCACCATATGGACTGCAGCGGTTCAAGAAGGCAGCTCACCACCATCTTCTCAAGGGCAATTAGGGATGGGCACTATATGCAGGCCTAGCCAGTCAGTGATGCCCACATCCCATCAATGAATTAAAAAAAGAATTGTTACCCATAGAACGGAACAGTAACCAGCCCTTTCCTAGATACAGTGGGCGGCTCTGAAAAGAGCCTTTGGGTTATTAGATTGAATCTTGTCCGCTTTACTTGCTCTTGGAGCTGGCAGTGCTGGTTTTCTTGGGCAGCAGCACAGCCTGGATATTAGGCAGCACCCCGCCCTGAGCGATGGTCACCTTTCCCAGCAGCTTATTGAGCTCCTCGTCATTGCGGATGGCCAGCTGCAGGTGTCTGGGGTTGATGCGGGTCTTCTTGTTGTCGCGGGCCGTGTTGCCGGCCAGCTCCAGGATTTCAGCGGTCAGATACTCGAGCACAGCAGCCATGTAGACCGGGGCTCTGGCACCCACACGCTCAGCGTAGTTGCCCTTTCGCAGGAGCCTGAGAATACGGCCCACAGGGAACTGCAGTCCGGCCCGGGAGGAACGGGACTTGGCCTTGGCCCGAGCTTTACCGCCGGTTTTTCTTCCTCCAGTCATTTCCACAATCAACACAGTCAGAGAAAGAATGAAAGTCTCCTCTGCTACTGCTCTTCTGCTCTCCTTTTACCTTCTTAAGGAACTCAGAGAGCGAAATTATGATTGGTTGCCTTGTATGAATTTCATTTGTGTCTTCCGTTGACCAACCCGCCAATCAATAAGGCAGAAATAACTGGCCTCAACAGTCAGACCGCCAACGTTTTTCTAAACCACCGAATTAAGTTAATAAATTCATTATTAGCCAAAGATTTCCGAACATTTTAAAATTATTTTTGTCTTATTCCATCACTCCCTTGCAAATTCCAGGCTGATACTGTTGTGTATGTACCTTTAAGAGAGAACTGTTTTACAGCTCCTGTATACTGTAGTACCGGCAGTGACCTCACCTGTATATAAAGCTGGAGCAGGCTTCTGTACTTCAGTCTTGAGACTACTCTACTCCAGTAAACACCTGTTGATTGTTAAGTTACAGCCTCCGTGTAGTTCTTGGGGAAACATCCTATTTAAAGAATCACGGATCTAACAGTGGCGACAAGGTTGATTCGAAACTGCCTGCAACTCTGCATTTCCCGTCGAGGACGGTGGAAGAAAGTCGAGGCCAGAAGCACGGGCGTCGGCCACAAGCAACCACCCAGTCATCCGGCAGCAAGTCAACATTGCAGGAGTGGCTGTTGAGAGCCGGGCTTGGTTCCCCAGCCACGACGATCCAGCAACAGACTGGCAACAGGTGCAGTGCACACCCTTCCCAGACAGCGGCGGCGGGAGCTGACCGACGGCGTAGAAAAGCCGAGCAGTGTCGATGGGGTAAGAGAGAGGGTGAAGTGCACAGGGCGCAGCCGGGGGTTAAATGACGAGCGGCGTCGAGGATAAATGAGCAGAGAGAGAGAGAGGGTAAAGCAGCAGCCGGGTTCAGGACCGAGCGACGGCAACGAGAAAGGCGCACAGGAGAAGGCGCAGAGCTCAGCCAGGGCTCAAGGGTTGAACCGCGTCCGTGGAGGGAAGAAGGGAGAGCGCGGGAGATGCCATTGAGCCATGGAGAAGAAGGGAGAGCACGGGAGACGCCATTTTTAGAAGCCGCAGCGGAGAAGAAGGGCGAGCGCGGGAAGGAAGGAAAGCGCGGGAGATGCCATTTTGTTCCAGCGGAGAAGAAGGGAGAGCATGGGAGATGCCATTTAGACAGTTAAAATACACCCAGGGATGGTGAAGAGTGGCAGTATCATGGCGTTCGACAATGAAGTCGAAGATTGGGCGACATATGTGGAACGCATTGAGGTGTACTGCAGGGCGAATGAAGTGCCAGATGCTAGGAAAGCATTGGTTTAGTTAAATTCCATGGGTGCAAAAGCTTATGGCTTACTGCGAAACCTGATAACCCCAGAGAAGCCCGTGGAGAAGAATTTTGAAAGCATAGTAGAAATCCTACAGGACCACTTAAGCCCCACACTGCTGCTGATAGCAGAAAGATTTAAGTTCCACAAAAGGAACCAGCATAAAGATGAAAGTAATGCTGAGTACTTAACGGAACTGCGCAAGTTATCGAAACACTACCAGTTTGTAGCGGGACTATCAGATATGTTAAGGGACAAGTTTGTGTGTGGGCTTCAAAGTGAAGTAACCCAGAAATGGCTTCTATCAGAAGAGGATCTTACACTGGACAAGGCTTTCAGCATGGCAGTATCACACGAAGCAGCCGCACGGGGCATTGCAGAGATACAACGGAGACCACAAGAATACGGCACCAATGAAATGTCATATGGAGCAGGGATGTGTTATCACTGCGGCAGAACGACACACGATCAGAAGGATTGTTGGTTCAAGGACCAAGTGTGCAGACAGTGTGGAAAGACAGGACACATAGCAAGAGTCTGCAGGTCAGGGAAGAAAACCAACAGCAGGAAATCTCCACAGGAGAAGTACAAAAAGGTACATAAGGTGATGGACAGTAGTTCAGACGAACAGGGAAGTGATACAGACTCCGAAAGCAAGGAGCTGGGTTGTCTGAAGCTACATAAGGTAACCAAAATGGAGGATCACCAGACTATCTGGGTCACACTCAAGATAGATGGAGTCCAAGTGAAAATGGAATTGGACACTGGATCAGCCCTAACAGTCATTAACCAAAGGGACTACAAGCGACTATTTCCACATATACCCTTGGAAGCTACAGAGATTGTCTTGAAGACGTACACATGGCAAAAAGTCTACCCCAAAGGAAATATAAGGGTGAAAGTGATATACAAAGGCCAGGAAATACCTAAAATGGACCTATATGTATTGCCAGATGGAGGACCACCACTACTAGGACGTGAATCTATCTGGAAGATACAAGTAGATTGGCATTCCATACAGGCACTGAAGGTTGAGGCCAAAAAGGATGACGACGCCACACCTGGACGACTGTCAAAAATGCTAACTGACGCACAAGAGGTGTTCCAGGAGGGACTCGGAACACTAAAAGGCATAACAGCAATGATTAAAGTAGAGGAAAATGCAAGTCCAAAGTTTTTTAAGGCCAGACCGGTGCCTTATGCGATCCGACCAGCCGTTGAAGCAGAGCTGGAAGGGTTGGAACGTTCAAGAGTACTGTCCAAAGTAGACTGGAGCGAGTGGGCTACACCCATTGTCCCTGTAATGAAGAGGTCTTTGAGTAATACGCCTGGGGAACAAAAAAGGTCCGCATCTGTGGGGATTTCAAGGTGACAGTGAACCCAGTCCTTCACACGGTACAATATCCGCTTCACAGAATCACAGAAACCCCACAGTGCAGATAGAGGCCATTTCGGCCCATCGAGCCTGCACCGACACATATCCCACCCGATCCCCGTAACCCCTTTCACCAACACATATCCCACCCTATCCCCACGTATTTAATCCCCCTAACACGCAGGGTCAATTTTATCATAGCCAATCAACCTAACCCACACATCTTTGGACTGTGGGAGGAAACCGGAGCAACCGGAGGAAACCCACGCAAACACGGGGAGAATGTGTAAACTCCACACAGACAGTCACCCGAGGCCAGATTCGAACCCAGGTCCCTGGCGCTGTGAGGCAACAGTGCTAACCACTATGCCACCATGCCGCATGGATTGAGGATTATTTCGCCTCGCTATCTGGGGGTAAACGCTTCCCCAAAATTGATCTGGCCCATGCGTATTTGCAAATGGAGGTAGAAGAAGCCTCGAAACAATACCTCATGATCAACACTCATAAAGGTTTCTATCAATACAACCGACTGGTGTTCGGGGTAGCATCGGCTCCGGCTATTTGGCAAAGGGCAATGGATCAAGTCCTGCAAGGAATTCCAGGGACCCAGTGTTATTTGGACGACATCCTGGTCACGGGCAAAAATGACAGTGAGCACCTCGCCAACCTGGAGAAGGTGCTCACTAGATTAAAGGAATATGGGCTACGAGCTAATCACCACAAGTGCGAGTTTTTCCAGAAGCAGATCTCGTATTGTGGCCACATTATTGATGAAGAGGGGTTACATAAGTCCCCTGAAAAGATTGAGGCAGTAGTCAAGGCTCCAGCACCGGAAAATGTGTCACAACTGAGGTCATTCTTCGGATTGGTGAACTACTACCATAAGTCCTTATCAAATTTATCTACAGTAGTACACCCGCTGAATACCCTACTGCAAACGGGAGTACTATGGAAGTGGAATGACGAATGTAAACGAGCTTTCCAGAAGTGCAAAGATTTGATCACATCAAAAGAGGTGTTGGCCCATTTCAACACAGCACTACCAATCCGGTTGGCATGTGATGCATCACCCTATGGTATTGGAGAGGTGTTGTCGCACAAATTCCTGGATGGGTTGGAGAGGCCAGTAGCCTTTGCGTCTCGGTCACTAACCTCAGCCGAGCGCAACTATGCCCAGATTGACAGGGAGGCACTCAGCCTATTATGGGGAGTAAAACAATTCAACCACTATCTGCATGGACAGAAGTTCACCTTGCTGACTGACCACCAATCACTTGTCTCCATCTTTAATCCAAAGAAGGGCGTTCCGGTAATGACTGCACAACGGTTACAAAGATGGTCCCTTTTTCTAGCGGCGAAACAATATGAAATAGAATATAAAGGCACGAAACAGCACGGAAATGCTGATGGACTATCATGCTTGCCACTGCCTACTGTGGAGGAAGCACCAGCAGTGGACCCTATCGAGATATTTTATTCATCAATAATTGAACGATTGCCAGTAACTAATGCAGATATAGAGAAGGAGACCCGCAATGATCCGACACTGTCTCGGGTATATGATTTGACGGTGAGGGGATGGCCAACACATGGCGACTCACTGTTGCCAGCATTCTCATCCAGAAGAGAACAGCTGTCAGTATGCCAGGGGACAGTGATGTGTGGATCCCGAGTGGTAATTCCACCCAAGTTAAGGGAGCGAGTGCTAAATGAGCTTCACAAAGGTAATCTGGGAGGGGTGAAAATGAAAAGCCTTGCTAGGGCTTATGTGTGGTGGCCGGGGATTGATCAACAAATCGAGGACCTAACTAAGAGCTGCTCAGGATGCCAGAAGGTCCAAAATGCACCACCACATACCCCCCTACACCCTTGGGAGTGGCCCTCCTCTCCATGGCAACGGGTGCATATTGATTTTGCTGGTCCATTCATGGACTCAATGTTTTTAATAGCTGTGGATGCGCACTCGAAATGGCCTGATGTGATCCAAATGACCTCCACCATCACGGAGAAAACTATTGCAGTCCTATGGACCATCTTTGCCAGGAACAGCTTGCCAGAGCCGATTTGCTCTGATAACAGACCACAGATTGTGTCCGAAGAGTTTCAAAGATTTATGAAAATAAATGGGATAAGGCATTACACCTCCGCTCTGTATCATCCAGCCACCAATGGATTGGCTGAGAGGGTTGTAAAAACCTTTAAAAAAGCAGTAAGGGCCATGTGCGATGATGACATTCCACTGCAGCATAAGGTGGACAATTTCCTGTTTGCCAACAGAAATGCGACACATACAATCACCACAATTCACAATTCACAATTCAAATCGCTTTATTGGCATGATAAGTTACATCTTATGTTGCCAAAGCATCAAAATACATTTATGGTTTAGCACATAAACGCAGTTCTATTCATACAGTGTATAAACAGGTATATCCCTGAGTGTATAAATATACATTCGCATTGTTTATATATATTCTTTTCTTAGTTTACTGGTTGTCCCTCTGTTCATGGCAAGCTGTAACATAGTGTGCTGCCAGTGTTACACAGCTTCTCTCCTCTCCCAGTAGGAATGGGAGTTTTTGGTTGTCATTCAGATTTCTGAAATCAGGGCATATTTGTGAGTATTTTTGGTAGAAATTCTCCCTGATGCCCTGATATTTTCCGCAGGCTGTGAGGAAGTGCATCTCTGTCTCCACTACTCCCTGACTGCAGTGAGAGCATATCCTGTCTTCTCTTGGCAGCCTGGTCTGCCTGTGTCTGCCTTTTTCGATCGCTGGACTATGTTCGCTAAGTCTGTACCTTGTCAAGGTTCTTCTCAGTTTGTTATCCTTTACCATGGTCAGGTAATCAGCTATGTTGTATTGTCTGTTTAGGGCCAAGTAGCAATTGAGTTTGCTTTGGGCTTTTGTTGTTTCTGCCCAATATGTCAGATATTTTTCCTTTTGCTTAGCGACGATTGTGTTGGGTCGAATTCTTTGTGTTACCCTGTCACTGTCCTGGGGCTGGTTATTGTTAGTATTGTTAGTAGTTACTTCACTGAGTCCCAGGACTAGTTGACTAAGGGTATTCTTCTTTATGGTCAGCTCTTGGCATTTCAGGGCATCGTAGTGATAGCATTGGGGATTGCTCATTTGTAGGTGATTCCAAAATTTGGTGGCTCTTTTTTGGATAGTGATTATTAATGGATATTGGCCTAGTTCCGCCCTGCATGCATTGTTTACTGTTTTCCTTTGAGTCCAGAGGATACTTTTACAGAATTCTGCATGTAGGATCTCAATTGGGTGTTTGTCCCATTTTGTAAATTCTTGTTGAGTTAGCGGTCCCCATACCTCACTGCCATAGAGTGCAATTGGTTCAATTACTGATTTGAAAATTTTGAGCCAAATGCTAATTGGGATTTCTATTTGGATTGATTTTTTGATGGCATAGAAAGCCCTTCTTGCTTTCTCTTTCAGTTCATTCACAGCCAGTTTGAAGTTTCCCGTAGAACTGATTTTTAAGCCCAAGTATGTGTAGCTAGTGGTTTGTTCAATTTTGGTTGTTCCAACTGTGAAATTTATTTTGGGTCCCTGATGTTTGGATCTTTGCTGCAACACCAGGACTTTGTTTTTTGGGGGATTTATTGTCAGGGCCCAAGTCTGGCAGTACGACTCCAGCAGGTCCAGGTTCTGCTGTAGCCCCTCTTTAGTTGGTGACAGCAGAACCAGGTCGTCTGCATAGAGGAGGAATTTAACCTTGAATTCATATAGGGTGAGGCCGAGTGCTGTAGATTTTTCAAGTAGTTTTGCCAATCCATTTATTTAAATATTAAAGAGTGTCGGTGAGATTGGCGAGCCCTGCATCACCCCCCGCCCCTGTGGGAAGTATTTTGTTTGTTTGTCTCCAATTTTAACTGCACATTTGTTGTTTGTATACATTGATTTAATTACATCATATGTTTTCCCTCCTACCCCACTTTCGATAAGTTTCAGGAATAAACCGTCATGCCAGATGGAGTCGAAAGCCTTCTGGAAATCTACAAAGCATGCGTAGATTTTGCTTTTGTTATGGTGAACGTGTTTGTCAATTAGGGTCTGTAGGGTGAAGATATGATCGGATGTTCTATAGTTTGGCAGGAATCCAATTTGGCTTTTACTCAAGACATTGTGCTCCTCAAGGAAGTTTATAAGTCTTTTGTTTATGATGCTACAGAATACCTTCCCCAGGTTACTGTTTACACAGATGCCTCGATAGTTGTTTGGGTCGATTTTGTCCCCACTTTTGTATATGGGCGTTATGAGTCCTTTGTTCCAGATATCAGGGAAATAACCGACACTCAGAACCAAGTTGAAGAGTTTTAGGATAGCCAGTTTCATTTTGTTGTCTGTGTATTTAATCATCTCGTTTAGTATGCCGTCTGTCCCGCAGGCTTTTCCTGGTCGCAGGTCCTTGAGTTTTTCAAGAAATTCTTTTTCTGTTATTATGGCGTCTAGCGGGTTTTGGTTATCTTTTATGGCCATTTCTAGCTTTTCCAGTTTTTTGCATATTTGGTGTTGCTCTGGTCTTAGTGTGTTTTTCTGGTATAATTTTTCAAAGTGGTTTACCCATGTGTCCCCATTTTGAATGGCCAAATCGTCGTGTTGTTTTTTGTGTAGTGTTTTCAAGTTTTCCCAGAAACAATTGGAATCAATGGATTCCTCCATGGAGCTGAGTGTATTCTTAATATATTGCTCTTTTTTGGTTCTGAGTGTGTTTCTGTATTGTGTTAGTGTCTGACAATAAGTAAGGTGTAGTTCCTCGTTTTCTGGATGTCTGTGTTTTTGGTTTGATAATTTTCTAAGTTTTTTCCTCATGTTATGGCAATCTCGGTCAAACCATTTTTCATAGTTTTTTGTTTTGGGTTTGTTCTTGCGAGCTTTCAAGTTTGCATTTGTTGCCAAATTATCAAAAATATTGTTTAGTTTACTAACTGCCCGGTTTACGCCTTCTTTATTGTGAGTGTATATGTTATCCAGAAAGGTGTCTAAGAGAGCTTGAGTTGATGCATTGCTAATTGTTTTCTGGTATTTTTCCGTGTCGTTTTTGGCCCATCTGTACGATTTTTTGGTGTTGTACAGTTTACTGGGTTGTGTTTCTATGTTGTTTGTTTCTGTCTTTTTGAGGAACATAGTAATTTGACTGTGATCTGACAGTGTTGTTTGTGGTTTGACTGTGAATGCTCTGAAAGAGGATGGGTCTAAGTCTGTAATCATATAGTCTACTGTGCTGCAGCCAAGAGGTGAGCAATAGGTCGGTCTTCCGAGGAGGTCTCCTATGAACCTACCATTGACAATGTACAGACCCAGGTTTCGACAGAGCTGTAGTAGCTGTTTTCCGTTGGTATTTGACTGCTTGTCACAGTTATGCCTGTATGGAAGGGAAGGGATGTCAAAGTGGTTATTCCCGAAAACGTAATTGTTTCCCTGATTATTGGTGAAGTCTGGTTCTTCGCCCGTTCTTGAGTTGAGGTCCCCACAGATCAACACGTTCCCCTGGGCCTGGTATTGGATAATTTCCCCCTCCATGTTGGAGAAGGTGTCCTCTTTAAAGTACGGGGAATCGATTGGAGGGATATAAGGTGCGCAAATGTAAACATCTTGGGTGTTTGAGATAATCTCCCTCTCAAGTTTGAGCCACATATGGTTTTTGCCCTTTTTTGTAAATTTGATGTAATTCTTAAGTTCTGTTTTAAACCAGATCAGTATGCCTCCGGAGTCTCTGCCTTGGGTTACACTTGGTAATTTATTGGAGGGGACCACCAGCTCAGTGTACCCTTGGGGACAGCCAGTGTGTCCTTTTCCTTTATACCAAGTTTCCTGTAAAATGATAATATCTTGGTCTTTAGTTTCATCTATGAACTCTGGGGTCCTACTTTTCACTTCTTGCACTGAAGAGCGTAGACCTTGGATATTCCAGGTCGAAATATATAAGGATTTCATGTTAAGTTTGATCTTTTACTATGATAGGTTTAAGAGTGGTACGTGTTTGTCGTGTCTAAGTGTGGGAAAAAAAAAAGATCACCTCAGTTGTCCATAAAAGTTAATACAATTTGGTTACAGTTCTTTCTATTAATTAGTCCTTGATCCATAAGGCAGAAGTAGGTGCTGCTGCACATCTGCTTATTGTCTCTTAATGGATTGTTTCTGTCTGAGGTATTGCGTACGTCCTGTGCATCTCTCCCTCTGTCTGGCTGGGAGCGGTCCTATTCCCCTGTGGGACAGGAGTGGTGCAGGTCTGATATTGTTGTTTTGCATGGGGATCCTTTCTGGTCTCGGTTGGTGTGTTGGTGGTCCTTGTAGTGTTCCTGATATGTACCCCGCTGATCTCTGGTGGTCGGGGGGGGGTCCTCTTGGAGTCTGGGTATGGACCCGGTTAAAAGCGACGTCCTTCAGGGCTTTAGCAAAGATCGATATTCTTTGCCTCTGGATGTGGACGTGGTCGTAAAGACATTCCTCATCGAGGGTGGGGTGTTGGGCCAGGTGTACGTTGTGGTTTGATTCGCAGTCTCTTGCTATGCTGGCATTTATCTCATGAATTGTGTTGTTGTTGAAGTCTGTTCTCGGCAATATTGTGGAAACAGTGATTCTAGTGTTTGGAAATGCACTGCTTGCCTTCCTAGTCATTGCTCTGAGCGATGTTGCTACTTCTTTCTGTTGGGTCTTTAGGTCATTTGTGCCCGTGTGTATTATTATGTGTTGGGGGAGCCTAATCTGGCTTTGGTCAGCCATCCCATGGCTCTGTTTGTTGTTGGGCACCAGATCTTTTCTACTTTACTTCTAGGGAATAGCTTTTTCTCCCATAGAAATTTCCCATTTGAGTCTATGAGTATTACGACGTCAGCCTTGTTTGTGTTTACTGTCTGGTGGCTTTCGCTTGGACTCATAGTGTGTGTGCTGGGCTGGGGTGTCTGGTGTGTGCGTACCTCTTGTGAGTGGCTCGCTTGTGGTTCCACGGTGGTGGGGGAAGATTGCGAATCAGTATGCTGGTCGGTCTGTGTGGCACCCCTTGTATTGTGTGTCTGTTGCTTTTGTTCTGTGTGGGAGTGCAGCCGTTCCGTCCGGCTCTGTCTTGTCTTATCTCTAGCCTCTGGTTGCTGGTCTAATGGTGTTATCTCTCCTCTATGGCTCTCTTCTTTTTCCTGCAGCTCTTTCACCTGATTCCTAAGTAGATTCACCTGGTTCTCAAGTAGCTTCAGCTCTCTCTTGTGTCTCTCCCTCTCCTAATTTTGATCGTCATTCATTTTGAGGAACTCCTCTCTAAGTTTAACGATCTCTATCTCTAATTGATTAAATTTATCTTTTGGTTGTATCTGGCTGTGTGATCCTGGGGTATGTGTCTGGTCGGCCCTGGAAGGCTCACTCACTTCCTGGCTAGGCTGGTCGGCCCTGGAGGGCTCACTCACTTCCTGGCTATGCTGCTCTTCTCTTGGTGAGCTGGGAATGGTAGGGGGACTATGTGTGGCTTCCTCCCTGGTAGTTATGCTGGGGTTTGTCAGCTGTATCGTGTGGCTGTGGTTCCCCGGGGTTAGTGTCTGGTTTGAACTGTGTGGCTCGTTCACCTCCTGATCAGGCAGATTTTCTCCTGGTAAGTTGTCAATGTTGGGGGGAGTGCGGGCCACTCTGGGGCTGTTCTTTCCCCCCTTAGTTAATCTTTTCAGTGTCCTGAAGGCCGTTGCAAATTTGTCGAGGTTGCCTTGCATTAATATTGTTCCGGTATTGTACGCGTTGACCGTCGTGGTTGAACTGTCTCCTGGTGTGTTCATTTTCATTTTGGACCCATTTGCGGTATTTTCTAGCTTAACATTGGTATAGTGTGATTTTATTGCTGTGATCCAAGCCGCTGGCTGATCTGAGTGGAAAATGAGGTTACTTTTTGTCCCATTGTTGTAACAGTCAGCAAAAAGTGTTTCTGGTTTTTCTCTCATCTGCTCATGCTTGATCGCTTTTATAGCTTTTTTTGCGGTGTTGGGGGGAATCTGGAAGCGGGGCTGTTGTGGATCTTCTGATTTGCTCATTTTTGGTAAAGTATTGTTGATCTTAGAATAAGCTTTTCTGGGGCCCCGGGTTTGGTGTTTCCCTCTCCCTGTTCGCGAACTTTCCCGGTCCCCCTCTCCGACCCCGTGGTCCCTGGGCCTCGGCTTCTGGGTTCACCCTTCTCAGGTCTGGGTCTGTGAGCCGCTGTTTCCCGGTGCCTTCGGGCTGTTCCCCTCCCCCTCAGAGGTCTCTGTGCCTCTGTCTCGGCCTGGCTCCTCGGGCCTTTCCCTGGCTTCAGTCTCCCTCCCTTGGCCCTGTACTCACAGTCTTGGTTTGCTTCTGGAAGCCTTCTGGTTGCTCCCCTTCTCTTCAGAGGTCTCTGGGCCTGGCTCCTCGGGCCTTTCCCGGGCTTTCTATCCCAGCCGCCGCTCGGGCTGTGCCTCGTTCGCCGTTCAGGTGCTGGACTGCGGTCGTCGCTCGGGTGCTGGACTGCGGCCGTCGCTCGGGTGCTGGACTGCGGTCGTCGCTCGGGTGCTGGACTGCGGCCGCCGATCGGGCCGTGTCTCGTTCGCCGCTCGGGCTCCCCGAGTCACCTTGTTCCGGCTGCCGCTGCGTCTCCGTGCGGCCTTCGCCGTGTCACCGCGCCTCGGTTCCCGATGCGGCCGAGTCACCTCGCTTCTGCTGCTGCTGTGGCCCCGTGCGGCCGCTGTTCTTTGGTTTGTATATTTTTTTTTTTTTTCCCTGATTTCTTTTTTTTTCTTTGGCTTTTTTTTTCTAATTTCCTCTGGTTTTTTTTTTTCCTTTGGTGGTCTCTTTGGTGGTCTTTTCCTTCCTTACTTAACTAGACTAAACTAAACTTAAACTTAACTAAACAAAACTAAACTAACTTAACTAGAACTAGAACTAAATTTAACTTTAAAACCTTTTTAAACTTGAAATGAACCTTTTTTCCCCCACTTTAAACACTAAACACACTAAAAATTCAGCAGCCCATCTTCAGCGTGTGTATTCACTCTGTCTGGCTGTCTGGCCTGACCCCAGCCATGATGTTCTTTAACCGAAGGTTGAGCTCTCGTCTGGATTTGCTCAGATCAAATGTGCGAAGAAATGTCGAGGATAAACAATTCCAGCACATCAATGAGAAGCCGACAAGTAGCTTCAATGTAGGACAACCAGTCTTGGCCCGTGATTACCGAACAGAGAAATGGCAACCCGGAACGATATGCACACGGCAGGGGCCATTAATGTACACAGTGGATGTCGGGGAGAACATTGTGAGATGCCACGTCGACCAGATCTTAGCGTCACAGGAATGACTCAACCCCATGTCTCGAGTACCTGGGTCTGAACCCGACATACTGGTAGCATCTACCTCAGAAACAGTAGCAGTGGGAACCGATGGAAAGGGGCCAGAATCGCCTCCGCACCAAGAACAAGAACCTCAGGAAAGGCGCTATCCAGAAAGGATCAGGAAGACGCCCCAAAGACTGAATTTATAAATGGACTATTTCTGTTTAATGTGCATGTTAAAGTGTTAATTGTTATTTGAATGTTATGGGTACTGTTAATCTAAAAGAGGAGGAATTGTTGTGTATGTACCTTTAAGAGAGAACTGTTTTACAGCTCCTGTAAACTGTAGTACCGGCAGTGACCACACCTGTATATAAAGCCGGAGCAGGCTTCTGTACTTCAGTCTTGAGACTACTCTACTCCAGTAAACACCTGTTGATTGTTAAGTTACAGCCTCCGTGTAGTTCTTGGGGAAACATCCTATTTAAAGAATCACGGATCTAACAGATACAATCAGGATTAATTTCGGGTTCAATTTCAAACTGTAACAGGTGCGATTCAATCCCCATTGATTCTGTAACAGGAGACATTCCAGGTCAATCTTTGTAAAAGTGAGGTTTCACAGATTATCGACCGATCATTTGCACAGGCGCGGCTGCGGGAGTGAAACTAGAACTGGGAGTCCTGCTGTGAAAAGGGAAGAGGGACATAGAGATCAAACTGACCCCCTTCTGTTCTCTAAAATAACTCCCATTCTGCCTTGTTACACTGCAGGAAGTCTCACTTAATAAACGGATGACTCCTAAATTGCATAAATAAATTGGAACGGTCTTGACAGAGAATAAAGTGACGGAAATCAGAGTCTCGTCCCTTAAACAAGCTTCTAATTCGTCGGCAGGCGCTGTAAATGAACCGGACAGAGAGCAGAGGGAAAGAGCGACCACGACCGTGTTTGTAGTCCTTATCAGCCGAGCACAGAGGAAACGGCATCTGCTCGGGCAGCGGTGCTCGCATGGGCCCTTCCCGTCAGTTTAAAAAGTGTGGGGGAGGGGGAGGCTTCTTCTTCTTATCGTATCCACGGACAGTCTATACATAGCCCAGCCAGAACTGGACACATCTTTGCGCCTCGTTGTTGGATTCAGCAAGATCTGCAACAGTGCAGGGTTCCTCTAACAATGGTCATTGCAGGAGATGTTGCATAGTCTGTGCCTCAGATTCACATTCACAAGTTGTCGGACTGGTTGAATATCCCCATTGGCTGAGTGACACCTTTGAGCAACCTACACCGTTCCTAAATCTGTTAAGGCACTTCCAGATTGCCCAGTTGCAATTAGCTCCTGGGGGGAGGCTTTCATCAGGTAAAACTTCCATCGCTGGGGGTTGTTCAAGACTGGTGAGCCAGTCTTTCCACAAGGCGATGCGGGCTTCAGATGAGGTTGATTGTAATGGAACAACACTGTTCATGAAGCTCTTCCTTGACTTTAGGCGGCTGGGTGTAGGTGTATGACAATGCAGAGGGTGCCTCTCATCTGATGTTTGACGGAGTCGCTCTTTCTTGCTGGCTACCATTCTTCTTATATCAGGGGGAGCGATACCCGCCAGGATATATAGGCTGTTGGTGTTTGTTGGTTTTAAGCAACCTGTGATAAATTGGCAGCTTGCATTCAGAACGGCATCCATTTTCTTGGCATGAGTAGACCTTTCCCATGCAGGGCAGGCTTATTCGGCAGTGGAATAGCAAAGAGCAAGTGCATTGGTTCGCAATGTTTTCGGGCTTGCTCCACATCTTGTGTTAGTGAGCTTATTTAGGATGTTGTTTCGTGCACTTACTTTTGCCTTTGTCTTCTCGATGTGGTTCTTGAAGGTGAGACATCGGTCAAGGGTGACTCCTAAGTAGATAGGGTGCTCGCAATGCGTCAGTGTTGCTCCACACCAGGTTACTTTCAACTGGCGTTTGGCTTCACGGTTTCTGAGGGGGAATGCACAAACTTGCATCTTTGATGGGTTTGAGCGAAGGTGGTTTTCTTCATAGTAGGATTTTAGTCCCTCCAAGGGCTCAGAAAGCGTTTTCTCCACGGTGTTAAAATCAGTGCTTTGGGCAGTGACACATAAGTCACCAGCATATATAAAACAGCGTGTGACACCGTCTATAGGTTGGTCATTGATGTAGATGTTGTACAGCAGCGGTGCAAGCACGCTTCCCTGAGGAAGACCATTCTTCTGAATATGCCACCCGCTGCACTTCCCACCTAGTTCAACATAGAACCGGCGATTCTGAAGCATGCTTTTTAAGAGCTCTGTTAAGTGAATATCTTTTGTCACCTCTAGAATCTTGAAGAGGAGACGTCTATGGTTCACTATATCATATGCTGCTGACAGGTCTACAAAAACAGCACCTGTTACCATCCCTTGCTCAAAACCATCTTCGATGTGTTGTGTGAGGTTGAGCAGTTGGCTTGTTGTTGATTTGCCGGGGCAGAAACCTGCTTGCTCTGGAATGATCTTCTCATCTGCAGTTGGTGCTACCCTATTGAGTATCAGGCGTTCAAACAGCTTATAGGTGTGGCAAAGCAGTGAAATTGGCCGAAAACTCTTAGGATCTGAGGGATCTTTTCCAGGCTTTAATAGTGCTATTACATGTGCCTTCTGCCAGATATTAGGTAGCTTGTGTGTTGGCAGACAGTGGTTGAACAATTGTAGGAGCCACTTCTTTGCTTGCTGTCCAAAATGCTTTATCTGCTCCATTGCTATGTTGTCAAGACCAATTGCTTTCCCGTGTTTTAGACCAGATGTACCAGTTTCCAGCTCTTCCAGGGTGAATGGTCTAGTGAAGCCAGGATCATCGCTGTACTTCTTCCTATCTAGTTGTGCTCTTGGTTGTTTCTTGTTGATTTTTCCATTTAGGAGCAACTGGTGTGCAACTTGGTTAGCAGACACATTTAGATGTTGGGCAGCTTTCTTGGGATCACCACCAAGTTTGCGTATGAGAGACCATGCCTTCTTGCTGTTTTTGTAAGATCTGTTGTCTCTATCAAGGTGTTCCAGGTGTTTTGACGTTCTTGCGAGATACTTAACATCATCCTCTTACCGGTAGATATTGTTTCTTCTGAGAAGGGGTCAGATTCAAACATTGAGACATACTCCCAGTAGAGTTCAGCATTCTCCTTGGTGAGACCAGGGCTGTAGTGTACTCGGCAACTTCGGGGGATCTTCCTTCTAGCTGTTTTTTGGACAGCTTTTGCAAAGAGGTTGCAGTGCTCAGGTAGTGGTTTAATGCGTTTAACCTTGTGGTCAAGTGCTCGTGTGAAACCATTCCAATCGGCCTTCTTGAAGTTCAAGCGCCTTTTGAATGGTACGATGGTTGGTAACACTGCTGCATTTACTTGGATGCCAATAGGACGGTGTTGTGTCTGTGGTATTGGGTCTGTGACAAGCTTCTTGCAGAGGCCAGTGATGTCATTGCTGGCAATGGCAAGATCTGGATTATATTTACATTTCCAGCGGGCACTGTGGAAGGAGGCTGGCAATTTAGGATCGTGGATGAGACTAAGCTGGTTAGTGTCCATCCATTCTTCGACTGCTTCTCCATCGTAATTAGTCTCCTTGCACCCCCATTGGGTACTGTGGCTATTAAAGTCTCCAATGATGATCTGTGGTTTATTGTGCAGGTTGGGTACAGGGTTAGAGAAGCTGAAATCTGTGCCAGGTGGCTTGTACACCGAGGTCACTATTACTTTGCTCAGCTCTACGGTTAGAATTTCGATGTTGTCCCCCTCTGTTTTAGAAGTGGCTTCTACAACTGAGGGGGAGGCGAGGGTTGTATTTTAGCGCATGATCAGATTTCTTTTTATCACACTTAAATCAACAAAAATGTGATCGTTTTACAAATCGCTTTTATCATTCATTAAATGGGCTTCATTGAGACCATGTTAATTATCATCCGAATTACTGATAAACCGAGTGTGTGACCCGCACACTGGAGTGGGAGTTCCTGAAGAGGTTTACACATTCGTCAAATGAGATTTTATTTTCACCCACAGGGTGGCGGGGGTCTGGAATTATTTTGCCTGAAAGGGTGTTAGAGACAGAAACCTTCATCGCATTTAATAAAAGTACTTGTATGTGACCATAAGTGCCGTAAACTGCAAGACAACGGATCAAGAGCTGTAAAGTGCGATTTGGCTTTATAGATTGTTTATGGCCGACAGACACGATGGGCCGAATGGCCTCCTTCTGTGCCATAACTTTCTATAATACTATACATCGCAGAGACAGAGAGCTATAGAGTAAAGACACATTCACATACTAGACCGTAAGAAATACACAGTAACTCTCAGTCAGATCCCAAAAAGTGTCAGATATAGAGTAAAATCAACACCCACATAAATCCCAGACCAGAAATGGAGTTACAGAAGTGCCGCTACCGACAAGGCTACGGCCGGCAGAGATGAAGGGTCGAATCACCTCCTTCTATGCCGTAAATGTCTACGATTCAACGACAGAAGGCCATTCGACCCATCGTGCGTATGCTGATTTAAAACACCTCATAGAGTCATAGAGTCATAGAGTTTTACAGCACAGAAAGAGGCCCTTCGGCCCATCGTGTCCGCGCCGCCCATCCACCCCTGTCCTGTCTAATCCCATTTTCCAGCATTTGGTCCATAGCCTTGTATGCAATGGCATTTCAAGTGCTCATCCAAATGCTTCTTGAATGTTGTGAGGGTTCCTGCCTCTACCACCCTTTCAGGCAGTGAGTTCCAGATTCCAGCCACCCTCTGGGTGAAAAAGTTCCTCCTCAAATCCCCTCTAAATCTCCTGCCCCTTACCCTGAATCTATGCCCCCTTGTTATTGACCACCCTACTAAGGGGGAAAGTTCCTCTTTATCTACCCTATCTATGCCCCTCATCATTTTGTACACCTCAATCAGGTCCCCCCTTAGCCTTCTTTGCTCCAAGGAAAACAACCCCAGCCTGTTTAGTCTTTCTTCATAGCTGAGGCGCTCCATCCCAGGTAACATCCTGGTGAATCTTCTCTGCACCCTCTCCAAAGCAATCACATCCTTCCTATAGTGAGGCGACCAGAACTGCACACAGTACTCCAGCTGTGGCCTCATCAGCGTTTTGTACAGCTCCATCATAACCTCCCTGCTCTTATATTCTATGCCTCGGCTAATGAAGGCAAGTATCCCATATGCCTTTTTAACCACCTTATGTACCTGTTCCGCTGCCTTCAGGGATCTATGTACATGTACACCAAGGTCCCTCTGACCCTCTGTACTTCCTAGGGTCCTACCACTCATTCTGTATTCCCTTGCCTTATTTGTCCATCCAAAATGCATCACCTCGCATTTTTCAGGGTTAGATTCCATTTGCCACTTTTCCGCCCATCTGACCAACCCGTTTATATCGTCCTGTAGCCTGAGGCTTTCCTCCTCGCAATTTACCACCCCACCAATTTTCGTGTCATCTGCGAACTTACTGATCATACCTTTTACATTCTCATCCAAATCATTTAAATTTGATCTTGTAATTAAATATAGATCTTCACCGATCACAATGTAAATCGTCAATCTATCCCCGCTCCCAGGTCACTGCTCTCTCTGTGAGGTGGTGAGTGGCTCTTAAAAGAGCCTTTGTGTTGTGTTTGGTTGAAAGAGTCGAGTTGTTCAGCCGTCGAATCCATAGAGTGCGGCCCTGCACTTTCAGAGCGTACACCACATGCATGGCAGTGACCGTCTTGCGCTTGGCGTGCTCAGTGCAGGTGACCGCATCCCTGTTTTACTCTGTATCTCTTAGTGTCTGGTATGTGAGTGTGTGTTTCACTCTGTATCTGTTAGTGTCTGGTATGTGAGTGTGTGTTTCACTCTGTATCTGTTAGTCTCTGGTATGTGAGTGTCGGTTTTACTCTGTATCTGTTAGTGTCTGGTATGTGAGTGTGTGTTTCACTCTGTATCTGTTAGTCTCTGGTATCTGAGTGTCGGTTATATTCTATAGCAAATGTTCCCTTTAAGCTGCCGGTCCTGTGCAGCAGATCCTACGATGTTCTAATGGCAACAACTGCACATGCATGTTCGAACATAAGCACATAAGAAATAGGAGCACGAGTAGGCCAATCGGCCCCTCGAGCCTGCTCCACCATTCAATAAGATCATGGCTGATCTGATCCTAACCGCCAATCTACTATCACAGAACCATCTCCTGAATCTAACACAATTACACAGACGAAATAGGAGCAGGATCAGGCTACACGGCCCCTGGGCCCGCTCCGCTACCCACAGGGCCATGACCGATCCGAACCTAGACTCATGTCCAAATTCCTGCCCACTCCCCATAACCCTTTATTCCCTTTACTTCTAGGAAACTGTCTATTTCTGTTTTAAAATTATGAAATGATGTAGCTACCACAGATTTTTGGGGCAGCATATTCCATGTACCTACCACCCTCTGAGTGAAGTAGTTCCTCCTCATCTCAGTTTTGAAAGAGCAGCCCCTTATTCTAAGACTATGCCCCCTAGTTCTAGTTTCACCCATCATCGGGAACATCCTCCCCGCATCCACCCGATCCAACCCCTTCACAATCTTATATGTTTCAATAAGATCGCCTCTCATTCTTCTGAACTCCAATGAGTAGAGTCCCAATCTACTCAACCTCTCCTCATATGTCAATCCCCTCACCCCCGGGATTAACCGAGTGAACCTTCTTTGTACTGACTCGAGAGCAAGTATGTCTTTTCTTAAGTATGGACACCAAAACTGTTTGCAGTATTCCAGGTGCGGTCTCACCAATACCTTGTACAACTGAAGCAATACCTCCCTATTTTTATATTCAATCCCCCTAGCAATGAAAGCCAACATTCCATTGGCCTTCTTAATCACTTGCTGCACCTGCATACTAACCTTTTGAGTTTCGTGCACCAGGACCCCCAGATCCCTTTGTACTTCAGTACTTTCAAGTTTCTTGCCATTAAGATAATAACTTGCTCTACGATTTTTCCTGCCAAAGTGCATAATCTCACACTTTCCAGTATTGTATTCCATCTGCCAAATCTCTGCCCACTGACTTAGCCTGTCTATGTCCCCTTGCAGGTTTTTTATGTCCTCCTCACTCACTACTTTCCCTCCCATCTTAGTATCATCTGCAAACTTTGATATGTTACACTCGGTCCCTTTCTCCAAATCGTTAATATAGATTGTAAAGAGTTGGGGACCCAGCACTGACCCCTGTGGAACACCACGAGTTACTGATTGCCAGTCCGAGAATGAACCATTTATCCCAACTCTCTGCCTACTGTTAGATAGCCAATCCTCTATCCATGCCAGAATATTA
Source organism: Somniosus microcephalus (assembly GCF_052327205.1). Taxonomy (NCBI): domain Eukaryota; kingdom Metazoa; phylum Chordata; class Chondrichthyes; order Squaliformes; family Somniosidae; genus Somniosus; species Somniosus microcephalus. Next base: position 357,706 of record NW_028225233.1, on the reverse strand, counting down.
CCCCCAATCCCGTGATTTTTTATCTTAAGCAATAATCTTTTGTGTGGCACCTTGTCAAATGCCTTTTGGAAGTCTAAATAAACTACGTCCAATGGTTCCCCTTTATCCACCCTATATGTTACTTCCTCAAAGAACTCCAGCAAATTTGTCAAACATGACTTCCCCTTCATAAAACCATGCTGACTTTGTCCTATTAAATTATGAATATCCAAATGTCCTGTTACTGTCCCCTTAATAATGGACTCCAAAATTTTACCTACCACAGATGTTAGGCTAACCAGTCTATAGTTTGCAGCCTTCTGTCGACTGCCCTTTTTAAATTAGGGCATTACATTAGCAGTTTTCCAGTCTGCCGGGACCTTTGCTGAGTCCAGGGAATTTTGGAAAATTATTACCAATGCATCCACAATCCCTACCGCCACTTCCCTCAAGACCCTAGGATGTAAGCCATCAGGTTCAGGTGATTTATCCGCCTTGAGTCCCATTATTTTACCGAGTACCACTTCCTTAGTGATTTTGTTCGTGTTTAGCTCCTCCCCCCCTATAGCCCCCTGTTTGTCCAGTGTTGGGATATTCTTAGTGTCCTCTACTGTAAAGACTGATACAAAATATTCATTCAGTGTTTTTGCCATCTCCATATTTCCCACCATTAATTTCCCGGTCTCATCCTCTAAGGGACCCACATTTACTTTAGCCACCCTTTTTCTTTTTATATAACTATAAAAACTCTTACTATCTGTTTTTATATTTCTTGCTAATTTACTTTCATAATCTATCTTCCCTTTCTTAATCAATCTTTTTGTTATTTTTTGCTGTCTTTTAAAGTTTTCCCAATCCTCTATCCTCCCACTCGATTTGGCTATCTTATATGCCCTTGTTTTTAGTCGAATACTATCCTTAATTTCTTTACTTCACCACGGATGGCTGTCTTTTCTTTTACACCCTTTTCTTCTCAGTGGAATATATTTTTTTTGGAAGTTGTAAAATAACTCCTTAAATGTACACCACTGATCATGTATCGTCTTACCCTTTAATCTATTTTCCCAATCCACTCTACTCAATTCCGCTCTCATACTTTCATAGTCTCCTTTATTCAAGCTTAGCACGCTTGTTTGAGATCCAACCTTCTCACCCTCTGATTGAATATGGAATTCAAACATGTTATGGTCACTCATTCCAAGGGGATCATTTACTAGGACATTTTTAATTAATCCTGTCTCGTTACACAGGACCAGATCTAAGGTTGCTTGCCCCCTGGTCGGTTCAGTTACATACTGCTCAAGAAATCCATCCCTAATACACTCAATGAACTCATCCTCAAGGCAGCCCTGCCCAATTTGGATTTGTCCAATTAATATGATAGTTAAAATCCCCCATAATTATAGATGCTCCCTTATTAAAAGCCTCAACTATTTCCTGATTGATACTCCGTCCAACAGAGTAGCAACTGTTCGGAGGCCTATAGACTACACCCACGAATTTTTTTTCCCCATATTATTCCTTACTTCCACCCAAACTGTTTCATTATCCTGATCTTTTGACCCAATATCATTTCTCTGTATTACAGTGATTCCTTCCTTTATTAACATAGCCACCCCACCTCCCCTTCCTTCCTGCCTGTCCTTCCTGATCCTTAAATAACCTGGTATGTTTAATTCCCAGGCATTGTCACCCTGCAGCCATGTTTCTGTAATGGCCACAAGATCATACCCATATGTAGTTATTTGTGCCAATAACTCATCTATTTTGTTACGAATGCTACCTGCATTCAGATGGAGAGCTTTCAAATATGTTTTGTGACACTTAGTTCCTGCTTTTGCCCTTTTTATTACTTTACCTTTTACTCCATACCTTCTGCCCCTTCCTGACATGCTCTGGTTTCTAATTTCCCCACTGCTACCTAAGTCTATGACCTTCTCCGTTGTCATTTTTATTATTTGCTCTCTCGGAACCTCCCCCCCACTAGTTAGTTTAAAGCCCTCTCTACAGCCCTAGTTATATGATCCGCCAGGACTCTAGTACCAGCACTGGCCAAGTGAAGCCCATCCCAACGGAACAGCTCCCCCCTGCCCCAGTACTGGTGCCAGTGCCCCAGGAAGCAAAACCCATTTCTCCCACACCAGTCTTTGAGCCACGCATTTAACTCTCTAATTTTATTTGTCCTAGCCAAATTCGCTTGTGGCTCAGGTAATAATCCAGAGATTATTACCCTTGAGGTTCTGTTTTTTAATTTGACCCCTAGCTGCTCATACTCCTTTAACAGAACCGGCTTCCTACTCCTATCTACGTTGTTTGTACCAACATGGACCATGACAACTGGATCCACCCCCTCCCACTGCAAGTTTCTATTCCAGCCAAGAGGAGATGTCCTTAACCCTGGCACCGGGTAGGCAACACAGCCTTCGGGACTCTCGCTCTCGGCTGCAGAGAACTCTATCTATCCGGTGGCATAGTGGTTAGCACTGTGCCTCACAGCGCCAGGGACCCGGGTTCAAATCCAGCCTCAGGTAACTGTCTGTGTGGAGTTTGCACATTCTCCCCGTGTTTGCTTGGGTTTCCTCCGGGTGCTCCGGTTTCCTCCCACAGTCCAAAGATGTGCGGGTTAGGTTGATTGGCCATGATAAGAAAATTGGCCCTTAGTGTTGGGGGGATTAAATATGTGGGATTATGGGGTTACGGGAATAGGGCTTGGGTGGGATGGCTGTCGGTGTAGGGACCGGGTGCTAGGGTTTGGAGGATCAGCCATGATCTCGTTGAATGGCGGAGTAGGCTCGAAGGGCCGAGTGGCCTACTCCTGCTCCTTGTTTCTATGTTCCTATCCCCCTAATAATACTATCCCCTACCACTACAACATTTCTATTTACTCCCCCCTCTTGAATGGCCCCCCGTTCCACGGTGCTGTGGCCAGGTTGCTCATCCTCCCTGCATTCCCTGCTCCTGTCCCCACAGGGAGTAAGGACCTCAAATCTGTTGGTCAAGAGCAAGGGCTGCGGCTCCTCCAGCTCTACCTCCTAGATCCCCGTACCTGCCTCACTCGTAGTCACACCGTCCTGTCCCTGACCATGGGCTACATCTGAATTACTTAACTTCATAGGTGTGACCACCTCTTGATACACAGAGTCCAGGTACTTCTCCCCCTCCCTGATGTGTCACAGTGTCTGAAGCTCAGACCCCAGCTCATCAACACGGAGCTGGAGTTCCTGTAGCAGCAGACACTTTTCACAGACGTAATCACCGTGAGCCTCAATGGGGTTCACCGGCTCCCACCTCTCGCAGCAGTAACACATCACCTGCTCCATTCAATAATACAATACAATACAAATCGCTTTATTGGCATGATAAGGTACATCTTATGTTGCCAAAGCATCAAAATACATTTATGGTTGAACACATAAACGCGGTTCCATTCATACAGTGTATAAACAGGTATATCCCTGAGTTTATAAATATATTTTCGCCTTGTTTATATATACTCTTGTCTTAGTTTACTGGTTGTCCCTCTGTTCATGGCAAGCTGTAACATAGTGTGCTGCCAGTGTTACACAGCTTCTCTCCTCCCCCAGTAGGAATGGGAGTTTTTGGTTGTCAGTCAGATTTCTGAATTCAGGGCATATTTGTGAGAATTTTTGATAGAAATTCTCTCTGATGCCCTGATATTTTCCACAGGCTGTGAGGAAGTGCATCTCTGTCTCAACTACTCCCTGACTGCAGTGAGAGCATATCCTGTCTTCTCTTGGTAGCCTGGTCTGCCTGTGTCTGCCTTTTTCGATCGCTAGGCTATGTTCGCTAAGTCTGTACCTTGTCAAGGTTCTTCTCAGTTTGTTATCCTTTACCATGGTCAGGTAATCAGCTATGTTGTATTGTCTGTTTAGGGCCAAGTAGCAATTGAGTTTGCTTTGGGTTTTTGTTGTTTCTGCCCAATATGACAGATATTTTTCCTTTTGCTTAGCGACGATTGTGTTGGGTCGAATTCTTTGTGTTACCCTGTCACTGTCCTGGGGCTGGTTATTGTTAGTATTGTTATTAGTTACTTTATCGAGTCCCAGGACTAGTTGACTGAGGGTATTCTTCTTTATGGTCAGCTCTTGGCATTTCAGGGCGTCTATGCAATTAATTAAATTTTTTATTGTTAGTTATGGACACCCTCTGCCCGATTTTAGATGCTAGTATCCCCTTTAATTAAGTGGATTTAAATTAAATCAATCCCTCTAGTTACACCAGTTAAATGGTTTACCAACAGTCACTCTGCACCAGAAAGGCCTTGGTACACCACAGCAACCTTAAAAACTATAAACCACAGACTTAAAGTTTTAAAACGAGAGATATACTCCAACCAATCACCTACCTGTATTGTGGTGACATCACACCTTGAATACTTTTTGCCTCTCTCCTTGCCTGAGATTGGAGATTGGTACGCCTACCTGAGCCTCTGGGGCCTCTTGTAGTCTTGTAATCTGAATGGGTCGCACTGCCCCCACAAAAAATAGTCTCTGGGAATTGAGTGTGGTATTTACTCTGTATCTGTATGTCTCTGGTCTGTGACTGTGGGCTTTATTCTGTCCCTTTCAATTTCATCGATGTGAGTGTGGCTTTCTCTCTGTCCCTGACAGTCTCAGGTGTGTGAGCACGGGTTTTACTGTGTGTTGTTCAGTCTCTGGTAGCTGAGTGTGGGTTTTATTCTGTATTAATCTGACTGTGGTATGTGTGTGTGTGTGTGTGTGTTTTACTTTATATGATTGAAAATACGGAATTTTTTAGAAGGTGAAAGCCTCGTAAATGTTCGTATTCAGAGGGATTTGTGTGTCCTCGTACATGAATCACAGAAAGTTAACAGCAATCAATTGGGAATTAAATTTTATATTTGCCCTTATTACAAGTGGTTGGAGTATAAGTGTATGGTAGTGTTGGTTCAATTTTATAGGCCTGGGATGAGCAGAAATGTATTCACTCAGAGGGTTATGAATCTTTTCAATTCTACCCCAGAGGGCTGTGGATGCTCAGTCGGTGGGTATATTCAAGACTGAGATATATAGATTTTTGGGCACTTAGTGTATCGTATCAACAGAATCAATTTCTGCTAATTGCATGTGGGGTTCACTCTTACTGTCAATCCCTGGTGTCTGAGTGTATGTTTTACACTGTGTCTGCCAATCTTTGGTATATGAATGTGGGTTCTACTCTATACCCGTCGTTCTCTGGTATATTAGTATAGTTTTTTCTGTACCAGACATATTTATGATATGTGAGTATTCGTTTTACTTTCTAAGAACATTTGAATTTCGAGCAGGGGTTGGCCATACTGCCCCTCGAGCCTGCTCTGACATCCAATAAGATCATGGCTGAAATTCAAACTCAACTCGGATTTCCTGTCCTTTCCCGATATCCCTTAATTCCTCTGCAGTACAAGAATCTGAATCAGCCTTAAACATAATCAACGACTGAGCATCCACAGCTCCTTGGGGCAGCGAATTCCAAATATTCGCAACCCTCTGAGTGAAGAAATTCCTCCTTATCTGAGTCTTAAAAGGCCGGCCATTTCTCCGGAGCCTTTGCCCCATAGTTCTAGATTCTCCTGTGAGGGGAAACAATCTCTGAAATGTGAGTGTGAGTCTTACTCTTTACCTGCCAGTTTCTGCTAAATTGTGGGTGGCTTTTCATTGTACCTCTCCGTTTCTGGTATGGAAGAGAGGTTTTCACCCTGTACCTGTCAATTACTCGTAATTGTGTATAGGCTTTACTCTGAATCTGCCAGTTTCTGTCGTGCGAGTGTTTGTTTTGTTCTGTATCTGTCAATCTCTAATACATGACCTTCCCCTGCAGTATCCATAGCACTGTTTGTGACCAGAAATCTTCTCTCTTTTTTATCACCATTTTTACTGTTGTTTTAAAATTCCTTTTTAATTCTATGGGAGACGCATGGGATTCCATGGAAGATCAAAGTATTTTGTCAGTTGCAATGGACATTTTTTTCTCTTAAAATCCTGCTGCAACGTTCAACAGTATGTGAGTGAGAGTTTTTGATCTAGTGCAGACAGTTTCTATGATGAGTAAGTGTTTAAACCAGTAGCTGCCAGTTTCTGTTATGGAAGCCTGTTTTTGGTCTGTATCTGTCAGTCTCCGGGATGCATGTTGGGTTTTATCTGTACCTGCCAGTTTCTGGTGAGTGGCTCTGGATTTCACTCTCTACCTCTCTGTATCTGGTATGTGAGCATCAGTTTCTGTCTTTCTGTCTGTGTCTAGTATGGGAGTGTAGATTTTACTCTGTACCTGTCTATCTCTGGTATGTGAGTGGGGTTTTCATCTGTATCTGTCAGTCAATCTCAGTTACAGTAAGTGATTGTGATTCTTTCTCAATCTGTCATTCTGTGAGTGATAACATACTTACCGTGTGTGAGAAGGAGCAGCCTGCACTGCTCCTTGTATTCCGCATGGAGGAGAGATCACTTTTTATTCTGGCTCAGTGAAGTATTTTGCTTCGAGAATAATATGAGAAAAATATTGGTTATACAATATGGACAGTTGAGGGTAGAATATAAAAATAAAGTTATAATTAACGTGTTTTTTTATAATAAAGTAAAGTATCTGGAGAGAGTAAAGCGTGATACAAACATTGTCTTTGTCTGACCTCACTGCAATACAGCGGGTCTCAGATTCTCCACACCAGGTGTATAGGACTGCTCTATGGTAAGTTATCAGCATCCAGACACAACACACACCCAGCACTGCACCATGAATGGAACCACCTCAATGCAGCCGGTCTCAGATTCTCCACACCAGTTGTGTAGGACTGTTTTATAGTAAGTTATCAGCATCCAGACACAACATAAACCCAGCACTGGACCATGAATGGAACCACCTCAATACAGCCGGTCTCAGATTTTCCACACCAGGTGTGTAGGACTGTTCTATGGTAAGTTATCAGCATCCAGACACAACACAAACCCAGCACTGGACCATGAATGGAACCACCTCAATACAGCCGGTCTCAGATTCTCCACACCAGGTGTGTAGGACTGTTCTATGGTAAGTTATCAGCATCCAGACATAACACAAACCCAGCACTGGACCATGAATGGAACCACCTCAATACAGCGGGTCTCAGATTCTCCACACCAGGTGTGTAGGACTGTTCTATCATAAGTTATCAGCATCCAGACACAACACAAATCCACCACTGGACCATGAATGGAAACACCGCATTGCCACACACCAGGTTTATTTCTCCCATTCCCATGGGACTACCTATGAAGTTCTGGATGGCTTCCTGGAATATAACCACAGGTACCTGGGCTGTAGAAACAATTGTTTTCAGTCTAAGGACAGAAAACAGCGAGTTGTGGTAAATGTCTGTTTTTCAGACTGGAGGATGGTAGACAGTAGTGTTCCCCAAGTGTCAGTGCTGTGGCCACTGCTTTTTTGATCCATATAAATAACCTGGATATTGGAATACAAAGTTGCATTTCTAAATTTGCAGATGACACCAAACTTGGGGGTGAGGCAGGCAGTGAGCATGATACCAATCAACTGCAACAGGACACAGAAAGGCTTGCAGAATTGACAGACAAGTGGCAGATAGAACTTAATACAGAGACCTGTGAGATGATGCATTTTGGCAGAAGGAACAGGGAGAGGAAATATACACTTAATGGCACAGTTTTAAAGAGTGTGCAGGGACAGAAGAACCTGGGAGTTAATGTGCATAGGTCCCTGAAGATGGCAGGACATATTGAGAGAGTGGTTAGGAAAGTATATGGGATCTTGGGTTTCATAAATAGAGGTATTGAGTACAAAAGTAGAGATGTTATGCTGAAACTTTATAAAGCACTGTTTAGGCCACAACTGGAGTATTGCGTTAAGTTTTGCTCACCACACTTTAGGAAGGATGTGAAGGCCCTTGAGAGGGTGCAGAGGAGATTGACCAGAATAGTTCTGGGGAGTGGGGGGATCTTAGCTACAAGGAAAGGGTGGAGAAGCTGGATTTGTTTTTATTAGAGCAAAGGAGGTTGAGGGGTGATTTGATAGAGGTGTACAAGATTATGACTTGTTTGAATAGGCTAGATGGAGAAAGGCTGTTCCCACTACTTGATGGTACAAGGACCAGGGAACACAGAATTAAGGTTTTGGGCACGAGATATGGGCAGTGGGGGGGTGTTGTGAGGACATTTATTTTTATGCAGCGAGTTGTGAGGACCTGGAACTCGCTGCCGACGGAAGTGGTGGAAGCGGAGACACTAAATGTGTTCAAGGGGAGACTGGATAGGCACTTGAGGGAAATACACTTGCAAGGCTACGGGGATAGAGCGGGGGAATGGGACTGACTGAATTGCTCTACAGAGAGTCGGCATGGACTCGATGGGCCGAACGGATTCCTTCTGTGCCGTTATGAATCTATGACTATGACTCTATGGAAACCGAGATGAGGGCCTGTGTAGTTAACAGAATGCCACAGAGCGCGGATCCTGATGTACCTGAAGAAGCGACTATGTATCTCCTAATCACCAGCAACACGGTTCTGGAGAACTCAATGCATTGAAACAAAATAACCGATTTTTGAAATGTGTTCTTTCACACAGTCTAAGGATAAGGGGTAAGCCATTTAGGACAGAGATGAGGAGGAATTTCTTCACCCAGAGAGTGGTGAACCTGTGGAATTCTCTAACACAGAAGGCAGTTGAGGCCAATTCATGAAATATATTCAAGATGGAGTTAGATATATTTCTTAAGGCTAAAGGGATCAAGGGATATGGGGAGAAAGCAGGGACAGGGTACTGAATTTGGATGATCAACCATGATCTCATTAAACAGCGGAGCAGGCTCGAGGGGCCGAATGGCCTACTCCTGCTCCTATCTTGTATGTTTCTTGGAGAACACATTGATACTGGACAATGAAAGCTTTGACTCATGATGAACTCTGAAAAGGATATTGACATTGAACTGTGAGGCCTTGAATCATGATTGGTTTCATTGGGAAAAATTAACATGTGGACAATGCTCTGAGTTTAACTGAAACAATGAGGGTCACGATGGACTTCCTGGCTTCACTGGAAGAGACACAAGTCAATCAGCCAGCCGCTCATCAACAGTAATAGAAATCACATTGAATATGTGTTACATAAAGCAGGAGAGGAAATAAAGAGTTATCTTCGATCTCACAACTCTGTACACCTGCGGTGATTGAATTATAGGTTGACGAGGTGTGAATGTCAGACAGTTCACCAAACCGACAACCGAAACTGGTTAGGGGAGGCCCAGCATGGAGCCAGGTGACAAAGAACTATAAGAAGGAACTACACCTCAGCTCTCGCTCTTTTCACTCGGAAGCTCTCTCTCGGAAGCTAGCTCGAACTACAGCAACTGCTCGGTGTAAGAAGGAAGGGAAGACGGTCATCTCCAGCCCCAGCCTGCAATCGACGTTGGCCATGACCAGCAGGACGGGTGATTGGAAGTATTAGTTGGCTCTACAAGGGGTTTGCGCTGTGTAGGCAGCTGCAGTCAGATAATGGAGGATGGGGACAGGTCATCTCCAATCCAGGCCTACAATCCACAGCGGTAATGACCGGCCGTATGGGTGATTGTAACTTTCAGCCCAATCTCAGCAGGTTTTTGCCTGTGTTTTGTTGGTTTTAATAGTTTTGGGTTGAACCTAAACCTTTGTGTCACTTACCATTTTGTTCCTGTAAAACCCAGAGTCAAAGGACCCTTGTAAGGATGAGGGAACCAAACACCTTACACTGATACTGAAGAAGGAAGCTGTAGGCTGCAGGAAGATATCAATAAATTGGTCAGGTGTGCAGAACAGTGGCAAATGGAATTCAATCCGGAGAAGTGTGAGGTACTGCATTTGGGGAGGGCTAACAAGGAAAGGAATTCTTCTTCTTCTTAGGCAATCCCTCGGAACCGAGGATGACTTGCTTCCACATTAAAAATGAGTTCTCAGGTGACTGATAAGCCCAATGCGGGACCTACATTCTCTGTTACAAGTGGGGCAGACGGTGGTTGAAGGGGCGAGTGGGTGGGGTGCTTGGGTTGACGTGATCCCATCCTCGTCACCAAATGTGATAAATCCATGTAGTGAAACAAGGAACTCGAAGGGGCGATATAGTAGAATTAGTACGAGTCCTTTATTAAACAAACTGCCTAGCAAACATACAGTCCTGCATCCTGGCATTCCACCTTTGCTGACCTTGACAGGAAGCAACCCCCTGACCTTAACTAGTGGCAGCACTGGCTACAAGTGTAGGTCCCTTGCAGTCAGAAGCAGGGGAAGTTATAATGGGGAACAAAGAAATGGCAGACGAATTAAATGCATATTTTGCTTCTGTCTTCACAAAGGAGGACACAAATAACCTCCCAGAGATGTTGGAGAACATAGGGTCTGATGAGAGGGAGGAACTGAAAGAAATCAGTATTTGTAGGGAAATGGTGTTAGGGAAATTGACGGGATTGAAGGCCGATAAATCCCCAGGGCCTAATAATCTACATCCTAGGGTACTTAAGGAGGTGGCCCTAGAAATAGTAGATGCATTGCTGATCATCTTCCAAAATTTGCTGGAATCTGGAACTGTACCCATGGATTGGAGGGCAGCTAATGTTACCCCACTATTCAAAAAGGGTGGTAGAGAGAAAGTGGGGAATTATAGACCGGTAAGCCTGACATTGGTAGTGGGGAAAATGCTAGAGTCCATTATAAAGGATGTAATAGCTGAGCACTTGGAAAACAGTGACAGGATCGGACAAAAGGTAAATCGTGCTTGACTAATTTACTGTAATTTTTTGAGGATGTAACTGGGAAAATGGATAAGGGAGAACCAGTAGATGTGGTGTATTTGGACTTTCAAAAGGATTTCGATAAGGTCCCGCATAAGAGATTAGCATGTAAAGTTAAGGCACATGAGATTGGGGGCAAGGTATTGACTTGGATAGAGAACTGGTTGGCGGACAGAAAGCAGAGAGTAGGAATTAATGGGCCTTTTTCCGAGCGGCAGGCAGTGACTAGTGGGGTACCGCAGGGATCGGTCCTTGGACCCCAACTATTCACAATATACATTAATGATCTAGATAAGGGAACTAGATGTAATATCTCCAAGTTTTCAGATGACACAAAGCTGGGTGGGCGTCTGTGCTGCGAGGAGGATACCGAGAAACTCCAGGATGATTTGGACAGGTTGGGTGATTGGGCAGAAGCGTGGCAGATGCAATATAACGTGGATAAATGCGAGGTTATCCACTTTGGTGTCAAAAACAGAAAGGCAGACTATTATCTGAATGGCAATAGATTGGGAGTAGGGGAAGTGCAATGAGACCTGGGTGTCCTTGTGCACCAGTCGCTGAAGGTAAGCATGCAGGTGCAGCAGGCGGTGAAGAAGGCAAATGGTATATTGGCCTTCATAGCAAAAGGGTTTGAGTACAGGAGTAAGGATGTCCTGCTGCAGTTGTACAGGGCCTTGGTGAGGCCACACCTTGAGTACTGTGTGCAGTTTTGGTCGCCTTATCTGAGGAAGGATGTTCTTGCCATGGAAGGAGTTCAATGAAGATTCACAAGGCTGATCCCTGGGATGGCAGGAATGACATATGAGGAGAGATTGGGTCGATTGGGCTTATACTCGCTGGAGTTTAGAAGAATGAGAGGGGATCTCATCGAAACATATAAAATTCTGACAGGTCTGGACAAACTAGATGCAGGTAGAATGTTCCCGATGGTCGGAGAGTCCAGAACCAGGGGTCACAGTCTAAGGATAAGGGGTAAGCCATTTAGGACAGAGATGAGGAAGAATTTCTTCACCCAGAGTGGTGAACCTGTGGAATTCTCTACCACAGAAGGCGGTTGAGGCCAAGTCTTTAAATATATTCAAGAAGGAGTTAGATATATTTCTTAGAGCTAAAGGTATCAAGGGATATGGGGAGAAGGCAGGTACGGGGTACTGAGTTTGGATGATCAGCCATGATCTCATCGAATGGCGGAGCAGGCTCGAGGGGCCGAATGGCCTACTCCTGCTCCTATCTTCTTTGTTTCTATGCAGTACTACCTGGTGGATAACCTTAATCATAACATCCCAGATTACTATATTCCTTCCCCCTTAAGATTACAGTATGAATTTCTTAACAAACAACCATTCCTAAGGGTCACATAAGAAGTCTCCATTCACCATGTTCCATACTTGACGAATCTAACAGGTCAGTATCAATCTCTCTGGTGGCTTGCGAGACCTTTGTGTACGTCTAACAGTAAAGTCCCTGCTTGTTTGTGGTGAAGCCACCAGCTGCTCCTGAGCAGCGCTCAGAGTATCTGACTCTGCAACAATGGTTTCCTCTTGACGAATGGGTTCCTGTGGAATTGTCTCTGTCCATGGTGGTGGCACCACAGATGCACTTGAAAAACTGGGGATAACCTGTCCTCAGCCATTGCCTCTGGAACCTTCAATTCAATTTCTCCTTGTCTGGGAAGTATCTGATCTACATGTCTGCGTACTACCCTACCATCTCCCAACATGACCTTGTATGATACTGGACCTGTCATTGAGTCTATGAAGCCAGGAATCCACTTTGGTCCATAACTGAAATTCCTGGTAAGGACTGCATCTCCTTCTCCAAAACCTCAGCTCTTTGTTCTTTTGTCATGGTTCTCTTTTTGTTTGGTTTGTCTGTTTTCCATTTTCCTTTTTAGGTCTGGGTGGACAAGATCAAGAGTGGAGCATACTCTACAACCTAATAACATCTCGGCAGGAGAGAGTCCTGTGGTGGATTGAGGTGTTATTCTGTTGCTGAACAGAACCCATGACACATTGGCTGCTAAACTCCCTTCTGCACTTTTTTTCATCATCTCTTTAAATGTTTGTATGGCTCTCTCCGCAAGTCCATTTGAGGACGGATGATATGGAGCCGAGGTCACCTGCACTATGCCATTTTTTCCTCATGAACTCTTTTATCTCTGTTATCACAAAAAAAGTGGCAGTCACTTACCACGATCTCCGGTAGCCCTTGATTACTGAAGCTCCGACGCAGGCAGTCTACAGTTGTAGTGGAGGAAGCAGAATTAACAGGATAAACATCCATCCATTTGGAATGTGCATCAATGATTATGAGGAACATCTTCCCCATGAATGGATCCGCACAATCTAAGTGCAATCTTCTCCATGGTTTATCCGGCCACTCCCAGGGGTGGAGAGGAGCCGCTGCTGGTGCCTTCCTGTGTGCCTGACAAGTGCTGCATGCCTTGACTGGATTTTCTATCTCCTCATCTAGCTTTGGCCACCACAAGTAACTCCTAGCCAAGGCTTTCATACGCGAGACCCCAGGGTGACACTGATGTAGTTGCCCTAGGATAGACTGTCGTGCTGCCTGTGGAATAATCACTCGTGCTCCCCACAACATGCAACCACCCTGCACACTCAGCTCTGTTTTTCTGACACTGTAGAGTGTGAAGTCAGTCCCTTCCGGATGCTGTGGCCATCCCCTCACCACATATTCTCGAACTCTAGACAGTACTGGATCTTTACCTGTCCATGTTCTTACTTGCTCTGCAGTCACAAGTGCCGTGTCAGTGTCCTCCAACATCAAAACTCTGTCCTCTGGAGCTGCAAGGATAGGTGTGCCTGGCAGTGGAAGACGGCTCAAGGCATCTGCGTTCCCATGGTACTTGCCCGCCTTGTAGACAATGACATACTCATATGCCCTCAACGTCACGGCCCACCTCTGGATCCAGGGTGACACCATCTGTGGAACTGCTTTCATTTCATTGAAAAGAGATAAGGGCCTAGAAATTGAGTGGGCTTAGCGCCCATTTTGCGGCGCTAGAGGGCATTGCGCTGGAATTACAGCCGGTTTTGAAATTGACTAGGGCCCAACATCGGCGTTACACCGGTAGCGCTGCGCCGGCACCGATGACGTCATCGGTGTGCGCAGCGTCCCGGTTGCCGTGGTGACGGGCCCCAGCACCGAAATTCAGTTGCGGCCGCCTCGCCCGTGGCAGCCGCAACTAAGACTCTGGCAACAGAGTCTTACACGACTTTGTGCCGGCGCATAAAGGTGGAGCGGCGGCCGGCCGCTTTCCCGCCAGCCGCCTGCCCGCACCTCCCTCCCCGGACTCCCCCAGCACCCCCCCGCGGAACAGATGCTTCTCGGCTGCGAGCCCGGCACTTCCCCGAGGTGCCGGGCTCATTTTTGTGGCGATTTAACCGGCCAGCGGGCGGGTGCAGGCAGCTCCTCCTTAACTGAAGGAGGAGGCCTGCACTTCCCGAGCCTGCCGCACCGCATCGGGCGCCGCAGCGCTGGAATAGCGCTGCAATGCGGTGCGTAGCGCCAGTTTTCAGGCGCAAACAGCCTTCAGTAGCACCGGCAGCCATTTGGGCGCGGTGCTACTGAATTTTTGGCGCGCACAGCGCGACTTAGCACCGGCACTAAATTTCCGGCGTTAAGCCCCAGCGCAGCGCAAACTCAATTTCTAGGCCAAGAGGTTTATGATTGGTGCATATGGTGAACTTCCTGCCATATATGTACTTGTGGAACCTCTGTAACCCAAACATCACTGCTAACCCCTCTTTGTCTAACTGGGAATAGTTTTTTTCCACTTGTGTTAGAGTTCGAGACATAAACCATATTGGTCTTTCAGTTCCATCTTCCATGCGGTGTGAAAGAACTGCCCCCACCCCGTAAAGTGAAGCATCACAAGAGAGAATGATGTCTTTCTCTTCATTGTAGTGAACCAGCACATCCGACGACAGCATCAGTTTCTTGGACTGTTCAAATGAAACCCCCTGCTCCTCTCCCCACTGCCACTGTGTCTCCTTGCACAGTAGTTTGTGAAGAGGTGCTAACACTGTTGACAAGTTTGGTAAAAACCTGTTATAATAGTTCAACAGTCTGATGCGCTATCAATTACTCATAAAAGACGGAGAGTTAGGACAGTAACTAAAAGGCTTTTATTAGCAAAGAACAGAGCATGCCTCTCGTGGTTGACTGGTTTCCAAGAAGGCAGGGGGCTGCAGAGCAGTCACCTTTATACCTGGGCATGTGGGTGGAGCCAGGGTCAGAGCCAGCTGAGGCATGCATAGATACAACAGTGTGCAACAACAACAACAACGGTGAACAACAATAACAGTGGTTTACCACATTCACCCCTTGTTTAAAATTGAGTCCGGCGGGGTGAAGTGTACTAAAGGTTCGTGTAAGTAAGTCTATCAGGTGGCCTTGTATGCCGTCCTGATCGTCGTGGTGGCGGCGGTGATGGTGCAGCATCCAACGTTGAATCTGGCGTCACATTGAGTGGCTGGGTGGTCAATGATGGGTCCTGGGGCTGCGGCATGCCGTCTACAGGGTTTGGGTTGTGGGTAGTGGTGGATGGCAATGGTAGTGTTTCAGGGGCACCCGAAGGTGCGTGGTCTCGTATGGAGACTGTGTCCTCCCGCCCGTCCGGGTATGCCACGTAAGCATACTGGGGGTTGGCGTGGAGGAGGCTCACCCTCTCGGCCAGGGGGTCCATTTTATGGGACCTCAGGTGCTTCCGCAGTAGGACGGGTCCTGGAGACGTCAGCCATGTCGGTAGCGAGGTCCCCGATGTGGACTTCCTGGGGAAAGTGAACATTTTTTCATGGGGGGTGGCATTGGTGGCCATACAAAGCAGTGACCGAATGGAGTGGAGCGCCGCAGGGAGGACCTCCTGCAAGCGAGAGGTCGGAAGGCCCTTAGATTTTAAGTTTTAGAGGACGGCCTTCCAAACCATCGCGTTCTCTTTTTCCACCTGGCCGTTCCCCCGGGGGTTGTAGCTGGTGGTTCTGCTTGGAGCAATACCTCTCGTGAGCAGGTACTGATGGAGTTCGTCGCTCATAAAGGATGAGCCCCGGTCGCTATGGATATAGCTAGGGAAGCCGAACAAGGCGAAAAGGTCATTCAGACCTTTAATGACCGTGGTACTGGTCATGTCTGGGCAAGGGATGGCAAACGGGAAACGGGAGTACTCATCAATTATGTTGAGGAAGTACACGTTGCCGTCAGAGGAGGGGAGGGGCCCTTTAAAATTGACGCTCAGGCACTCGAAGGGGCGAGCGGCCTTGATCAGGCTTGCTCTGTCTGGCCTGTAAAAATGCGGTTTGCACTCGGCACAGATTTGGCAGTTCCTGGTCATGGTCCTGACCTCCTCGATGGAGTAGGGCAGGTTACGGGATTTGATGAAATGGAAGAACCTGGTGACCCCCGGGTGGCAGAGGTCATTGTGGAGGGTCTGCAGTCTATCAACCTGCGCGTTGGTGCATGTACCACGTGATAGGGCATCTGGGGGCTCATTGAGTTTCCCGGGCCGGTACAAGATATCGTAATTGTAGGTGGAGAGTTCAATTCTCCACCTCAAGATCTTGTCGTTCTTGATTTTGCCCCTCTGCATATTGTTAAACATAAAAGCTACTGAACGCTGGTCAGTGAGCAGGGTAAATCGTTTTCCAGCCAGGTAATGCCTCCAATGTCGCACCGCTTCCACAATGGCCTGGGCCTCCTTTTTGACAGAGGAGTGTCGAATCTCGGGGCCCTGGAGGGTCCTTGAGAAAAAGGCCACGGGTCTCCCCGCCTGGTTAAGGGTTGCAGCTGGGGTGAAGTCGGATGCGTCGCTCTCCACTTGGAAAGGGATGGACTCATCCACTGCGTGCATTGCGGCCTTCGCAATATCTCTTTTTATGAGAGTGAAGGCTGCACATGCCTCTGCTGTCAGGGGGAAGGAGGTGGACTTGATGAGGGGTCTGGCTTTGTCCACATAGTTGAGCACCCACTGAGCATATTAAGAGAAAAACCCTAGGCATCTCTTCAGTGCTTTTTGGCAGTGGGGGAGGGGGAGCTCCATAAGGGGGCACATTCTGTCGGGGTCGGGGCCGATGACTCTGTTCTCCACTACGCAGCCAAGGATGGTGAGGCGCGTGGTGCGAAACATACATTTGTCCTTGTTGTATGTTAGATTCAGCCGCTGGGCCGTACGGAGGAATTTCTCTAGGTTAACGTCATGGTCCTGCTGGTCATGGCCGCAGATGGTGACGTTGTCTAGATAGGGGAAGGTGGCCTGCAGTGCGTTCTGGTCAACCATTCAGTCCATCTCCCTTTGGAAGACCGAAACCCCATTGGTGATGCCGAAAGGGACTCGGAGGATGTGGTAGAGATGGCCGTCAGCTTCAAAAGCTGTGTACTGGTGGTCCTCAGCCCTGATGGGGAGCTGGTGGTATGCCAACTTCAGATCAATCATCGAGAACACCCGGTATTGTGCTATCTGATTGACCATGTCAGATATGCGGGGGAGTGGGTATGCATCTAACTGGGTGTAGCGATTGATCGTCTGGCTGTAGTCAATAACTAGGCGCTGTTTTTCACCAGTCTTCACTACCACCACTTGTGCTCGCCATGGGCTAGTGCTACCCTCAATAATCCCTTCCTTCAGGAGTCTTGCTACTTCGGATTTAATGAAGCTCCTATCCCCGGCACTGTACCGCCTGCTTTTGGTAGCGATGGGCTTACAGTCGTGGGTGAGGTTAGCGAACAAGGGGCGGGAGACTTTAAGCATGGAGAGGCTGCAAATGGTGCGCGGCGGGCGATTTAAAAGCTGCTGGCTGCAGACTGTGAGTGGGGGGAGGGGTCCGCCGTACGCTAATGTGACACTTTTAAGGTGGCACTGAAAATCCAACCCCAGTAGAACGGCAGCGCAGAGATGGGGCAGGACAAGAAGTTTAACATTTTTGTATTCTGTGCCCCTTACTGAAAGGGTCACTACACAGTAGCCACCGACGTCTGCTGAATGGGATTTGGAAGCCATAGAGATCCGATGGCGCATTGGCAGGACCGGGAGAGAGTAACTGCACACCGTGTCGGGGTGGATAAAGCTCTCCGTGCTCCCGCTGTCGAAAAGGCAGGTAGTGGCGCGGCAATTTACCGTAGTGTCCATCATGGACCTGGACAGTTGGTGAGGGAGAGATTGGTCCAGCGTCGCGAAGGCCAGCGTATGGTCGAGCGAGTGGCTGTGGTCGTCAGACGAGGTGGTGGTTGAGCCCGGGTCACCTGCGATTGGAGTTGGAGGCGTCCAAGATGGCGGACAAAATGGCTGCGCCCATGATCCCGATCCCCACACGGCTGGAGGTGTCCAAGATGGTGGACAAGATGGCTGCCCCCACGGTTCACACGCGGCGCTGCTGGCGTTAGCGGTTTTACCTTTGCAGGCGCTGACATAGTGTCCTTTCTTCCCGCAGCCAGAGCAGGTAGCGTTTTTCGCCGGGCAGCGTGCTCTGGGGTATTTTGCCTGGCCACAAAAGTATCATTTCGGGCCCTTGGACATCGCTGCAGCAGTTGGTGCCGGGGGTGGCGGTCCCATGACCCAAGGTTGCGGCGTCCATGGTGCGGAGCGGTTAGGGGAGAATGCGTCCATATTCCGGTAGGCCGCGTCTAGCGAGAGCGCGAGGGACACTGCCTTCTTCAGGTCGATTTCGCCCTTCTCCAGCAGTCTCTGCCGGGAGTAGTCGGACTTGAGGCCCGCAACAAAAGCATCTCGGATGAGTCCCTCCATGTGTGTCGCGGCCGATACCTCTTTACAATCGCAGGCTCGGCCGAGTATCTGTAGTGCCCGTAGGAATGCCTCCACCGATTCCCCAGACTGCTGGTTGCGGGATCTCAGGAGGTGTCTGGCATAAACCGTATTTACCGGGCATGTGTATTGTCCTTTTAGCAGATCGACAGCCGCCGCGTAGGTAGTCGCGTCCTGGATGAGTGTGTAGACCTGGTGGCCCACCTTGGAGGCCAGGATTTTTAGTTTGTTTCCATCTAGCATCACGGCTGAGGCTTCCAGGTAAGCTTCGAAGCAACGCAGCCATTGTGCGAACTTGGTAGACGAACCCGCCACTTGAGGGTCTAGGTCCAGGCATGTTGGTCTGAGGGCATGCAGTAGCGCCTGCTGCTCAGCGTTTGGTGCCGTCCTTTGCTGCAGCGCCTGCTGCTCAGCATTTGGTGCTGACATTTAGTTTTTGCTAATAAAATTGATGCGCTATCAATTACTCATAAAAGACGGAGAGTTAGGAGAGTAACTAAAAGGCTTTTATTAGCAAAGAACAGAGCATGCCTCTCGTGGTTGACTGGTTTCCAAGAAGGCAGGGGGCTGCAGAGCAGTCACCTTTATACCTGGGCATGTGGGTGGAGCCAGGGGTGGAGCCAGCTGAGGCATGCATAGATACAACAGTGTGCAACAACAACAATGGTGAACAACAATAACAGTGGTTTACCACACAGTCCCAGGTAAGTTTTAACTCAGCCACATTGGTAGGAGCAGGGGCGTCCTGCAGTGCGTGTACCTTCTCCTTGAGTGGATGGAGCCCGGTGGCGTCCACTCTGTGTCCCAGGAACACTGCCTCATTCCCCAGGAAAGTGCACTTACTCCTCTTGAGTCGTAACCCTGCCCTCTCCAATCTCTGTAGTACCTCTCTCAGAGTGCTCAGATGCTCCTGGTCGGTTCTTCCCGTCACCAGAATGTCATCCAGATAGATGGAAACATGTGGAATCCCTTGCAGTACACCTTTGATTGTCCTCTGGAAGATAGCTGGACTAGATGAGACACTAAACGGTAAGCGGTTATATGTAAACAAGCCCTTGTGTGTATTTATGGTAACATACTTCTTTGATTCGTCATCCAGTGTAATCTGCAAGTAGGCATGACTCATATCCAACTTTGTGAATTTCTTTCCTCCAGCCAGGTTTGCAAAGAGATCCTCTGTTTTGGGAATAGGATACTGCTCTAGTTTGGACAACCAATTGACTGTCAATTTATAATCTCCACAGAGTCTTACCGAATTGTCCGGTTTTAAAACAGGTACTATGGGAGCTGCCCATTCTGAACATTTCACTGGCTCCAGTATGTTTTCTCTCAATAGAGGGTCAAGCTCAGCCTCTACCTTTCGCTTCATGGCATAAGGCACAGGTCATTGTTTAAAAAACCTTGGCGGTGCCTCCTTGTCTACATAAATCTTAGCTGGGGGGCCATTAAATGTGCCAAGTTCCTCCTTGAACACATTCTCATGTTCACTCAACACTTCTTGCAAAGTCAACTGTTTGCCCTCATCTATTTGATTTACTGCTCCCCAGTCTAATTTAAGTTCTTTTATCCAGCCCCGACCTAACAGGTTTGGTCCGGTACCCGATACTATAACTACAGGTAGCTGTTCCACTGTGTCCCTGTGTTGCACAGTTACATTAGCTGTACCTAATGTCGCTACTCGTTCACCTATATATGTTTTAAGATGCAGAGAGCAAGACTGTAACTCTGGAACTTTTGCACGGTTCCACAATTTTGAGTACTCTGCTTTGTTCATTATGGTTACACCACACCCTGTATCGACTTCAAAGTTCACCTTAGAGTCATTTACTGTCAGTTGCAATGTGATAGGAGCCACTTTTGGAATGTTCTCTAACATGCTATACATTATGTACGTGTCCTCTTCTTCCTCAGCTTCCCCGCTGATGTGGTGTGCTCCATGTTTTTTCACTTCTCTTCCTTGGTTTTGCTTTCCTCCCCCTTTTGGTTTGGATTCCTCCACAGGTGATTTTGTCACATTAAATGGTAGGACACTGAATAGTATAGAGGAGCAAAGGGTCCTTGGAGTGCATGTCTACAGATCCCTGAAGGTAGCAGGCCAGGTAGATAAGATGGTTAAGAAGGCATACGGAATGCTTGCCTTTATTAGCCGTGGCATAGAATACAAGAGCAGCGGGTTATGCTTCAACTGTATAAAACACTAGTTAGGCCTCAGCTAGAGAACAGCATGCAGTTCTGGTCACCACATTACAGGAAAGATGTGATTGCACTAGAGAGGAGATTTACAATGATGATGTTGGGAGTAGAGAATCTCAGCTATGAGGAAAGACTGGATAGGCAGGTTTTGTTTTCCTTGTAACTGTGGAGGCTGAGGGGAGACCTTATTGAGATGTACAAATTTATGAGGAGCATAGATAAAGTGGATAGAAAG
Organism: Somniosus microcephalus; assembly: GCF_052327205.1. Lineage (NCBI taxonomy): Eukaryota > Metazoa > Chordata > Chondrichthyes > Squaliformes > Somniosidae > Somniosus > Somniosus microcephalus. The sequence goes on along the minus strand of NW_028225233.1, from coordinate 336,734 downwards.
GACCTATTTCCCTTAGCAGAGGGGTCAAAAACCAGGGGGCACAGATTTAAAGTAATTGGGGGAAGGTTTAGAGGGGATTTGAGGGGAAATTTCTTCACCCAGAGGGTTGTGGGGGTCTGGAACTCACTGCCTGAAAGGGTGGTAGAGGCAGGAACCCTAACCACATTTAAAAAGTAGTTGGATGTGCACTTGGGATGCTGTAACCTGCAGGGCTACAGACCAAGAGCTGGGAAGTGGGATTAGGCTGGATAGCTCTTTGTTGGCCGGCGCGGACACGATGGGCCGAAATGGCCTCCTTCCGTGCTGTAGCTTTCTATGATTCTATGAAACGGCCCTCAACAAAAGTCACGAATTACATCCTTCACGGCTGTAACCGATGGGCTATCTCTCTTCATCCTTCTCGACGTGTCTGCAAGCTTCACCACGGTTGATCACACCATCCTCCTCCAACACCTCTCCTCCATTGTTCAGCCCAGTGGGACTTGTTGGTGGAATTACAGGATAGTCGCTGAGCCAGACCCCCGAAACAAGCTCGTGGAACAGGAAACATTGAGACGTCTGATTGATACACTTTATTTCACAAATCAATGGTAACAGTGGCAGAAGGTGGGTGGTGGTGTTCCACAAGGATCAGTGCTGGGTCCACTGTTGCTCACAAGTTATATTAACGATTTAGGCTTTGGAATCAAAAACACAATTTCTAAATTTGCGGATGACACCAACTTAGGGGAATAGTCAACACTGATGAGGACTGCAACAAATTACAGGAGGACATTAATAAACTTGCAGAATGGGCCTATAATTGGCAAATGAATTTCAACACAGATAAATGTGAGGTATTACATTTTGGTATGAAGAATAGGGAGGTCACTTATCACTTGGAGGGTGTGAGCCTAGGTGGGGTAGATGAACAAAGGGATCTCGGAGTACAAATACACAAATTACTAAAAGTTGCGACACAGGTTAGCAAGGCCATAAAAAAGCAAACCAAGCACTAGGGTTTATTTCTCGAGGCATAGAATTGAAAAGTAGTGAAGGTATGCTAAACCTGTATCGAACCTTGGTTAGACCACACAGTTCTGATGAAGGATTCCACAGCTGAAACGTTAACTCTGTTTCTCTCTCCATGGATGCTGCCCTGGCCTGCTGAGTATTTCCAGCATTTTCTTGTTAGTTCAGATTTCCAGCATCCACAGTATTTTGCTATTGAATTTAAGGGGAGGCTGGACAAGCATATGAGGGAGAATGGAATAGAGGGTTATGCTGATAGATTTAGATGAGGAATGACGGGAGGAGGCTCGAGTGGAGCTTGGACTGGTTGGGCCCAATGGCCTGTTTCTGTGCCGTATGTCCTATGTAATCCAATGTAACATAGTAAAAACATCCCAATCAGTTCACAGGAGCACCATCAGACCAAATTTAACACTGACTCTTATATATAAGGAGAATATTAGGACAGGTGACCAAAAGCTTGGTGAAAGAGGTAGGGGGTTGGGAACCTGTGCAGGGAGACAGAGGAAAGGGAAGCAAGGATATAAACAAAAGACAGGAAGGAGAAAAGCAAAAGTGGAAGTCAGAGAAATCAAGGGTGTAAATCAAATAGGGCCACAGTAAATTATAATTCTAAAAGGACTAAGAGTGTTAAAAAATCAAGCCTGAAGGCTTTGTGTCTTAATGCGAGGAGCACTCATAATAAGGTGGATGAATTAGCTGCACAAATCGATGTAAACGGATATGATATAATTGGGATTATGGAGACATGGCTCCAGGATGACCAAGTCTGGGAATTCAATATCCAGGGGTATTCAATATTCAGGAAGGACAAGAGTAAAGGAAAAGGAGATAGGGTAGCATTGCTGGTTAAAGAGGAGATTAACACAATAGTAAGGAAGGATATTAGCTCTGATGATGTGGAATCTGTATGGGCAGAGCTGAGAAATACCAAGGGGCAGAAAACGTTAGTGGGAGTTGTATACAGACCCCCAAACAGTAATGCTGAGGTTGGGGATGGTATTAAACGGGAAATTAGAGATGCGTGCAATAAGGGCACAGCAGTTATCATGGGTGACTTTAATCGACATATAGTTTGGGCTAATCAAATTTGTAACAATACTGTGGAGGAGGAATTCCTAGAGTGTATACGGGATGGTTTCCTGGACCAATATGTCGAGGAACCAACTAGAGATCAGGCCACCTTAGATTGGGTATTATGTAATGAGAAAGGATTAATTAGCAATCTTGTTGTGCGAGGCCCCTTGGGGAGGAGCGAACATAATATGATAGAATTCTTAATTAAAATGGAGAGTGAAGTAGTTGACTCAGAGACTAGGGTCCTGAATTTAAATAAAGGAAACTACGATGGTATGAGGCATGAGTTGGCTAGGATGGATTGTGGAATGTTACTTAAAGGGTTGATGGTGGATAGGCAATGGCAAACATTTAAAGATCGCATGGATGATCTACAGAATTTGTTCATCCCTGTTTGGGATAAAAATAAAACAAAACAGGTGACTCAACCGTGGCTAACAAGGGAAATTAGGGATAGCATAAGATTCAAGGAGAGGACATATAATTAAGCCAGAAAAAGCAGGAAACCTGAGGATTGGGAGCAGTTTAGGATTCAGCAAAGGAGGACAAAGGGATTAATTAAGAGGAGGAAAATAGATTATGAGAGTAAGCTTGCAGGGAACATAAAAACTGACTGCAAAAGCTTCTATAGATATGTGAAGAGAAAAAGGTAGGTGAAGTAAAGCATAGGTCCCTTGCAGTCAGAATCAGGGGAATTTAATATGGGGAACAAAGAAATGGCAGAACAATTAAATACGTACTTTGGTTCTGTCTTAAAAAGGACGACACAAATAACCTCCCAGAGATGCCGGGGAACATAGGGTCTAATGAGAGGGAGGAATGAATGAAATCAGTATTGTTAGGGAAATTGATGACATTGAAGGCCGATAAATCCCCAGGGCTTGATAATCTACATCCTAGGGTACGTAAGGAAGTGGCCCTAGAAATAGTAGATGCATTGCTGATCATCTTCCAAAATTTGATAGACTCTGGAACAGTTCCCATGGATCGGAGGGTAGCTAATGTTACCCCACTATTTAAAAAAGGTGGTAGAGGGAAAACGGGGAATTATAGACCAGTAAGTCTGACATCGGTAGTGGGGAAAATGCTGGAGTTCATTACAAAGATGTAATAGCAGAGCACTTGGAAAACAGTGACAGGATCGGACAAAGTCAACATGGATTTACAAAAGTTAAATCATGCTTGACTAATCTACTGGAATTTTTTGAGGATGTAACTGGTAGAATAGATAAGGGAGAACCAGTGGATGTGGTGTATTTGGACTTTCAGAAGGCTTTTGATAAGGTCCCGCATAAGAGATTAGCGTGCAATGTAAAAGCCCACGGGATTGGGGGTAAGGTACTGTCTTGGATAGAGAACTGGCTGGCATACAGGAAGCAAAGAGTTGGAATAAACGGGTCTTTTTCCAAGTGGCAGGCAGTGACTAGTGGGGTACCGCAGGGATCGGTGCTAGGACGCCAGCTATTCACACTATATATAAATGATCTAGATGAGGGAACTCGATGTAATATCTCCAAGTTTGCAGATGACACAAAGCTTGGTGGGCATGTGTGGTGTGAGGAGGATTCAGAGAAACTCCAGTATGATTTGGACAGGTTGAGTGATTGGGCAGATGCATGGCAGCTGCAGTATAATGTGGATAAATGCGAGGTTATCCACTTTGGTGGCAAAAACAGGAAGACAGATTATTATCTGAATGGCAATAGATTGGGAGATGGGGAAGGGCAACGAGACCTGGGTATCCTTGTGCACCAGTCGCTGAAGGTAAGCATGCAGGTGCAGCAGGCGGTTAAGAAGGCAAATAGTATGGCACCTCTGACAGAGCAGCTCTCCCTCAGTACTGCCCTGGAGTGTCAGCCTAGATTACGTGCTCTAGTCTCCAGAGTGGGACTCAAACCCACGACCTTCTGACTCTAGAGGTGAGAGTGTCACCCACTGAGCCGAGGCTGACCCCTCTTAAACTCCAGCCTAGTTACTAGGGTTATTATCAGCATCTTCAAATGGCCCCACCGCCCCCCAACCCCATAATTGCCATTATTAACACAGAATAGCCCTTCATGTGATTAACAGCAGAATGGGACCAGTGCGCTCAGGTGTGAACTCGCTGGTGTCTCAGCAGGTGAGTTGAACTGGTGAATCCCTTTTCACACACTGAGCAGGGGAACGGCCTCTTCCCGGTGTGGGTGAACTGGTGATTCCGAAGATTGGATGAGTGCGTAAACCTCTTCCCGCAGTGAGAGCAGCTGAACGGCCTCTCCCCGGTGTGGATGCGTCGATGCTTCTTCAGGTCCTTGGAGCATTTGAAACTCTTGTCGCAGTCGGAACATTTAAACGGCCTCTCGTCAGTGTGAACCAGCTGGTGTTCCCGCAGATAGGCAAGATGAGTGAATCCTTTCCCGCACTCGGAGCAGGAGAATGGCTTCTCGTCAGTGTGACCCAGCTGGTGTTCCCGCAGAGTGGAGGGACGAGCGAATCCTTTCCCGCACTCAGAGCAGGTGAACGGACTCTCGTCAGTGTGAACCAGCTGGTGTATCAGCAGGGCGGAGGAGTGAATCCCTTCCCACACACGGAGCAGGTGAACGGCCTCTCCCCGGTGTGAACTCGCTTGTACAGTATCAGGTCGCTGGATCTTCTGAAGCCCTTCTCGCAGTTGGAGCACTGAAAAGGTCTCTCATCGGTGTGAACACGCTCGTGTATCAATAGGTTGAAAGACTGGGTAAACCTCTTCTCACAGTGAGAGCAGGCGAACGGCTTCTCCCCGGTGTGAACTCGCCGGTGTCTCAGCAGGGCGGATTGTTGAGTGAATCCCTTCCCGCACACGGAGCAGGTGAACGGCCTCTCCCCGGTGTGAACTCGCTGGTGTGTCTGCAGATGGAATGAATGACTGAATCCCTTCCCACACACGGAGCAGGTGAATGGCCTCTCCCCGGTGTGTACTCGCAGTTGTGCCTGCAGGGAGCCTGAATGAGTGAATCCCTTCCCACACACGGAGCAGGTGAACGGCCATTTCACAGAGTGACTGCGTTGATGAGTCTCCAGCTCGGAAAGGCAACTGAAGCCCTTCCCGCATTCCCAACATTTGCACAGACTCTCCTCGCTTTGCTTACACTTGTGCCTCCCCAGACTGCACCTTCGATTGAATCCACGTCCACACACAAGACACGTGTGCAGTTTGCCCGCATTCTGATTGCTGCTTTCCGCTTCCATATGTCGATGATATTCAGGTCCTGATGAATCGAGTGACTCTGTCAGATCTTCATGTGAAGTTTGCGTTAAGCTGCCCATCTGCAATTCCTGCCCTTGCAAGAGACAGTAAAAGAGGTTTATATAAGTAATTAATGTAAATACAGGAGAGAAAATAAAGAAAGACTGGCCTTTATACAGCACCTTTCACGACCAATGGTTTTACAGCCAATGAATTACTTTTTGAAGTGTAGTTGCTGTTGTAATGTGGGAAACACTGCAGCCAATTTGCATGATAAATAAAGGCCAGGACACCGGGGATAACACTCCTGCCCTTCTTCGAAATAATGGGATATTTTATGTCCACCTGAACGTATCTTCCGAATGACGGCCCTCCGACAGTGCGGCGCTCCCTCAGTACTGCCCCGCCGACAGTGCGGCGCTCCCTCAGTACTGCCCCTCCGACAGTGCGGCGCTCCCTCAGTACTGCCCCTCCGACAGTGCGGCGCTCCCTCAGTACTGCCCCTCCGACAGTGCGGCGCTCCCTCAGCACTGCCCCTCCGACAGTGCGGCGCTACCTCAGTACTGCCCCTCCGACAGTGCGGTGCTCCCTCAGTACTGCCCCTCCGACAGCGCAGAGCTCCCTCAGTACTGTCCCTCCGACACTGCAGAGCTCCCTCAGTACTGTCCCTCTGACATGCGGCACTCCCTCAGTACTGCCCTTCCGACAGTGCATCGCTCCCTCAGTACTGTCCCTCCAACAGTGCAGCACTCCCTCAGTACTGTCCCTCCGACAGTACGGCACTCCCTCAGTACTGCCCCTCCGACAGTGCGGCGCTCCCTCAGTATCGCCCCTCCGACAGTGCGGCGCTCCCTCAGTACTGCCCCTCCGACAGTGCTGCGCTCCCTCAGTACTGCTCCTCCGACAGTGCAGCGCTCCCTCAGTACTGACCCTCCCACAATGCGCCGCTCCCTCAGTACTGCCCCACCGACAGGGCACCGCCCCTCCGACAGTGCGGCGCTCCTTCGGCAGTGCCCCAGAGCATCAGCCTAGGTTTATGTGCTCGAGTCCCTGGAGAGCGGACTTTCAAGCCACAACTTTCTGACTCAGAGACGAGGGTGCTCCCAACTGAGCCACTGACTGGCTCTCAAGGTCTTTCACATCCTTCCTAAACTGCAGTGGCTGGGGGAATTGTCACAGTCCCTTTAATCAGAAGAACACACGAGAGGGGGGAGGGAGGCCCTTTAAATATGGAGGGGGTGGGTGTCCCTTTAAATGTGGAGGGGGCGGGTGTCCCTTTAAATGTGGAGGGGGCGGGTGTCCCTATAAATGTGGAGGGGGCGGGTGTCCCTTTAAATGTGGAAGGGGTGAGTGTCCCTTTAAATGTGGAGGTGGTGGGTGTCCCTTTGAATGTGGCGGGGGAGGGGGTCCCTTTGAATGTGGTGGGGTTGGGTGACCCTTTAAATGTGGAGGGGCTGGGTGTCCCTTTACAATACAATAATACAATACAAATCGCTTTATTGGCATGATAAGGTACATCTTATGTTGCCAAAGCATCAAAATACATTTATGGTTGAACACATAAACGCGGTTCCATTCATACAGTGTATAAACAGGTATATCCCTGAGTTTATAAATATATTTTCGCCTTGTTTATATATACTCTTGTCTTAGTTTACTGGTTGTCCCTCTGTTCATGGCAAGCTGTAACATAGTGTGCCGCCAGTGTTACACAGCTTCTCTCCTCCCCCAGTAGGAATGGGAGTTTTTGGTTGTAAGTCAGATTTCTGAATTCAGGGCATATTTGTGAGAATTTTTGATAGAAATTCTCTCTGATGCCCTGATATTTTCCACAGGCTGTGAGGAAGTGCATCTCTGTCTCAACTACTCCCTGACTGCAGTGAGAGCATATCCTGTCTTCTCTTGGCAGCCTGGTCTGCCTGTGTCTGCCTTTTTCGATCGCTAGGCTATGTTCGCTAAGTCTGTACCTTGTCAAGGTTCTTCTCAGTTTGTTTAAATGTGGAGGGGGGGTTGGGTGTCCGTTTAAACGTGGAGGGGGGGTTGGGTGTCCCTTTAAATGTGATGGGGGGGTTGGGTGTCTCTTTAAATGTGGAGAGGCGGGGCCGCGCATGCCCATTCGGCCTCTCACCACAGAAGCAGGCTGCCAGTGCGCCTGCGCGGGGCCTCCGGGGAGCGGCCGGAAGGCCGGGCCCGGGGAAGTGTTTGGGAAGCGATTTAAATCGAGGTGAGGGGGGACCGGAGAGCGAGATTATAATAAAGTAAAATACGAGAAAAACAAATCCTGAGAGTCGGGCGGGCGGGACCTCCGCGGACGCCGAACGGAGCGCATTGAGCCGCGCGGGGGTGCGGAGTGAGCTGGAGAAATGTCATTCTGACTGACGGGAGCGCGGCCCAATAGGAAGAGGGCTGAGCTGGGAGGACTGAACTGGGCGGCCTGGTCCTCCAACCAATGGCGGCGCGGCAAGGGGGCGGGCCCTGGGCCTCCAGCTCAGGTGCGCTGGGGCCGATTGTGACGCACTGTCCCCAGGTGAGAGCAGCACAAGGCTGGGGCTGGAATCTGGGAGAGGGGCCGCAGTCAGCACAAGGCTGGGGCTGGAATCTGGGAGAGGGGCCGCAGGCAGTGGGCCTGGCAAAGGGACACAAGCTTCACAATACAAGCTTCTTTCAAATGCACAATTGTTTCCTACACACAGCCTTGGTCACTGCAAAAAAAACTGTTTAACAATTCATCATAACTCCCCTACTTTAGGAGAGGGGTAGAGTGCAAAAAGCAAGGAAGTTATGATGAAACTGTGTAAAAGACTGGAGTCAGCTGTGGCTCAGTGGATAGCAGAGTCAGAAGGTTGTGGGTTCAAATCCCGCTCCAGGGACTTGAGCACATAAAGCGAGGCTGACACTCCAGTGCGGTGCTGAGGGAGCGCCGCACTGTCAGAGGAGCGGCGCTGAGGGAGCACCGCGCTGTCGGAGGAGCAGTGCTGAGGGAGCGCCGCACTGTCGGAGGGGGCAGTACTGAGGGAGCGCCGTGCTGTCGGAGGGTCAGTACTGAGGGAGTGCTGCACTGTCGGAGGGGCAGTACCGAGGGAGCGCTGCTCCATCGGAGGGGCTGTACTGTGGGAGCGCCGCACTGTTGGAGGGGCAGTACTGAGGGACCGCCGCACTGTCGGAGGGTCAGTACTGTGGGAGTGTCGCACTGTCGGAGGGGCAGTACTGCGGGAGCACCGCACTGTCTGGGGAAGCAATGCTGTGGGAGAGCCGCATTGTCGGAGGGGCATTAATGAAGGAGCGCTGCAGTTTCGGATAAGCGGCCTTACGGATGAGACGTTAAACCGAGGCCCCCGTCTGCCCACTCAGGTGGACGTAAAAGATCCTGTGGTGCTATTTGGAAGACGTTATTCCCGGTGTTTTGAGCCCAATATTTTTCCCTCAATCAAAATGATGAAAAAACAGATTATCTGGCCATTTTCACATTGCTGTTTGTGGGAGCTTGCTGTGCACAAATTGGCTGCCGCGTTTCCCACATTACAGCAGTGACTACACTTCAAAAGTACTTCGTTGGTTGTAAAGCACTTTGGGACGTCCGGTGGTCATGAAAGGCGGTTAAGAAGGCAAATGGTATGCTGGCCTTCATTACAAGAGGATTTGAGTACAGGGGTAAAGAAGTCTTACTCCAATTATATCTTCTTAGGCAGTCCCTCGGAACCAAGGATGACTTGCTCACACATTAAAAATGAGTTCTCAGGTGACTGATGAGTTCACACAGGTGGGGCAGACGGTAGTTGAAGGGGTGGGTGGGTGGGGTGCTTCGGTTGATGTGCGCTCCTTGCGCTTGGCTTCCGCTTGCTCCCGGCGAAGAGACTCGAGGTGTTCGGCGCCTTCCTGGATGCTTCTTCTCCACTTTGTGCGGTCTTGGGCCAGGGATTCCCAGGAGTCAGTGAGGATATTGCACCTTTTCAAGGAGGCTTTGAGGGTGTCCTTGAAGTGTTTCCTCTGCCCACCTGGGGTCTCTTGCTGTGCCGGAGCTCCGAGTAGAGCGCTTGTTTTGGGAGTCTCGTATCGGGCATGCGGACAATGTGACCCATCCATCGGAGCTGATCGAGCATAGTCAAAGCTTCGATGCTGGGGATGTTGGCCTGAGCCAGAACACTGACGTTGGTGCGTCTATCCTGCCAATTAATTTGCAGGATCTTGCGGAGGCAGCGTTGGTGGTACCTCTCCAGTGCACCTCAAAGCACTGGAGAGGTAGCACCAACGCTGCCTCCAATTATATAGGGCCTTGGTGAGACCACACCTGGAGTACTGTGCACAATTGTGGTCTCCTTACCTAAGGAAGGATATACTTCGGGACCAGCGGGAGCAGTGAGTCAGAGCCCGGTATAAAAACCGGAGAGAGGCGAGGCCCGAGACCAGTCGGGACCAGCGGGAGCAGTGAGTCGGAGCCCGGTATAAAAACCGGAGAGAGGTGAGGCTCGAGACCAGTCGGGACCAGCGGGAGCAGTGAGTCGGAGCCCGGTATAAAAACCGGAGAGAGGCGAGGCCCGAGACCAGTCGGGACCAGCGGGAGCAGTGAGTCGGAGCCCGGTATAAAAACCGGAGAGAGGCGAGGCCCGAGACCAGTCGGGACCAGCGGGAGCAGTGAGTCGGAGCCCGGTATAAAAACCGGAGAGAGGCGAGGCCCGAGACCAGTCGGGACCAGCGGGAGCAGTGAGTCGGAGCCCGGTATAAAAACCGGAGAGAGGCGAGGCCCGAGACCAGTCGGGACCAGCGGGAGCAGTGAGTCGGAGCCCGGTATAAAAACCGGAGAGAGGTGAGGCCCAAGACCAGTCGGGACCAGCGGGAGCAGTGAGTCGGAGCCCGGTATAAAAACCGGAGAGCGGCGAGGCCCGAGACCAGTCGGGACCAGCGGGAGCAGTGAGTCGGAGCCCGGTATAAAAACCGGAGAGAGGCGAGGCCCGAGACCTGTCGGGACCAGCGGGAGTAGTGAGTCGGAGCCCGGTATAAAAACTGGAGAGAGGCGAGGCCCGAGACCAGTCGGGACCAGCGGGAGCAGTGAGTCGGAGCCCGGTATAAAAACCGGAGAGAGGCGAGGCCCGAGACCAGTCGGGACCAGCGGGAGCAGTGAGTTGCAGCCCGGTATAAAAACCGGAGAGCGGCGAGGCCCGAGACCAGTCGGGACCAGCGGGAGCAGTGAGTCGGAGCCCGGTATAAAAACCGGAGAGAGGCGAGGCCCGAGACCAGTCGGGACCAGCGGGAGCAGTGAGTCGGAGCCCGGTATAAAAACCGGAGAGAGGCGAGGCCCACCAACTCAGCAGCGGGGAGAGAGGTAAAAAGTAATCAGAGTGTGACGTCACCAGGGAGCAGGTAAGTGATTGGTTGGTGAGTATTTCTCTTTTTTAAACTTTAACTCTGTAGTTTATAGTTACCAGGGTCTTTCTGGTGTAGCAGGGACTGTTGGTAGACTATACAAGCGCCTTAGAGATATTTTTAATTGGTGATAGTAAATTAATTTAAATTAAGTAAAGGGAAGGTCATGCCAGGTGAGCCCAGCCCCGTGATATGCTCCTCTTGCTCTATGTGGGAATTCAGGGAACCCGGTGCCCCTGATGACCACGTGTGCCAGAGATGCATCCATCTGCAGCTACTAGCAGACCGGATTGAGGCGCTGGAGCTGCGGGTGGATGGGTTGTTGAGCATTCACGATGCTGAGAGGTTCGTGGATAGCACATTTAGTGAGTTGGTCACACCGCAGGGAAGGGCTGCACAGGAAGACAGGAAATGGGTGACCAGCAGGCAGAGCAATAGAAGCAGGCAGGTAGTGCAGGAGATCCCTGTGACCATTCCCCTCTCAAACAAGTATACTGCTTTGGATACTGTTGGGGGGGATGACTCACCAGGGGAAGGCAGCAGCAGCCAACTTCCTGGCACTGGGGGTGCTCCTGCTGCCAAGGAAGGGGGGAAAAAGAGTGGGAGAGCAATAGTGGTAGGGGATTCTATAGTAAGGGGAACAGATAGGCGTTTCTGTGGCCGTAGACGTGAATCCAGGATGGTTTGTTGCCTCCCTGGTGCCAGGGTCAAGGATATCACTGAGCGGCTGCAGGGCATTCTGGAGGGGGAGGGGGAGGGTGAACAGCCAGAGGTCATGGTCCACATTGGTACCAATGACATAGGTAAAAAGAGGGATGAGGTCCTGCAGCAAGAATTTAGGGAGTTAGGTGAAGGATTAAAGAGCAGGACCTCAAAGGTTGTAATCTCTGGATTACTCCCGGTGCCATGTGCTAGTGGGTATAGGAATAGGAAGATAGAACAGATGAATGCGTGGCTAAAGGAATGGTGCAGGGGGGAGGGCTTTAGTTTCCTGGATCACTGGGTCTGCTTCTGGGAAAGGTGGGACTTGTACAAGTCGGACGGTTTACACCTGAACCAGAGGGGAACCAATATCCTTGCGGGGAGGTTTGCTAGCACTGCTGTGGGGGGGTTAAACTAACTTGGCAGGGGGATGGGGTACAGAGTGGAGCTATAGTAGGGGATGATTTACAGCCAAATACAGAGGAAAAAACAAGTCAGCTGGGAAGGCAGAGCAAATATGTGAAGGCAAAAGGGAATATGGCAGGGCTGGAAGGCATTTATTTTAATGCAAGGAGTCTTGCAAATAAGGTGGATGAACTGAAGTTGTTGTTGAGCACATGGGAGTACGATATTGTTGCTATCACGGAGACATGGTTGAGGGAGGGTCAGGACTGGCAGCTCAATATTCCGGGGTATAGAATCTTCAGGCGAGACAGAGGGGGGTGTAAAAGGGGAGGGGGTGTTGCAATATTAATTAAGGAGTCAATTACTGCTGTAAGGAGGGATGATATATTAGCGGGTTCCTCTAATGAGGCCTTATGGGTAGAACTTAAAAACAAAAAGGGGGCAAGCACGTTGCTGGGAGTGTACTATAGGCCCCCAAACAGTCAGGGGGAGATAGAGGAACAGATATGTAGGCAAATCTCAGAGAAGTGTGAAAATAATAGGGTAATAATAGTGGGGGATTTCAACTTCCCCAATATAAATTGGGATAGTCAGAGTGTGAAAGGCTTAGAGGGTGCAGAACTCTTAAAGTGCATCCAGGAGAGCTTTTTGAGCCAACATGTAGAAAGTCCTACAAGAGAGGGGGCGGTACTGGACCTAATTCTGGGGAATGTAGCCGGGCAAGTGGTGGAAGTATCAGTAGGAGAGCATTTTGGCGACAGTGACCATAATTCGGTGAGATTTAAGGTGGTCATGGAAAAAGACAAAGACGGCCCGGAAATAAGGGTTCTAAATTGGGGGAAGGCCAATTTTAATATGATAAGGCAGGATCTGGCCAAAGTGGACTGGGAGCAGCTACTTATAGGAAAATCCACATCAAAACAGTGGGAGACTTTCAGAAGGGAAATAGAGAGAGTACAACGCCAACATGTTCCTGTAAAGGTCAAGGGTGGGACCAACAAGCAAAGGGAACCTTGGATGACAAGGGATATACAAAAATGCATTAGAAATAAAAGGGGGGCTTTTGGCAGTTACAAAAGACGGAAGAAGCCCTAGAGGAGTATAAAAAGTGCAGGGGCATACTTAAAAAAGAAATTAGGAGGGCGAGGAGGGGCCATGAAATAACACTGGCGAGCAAAATAAAGGAAAATCCTAAGATGTTTTATAAGTATATTAAGGGCAAGAGGATAACCAGGGAAAGGGTAGGGCCCATTAGGGACCAAAGTGGCAATCTGTGTGTAGAGCCAGATGATGTAGGCGGGGTTTTAAATGAATTTTTTGCATCTGTGTTCACTATGGAGAAAGACGATGCGGACATAGAAATCGGGCAAGGGGACTGTGACATACTTGAACATATTAGCATCGAGAGGGAGGAGGTGCTAGCAGTTTTAGCAGGCCAAAAAGTGGATAAATCCCCAGGCCCGGACGAGATGTATCCCAGGCTGCTGTGGGAGGCAAAGGAGGAGATTGCAGGGGCTCTGACACAAATTTTCAGAACTTCTCTGGCCACAGGGGATGTACCAGAGGACTGGAGAACAGCTAATGTAGTACCATTATACAAGAAGGGAAGCAGGGATAAACCAGGGAATTACAGGCCAGGGAGCCTAACATCTGTGGTAGGGAAATTATTGGAAAAAATTCTGAGGGACAAAATTAGTCTCCACTTGGAGAGGCAAGGATTAATCGGGGATAGTCAGCATGGCTTTGTCAAGGGTCATAGAGTCATAGAGTCATAGAGTCATAGAGTAATACAGCACGGATAGAGGCCCTTCGGCCCATCGTGTCCATGCCGGCCATCAAGCCCTGTCTAATCTAATCCCATATTCCAGCATTTGGCCCGTAGCCTTGTATGCTATGGCATTTCAAATGCTCATCCAAATGCTTCTTAAATGTTGTGAGGGTTTCTGCCTCCACAACCCTTTCAGGCAGTGAGTTCCAGACTCCAACCACCCTCTGGGTGAAAAAGTTCTTTCTCAAATCCCCTCTAAACCTCCCGCCCTTTACCTTGAATCTATGCCCCCTAGTTATTGACCCCTCTACTAAGGGGAAAAGCTCCTCAGCATCCATCCTATCTATGCCCCTCACAATTTTGTACACCTCAATCATGTCCCCCCTCAGCCTCCTCTGCTCCAAGGAAAACAAACCCAATCTGCCCAGTCTCTCTTCATAGCTGAAGCGCTCCAGCCCTGGTAACATCCTGGTGAACCTCCTCTGCACCCTCTCTAACGCGATCACATCTTTCCTGTAGTGTGGCGACCAGAACTGCACACAGTATTCCAGCTGTGGCCTAACCAGTGTTTTATACAGCTCCATCATAACCTCCTTGCTCTTATATTCTATGCCTCGGCTAATGAAGGCAAGTATCCCATATGCCTTTTTTACCACCTTATCCACCTGTTCCGCCGCCTTCAGGGATCTGTGTACCTGCACACCCAGATCCCTCTGACCCTCCGTCTTGCCTAGGGTCTTTCCCTTCATTGTGTATTCCCTTGCCTTGTTAGACCCCCCAAAGTGCATCACCTCGCACTTTTCCGGGTTAAATTCCATTTGCCACTGTTCCGCCCATCTGACCAACCCATCTATATCGTTCTGCAGACTGAGGCTACCCTCCTCGCTATTTACCACCCTACCAATTTTAGTATCATCCGCGAATTTACTGATCATACCCTTTACATTCATATCCAAGTCATTAATGTAGACCACAAACAGCAAGGGACCCAGCACCGATCCCTGTGGTACCCCACTGGCCACAGGTTTCCAGTCACAAAAACAACCTTCGACCATCACCCTCTGCCTTCTGCCACTAAGCCAGTTTTGTATCCAATGTGCCAAGGCACCCTGGATTCCATGGGCTCTTACCTTCTTGACCAGTCTCCTGTGCGGGACTTTATCGAAGGCCTTACTGAAATCCATGTATACCACATCCACTGCGTTACCCTCATCCACACACCTAGTCACCCCCTCAAAAAATTCAATCAAATTAGTCAGACATGATCTTCCCTTGACAAAGCCATGTTGACTATCCATGATTAATCCTTGCCTCTCCAAGTGGAGACAAATTTTGTCCCTCAGGATTTTTTCCAGTAATTTTCCTACCACTGATGTTAGGCTCACTGGCCTGTAGTTCCCCGGTTTTTCCCTACTACCCTTCTTGAATAATGGAATAATGGGTAAATCATGTCTGACAAATCTGATTGAATTTTTCGAGGGGGTGACTAGGGGGGTGGATGAGAGAAATGCTGTGGATGTGGTTTACATGGACTTCAGTAAAGCTTTTGACAAAGTCCCGCATAGGAGACTGGTCAAGAAGGTAAGAGCCCATGGGATCCAGGGTGCCTTGGCGCATTGGATCCTAAACTGGCTGAGTGGCAGGAGGCAGAGGGTGATGGTCGAAGGTTGATTTTGTGACTGGAAGCCTGTGTCCAGTGGGGTACCTCAGGGATCGGTGCTGGGTCCCTTGTTGTTTGTGATCTACATAAATGATTTGGATGAGAATGTAAAAGGTATGATCAGTAAGTTCGCAGATGACACGAAAATTGGTGGGGTGGTAAATTGTGAGGAGGAAAGCCTCAGGCTACAGGACGATATAAACGGGTTGGTCAGATGGGCGGAAAAGTGGCAAATGGAATTTAACCCTGAAAAGTGCGAGGTGATGCATTTTGGACGGACAAATAAGGCAAGGGAATACACAATGAGTGGTAGGACCCTAGGAAGTACAGAGGGTCAGAGGGACCTTGGTGTACATGTACATAGATCCCTGAAGGCAGTGGAACAGGTAGATAAGGTGGTGAAAAAGGCATATGGGACACTTGCCTTCATTAGCCGAGGCATAGAATATAAGAGCAGGGAGGTTATGATGGAGCTGTACAAAATGCTGGTGAGGCCACAGCTGGAGTACTGTGTGCAGTTCTGGTCGCCTCACTATAGGAAGGATGTGATTGCTTGGAGAGGGTGCAGAGAAGATTCACCAGGATGTTACCTGGGATGGAGCGCCTCAGCTATGAAGAGAGGCTGGACAGGCTGGAGTTGTTTTCCTTGGAGCAGAGAAGGCTGAGGGGGGACCTGATTGAGGTGTACAAAATAATGATAGAATTCTTCATTAAGATGGAGAATAAAGTTGTTGAATCACAGACTAGTGTGCTTAATTTAAATAAAGGGAACTACGATGGTCTGAGGTGCGAGTTGGGTAGGATTGATTGGGGAATGTCACTCAAAGGGTTGACGGTGGATAGGCAATCGCAAACATTCAAAGACTGCATGGATGAACTACAGCATTTGTTCATCCCAGTTTGGCATAAAAATAAAACAAAACAGGTGACTCAATCGTGGCTAACGAGGGAAATTAGGGATAGCATAAGATCCAAGGAGAGGACATATAAATTGGCCAGAAAAAGCAGTAATCCAGAGGATTGGGAACAGTTTAGGATTCAACAAAGGAGGACAAAGCGATTAATTAAGAAAGGGAAAATAGAATACGAGAGTAACCTTACAGGGAACATAAAAACTGACTGTAAAAGCTTCTATAGATATGTGAAGAGAAAAAGATTGGTGAAGCCAAGCGTAGGTCCCCTGCAGTCAGAATCAGGGGCATTTATAATGGGGAACAAAGAAATGACAGAGCAACTAAATACATATTTTGGTTCTGTCTTCTCAAATGAGGACAGAAATAACCTCCCAGAGATGCCGGGGAACATAGGGTCTGATGAAAGGGAGGAACTGAAAGAAATCAGTATTTGTAGGGAAATGGTGTTAGGGAAATTGATGGGATTGAAGGCCGATAAATCCCCAGGGCCTGATAATCTACATCCTAGGGTACTTAAGGAAGTGGCCCTAGAAATAGTAGATGCATTGCTGATCATCTTCCAACATTCGATGGAATCTGGAACAGTATCCATGAATTGGAGGGTAGCTGATGTTACCCCACTATTCAAAAAAGGTGGTAGAGAGAAAACGGGGAATTACAGACCGGTAAGCCTGACATCATTAGTGGGGAAAATGCTAGTGTCCATTATAAAAGATGTAATAGCAGAGCACTTGGAAAACAGTGACAGGATCGGACAAAGTCAACATGGATTCACAGATGGTAAATCGTGCTTGACTAATCTACTGGAATTTTTTGAGGGTGTACCTATAAAATAGGTAAGGGAGAACCAGTGGATGTGGTGTATCTGGAATTTCAGAAGGCCTTCGATAAGGTCCCACATAAGAGATTAGCATGTAAAGTTAAGGCACATGGGATTGGGGGCAAGGTATTTACTTGGATAGAGAACTGGTTGGCAGACAGAAAGCAAAGAGTTGGAATAAACGGGTCCTTTTCCGAGTGGCAGGCAGTGACTAGTGGGGTACCGCAAGGATTGGTCCTAGGACCCCAGCTATTCACAATATATATTAATGATCTAGACAAGGGAACTAGATGTAATATCTCCAAATTTGCAGACGACACAAAGCTGGGTGGGCGTGTGTGTTGTGAGGAGGATGTCGAGAAACTCCAGGATGATTTGGACATGTTGGGTGATTGGGCAGAAACATGGCAGCTGCAATATAACGTGGATAAATGTGAGGTTGTCCACTTTGGTGGCAAAAACAGGAAGGCAGATTATTATCTAAATGGCAATAGATTGGGAGAAGGGGGCTTGATAGGGTGGATGCTGGGAGAATGTTTCCCTTGGCTGGGGAGTCTAGAACCAGGGGCCACAGCCTCAGGATAAAAGGTAGGCCATTCAGGACTGAGATGAGAAGACATTTCTTCACACAGAGGGTGGTGAATCTTTGGAATTCTCTACCCCAGAGGGCTGTGGAGGCTTAGTCATTGGGTATATTCAAAACAGAAGTCGATAGATTTCTGACTAGTAAGGGCACCAAGGGATATGGTGATAGGGCCGGTGAATGGAGTTGAGGCAGAAGATAGCCATGATCTCATTAAATGGTGGAGCAGGCTCGTAGGGCCGAATGGCTGACTCCTGCTCCTATTTCTTATGTTCTTATAAATACAAGTCTTTCTTTCTTATTGTGTTCAATTCTGGGCACTGCACTTTAGGAAGGATGTAAAGGCCTTAGAGAGGCTGCAGAAAAGATTTACCAGAATGGTTCCAGGAATGAGGGACTTCAGTTATGTGGAGAGACTGGAGAAGCTGGGATTGTTCTCCTTAGAGCAGAGGTTAAGGGGAGATTGACCAGAATGGTACCAGGGATGAGGGACTTCAGTTATGTGGAGAGACTGGAGAAGTTGGGGTTGTTCTCCTTAGAGCAGAGAAGGTTCAGAGGAGATTTGATGGAGGTGTTCAAAATTGTGAGGGGATCTGGACAGAGCAGATAGAGAGAAACTGTTCCCATTGGCGGAAGGCTTGATTTAAGGTGATTGGCAGAAGGTCCAAAGGCGACATAGAAACATAGAAGATAGGAGCAGGAGTAGGCCATTTGGCCCCTCGAGCCCGCTCCGCCATTCAATGAGATGATGGCTGATCATCCAAGTTCAGTACCCTGTTCCTGCCTTCTCTCCATATCCCTTGATCCGTTTAGCCTTAAGAAATATATCCAACTCCTTCTTCAATATATTTAATGAACTGGCCTCCACTGCTGTAGTGTCCGTGTGTTGATAAAGACACTGAAGACAGGAGTTGGTTCATAGGTATTTACCAAGCAAAGTCTGGGGGGGGGTTCTAACGGATATACAAAATACACAGGCTTATATAACCCGAGTGGCAATCACCGGCACCACAGCACACCTGGGGCTCTTAAAGGCACATACACTACAATTCCTCCCCTTTTAGCTAACCAGTACATCATATTTTAAGTAATTATTAATTTACATGTTATAAGCAAAATAATATACATTGCTGTAGTTAATTAATTATAAGTCAGTCTCTCAGGAGGCTTCCTGACTCGGTCCGGATAACGCCTTGGGGGTGTAGTAGTTTCTGGTGGTGTAGTAGGTTCTTCTGGCAAGGCTGATTCGGCTTGAATGCCTGTGTCGGGTTCATCGGGTTCCTGTATCACCGGATCGGAGGTAGATATGGGTATCTCTACTTCATCGTTAGATGTATAGAGTTGTGGTGTAGGTTGTCCCTTTTCGGATGACTTTATGATTTGGTCAGCATGGCGCCTTATTATGCTTTCTCCAATGTCCACAGTATACATCAGTGGTCCTAGTCGTGTGCAGATAGTTCCAGGCTGCCATTTCTCGGTACGGTAGACCCGAGCCAAAACTTGTTGACATATCTGGAAGGTTCTAGTTGGACTTTCATTCATGCCTTGAAATTGCCGGTTCTCCACGTCCCTTCTGATGTTGGGCTTGACCAAATCCAGCCGGCATCTTAGGTTTCTATTGAAGAACATCATGGCGGGAGTTTGGTTGGTAACCATATGTGTTGCATTCCTGTATGCGAATAAGAAGTTATCCACCTTGTGCTGAAGTTTTATGTCTTCATTACCCATGGCCTTTATGGCCTTCTTGAAGGTCTGGACAAACCTTTCAGCCAATCCATTGGTGGCGGGATGGTATGGGGCGGACGTGTAGTGCTTAACCCGATTGTTTTTTAAGAACTTTCTGAATTCTTCGGACACAAATTGCGGTCCATTATCAGAACAGATCTGTTCCGGCAGCCCATTCCTGGCAAATATGGTCCTTAATACTGTGATGGTTTTTTCCGTGGTTGTGGAGGACATCTTTATTACCTCCGGCCACTTGGAGTGTGCATCAACCGCGATTAAGAACACTGAGTCCATAAATGGACCAGCAAAGTCGATGTGTACCCTTTGCCAGGGAGATGAGGGCCACTCCCATGGATGTAGAGGGGCTTGTGGTGGAGCGTTTTGGACCTTCTGGCATCCTAGGAAGCTCTTGGTCATTTCTTCGATGTCTGCATCGATACCTGGCCACCATACTAATGCCCTGGCTAGGTTCTTCATTTTCACTCCACCCAGATGCCCCTCGTGAAGCTCCTTTAGAACTTTATCCTGGAGTTTGGGTGGAATCACCACTCTGGATCCACACATCAAGGTTCCTCGGCACACTGACAGCTGTTCTCTTCTTTGCGAGAATGCTGGCAACAGTGGTTCGCCATGTGCTGGCCATCCCTTCACTGTTAAATCGTAGACCCGTGAAAGAGTCGGGTCATTTCTCGTTTCCCTTTCAATGGCAGAATTTGTTACTGGTATACATTCCAGTATGGTAGAGTGGAACATCTCCATTGGGTCTACTGTAGGTGCCTCTTCTACCATTGGCAACGGTAGGCGCGATAAACCGTCAGCATTCCCATGCTGTTTTGACCCTTTGTATTCTATGTTGTATTGGTGTGCCCCTAGAAAAAGGGACCACCTCTGTAGCCTTTGCGCTGTCATAATGGGAACACCCTTTTTAGGGTTGAATATGGAGATGAGGGGTTGATGGTCAGTCAACAAGGTAAATTTTTGTCCGTGTAGGTAATGGTTGAATTTCTTTACTCCCCATACGAGGCTGAGTGCTTCCCTGTCGATTTGGGCATAGTTACGCTCAGCTGAGTTCAATGAGCGTGACGCAAAAGCTATCGGCCATTCCGAGCCATCAGGGAATTTATGCGATAATACTGCTCCTATGCCATAAGGGGATGCATCGCATGCCAGTCTGATTGGCAGTGATGGGTTGTAATGAGCCAAAACTTCTTTGGATGTGATTAAATCTTTGCATTTATGGAAGGCACGTTTGCAGTCTTCGTTCCATTTCCAAATTACTCCTGTTTGTAGCAGTTCATTAAGAGGGTGTAGAAGAGTTGATAAGTTCGGTAAAAATTTATGATAGTAATTTATTAATCCCAGGAACGACCTTAATTGTGAAACATTTTCAGGTGCTGGGGCTTTTATGACTGCCTCAATTTTTTCAGGTGACTTATGCAACCCTTCCTTATTTATTATGTGGCCACAATATGATATTTAATTTCGGAAAAATTCGCACTTGGGGCGATTTTCTCGTAGGCCCCGTTCTCTCAGCCTAGTGAGCACCTGCTCTAAATTGGCAAGGTGCTCGTTGTCGTTTTCTCCTGTTACAAGGATGTCGTCTAGGTAGCATTGAGTCCCCGGAATCCCTTGGAGGACTTGCTCCATAGCTCTTTGCCAGATAGCTGGAGTGGGTGCTACTCCGAAAACCAGTCGATTGTACTGGTACAGACCTTTGTGTGTGATATTTTTTAGAGGCCTCTTCAACCTCCATCTGTAGATGTGCCTGTGCCAAGTCAATTTTGGTGAAACATTTCCCTCCGGATAGTGAGGCGAAAATATCTTCTATCCTCGGAAGAGGATACTGTACCGTGTGAAGGACCGGGTTTACAGTCACCTTGAAGTCTCCACAGATGCGAATTTTTCTCTGTTCTTCAGATTTATCATTCTTCAAGGCTTTCTTCATGACTGGGGCGATGGGTGTTGCCCACTCGCTCCAATCTATTTTAGATAATACGCCTGCCTTTTCCAAATTCTCCAGCTCTGCCTCGACTGCTGGACGAATTGCGTATGGCACCGGTCTTGCCTTAAAAAACTTGGGAATTGCTGCATCTTCCACTTTTATTGAGGCAGTGATGCCTTTTAAGGTTCCTAGTTTCTCTTGAAACACTTCCTTGGCGTTGGCCAAGATGTCTTTTAATCGTTCAGGTATGACGTCATCATCATCTTTTTCCTTACTGGTCACCGTCAGTGCCTGAATGGAGTGCCAGTCTAAACGTATTTTTCTGATCCATTCACATCCCAACAGCGGTGGACCACCATCTTGTAGAACGTATAAATACAACTTCTGTATTTCCTTGCCGTTGTATTCAACAGGCACCCTTATTTTTCCTTAGGGGTATACTTTCTGCCCCGTATATGTTTTCAAGATAATGGATGTGTCTTTTAAAGGTATATGCGGAAATAGCCGCTCGTAATCCCGTCGATTTATGATGGTCAGAGCTGATCCTGTATCTCGCTCCATTTTAACTGGGGACCCTGCTATTGTGAGGGTAACCCAAATGGTCTGGTAATCTTCTTTGGCAATTACATTATGTAATTTGAGAGAGCTTAGTCTCTTGTTCCCGGAGTCGCTATCGCTCTTCTGGTCTTCAGAGCTACTGTCCGTCATCATTTGTACCTTTCTGTGCTTTTCCTTATTGATTCTTTTCCTGTTAGTGGATTTTTTGTTTTCAGATCGGCACACATGTGGAATGTGTCCCATCTTTCCGCATCGCCTGCATGCTTTGTCCTTGAACCAGCAGTCCCTCTGTTCATGGGTGGATCTGCCGCAGCGATAACATCTCTCGAAACCCCGTGTCATTTCATGGGTGCCGAAGTCCTGTGGCCTTTACTGTATCTCTGCAGCTCCTATTGCACTGAAAGCCTTATCCAGTGTTAAATTTTTCTCAGAAGATAGCTTTTTTTGTGTTTCTACACTTAGGGGATCGCAGACGAATTTGTCTCACAGAGAATCTGCCAGTCCTGCCTCGAATTGGCAGTGTACGGTATCAACAATCTCCTTAAAATTCTTGTCCATCGGTTTGGCTGGAGTGATTAAGTTTCGTAACAGCTTGTATGTCTTTGCGCCCATTAGATCCAGAAGTACTGAAGCTTTTTTTTCATCTTCTATTCCATTTGCGGTGCAATATACCTCCACTCTTCCCACATATGTGGTCCAATCCTCTGTCTCGTTATCAAAAACATAAATATTGCCAAAATTAGGCATTTTAGAAAAGATATGGCGCTTCCCGTGCTTTTCTTTCTTGCGGGTTAGGTTGATTGGCTATGATAAATTGACCCTTCGTGTTAGGGGGATTAAATACGTGGGGTTACGGGGATAGGGTGGGATATGTGTTGGTGCAGGGGTTACGGGGATCGGGTGAAATGGCCTCTATCTGCACTGTGGGGTTTCTGTGATTCTGTAGAAAAGATATGGCGCTTCCCGCGCTTTCCCGCCACTGCTGCCAATGACAACGCTGTTTACTGCGGTTTCCGTTTGTTTTATTTTTTTATTTATTGTTGGAGACTCGTTCCCGCCGGTGTTTCTCTCCAGGTCTGAACGCTGACCTGCTTGCCGTGTCGGCCATCTCCCGAGTGCTCCCTCCCAGTCCGTTATTGCTTGCCTCCGATTTCGCTGCCTGTCTCAGCTGCAGAGCCAGCCGCTGGAGCCCCAGCCTGACGTCCAGGAAGGATTAGCGCAGTATCTGCCACCAGCTTGGCCAGCTGGTGAAACCACAGCTTCTCTCACTTCCTTGAGTCTTCAGGACGCCCGAGGAATCGATGTCCTTGAGGTGCTGCCGAATTGTAGGTAAGTCCGTTTCCACTTCGTCGCCACTGTAGTGTCCGTATGTTGATAAAGACACTGAAGACAGGAGTTGGTTCATAGGTATTTACTAAGCAAAGTCTGGGGAGGGGTTCTAACGGATATACACAATACACAGGCCTATATAGCCCGAGTGGCAATCACCGGCACCACAGCACACCTGGGGCTCTTAAAGGCACATACACTACAACCGCCTTCTGTGGTAGAGAGTTCCACAGGTTCGCCACTCTCTGGGTGAAGAACCTCCTCCTCATTTCTGTCCTAAATGGCCTACCCTTTATCCTTAGACTGTGTCCCCTGGTTCTGGACTCGCTGACCATCAGGAACATCCTTCCTGCATCTAGTCTGTCCAGTCCTGTCAGAATTTTATAAGTTGCAATGAGATCACCTCTCATTCTTCTAAACTCTATCGAGTACAAGCCCAATCGACCCAATCTCTCCACATATGTCATTCCTGCCATCCCAGGTATCAGCCTGGTGAATCTTCGCTGAACTCCTTCCATGGCAAGAACATCCTTCCTCAGATAAGGCGACCAAAACTGCACACAATACTCAAGATGTGGTCTCATCAAGGCCCTGTACAACTGCAGCAAGACATCCTTGTTCCTGTACTCAAACCCTCTCGCTACAAAGGCCAACATACCATTTGCCTTCTTAACTGCCTGCTGCACCTGCATGCTTACCTTCAGCGACTGGTGCAAAAGGACGCTCAGGTCTCGTTGCACTTCTCCATCTCCCAATCTAATGCTGTTCAGATAATAATCTGTCTTCCCGTTTTCGCCACCAAAGTGGATAACCTCGCATTTAACCACATTATACTGCATCTGCCATGCATCTGCCCAATCACCCAACCTGTCCAAATCATACTGGAGTTTCTCTGAATCCTCCGCACAGCACACACGCCCACCCAGATTTGTGTCATCTGCAAACTTGGAGATATTACACCTCGTCTAGATCATTTATATATATTGTGAATAGCTGGGGTCCTAGCACCGATCACTGCCTGCCACTCGGAAAAAGACCCGTTTATTCCAACTCTTTGCTTCCTGTCTGCCAGCCAGTTCTCTATCCAAGTCAGTACCTTGCCCCCAATCCCGTGGTCTTTTACTTTGCACGCTAATCTCATTTGCGGGACCTTATCGAAAGCCTTCTGAAAGTCCAATTACACCACATCCACTGGTTCTCCCTTATCCCTACCAGTTACATCTTCAGAAAATTCCAGTAGATTAGTCAAGCATGATTTACCTTTTGTAAATCCATGTTGACTTTGTCCGATCCTGTCACTGTTTTCCAAGTGCTCTGCTATTACATCTTTTATAATGGACTCTAGCATTTTCCCCACTACCGATGTCAGACTTACCGGTCTATAATTCCCCATTTTCTCTCTACCACCTTTATTAAATAGTGGGGTTACATTAGCTACCCACCAATCCATAGGAACTGTTCCAGAGTCTATAGAATTTTGGAAGACAACCAGCAATGCATCCACTATTTCTAGGGCCACTTCCTTAAGTACCCTAGGATGTAGATTATCAGGCCCTGGGGATTTATCGGCCTCCAATGCCGTCAATTTCCCTAACACCATTTCCCTACAAACACTGATTTCATTCAATTCCTCCCTCTCATTAGACCCTATGTTCCCTGACATCTCTGGGAGGTTATTTGTGTCCTTTTTAAGACAGAACCAAAGTATGTATTTAATTGGTCTTAAAAACTTTAAAAGACAGCAAAAAATAACAAAAAGATTGATTAAGAAAGGGAAGATAGATTATGAAAGTAAATTAGCAAAAAATATTAAAACAGATAGTAAGAGTTTTTATAGATATATAAAAAGAAAAAGGGTGGCTAAAGTAAATGTTGGTCCCTTAGAGGATGAGACCGGGAAATTAATGGTGGGAAATATGGAGATGGCAAAAACACTGAATGAATATTTTATATCAGTCTTTACAGTAGAAGACACTAAGAATATCCCAACACTGAACAAACAGGGGGCTAAAGGGGGGAGGAGCTGAACACGATCAAAATCACTAAGGAAGGGGTACTCGGTAAAATAATGGGACTCAAGGCGGACAAATCACCTGGACCTGATGGCTTACATCCTAGGGTCTTGAGGGAAGTGGCGGTAGGGATTGTGGATGCATTGGGAATAATTTTCCAAAACTCCCTGGACTCGGCAAAGGTCCCGGCAGACTGGAAAACTGCTAATGTAACACCCTTATTTAAAAAGGGCAGTAGACAGAAGGCTGGAAACTATAGACCGGTTAGCCTAACATCTGTGGTAGGTAAAATTTTGGAGTCCATTATTAAGGAGACCGTAATAGGACATTTGGATAATCATAATTTAATAGGACAAAGTCAGCATGGTTTTATGAAGGGGAAGTCATGTTTGACAAATTTGTTGGAGTTCTTTGAGGAAGTAACATATAGGGTGGATAAAGGGGAACCAGTGGACGTAGTGTATTTAGACTTCCAAAAGGCATTTGACAAGGTGCCACACGAAAGATTATTGCTTAAGATAAAAAATCACGGGATTGGGGGTAATATTCTGGCATGGATAGAGGATTGGCTATCTAACAGAAGGCAGAGAGTTGGGATAAATGGTTCATTCTCAGACTGGCAATCAGTAACTAGTGATGTTCCGCAGGGGTCAGTGCTGGGTCCCCAACTCTTTACAATCTATATTAACGATTTGGAGGAGGGGACCGAGTGTAACATATCAAAGTTTGCAGATGATACTAAATGGGAGGGAAAGTAGTGAGTGAGGAGGACATAAAAAACCTGCAAGGGGACATAGACAGGCTAAGTAAGTGGGCAGAGATTTGGCAGATGGAATAGAATACTGGAAAGTGTGAGGTTATGCACTTTGGCAGGAAAAATCGTAGAGCAAGTTATTATCTTAATGGCAAGAAACTGGAAAGTACTGAAGTACAAAGGGATCTGGGGGTCCTGGTGCATGAAACTCAAAAGGTTAGTATGCAGGTGCAGCAAGTGATTAAGAAGGCCAATGGAATGTTGGCTTTCATTGCTTGGGGGATAGAATATAAAAATAGGGAGGTATTGCTTCAGTTGTACAAGGTATTGGTGAGACCGGACCTGGAATACAGCGTACAGTTTTGGTGTCCATACTTAAGAAAGGACATACTTGCTCTCGAGTCAGTACAAAGAAGGTTCACTCGGTTAATCCCGGGGATGAGGGGATGGACATATGAGGAGAGGTTGAGGAGATTGGGACTCTACTCATTGGAGTTCAGAAGAATGAGAGGCGATCTTATTGAAACATATAAGATTGTGAAGGGGTTGGATCGGGTGGATGCGGGGAGGATGTTCCCGATGATGGGTGAAACTAGAACTAGGGGGCATAGTCTTAGAATAAGGGGCTGCTCTTTCAAAACTGAGATGAGGAGGAACTACTTCACTCAGAGGGTGGTAGGTCCATGGAATATGCTGCCCCAAAAAGCTGTAGAAGCTACATCATTACATAAATTTAAAACAGAAATAGACAGTTTCCTAGAAGTAAAGGGAATTAAGGGTTATGGGGAGCGAGCAGGAATTTGGACATGAGTCTAGGTTCAGTACCCTGTCCCTGCCTTTTCCACATATCCCTTGATCCCTTTAGCCTCAAGAAATATATCCAACTCCTTCTTGAATATATTTAATGAACTAGCCTCCACCGCCCTCTGTGGCAGAGAATTCCACAGGTTCACCACTCTCTGGGTGAAGAAATTCCTCCTCATTTCAGTCCTAAATGGCTTACCCCTTATCCTCAGACTATGACCCCTGGTTCTGGACTCTCCGGCCATCAGAAACATCCTTTCTGCATCTAGTCTGTCCAGGCCTGACAGAATTTTATAGGTTTCGATGAGATCCCCTCTCAATCTTCTAAATTCCAGTGAGTATAAGCCCAATCGACACAATCTCTCATCATACGTCATTCCTGCCATCCCAGGTATCAGCCTGGTGAATCTTCGCTGCACTCCCTCCATGGCAAGAACGTCCTTCCTCAGGTAAGGTGACCAAAACTGTACACAATACTCAAGGTGCAGTCTCACCAAGGCCCTGTACAACTGTAGCAAAACATCCTTGTTCCTGTACTCGACCCCTCTTGCTACGAAAGCCAACATATCATTTGCCTTCTTAACCGCCTGCTGCACCTGCATGCTTTCCTTCAGCGACTGGTGCACAAGGACACTCAGGTCTCTTTGCACTTCCCCTTCTCCCAATCTATTGCCATCTATTGCCATTCAAATACTAATCTGCCTTCCTGTTTTTGCCACCAAAGTGGATAACCTCACATTTATCCACATTATAGTGCATTTGCCATGTTTCTGCCCAATCACCCAACCTGTCCAAATCATACTGGAGTTTCCCGACATCCTCCTCACAGCTTAACCTCCCGCCCAGCTTTGTGTCATCTGCAAATTTGGAGATATTACATCCAATTCCCTCGTCCAGATCATTAATATATATTGTGAACAGCTGGGGTCCTGGGACTGATCCTTGCGGTACTCCACTAGTCATTGATTGCCACTCAGAAAACGACCCGTTTATTCCAACTTTTTGCTTTCTGTCCGCCAACCAGTTCTCTATCCAAGTCAATACCTTGCCCCCAATCCCATGTGCCTTAATTTTGCATGCTAATCTCTTATGTGGGACCTTATCGAAAGCCTTCTGAATGTCCAAATACACCACATCCACTGGTTCTCCCTTATCTATTTTACCAGTTACATCCTCAAAAAATTCCAGTAGATTAGTCAAGCATGATTTACCTTTTGTAAATCCATGTTGACTTTGTCCGATCCTGTCACTGCTTTCCAAGTGCTCTGCTATTACATCTTTTATAATAGACTCTAGCATTTTCCCCACTACCGATGTCAGGCTTACTGGTATAATTCCCCGCTTTTTCTCTACCACCTTTTTTGAATAGTGGGGTAACATTAGCTACCCTCCAATCCATGGGTACCGTTCCAGAGTCTATCGAGTTCTGGAAGATGACCAGCAATGCATCTACTATCTCTAGGGCCACTTCCTTAAGTACCCTGGGATGTAGACCATCAGGCCCTGGGGATTTATCAGACTTCAGTCCCATCAATTTTCCTAACACCATTTTCCCACAAATACTGATTTCTTTCAGTTCCTCTCTTTCATCAGACTCTATGTTCCCCGGCATCTCTGAGAGGTTATTTGTGTCCTCCTTTGTGAAGACAGAACCAAAGTATGTATTTAGTTGGCCTGCCATTTCCTTGTTTCCCATTATAAATTCCCCTGATTCTGACTGTAAGGGACCTACGCTTGACTTCACCAATCTTTTTCTCTTCACATATCTATAAAAGCTTTTACAGTCAATTTTTATGTTCCCTGCTAGCTTACTCTCATATTCTATTTTCCCTTTCTTAATTAATCCCTTTGTCCTCCTTTGTTGACTCCTAAATTGCTCCCAATCCTCAGGATTATTGCTTTTTCTGGCCAATTTATATGTCCTCTCCTTGGATCTTATGCTGTCCCTAATTTCCCTTGTTAGCCACGGTTGAGTCACCTTTTTTGTTTTATTTTTATGCCAAACTGGGATGAACAAATTCTGTAGCTCATCCATTCGGTCTTTGAATGTTTGCCATTGCCTATCCACCGTCAACCCTTTGAGCGCCATTCCCCACTCAATCCTACCCAACTCGCTCTTAGACCATCGTAGTTTCCTTTATTTAAATTGAGGACCCTTGTCTCTGAGTCAACTACTTCTTTCTCCATCTTAATGAAGAATTCGATCATATTATGATCGCTCCGACCCAAGGGGCCTCGTACAACAAGATTCCTAATTAATCCTTTCTCGTTACATAATACCCAGTCTAAGATGGCCTGATCTCTGGTTGGTTCCTTGACATATTGGTCCAGGAAACCATCCTGTAAACACGCCAGGAATTCCTCCTCCACAGTATTGTTACTAATTTGGTTGGCCCAATCTATATATAGATAAAGTCACCCATGATGACTGCTGTGCCCTTATTGCACGCTTCTTTAATTTCCCTTTTAATGCCATCCCCAACCTCCACCTTACTGGTTGGAGGTCCATATATCACTCCCACGAATGTTTTTTTCCCCTTAGTATTTCTCAATTCTACCCATAATGATTCTACATCATCAGAGCTAATATCCTTCATTACAATTGTATTAATCCCTTCTTTAACCAGTAATGCTACCCCACCTCCCTTTCCTTTTTGCTTATCTTTCCTGAATATCGAATACCCCTGGATGTTGAGTTCCCAGTCTTGGCCATCCTTGAGCCACGTTTCTGTAATCCCAACCAAATCGTATTCGTTTACCTCTATTTGCGCAGCCAATTCATCCACCTTATTACAAATGTTCCTCGCATTAAGACACAAAGCCTTCAGGCTTGTTTTTTTAATGCTCTTAGACCTATTAGAATTATTATTTACTGTGGCCACGTTTGATTTAAACCGTTGATTTCTCTGACTGCCACTTTTGTTTTTCTCCTTCCTATCTTTTGCTTTTATCCCTGTTTTCCTTTCCTCTGTCTCCCTGCTCAGGTTCCCAACCCCCTGCCATTTTAGTTTAAACCCCCCCGAACAGTGCTCGCAAACCTCCCCGCAAGGATATTTGTCCCGCTCTGGTTCAGGTGCAACCCGTCCAACTTGTACAAGTCCCACCTTTCCCAGAAGCAGGCCCAGTGATCCAGGAAACTAAAGCTCTCCCTCCTGCACCAACTCTTTAGCCACGCATTCATCTGCTCTATCCTCCTATTCCGATACTCACTAGCACGTGGCACCAGGAGTAATCCAGAGATTACAACCTTTGAGGTCCTACTCTTTAATCTGCTACCTAGCTCCCTAAATTCTTGTTGCAGGACCTCATCCCTGGTTCTTCCTACCTATGTCGTTGGTCCCAATGTGAACCACGACCTCTGCCTGTTCACCCTCCCCCTTCAGAATGCCCTGCAGCCGTTCAGTGACATCCTTGACCCTGGCACCAGGGAGGCAACAAACCATCCTGGAGTCATGTCTACAGCCACAGAACCGTCTATCTGTTCCCCTTACGATAGAATCCCCTACCACTATTGCTCTCCCACTCTTTTTCCTCCCTCCTGAGCAGCAGAAGTGTCCCTGGTGCCAGGAAGTTGGCTGCTGCTGCCTTCCTCTGGTGAGTCATCCCCCTCAACAGTATCCAAATTGGTATACCTGTTTGAAAGGGGGATGGCCACAGGGGTCCCCTGCACTACCTGCCTGCTTCTACTGCTCCGCCTGGTGGTCACCCATTCCCCTTCTGCCTGTGCAGCCCTACCCTGCGGTGTGACCAACTCATCATATGTGTAATCCACGACCCTCTCAGCATCATGAATGCTCCACAACCCATCCATCCGCAGCTCCAGCACCTCAATACGGCCTGTTAGTAGCTGCAGCTGGATGCATTTCTGGCACACGTGGTCATCAGGGACACTGGCAGCGTTCCTGAATTCCCACATAGAGCAAGAGGAGCATAACACGGGGCTGGGCTCTCCTGGCATGACTTACCCCTTTAATTAATTTAAATTAATTCAATACCGCCAGTTAAAGATATACTCTAGGGTGCTTATTTACCAACTGTCCCCACTACACCACAGGGACCAAGAAATTATAAACCGCAGAATTTAATCTTGTAATAAAAGAAATACTCACCTACCAATCACTTACCTGCTTCTTGGTGACGTCACACTTGGATTACTTTTTACCTCTCTCCTCTGCTGTTGAATTGGTATGCCTCGTTCACTGCCGCCGGTTTTATCTGCCGCCGGTCGCGCCTCTGCTCTCCCCCAGGTCCAAGCTCTCTGGTCGGGCCTCGTTCGCTGCCGCCGCTTTTATCTGCTGCCGGTCGCGCCTCTGCACTCCCCCAGGTCCAAGCTCTCTGGTCGGGCCTCGTTCGCTGCCGCCGCTTTTATCTGCCGCCAGTCGCGCCTCTGCGTACAAAGGGATCTGGGGGTCCTGGTGCACGAAACTCAAAAGGTTAGTATGCAGGTGCAGCAAGTGATTAAGAAGGCCAATGGAATGTTGGCTTTCATTGCTAGGGGGATAGAATATAAAAATAGGGAGGTATTGCTTCAGTTGTACAAGGTATTGGTGAGACCGCACCTGGAATACTGCATACAGTTTTGGCGTCCATACTTAAGAAAAGACATACTTGCTCTCGAGTCAGTACAAAGAAGGTTCACTCGGTTAATCCCGGGGATGAGAGGATGGACATATGAGGAGAGGTTGAGTAGATTGTGACTCATTGGAGTTCAGAAGAATGAGAGGCGATCTTATTGAAACATTTAAGATTGTGAAGGGGTTAGATTGGGTGGATGCGGGGAGGATGTTCCCGATGATGGGTGAAACTAGAACTAGGGGGCATAGTCTTAGAATAAGGGGCTGCTCTTTCAAAGCTGAGATGAGGAGGAACTACTTCACTCAGAGGGTGGTAGGTCCATGGAATATGCTGCCCCAAAAAGCTGTAGAATCTACATCATTGCATAAATTTAAAACAGAAATAGACAGTTTCCTGGAAGTAAAGGGAATAAAGGGTTATGGGGAGCGGGCAGGAATTTGGACATGAGTCTAGGTTCAGACCGGTCATGGCCCTGTGGGTAGCGGAGCGGGCCCAGGGGCCGTGTAGCCTGATCCTGCTCCTATTTCGTGTGTCTAATTCTGTTAGATTCAGGAGATGGTTCTGTGATAGTAGATTGGCGGTTAGGATCAGATCAGCCATGATCTTATTGAATGGCGGAGCAGGCTCGAGGGGCCGATTGGCCTACTCCTGCTCCTATTTCTTATGTTCTTATGTTCTTCCTTTCCCTGGATCAGGAGAAGGCATTCGACAGGGTGGATCAGGAGTATTTCTTCGGGACTCTGCGCGCATTCCGGTTCGGGATGCATTTCGTCAGCCGGATCCGACTTTTGTACGCCGCCGCGGAGTGTCTGATTAAAGTTAACGGGTCTTTGACGACGCCCCTTCACTTCGGGGGAGGAGCTGCATCAGGGATGCCCCATGTCCGGTCAGTTATATGCAGTCTGCGTGGAGCCTTTCATGCGCCTCTTGCGGAAGAGGTTGACGGGACTGGCTCTGCAAGGGCTGGGCATGGAGGTCGTCCTCTCGGCTTACGCCGATGACGTGCTCCTCATGGTCACGGATCCCGCTGACTTGCGCAGGATGCGAGAATGCCAGCAGATTTACTCGGACACATCCTCCTCCAGGATCAACTGGGAGAAATGCTCCGGATTCCGGGTGGGTCAGTGGCGGGTGGACTCCCTGCTGGAGGTGTTCAGGCCCTTTGCCTGGAGCACCACGCACCTCCTCTACTTGGGAGTCTACCTGGCCGGCGAACTGGCAAGAGCTGGAGGCCAAAGTCAGCGCTCGCCTAGGACGCTGGACAGGACTGCTCAGAGTGTTGTCCTTACAGGGGTTGAGCACTGGTCATAAACCAGCTGGTGGCCGCCATGTTGTGGTACCAGTTGGTCACTTTGATCCCGCCCCCTGCATTTGTTGCCAAGATGCAGAAGAAGCTCATCGACTTCTTCTGGGACAAAGGGAAGCACTGGGTCTCTGCCGCAGTTCTGAGTCTCCCGCTTAGGGAGGGCGGTCAGGCGCTGGTGTGCCTTCATACCCAGGGTGCGTCTTTCCGTCTTCAGATGCTGCAGAGATACCTGTATGTCGAGAATCCTCCGAGGTGGTGTGCGCTGGCAACGTATTTCTTCCGCCAGCTGCACGGTCTCAATTACAACACGCAGCTCCTGTTTGTGGAATTGGGCCGTACGCGTGCCTGCCTGCGGGAGCTGCCTGTCTTTTACCAGGAACTGCTATGGGTCTGGAACAGCGTCGCCTCCAGGTGGAGTTCTCCCCCGTTAGGAGTGGCAGCTCTCCTTTGGAAGCCGCTGCTCAGGAATCCGCACCTCCACGACCGCGGGTTCGGGCGGCTGGTGGAGGGCAGGGCTGTGCCTGGTAAGGTGACCAGGGTCGGGGACCTGCTCGATGGTGGAGGAGTGGGCTGGATGGTGCCGGAGGAGCTGGTGCAGCGCCTGTCTTGGGCCAACGTCCGGCTCGCGGCCAAAGCCATCGAGACGCTGAAAGCGGCACTGGGCCCTGACTCCACTAAGTGTATCGAGGAGGCTCCCACTAGGTGTATCGAGGAGGCTCAAGCACATGGGGCGATCCCGTCCGAACTGACCCCCGTTTGGACGGAATTCCTCATCGACGCGCGGCCCCAAAACCCCTCAGGAACCGGCGCCTCACAGCTTGAGCCGTCTCGGGGAAATGCCCTCCGTGCCTTTTAGTTTTGCACGGAGGGGTTTCCTGTACGGGCTGCTCCTGCACACTCTCCACTTTAAATCTTCACCTGCCATCCGGACACGCCTTGCCGTGCCATCTTGCCATCCAGCAGAGGCAGAGGGCCCCAATGGGGGGCTCTCTATGCGGGAGTCCTCCCTTTATCCATTGGGGACTTGGCCTGGAGGGTGTTGCATGGAGCAGTCCCGTGCAATAAGATTTTGGATAAGTTCCCGGACTCCCAGGCTGCTTGCTATTTCTGCGGCCTGGAGGAGTCCGTGTTCCATATTTATGTGGAATGTGAGAGGTTGCAGCCCCTCTTTCACTATTTGAAGGGGCTGCTCCTCGATTTTTGGTTGCACTTCAGTCCCACGCTCTTGATCTACGGCCACCCAGTGCGGAGGGGAGCAGACAGATCGGAGGACCTCCTCGTGGGACTGCTCCTGGGCCTGGTGAAAGTGGCCATTAATAGGTCCAGGCAGCGGGTGGTCGAGGGGGTCGTTCGGCCCGATTGCCTGCCTCTCTTCCACGGCTATGTTCACACCAGGGTGGCCCTGGAGATGGAGCACGCGGGATTGGCAGGACTGGACAGACTTGATGCAGGAAGGATGTTCCCGATGGCGGGGGAGTCCAGAACCAGGGGTCACAGTCTGAGGATAGGGGGTAAGCCTTTTAGGACTGAGATGAGGAGGAATTTCTTCACCCAGAGAGTGGTGAACCTGTGGAATTCTCTACCACAGAAGGCAGTAGAGGCTAATTCACTAAATATATTCAAGAAGGAGTTGGATGTATTTCTTAAGGCTAAAGGGATCAAGGGGTATGGGGAGAAAGCAGGGACAGGGTACTGAATTTGGATGATCAGCCATGATCGCATTGAATGGCGGAGCAGGCTCGAGGGGCCGAATGGCCTACTCCTGCTCCTATCTGCTATGTTTCTATGTGTCCACCAGCACACTTGAGGCCTTCCGAGACCGGTGGGTGCCGCGAGGACTGGAGTGCATTGTCACCCTGGCCGGGGTGAATTTAATTTAATTTGATAAGTTAAAAAAATTTATTTAAGTTTTTAAGTTTCTTTACAGTCCACTTGTTCGGCCGGGAGAGCGAGAGGCCCTGCTCGGCGATGCAGAGAGCCCTGCAGATGGAAAAGAATGTCAACCAGGGTCTGCTGGATCTGCACAAACTCTCCACTGTGAGCACCGACCCTCATCTGTGTGAATTCCTGGAGACCCATTATCTGGATGAACAAGTGAAGACGACCAAGAAGTTTGTAGAGACTGGGACCCCTGCCTTGTAGGCATGAGGGCTTGTGACTTTGTACAAAGAGCTGAGACCTGAGCTCTGTAAATGTCACTTACTGTAAATAAAATGTTCAATCTTAAATTAAAAAAAAAAAATTTTTAAGATTATTTAAAGACAAATTTCCTCCAGTTTCACAGACAGCCTTTGTCACTGCAATAATTTCTTAAATGTTTAATCATTAAATCAAAAGCATCAAAAAGGAAGAGAGTAGCAAAAGTAAAGAAAGACTTGCATTTCTATAGCGCCATTCAAGACCACTGGACGTCTCAAAGCGCTTTACTTTTTGAAGTGCAGTCACTGTTGTAATGTGGGAAGTGCAGCAGCCAATTTTTACTCAGCAAGCTCCCACAAACAGCAACGTGATAATGACCAGATAATCTGTTTTTGTTATGTTGGTTGAGGGATAAATATTGGCCATGACAACGGGGATAACTCCCCTGCTCTTCTTCAAAATACTGCCATGGGAGCTTTTACATCCACCCGAGAGAGCAGACGGGGCCTCGGTTTAACGTCTCATCTGAAAGACGACACCTCTGACAGTGCAGCACTCCCTCGGCACTGCACTGGAGTGTCAGCCTAGGTTTATGTGCTCGAGTCTCTGGAGTTTTATAAGTATATTAAGGGCAAGAGGATAACCAGGGAAAGGGTAGGGCCCATTAGGGACCAAAGTGGCAATCTGTGTGTAGAGCCAGATGATGTAGGCGGGGTTTTAAATGAATTTTTTGCCTCTGTGTTCACTATGGAGAAAGACGATGCAGACATAGAAATCGGGCAAGGGGACTGTGACATACTTGAACATATTAGCATCGAGAGGGAGGAGGTGCTAGCGGTTTTAGCAGGCCAAAAATGGGATAAATCCCCAGGCCCGGACGAGATGTATCCCAGGCTGCTGTGGGAGGCAAAGGAGGAGATTGCAGGGGCTCTGACACAAATTTTCAGAACCTCTCTGGCCACAGGGGATGTACCAGAGGACCGGAGAACAGCTAATGTAGTACCATTATACAAGAAGGGTAGCAGGGATAAACCAGGGAATTACAGGCCAGTGAGCCTAACATTTGTGGTAGGGAAATTATTGGAAAAAATTCTGAGGGACAAAATTAGTCTCCACTTGGAGAGGCAAGGATTAATCGGGGATAGTCAGCATGGCTTTGTCAAGGGTAAATCATGTCTGACAAATCTGATTGAATTTTTCGAGGGGGTGACTAGGGAGGTGGATGAGGGAAATGCTGTGGATGTGGTTTACATGGACTTCAGTAAAGCTTTTGACAAAGTCCCGCATAGGAGACTGGTCAAGAAGGTAAGAGCCCATGGGATCCAGGGTGCCTTGGCGCGTTGGATCCTAAACTGGCTGAGTGGCAGGAGGCAGAGGGTGATGGTCGAAGGTTGCTTTTGTGACTGGAAGCCTGTGTCCAGTGGGGTACCTCAGGGATCGGTGCTGGGTCCCTTGTTGTTTGTGATCTACATAAATGATTTGGATGAGAATGTAAAAGGGATGATCAGTAAGTTTGCAGATGACACGAAAATTGGTGGGGTGGTAAATTGCAAGGAGGAAAGCCTCAGGCTACAGGACGATATAGACGGGTTGGTCAGTTGGGCGCAAAAGTGGCAAATGGAATTTAACCCTGAAAAGTGCGAGGTGATGCATTTTGGACGGACAAATAAGGCAAGGGAATACACAATGAGTGGTAGGACCCTAGGGAGTACAGAGGGTCAGAGGGACCTTGGTGTACATGTACATAGATCTCTGAAGGCAGTGGAACAGGTAGATAAGGTGGTTAAAAAGGCATATGGGATACTTGCCTTCATTAGCCGAGGCATAGAATATAAGAGCAGGGAGGTTATGATGGAGCTGTACAAAACGCTGGTGAGGCCACAGCTGGAGTACTGTGTGCAGTTCTGGTCGCCTCACTATAGGAAGGATGTGATTGCTTTGGAGAGGGTGCAGAGAAGATTCACCAGGATGTTACCTGGGATGGAGCGCCTCAGCTATGAAGAAAGACTAAACAGGCTGGGGTTGTTTTCCTTGGAGCAAAGAAGGCTGAGGGGGGACCTGATTGAGGTGTACAAAATGATGAGGGGCATAGGTAGGGTAGACAAAGAGGAACTTTTCCCCTTAGTAGGGGGGTCAATAACAAGGGGGCATAGATTCAGAGTAAGGGGCAGGAGATTTAGAGGGGATTTGAGGAGGAACTTTTTCACCCAGAGGGTGGTTGGAATGTGGAACTCAATGCCTAAAAGGGTGGTAGAGGCAGGAACCCTCACAACATTCAAGAAGCATTTGGATGAGCACTTGAAATGCCATTGCATACAAGGCTATGGACCAAATGCTGGAAAATGGGATTAGACAGGACAGGGATGGATGGGCGGCGCAGACACGATGGGCCGAAGGGCCTCTTTCTGTGCTGTAAAACTCTATGACTCTATGACTGGGACTTGAACCCACCACCCTTTGACCCAGAGGCGAGTGTGCTGCCCACTAAGCCACAGATGACAACTTTGGCCCCTTAGAGGTAGAGACAGGAGAAATTATTATGGGGAATAAGGAAATGGCAGAAACGTTAAAACAAATATTTTGTATCTGTCTTCACAGTAGAAGACACAAAAGCATACCAAAGATGGTGGGGAACCGAGGGTTTAATGAGGGTGAGGAACTTAATGTAAAGTACTAGAGAAACTAATGGGACTAAAAGCCGACAAATCCCCTGGACCCGACGGCCTACATCCTAGGGTTCTAAAAGAGGTGGCTGAAGAGATAGTGGATACATTAGTTTTGATCTTCCAAAATTCCCAAGATTCTAGAACGGTCCCAGCAGATTGGAAGGTCGCAAATGTAACACCGCTATTCAAGAAAGGAGGGAGAGAAAAAACAGGGAACGACAGGCCAGTTAGCCTGACATCAGTCGTTGGGAAAATGCTGGAATCCATTGTTACGGAAGTTGTATCAGGGCACTTAGAAAATCATAACATGGTTAGGCTGAGTCAACGTGGTTTTATGAAAGGGAAATCGTGTTTGATAAATTATTAGAGTTATTTGAGGATGTAACTAGCAGGGTATATAAAGGGGAACCAGTGGATGTAGTATATTTGGATTTCCAAAAGGCATTCGATAAGGTGCCACATAAAATATTATTACACAAGATTAGGGCTCACGGGGTTGGGGGTAATACAGTAGCATGGACAGAGGACTGGTTAACAGACATTAAACAGAGAGTAGGGATAAACGGATCTTTTTCAGGTTGGCAGGCTGTAACTAGTGGGGTGCCGCAAGGATCAGTGTTGGGGCCTCAGCTATTTACAATCTATATTAATGACCTAGATAAAGGGACCGACTGGAATCACAGAATCCCCACAGTGCAGATAGAGGCCATTTCGGCCCATCGAGCCTGCACCGACACATATCCCACCCGATCCCCGTAACCCCTACATCAACACATATCCCACCCTATCCCCGTAACCCCACGTATTTAATCCCCCTAACACTAAGGGTCAATTTATCATAGCCAATCAACCTAACCCGCACATCTTTGGACTGTGGGAGGAAACCGGAGCACCCGGAGGAAACCCACGCAAACACGGGGAGAATGTGCAAACTCCACACAGACAGTAAGTGAGTGAGCAGTAAGGTGGCAGATGGAGTATAATGTAGGGAAATGTGAGGTTATTCACTTTGGTAGGAAGAATAGAAAAACAATATTTTTTAAATGGCGAGAAACTTTCAAATGTTGGTGTTCAGAGAGATTTGGGTGTCCTCGTGCAAGAAACACAGAAAGCTAGCATGCAGGTACAGCAAGCAATAAGGAAGGCAAATGGCATGTTGGCCTTTATTGCAAGGGGGTTGGAGTATAAGAGTAAGGAAGTCTTGCTCCAATTGTACAGGGCCTTGGTGAGACCACACCTGGAGTACTGTGCACAGTTTTGGTCTCCTTATCTAAGGAAGGATATACTTGCCTTGGAGGTGGTGCAACGAAGGTTCACTAGATTGATTCCTGGGATGAGAGGGCTGTCCTATGAGGAGAGATTGTGTAGAATGGGCCTATACTCTCTGGAGTTTAGAAGAATGAGAGGTGATCTCATTGAAACATACAAGATTCTGAAGGGGATTGACAGGGTAGATGCTGAGCGGTTGTTTCCCCTGGCTGGAGAGTCTAGAACTAGGGGGCATAGTCTCAGGATAAGGGGTAGGCCATTTAAGGCCGAGATGAGGAGGAATGTCTTCACTCAGAGGGTTGTGAATCTTTGGAATTCTTTGCCCCAAAGGGCTGTGAATGCTGAGTCTTTGAGTACATTCAAGGCTGAGATCGATAGATTTTTGGACTCTAGGGGAATCAAGGGATATGGAGATCAGGTGGGAAAGTGGAGTTGAGGTCGATGATCAGCCATGATCTTACTGAATGGTGGAGCAGGCTGGAGGGGCCGTATGGCCGACTCCTGCTCCTATTTCTTATGTTCTTATGGACTTTCAAAAAGCATTTGATAAAGTACCACATAAGAGACTTACTCGGAAAAGAGAAGCACATGGTATTAAAGGGCTGATGGTAATTTGGGTATATAATTGACTGAGGGATAGGAGACAGTGAGCAGTGCTGAGGGATGTTTTTCTGACAGGAGGGAAGTATGCAGTGGGTCGGGATTAGGACGATTGCTTTTCTTGTTATATATAACTGACCTGGACTTGGGTATAAGTGTACAAGTTTGAAGTTTACAGATGAAACAAAACTTGGCAACGTAGTAAATAGTGAGCATAGTAGTAGCAGACTTCAGAAGGACAGAGACAGACTGAAATGAGCAGACACAAGTCAGATTTAATTAAATGAGGATAAGTGTGAAGTGATGCACTTTGGGAGAAACAACAGGGAGAGGCCGTATAATCTAAATGGGACTATTTTGAGGGGGTGCAAGAGCAGAGGGACCTGGGGGTCCATATTCACAAATCTTTGAAAGTGCCACGGCAAGTTGGTGAGGCGGTTCAGAAAGTGTGTGGGATACTTGGCTTTGTAAATAGTGCCATTGAATACAAAAACAAGGAAGTTACACTAAACCTTTACAAATCACTAGTTAGGAACATAGGAACAGGAGGAGGCCATTCAGCCCCTCGAGCCTGTTCCACCATTCAATGAGATCATGGCTGATCTGTGACCTAACTCCATACACCCGCCTTTGGCCCATATCCCTTAATACCTTTGGTTAACAAAAACCTATCAATCTCAGAATTAAAATTAACAATTGACCTCGCATCAATTGCCGTTTGCAGAAGGAAGTTCCAAACTTCTACCACCCTTTGTGTGTAGATGTGTCTTCTAATTTCACTCCTGAAAGGTCTGGCTCTAATTTTTAGACTATGCCCCTAATCCTAGACTGCCCAACCAGCAGAAACAGTTTCTCTCTATCGACCCTATCTGTTCTTCTTAATATCCTGAAAACTTCAATCAGATCACCCCTTAACCTTCTAAATTCTAGGGACTACAACCCTAATTTGTATAATCGCTCCTCGTAATTTAACCCTTGAAGTCCGGGTATCATTCTGGTAAACCTACGCTGCACTCCCTCCAAGGCCAATATATCCTTCCTAAGGTGTGGTGCCCAGAACTGCTCACAGTGCTCCAGGTGTGGTCTAACCAGGGTTTTGTACAGCTGCAGGGTTTTGGCCTCAGCTGGAGTCTTGTGTACAGTTCTGGGCACCACACTTTAGGAAGGATGTCAAGGCCTTGGAGAGGGTGCAGAGGACGTTGACCAGGATGGTACCATGGATGAGGGACTTCAGTTATGTGGAGAAATTGGAGAAGCTGGGATTGTTCCCCTTAGAGCAGAGAAGGTTAAGAGGAGACCTAATAGAGGTGTTCAAAATGATGAGGGGTTTTGATCGAGCAAGTAGGGAGAAACTTCACTCTGGCAAGTGGGTCGGTAACCAAAGGTCACAGATTTAAAATAGTTGCTAAAAGAACTAGAGGGGAAATGAGGAGAATTGTTTTCACACAGAGGGTTGTTAAGATCTGGAACACACCATCTGAAAGGATGCTGGAATCAGGTTCCACAGGAACTTTCAAACAGTAATTGGACATGTCCTTGAAGAGGACGAGTTTGCAGAGTTCTGGGGATAAAGCTGGGGTTTGGGACTAAATTGGACAGCTCTTTCAAAGAGCCGGCACAGACACGATGGGCCGAATCACCTCCTTCTGTGCTGTTAGATTCTATGATCAGTGTGAAGATGCTGGTGTCCCTTAAGGTTCTTAGAGCTTTTAAAGCTCTTCCCACAGTCAGAACATTTAAAGGGTCTCTCGTCAGTGTGAGCAATCTGGTGTGACAGGAGGGTGGATGACTGAGTGAATCCCTTCCCACACACGGAGCAGGTGAATGGCCTCTCACCAGTGTGGAGGAGCCGATGTCTCTTCAGCTCCCCGGAGCTTTTAAAGATCTTTCCACAGTCAGAACATTTAAAGGGTCTCTCGTCAGTGTGAGCAATCTGGTGTGACAGGAGGGTAGATGACTGAGTGAATCCCTTCCCACACACGGAGCAGGTGAATGGCCTCTCACCAGTGTGGAGGAGCCGATGTCTCTTCAGCTCCCTGGAGCTTTTAAAGATCTTTCCACAGTCAGAACATTTAAAGGGTCTCTCGTCAGTGTGAACTCGCTGATATGCCAGCAGGTTGGATGACTGAGTGAATCCCTTCCCACACACAGAGCAGGTGAACGGCCTCTCCCCAGTGTATAGGTGTTGGTGTCTCTTCAGCTCCCCGGAGCTTTTAAAGATCTTCCCAGTCAGAACATTTAAAGGGGTTCTCTCCAGTGTGAACTCGCTGATGTTCCAGCAGGTGGGATGACTCAGTGAATCCCTTCCCACACATGGAGCAGGTGATCAACCTCTCACCAGTGTGAACTCGCTGGTGTCTCTTCAGCTCCCCGGAGCTTTTAAAGCTTTTCCCACAGTCAGAACAGTTAAATGGTCTCTCATCAGTGTGAACAAGCTGGTGTCTCAGCAGGGTGGAGGACTTCAGGAATCCCTTCCCACATACAGAGCATGTGAACAGACTTTCCACAGTGTGAACAAGCTGGTGTCCCTTCAGATCCCCAGAGCTTTTAAAGCTCTTCCCACAATCAGGACAGTTAAACGGCCTCTCATCAGTGTGAATAAGTTGGTGTCTCTTCAGCTCCCCGGAGCTTTTAAAGCTCTTTCCACAGTTAGAACATTTAAAGGCTCGGTCTTCAGTGTGAACAAGCTGGTGTGTCTGCAGGTTGGATGACTCAGTGAATCCCTTCCCACACACAGAGCAGGGAAATGGCCTCTCCCCAGTGTGGAGGCGCTGGTGTTGCTTGAGCTCCCGGCGGCTTTTAAAACTCTTCCCACACTCAGAACATTTAAAGGGTCTTTCGTTAGTGTGAACTCGCTGGTGTTGCTTCAGATACTGGGGGCTTTTAAAGCTCTTTCCACAGTTAGGACACTGAGATGGTCTCTCATCAGTGTGAACAAGCTGGTGTCCCTTCAGCTCCCCGGGGCTTTTAAAGCTCTTTCCACAGTTAGGACACTGAAATGGTCTCGCATCAGTGTGAACAAGCTGGTGTCTCTTCAGTTCCCCGGGGCTTTTAAAGCTCTTCCCACAGTCAGAACATTTAAATGACCTCTCCCCAGTGTGAACAAGCTGGTGTCCCTTCAGTTCCCCGGAGCTTTTAAAGCTCTTCCCACAGTCAGGACAGTTAAACGGCCTCTCATCAGTGTGAACTCGCTGGTGTCGCAGCAGATCCCCGGGGCTTTTAAAGCTCTTGCCACAGTCAGGACAGTTAAACGGCCTCTCATCTGTGTGAGCTCGCTGGTGTCCCTTCAGATCCTGGGAGCTTTTAAAGCTCTTTCCACAGTTAGGACACTGAAATGGTCTCTCATCAGTGTGAACAAGCTGGTGTCCCTTCAGATCCTGGGGGCTTTTAAAGCTCTTTCCACAGTTAGGACACTGAAATGGTCTCTCATCAGTGTGAACAAGCTGGTGTCCCTTCAGCTCCTGGGGGCTTTTAAAGCTCTTTCCACAGTCAGAACACTGAAATGGTCTCTCATCAGTGTGAACAAGCTGGTGTCCCTTCAGTTCCCCGGGGCTTTTAAAGCTCTTACCACAGTCAGGACAGTTAAAGGGTCTCTCGTCAGTGTGAACTCGCTGGTGTCCCTTCAGATCCCCAGGGCTTTTAAAGCTCTTCCCGCAGTTAGGACAGTTAAAGGGTCTCTCGTCAGTGTGAACTCGCCGGTGTCCCTTCAGATCCCCGGGGCTGTTAAAGCTTTTCCCACAGTCAGAACACTGAAATGGTCTCTCCCCAGTGTGAAGTCGCTGGTGTGTTTGCAGGTGGGATGAACAAACAAATCCCTTTCCACACACGGAGCAGGTGAACGGACTGTCCCCAGGGTGACTGTGCGGATGAACTTCTGACGCAGACGGGGAACTGAATCCATTCCCCCCGTCCCCACCTTTACCAGGTTTCTCCCCGGTGTGACGGTGCACGTGTCTCACCAGGTCAGGCAATTGGCTGAATCTGCGTCCACACACCGAACACGTGTGCGGTTTGTCTGCACTGCGATCGTTGCTTTCTCCTTCCATATGCAAAGGCCAATGATATTCAGGTCCTGATGAATCGAGCGACTCTGTCTGATCTTGACGTGATGTTTGGTCTGCGCTTCCCGCCTGTAACTGCTCCACTTCTATAACCCTGTAAATTGAGATCAGAAAAGGATCAGAGGCAAACTGTTGTTTAATTTTCCCCTTTCCGAACCTAGGGGCAGTGAAGCTGATTTTCAGGCTCCAGCTGCTGCACAGGTTGGTTGAAAGGATCAGCAGTAATGGCGGCTGTAATACCCACAAGCCCCCGAGCTGCAGAAAGCGCTCTGTTGACTCTGAGTCCCGCGCATGCACCTCATGGCCCCCGCACTTTCCCTCCTGCTCCACAATCGCCCATCCCAATCGGTCCACAACGCACATCTCAGCACACAAAACCCCACGGTGCATAGGCAATGGGAAACATTTAAAGGTCGCATGAATGAACTACAGAATTTGTTCATCCCTGTTTGGCATAAAAATATAACAAAAAAGTTGACTCAATCGTGGCTAACAAGGGAAATTAGGGATAGCATAAGATCCAAGGAGAGGACATATAAATTGGCCGGAAAAAGCAGTAAACCTGAGGATTGGGAGCAGTTTAGGATTCAGCAAAGGAGGACCAAGGGATTAATTAAGAGGGGGAAAATAGAGTATGAGAGTAAGCTTGCAGGGAACATAAAAACTGACTGTAAAAGCTTCTATAGATATGTGAAGAGAAAAAGATTGGTGAAGTCAAGCGTAGGTGCCTTGCAATCAGAATCAGGGGAATTTATAATGGGGAACAAAGAAATGGCAGACCAACTAAATACATACTTTGGTTCTGTCTTCACAAAGGAGGATGCAAATAACCTCCCGGAGATGTCCAGGAACATAGGTTCTAATGAGAGGGCGGAACAGAATGAAATCAGTATTTGTAGGAAAATGGTGTTAGGGAAATTGACGGGATTGAAGGCCGATAAATCCCCTGGGCCTGATAATCTACATCCTAGGGTACTTAAGGAAGTGGCCCTAGAAATAGTAGATAAATTGCTGGTCATCTTCCAAAATTCGATAGACCCTGGAACAGTTCCCATGGATTGGAGGGTAGCTAATGTTGCCCCACTATTC
This sequence comes from Somniosus microcephalus, assembly GCF_052327205.1. Classification (NCBI taxonomy): domain Eukaryota; kingdom Metazoa; phylum Chordata; class Chondrichthyes; order Squaliformes; family Somniosidae; genus Somniosus; species Somniosus microcephalus. The sequence continues at coordinate 292,399 of NW_028225233.1, read as the reverse complement.
AAAAAAGGTGGTAGAGAGAAAACGAGGAATTATAGACCGGTAAGCTTGACATCGCTAGTGGGGAAAATGCTGGAGTCCATTATCAAAGATGTAATAGCAGAGCACTTGGAAAACAGTGACAGGATCGGACAAAGTCAACATGGATTTACAAAAGGTAAATCATGCTTGACTAATCTACTGGAATTTTTTGAGGATGTAACTGGTATAGATAAGGGAGAACCAGTGGATGTGGTATATTTTGACTTTCAGAAGGCCTTCGATAAGGTCCCGCATAAGAGATTAGCGTGTAAAGTTAAGGCACATTGGGTTGGGGGCAAGGTACTGACTTGGATAGAGAACTGGTTGGCAGACAGGAAGCAAAGTGTTGGAATAAACGGGTCTTTTTCCGAGTGGCAGGCAGTGACTAGTGGGGTACCGCAGGGATTGGTCCTAGGACCCCAGCTATTCACAATATATATAAATGATCTAGACGAGGGAACTAGATGTAATATCTCCAAGTTTGCAGATGACACGAAGCTGGGTTGGCGTGTGTGCTGTGAGGAGGATGCCGAGAAACTCCAGTATGATTTGGACAGGTTGGGTGATTGGGCAGATGCATGGCAGATGCAGTATAATGTGGATAAATGCGAGGTTATTCACTTTGGTGGCAAAAACAGGAAGGCAGATTATTATCTGAATGGAAATAGATTGGGAGAAGGGGAAGTGCAACGAGACCTGGGTGTCCTTGTGCACCAGTCGCTGAAGGTAAGCATGCAGGTGCAGCAGGCGGTTAAGAAGGCAAATGGTATGTTGGCCTTCATAATGAGAGGGTTCGAGTACAGCAACAAGAATGTGTTGCTGCAGTTGTACAGGGCCTTGGTGAGACCACACCTTGAGTATTGTGTGCAGTTTTGGTCGCCTTATCTGAGGAAGGATGTTCTTGCCATGGAGGGAGTGCAGCGAAGATTCACCAGGCTGATACCTGGGATGGCAGGAATGACGTACGCGGGGAGATTGGGTCGCTTGGGCTTATACTCGCTGGAGTTTAGAAGAATGAGAGGGGATCTCATTGAAACTTATAAAATTCTAACAGGACTAGACAGACTAGATGCAGGAAGGATGTTCCCGATGGTCAGGGAGTCCAGAACCAGGGGTCACAGTCTAAGGATAAGGGGTAAGCCATTTAGGACAGAGATGAGGAGGAATTACTTCACCCAGAGAGTGGTGAATCTGTGGAATTCTCTACCACAGAAGGCTGTTGAGGCCAATTCATTAAATATATTCAAGAAGTAGTTAGATATATTTCTTAAGGCTAAAGGGATCAAGGGATATGGGAAGAAGGCAGGGACAGGGTACTGAATTTGGATGATCAGTCATGATCTCATTGAATGGCGGAGCAGGCTCGAGGGGCCGAATGGCCTACTTCTGCTCCTATCTTCTATGTTTCTATGAACATCGGGCGCGCATGCGGAGCCGCAACATCTGGTACGCGTGAGCGGCTCAGGTGGGGGCGAATCGGTGTTTCGCCTCAGCCGCCAGGGAGGTGCGCATGCGCAGGACGACCCAACATTCTTCCTGTCAGCAATCACTCCCTCGTTTCTTTAATAAAAACAGAAAATGCTGGAAATACTCAGCAGGTCAGGCAGCATCTGTGGAGAGAGAAACAGAGTTAATGTTTCAGGTCGATGACCCTTCGTCAGAACAGCTTGTTCTTTTGTGTCAGCTGTGGCTCAGTGGGTAGCATTCTCTAGGTGGGAGGGGCTATGAGTGAGCCAGGTGTTACTGGTTGCCTGATTGCAGCTGGGAGTTGCAGGGAGTTTTGTAAAAAGTTGGTGGTGGGTTTTGGGGTTTTGTTTTTAGGTTTTAGGGCCTTTTTGGCCCACTAAAAACAGCCAGATGGCTGCTGAGGGGTCCGGAGTACCGGGCCCCTCAGAGGACAGTGTTCCCGAGAGGAATTTAATTTGGGAAGAAACTGTGGTGGGAAAGGAAAAAAGAAGGCCCAAAGATTTGGGCCGGGACCCCAGGAGGTTTGGTAAAGAAAACACGGTGGTGGTGCAGTGTGAGGATAAGAAGATTCGAGCTTGGGATATTATCCAGGCGGTTCATGAGGACTGTGGCGAGGGAAGCTGCTTTGCCTGCCGACCAAAGCCGAATGTGGGATTTGAGGTGACGGTCAGTGGCCGTGAGGAGGTGGAAAAACAGCTACTCAGTCTGAAAGTTGGTGAGAAATTCTTGGAGGTGACTCTGCTATATTCAGGGGAGGTGGTGGTTTCATTTTTGAACTTGCCACTTTACATCGAAGACGAAGTGCTGAGCAAAAAGTTGGAGTCGTGGGACATTAAAATCTGTTCTGAAATAAAGAGGAGGTACTATCCGGGAACACGGGTAGCAGACGGAACCCGGTATGTAAAGGTGCGGTTCCCAGAGGGGGTGAGGTCTTTGCCGTACAGTATGAAGTTCGAGATACTGGAAGGAGTGCAGTACTTTCGTGTGCTGCACGATAACCAAGTAAAGGTGTGCTATTATTGTCTGGGACATGACCATCTCGTAAGAAACTGTCCAGATTTGTATTGTTACAATTGCGGTGAGTCGGGACATATTGCTCGGAGCTGCAAGGCGGAGAGCTGTGGGGTGTGTCACAAAGGCCCCACCCGCTGTGAGTGTGTGGCAGAAGGGAGCGATATGAGTGATGAGGAAATGGGAGAAGGAGAAGGAGATCAGAGTGGAACAGCCGGAGGAGCGGTGCAGTCGGAGGACACAGCTGGTAAAATAAAGGAGAAAGGACCACAGGAAGAGGCAGAGGATGGCGGAGCGGAGGACGGGATGGAGATGGCGGAAAACACGCCGAGTGCTGTGGAGGGGAACAAAGACAGCAGCGGGCAGCGAGGGTCGAGTGCAGACTTGAGCCTTAGTGTGGTTCGGCTTCCCCTGGGGAGTCTGGTGGCTGCGGGGGGAGAGGAGGCGGGAGCGGGGTGTGTGGTGGATGTGGGTGCTCCGGGGAGAGGCGGGGAGTCGGATATCTTGGTAAGCGGGAGGGGGCAGGACGGGGAGAGGGAGCAAGAGGCAGGAGCCTTAAAGGGACAGCAGGATGGGATCGGCGAGATAGAGACGTCAGAAGGGAACAATTTAGGTGCACCATTGTCCCATGGAGAGGGAACAGGGTGCAAGGGTCAGAGGTGGAGATGTGGTCGAAGGGAGCGGCACAGTGGGAGAAACTGCGACAGCAGGAAGACTCTCTATGGGAGATGAAGTATCTGACGGGGAGCAGGATTATGTATCTGACGGGGAGCAGGCACAGGGGGTTGCAGAAGAGCTTGAGTGTGAGGAATTAGAGGGGAACAGAGACATGGAAGTCGGGGGTGGGGTGGCATCATGTGGAAAGGGAAAGGTTAGTGAGGGGCAGAAGGAGGGAGGAAGGGCAGCTCCTGGGCCCAAACTTAATGCAAGGAAGAGGCTGAAACAGCAAGGAAAGTTTAAACATGAGGGGAAAAAGAGTCGGAGGCTGCAGGAAAAAGCAACAGCTGCCCGAGAAGTTGGGAAGGAGCATGTGAGGAGGGAAGAGCCAGAGATTAAATGATGGGGAGATTATCAGGCATACTTCCCTTCTTTGGAGCCATGATTACATTGGTCTCGATTAATGTGAACGGACTGAGGGGTGAGAAGAAATTGCAGCAGTTGTTGCAGGTTTTAAAGGTACGGACTTGTGTCTTCAAGAAACCTTTTGGGATGAGGATATCCTAGAAAGAGTTCAGAAGGTTTGGAAAGGAGAGGTATTTGCAAGTTGTGCAAACAATAACCGTAGAGGGGTGGCTGTTTTGGTGAGTCTGTCCATAAAAGAGAACGTTGCCTTGATGGATAAGGACGCTGAGGGGAGATTTTTACGGCTAAGGGTAAAAATGGAGGGTTTTAATTGCGATCTCTTTAATATCTATGCACCGAACGACCATTGCAAGCATCGCAAGTTTTTTCGGGGGTTATTCACTGAAGCGGCAGAGGTGGAAAATCCTTGTATAGTGGGGGATTTTAATGTATTTTTATCTTGGATGGACATTTCAGCCCAGATGACCTTTAAGGATGATAACTCCAGAGGGATGATTGTAAAAATGATGGCAAATTTAAATTTGAGAGACTTATGGAGGGACCAGAAGCCCATAAAAAGGGAGTTCTCCAGATCAGGTTGGGTGGGTGATGTTTTAAAACAGAGCCGAATAGATTTTGTGTTAATGCGGGAAGGGTTAAGTTCGGAGGTGATGGAGATTTATTATAAAAAAGTATTTTTTAGTGATCACTCAGCTTTGGTTCTTAGAATTAGGAACAACAGAGTTAAGATTGGTTCAGGGGTGTGGATTTTAAACAATCAATACCTGAAAGAAATTGCTTATAAAGAAGGGATTATAAATATAATAAAGAATGCTCGGAAGGAACCTTTGCTCTTGAAAGAAAGAAGAGTTTGGTGGGATAATTTCAAATATGAGGTAAAAGATTTTTCGGTACGTTATGGGAAAAAGAGGGCGGCAGCTAACCGGCATCGAGAAGAGAATATAAACAAAAAGTTTACGGATGTCTGTAAAGCAGTTGACGGAGGAGATAAGGGAGCAGAGACTAAGTTCCGGGTGCTAAAGGAAGAGTGGGAATTATTGCAAGCTGAAATAACTTTTCAAGAAAAATATATTCCACTGAGGAAAAATGGGAGTAAAAGAAAAGACAGCCATCCGTGGATAAGTAAAATAATAAAGGATAGTATCCGACTGAAAACAAGGGCATACAAAGTAGCCAAATCTACTTGGAGGATAGAAGATTGGGAAGCATTTAAAAGCCAACAAAGAATAACTAAAAGATTAATTAAGAAGGGGAAGATAGATTATGAAAGTAAACTAGCAAAAAATATAAAAACAGATAGCAAGAGTTTCTACAGCTATATAAAAAGAAAAAGGGTGGCTAAAGTGAACGTTGGTCCCTTAGAGGATGAGACCGGGAAACTAGTGGTGGGGAACATGGAGATGGCAAAGACGCTGAACAAATATTTTGTATCAGTCTTTACAGTAGAGGACACTAAAAATATCCCAACACTGGACAAACAGGGGGCAATGGGGGGGGGGGGGGGAGGAGCTGAACACGATTAAAATCACTAAGGAGGTGGTACTCGGTAAAATAATGGGACTTAAGACGGATAAATCCCTCGGACCTGATGGCCTACATCCTAGGGTCTTGAGAGAAGTAGCGGTAGGGATTGTGGATGCATTGGAGATTATTTTCCAAAACTCCCTGGACTCAGGAAAGGTCCCGGCAGATTGGAAAACTGCTAATGTAACACCCTTATTTAAGAAGGGAAGTAGACAAAAAGCTGGAAACTATAGGCCAGTTAGCCTAACATCTGTGGTAGGTAAAATGTTGGAGTCCATTATTAAGGAAACAGTAACAGAGCATTTAAGGTTTTGAGATTTAAGGTGGTCATGGAAAAAGACAAAGACGGCCCGGAAATAAGGGTTCTAAATTGGGGGAAGGCCGATTTTAATATGATAAGGCAGGATCTGGCCAAAGTGGACTGGGAGCAGCTGCTTGTAGGAAAATCCACATCAAAACAGTGGGAGACTTTCAGAAGGGAAATAGAGAGAGTACAACGCCAACATGTTCCTGTAAAGGTCAAGGGTGGGACCAACAAGCAAAGGGAACCTTGGATGACAAGGGATATACAAAAATGCATCAGAAATAAAAGGGGGGCTTTTGGCAGTTACAAAAGACTAAAGATGGAAGAAGCCCTAGAGGAGTATAAAAAGTGCAGGGGCATACTTAAAAAATAAATTAGGAGGGCGAGGAGGGGCCATGAAATAACACTGGCGAGCAAAATAAAGGAAAATCCTAAGATGTTTTATAAGTATATTAAGGGCAAGAGGATAACCAGGGATAGGGTAGGGCCCATTAGGGACCAAAGTGGCAGTCTGTGTGTAGAGCCAGAGGATGTAGGCGGGGTTTTAAATGAATTTTTTGCATCTGTGTTCACTATGGAGAAAGACGATGCAGACATAGAAATCGGGCAAGGGGACTGTGACATACTTGAACATATTAGCATCGAGAAGGAGGAGGTGCTAGCGGTTTTAGCAGGCCAAAAAGTGGATAAATCCCCAGGCCCGGACGAGATGTATCCCAGGCTGCTGTGGGAGGCAAAGGAGGAGATTGCAGGGGCTCTGACACAAATTTTCAGAACCTCTCTGGCCACAGGGGATGTACCAGAGGACTGGAGAACAGCTAATGTAGTACCATTATTCAAGAAGGGTAGCAGGGATAAACCAGGGAATTACAGGCCAGTGAGTCTAACATCTGTGGTGGGGAAATTATTGGAAAAAATTCTGAGGGACAAAATTAATCTCCACTTGGAGAGGCAAGGATTAATCGGGGATAGTCAGCATGGCTTTGTCAAGGGTAAATCATGTCTGACAAATCTGATTGAATTTTTCGAGGGGGTGACTACGGGGGTGGATGAGGGAAATGCTGTGGATGTGGTTTACATGGACTTCAGTAAAGCTTTTGACAAAGTCCCGCATAGGAGACTGGTCAAGAAGGTAAGAGCCCATGGGATCCAGGGTGCCTTGGCGCGTTGGATCCTAAACTGGCTGAGTGGCAGGAGGCAGAGGGTGATGGTCGAAGGTTGCTTTTGTGACTGGAAGCCTGTGTCCAGTGGGGTACCTCAGGGATCGGTGCTGGGTCCCTTGTTGTTTGTGATCTACATAAATGATTTGGATGAGAATGTAAAAGGTATGATCAGTAAGTTCGCAGATGACACGAAAATTGGTGGGGTGGTAAATTGCGAGGAGGAAAGCCTCAGGCTACAGGACGATATAAACGGGTTGGTCAGATGGGCGGAAAAGTGGCAAATGGAATTTAACCCTAAAAAGTGCGAGGTGATGCATTTTGGACGGACAAATAAGGCAAGGGAATACACAATGAGTGGTAGGACCCTAGGAAGTACAGAGGGTCAGGGGGACCTTGGTGTACATGTACATAGATCCCTGAAGGCAGCGGAGCAGGTAGATAAGGTGGTTAAAAAGGCATATGGGATACTTGCCTTCATTAGCCGAGGCATAGAATATAAGAGCAGGGAGGTTATGATGGAGCTGTACAAAACGCTGGTGAGGCCACAGCTGGAGTACTGTGTGCAGTTCTGGTCGCCTCACTATAGGAAGGATGTGATTGCTTTGGAGAGGGTGCAGAGAAGGTTCACCAGGATGTTACCTGGGATGGAGCGCCTCAGCTATGAAGAGAGGCGGGACAGGCTGGGGTTGTTTTCCTTGGAGCAGAGAAGGCTGAGGGGGGACCTGATTGAGGTGTACAAAATGATGAGGGGCATAGATAGGGTAGATAAAGAGGAACTTTTCCCCTTAGTGGGGGGGTCAATAACTAGGGGGCATAGATTCAGGGTAAGGGGCAGGAGATTTAGAGGGGATTTGAGGAGGAACTTCTTCACCCAGAGGGTGGTTGGAATGTGGAATTCAATGCCTGAAAGGGTGGTAGAGGCAGGAACCCTCACAACATTCAAGAAGCATTTGGATGAGCACTTGAAATGCCATTGCATACAAGGCTATGGACCAAATGCTGGAAAATGGGATTAGACTGGACAGGGATGGATGGGCGGCGCAGACACGATGGGCCGAAGGGCCTCTTTCTGTGCTGTAAAACTCTATGACTCTATGACTATGACTCATTTGGATAAACATAATGGCCCAGAAATTGGTGTCGGGGGCTTCCCGCGGGTACAAGCCCCCGACCTACACTTACCTAGCACGCCAGCAGTTGAGGCCTGGGCCTGCGTGGATTTCCTGTCAGTGGCCCGGTCCAGCTCCCGGCGCGCTGTGCTTGTGTGTCCCAGGGGCGTAGTTAGTGCGATGCGTTGGCTGGGATCACGTGAGCCATGGGCAGCCAATCGGAGGAGGGAAAAGCCCATTCATGAGATTGACAGAAAGACCTGTCAAACTCATGAAAACTCCGGCCCCCAAAACAGTACTTAACCTTCAAATAGTTTTTTTTTTAAATAACACTTTTTAAATAAACTATAAATAACATTAAATAACTATTTTAAACAATAATTTAAATTTTTGAAAAAAATAATTTTATAAAAAAACGGGGCTAAAAATACACTTACCTTACTTTAAAGTATTTCAAAATAATAAACCTGTGGAAAAAATGTTCTATTTTAATTAATTGACCTCTTACCTTTTAAAATGAAGTCCTTACACCTGGTTTTTAAATGTGTAAAATGTTGAGGCCTTCACGCACGGAAAAACCTGTAAAAAAAAGGAAGTTCAACGCGCCGCGCAGACTCCCGCGCGCACGCATTCGACCTCTGAACCCCTTCGTTCAGAGGATCGGAAATGCCGGTTTCCCGCGCATGCAAGAAACCGGCACTTCCATCGGGTCTACGCGTGAGTACTCCGTGCGTACTCACGCGTTGGGACCCGAATTTCTGGGCCATTTTAATAGGACAGAGTCAGCATGGTTTTATGAAGGGGAAGTCATGTTTGACTAAATTGCTCGAATTCTTTGAGGACGTAACAAACAGGGTGGATAAAGGGGAACCAGTGGATGTGGTGTATTTGGACTTCCAAAAGGCATTTGACAAGGTGCCACACAAAAGATTACTGATCAAGATAAAAAATCATGGGATTGGGGGTAATATACTGGCATGGGTGGAAGATTGGCTATCTAACAGAAAACAAAGAGTTGGGATAAATGGTTCATTCTCAGACTGGCAATCAGTAACTAGTGGTGTTCCACAGGAGTCAGTGCTGGGACCCCAACTCTTTACAATCTATATTAATGATTTGGGGGAAGGGACCGAGTGCAACATATCCAAGTTTGCCGACGATACAAAGATGGGAGGGAAAGCAGTGAGTGAGGAGGACATAAAAAACCTGCAAAAGGACATAGACAGGCTAAGTGAGTGGGCAGAGATTTGGCAGATGGAATATAATATTGGAAAGTGTGAGGTTATGCACTTTGGCAGAAAAAATCAAAGAGCAAGTTATTATCTAAATAGAGGGAAACTGCAAAGTGCTACAGTACAAAGGGATCTGGGGGTCCTGGTGCATGAAACACAAAAAGTTAGTATGCAGGTGCAGCAGGTGATCAGGAAGGCCAATGGAATCTTGGCTTTTATTGCAAGGGGGATGGAGTATAAAAACAGGGAAGTCTTGCTGCAGTTATACAGGGTACTGGTGAGGCCACACCTGGAATACTGTGTGCAGTTTTGGTTTCCATATTTAAGAAAAGATATACAGGAAACTTTGTGCTATCCGGAGGTTGTATGTCCGGCAACTTCGAGCTAACGGCAGAAATCAGCAGCCGTTTTTGTTAGTTTTTTTTTCTTCCCCTAGCATTTTTTTTTAACAGCCAGGCTCTGGAAAGAGTCTCTGTAACTTAGCAACAGCTTCAGAGATGCTTCCAAGGTACGGGCCGAGTGTTGACAAGCTGTTGCTAAGCAACAGTCTTTGTTGTCAGATACTGAGATGAAAAGCTCCGTATCTGATAACATTGACGCTGGTCTATCCGGAAGTTTTGAGGCAACGGCAGCAGCTCGGTCCCGTGGGTGCCGGATAGCACAAAGTTTCCTGTACTTGCTCTCGAGGTGGTTCAGACAAGGTTCACTCGGTTGATTCTGGAGATGAGGGGGTTGACGTATGAGGAAAGGTTGAGTAGATTGGGCCTCTACTCATTGGAGTTTAGAAGAATGAGAGGCGATCTTATCGAAACATATAAGGTTGTGAGGGGGCTTGATCGGGTGGATGCGGTGAGGATGTTTCCACTGATGGATGAGACTAGAACTAGGGGGCATAATCTTAGAATAAGGGGCTGCCCTTTCAAAACTGAGATGAGGAGAAACTTCTTCACTCAGAGGGTGGTGAATCTATGGAATTTGCTACCCCAGAGAGCTGTGGAAGCTGCAACATTAAATAGATTTAAAACAGAGATAGACAGTTTCCTAGCAGATAAGGGAATTAGGGGTTACGGGGAGCGGGCAGGGAAGTGGACGTGAGTCTAGGTTCAGATCAGCCATGATCCTATTGAATGGCGGAGCAGGCCCGAGGGGCCGTATGGCTGCTCCTGCTCCTACTTCTTATGTTCTTATGTTCTTATAAATGCAAGGGGGCCATTCTCCGTGCAAAGGCTAGAGATGCATTGGAGGGCGAAAGATGCACTAAATATTTTCTAGAGCAAGAAAAGCTGCGACAGAGATTATCGTTAATTGAAGAGTTGAAGATCATTCATGAAAGTGGGGAGATTTTAGAGGCGGCTAGCAGCTTTTATCAAGAGTTATATACTAAAGAAGACATTTCCAATTTGGCGATGGAGAAGGTTACTGCTTTTATTGAAGAGGGTTTAAAGGAGGGTGAGAGAAGCATGTGTGACAAAGAAGTAGGATTAGCGGAAATAAAAGTAGCAATAAGTGGAATGAAGTGGGGGGGGGGAAAGCCCAGGGTCCGATGGACTAAGTGCAGAATTTTATAAAGAATTTTGTGAGATTTTAACTCTTAGAAGTTTTTAAGGAAATTAAAATTGAGGGAAGCCTGGCCCCATCTATGAGGAAAGGGATCATAAGCTTAGCTTATATAAAAATAAAGGGGATAGACGGGATCTGAAGAATTGGAGGCCCATCACATTATTAAATGTGGATTATAAGATCTTGGCGAAGGTTATGGCAAATCATTTGAAGGAGGTGTTACCGCAGATAGTTTGGCCTCTCAGTCCTATGGAGTCATAGGCCGGGACATCGCAGACTCTGTGGTCTCAATCCGAGATGCGATAGAGCTCATGGAAGAGAGTGGGAGGGAGGCTTATGTATTAAAGATAGATCAAGAGAAAGCCTTTGATAGGGTCTCTCATGAGTTTTTATTGAAGGTTTTGGAAGCATTTGGTTTCAAGGAAAATTTAATTCAGTGGATAAGGATTTTTTATTCAAACATATTTAGCTGTGTTAAATGTAATGGTTTTTTATCCAAGTATTTTCCGATACAGAGATCAGTGAGACAGGGTTGTCCCCTGTCCCCATTGTTGTACACATTGGTAGCAGAACCATTAGGTTACATGATGCGAAAGAAACAAGGTGTAGTTGGGATTGTGGTTCCCAGTTCTGGGCTGGTGTCGGTGATACACCAATATGCAGATGACACAACCTTAACATTGAGAAATGGGGAGTCAGTGAGGAAAGCTATGGATGTCGTGGAGGAATATTGTAGAGCTTCAGGAGCCAGAGTGAATCATTGTAAGTCCCAATGCCTGGTTGCAGGGAGGGGTAGGGGGAAATGGTTGGGGGAATGTCCCTTTAAGGTGGTGGAGGTTTTGGAAGTTCTGGGGGTGTATATGGGGTGCAAGAAAGACAGGGATGAAGTGGATCGATTAAATTGGGAACCGAAGGTTATGAAAATTAAAAAGATTTTGGGAAGATGGGAAAGAAGGTGGTTGAAAGTGCAAGGAAGAGCGACAGTGGTGTCTGCCCTCCTGCTATCTAAGCTATGATACTTATTGACGGTGGAGGATATTCCTGAGTGGGCGGAAAAGTCCATCTGAGAGGCTTGTGTGAGGTTTTTATGTGAAGGGAAACCAGCCTTGGTGGATTACAATACCATCACTGGACGGAGAAATCAGGGAGGACTCAATTTCCCAGATATTGATTTGAAGAAAAAATCCTTCAGAATCAAATGGGTGAAGAGATTTCTTCAGAAGTCAAATACAAGTTTTTGGAAGAGTTGTTTTGAGCATTTTTTTAAATGAAGTGGGATAGGAGGGCAGGGGATATTGTATATGGAATACAATAATATGTTTTTGAAATCGATTAAACTTCTCCCTAGGTTTTATAAGGGGGTTGTAGAGACTTGGGCCCAATTTTTTAAAAATTGTGCAGTTTATGCCCAAGGGGGCTGAGGAATTTTTAGAACAGCCTTTATTTTTGAATAGGTGGGTCAACATCGAAGGAGAGGTTTTATTTAATCAAGCTTTTATAAAAGCTGGGATTATATCTGTGAAAGATGTATTATACGAGGTGATTCCATGTTGGTTGCCGGAAGCGATAGTGAGGGACATGGTGTGGGAGGAGGATCAGGAGGTAGAGGAAAAGCAATAGGAATTATGTATGAGAAGATTGTAAGGGCAATGCCACAGGATTAGATGGAAGAAATAAATGTGGAAATCTCCAAAGGAAGTAAAATGCATCCTGCTTTTCCAAGCTTTGTACTGGAGAAAGGGGGAGAGTTGGTCCAATTTGACAACTGTAATACTCGAGATTTCTATGAGGTATTCAGAGAATGGAGATTCAAGACACCTGCTGGTCAGGAGTTTTGGCAGAGTATATACCCACAGCTGGACTTCAAAAGGATTTGGAAGGGAGTGTGGGCAAATTTTAAATGTCCAGAGTGGATTGAACTGGATTTCAAATTGGCTCATAACCGGATTTTTACCATAACGGTCTTGTGCAAGATTGGGCGAGTGGAGGCGGCAACATGCCCTGTGTGTGGGACACGGGATGAGACTCTGTCCCATTTACTGGTGTTATGTCCGCAGTTAAATGACTTTAAGTACTATGTTCGACAGTTGTGTGAAGCTTTTTTGCTGGGTGGGGACCGAACAGCGAGAATGGGAATCCCGTGGGACTCAATTTTGAGATGGGGATGGCAGGAGAGTCTGCCCGAGTCTAGCGGAGCGGCAATTAATTTAATGTTCAGTTTGGCTAGATTCGTGATTGTGCAAAGAAGGAATGCTCTGCTTTTTAAGGGGAGGAGAATCAATCTAAAAGTATTTTAAATATAAGCTAAAAGATCATTATAAGGCTCTGTGGATGTTTTATTCAGAAAGGAATTTAAGGATAGTATTTTACAACCAATTTTTAAAGTACAATCGATTAATATATGTTACAGATGTTAAAATGTGGTGGCGGAATGGCTGTGCAGAGCGGCGGAATTGATTTGTATCATACAATGAAATGATCACGATGTTGTAAATGTTCTTAATGTTCAATAAAGTATATTTATAAAAGAAAAGTGGGTAGCACTCTCGCCTCTGAGTCAGAAGATTGTGGGTTCAAGTCCCACTCCAGAGACTTGAGCACCAAAATCCAGGCTGACACTCCAGTCAGTGCTGTGGGAGTGCTGCACTGTCGGAGGCGCCGTCTTTCGGATGAGACATTAAACTGAGGTCCCGTCTGCTCTCTCAGGTGGATGTAAAAGATCCCATGGCACTATTTCAAGAAAGAAAGACTTGCATTTGTATAGTGCTTTCATGACCACCAAATGTCTTGAAGTGCTTTACAGCCAATGAAGTACTACAATGATGAGGTCACTGTTGTAATGTTGGAAAGAGCAGGGCAGTTATCCCCAGTCTCCTAGCCAATGTTTATCTCTCAATCAACATAAAAAGATAGATTATCTGGTCATTATCACATTGCTGTTTGTGGGAGCTTGCTGTGCGCTAATTGACTGCCGTGTTTCTTACATTACAACAGTGACTACACTTCAAAAGTACTTCATTGACTGTAAAACACTTTGGGATGTCCGGTGGTGGTGAAAGGTGCTATATAAATGCAAGTCTTTGTTTCTTCACTGATCTCACCAGCGACCTCTTCTAGCTGATGGTTGACATTACAAGAGGATTTGAGTACAGGACTAAAGAAGTCTTACTCCAATTGTACAGGGCCTTGGTGAGACCACAGCTGGAGTACTGGGTACAATTTTGGTCTCCTTACCTAAGGAAGGATATATTTGCCATAGAGGGAGTGCAACGAAGGTTCACGAGATCGATTCCTGGGATAGCGGGACTGTCGTATGAGGAGAGATTGAGTAAACTAGGCCTGTACTCTCTTGAATTCAGAAGAATGAGAGGGGATCTTATTGAAGCATACACAATTATTACAGGGCTTGATAGGGTGGATGCTGGGAGAATGTTTCCCTTGGCCGGGGAGTCTAGAACCAGGGGCCACAGCCTCAGGATAAAGGGTAGGCCATTCAGGACTGAGATGAGGAGGAATTTCTTCACTCAGAGGGTGGTGAACCTTTGGAATTCTCTACCCCAGGGGACTGTAGAGGCTGAGTCTTTCAGTATATTCAAGGCTGAGATCGATTTTTGGACTCTAGGGGAATCAGGGGATGTGGGGATCGGGCCGGTGAATGGAGTTGAGGTGGATGATCAGCTATGTTCTCACTGAATGGTGGAGCAGGCTTGAGGGGCCGAATGGCCACTCCTGCTCCAACTGGGGACAGCCGAGAGTCCGCGCGTGCGCACGCGGGACAGCGGTTTGGGCCGAGTCCGGCACAGCGACCCCTCCCGGTCACCAAGGGTAATAACCGCGCATGCCCAGAGGAGACCAACCCCCTCCCCCACTCGGAGCTGCGCCTGCGCGGTCGGATACTGCCGGAGTTGGCGCAGGGCATTCCGGGGAAAGGCCTTAGTGTCGGGTCCAGAGTCGCGATCGGTGACGCAAAGTGAGTTTTCTCCGCTCCGATTGGGTGGAGAATCGCGCAGGGTGGGGGGGGGAGAGAATAAAGAGAAATAGAAAAACCTGAGAGTCCGCGAGGCCCCGGACCGAGCAGCATCAGTTGGACGGTGCACGGGATCTCCTCAGGGACACGTGACCCAGGCCCACGGGCTGAGTGACGGGAGCTTCCGACCAATAGGGAACGAGCGGGGCGGGGCTGGAGGAGCGAGCCGGCGGCGGGTCCTCTGACCAATCGGGGAGCCCGAGGGGCGGGACTAGCGCTGGCTGATTGTCTGATCTGCAGGGCAGCGAATTTCTCCAGTCCCTTGTTCAGGGCCCGGGGCCAGGGGAGGCTCTGGGCCTTTATTCCCCGCATTGGACACAAGGCTCTTTGGCTCACAACACACTGGCTCAGGTTTTAATAGAGACTTTTTAAATTCATCAATAAAAGCAGATAAAACCCGTGCTTCTGTGGAACAAACTTTCTAATATTTTATAGAATCAGAGAATGGTTACAGCACAGGAGGCCATTCGGCCCGTCGAGCCCGTGCCGGCTCTCTGCAAGAGCACTTCAGCTAGTCCCACTCCCCGCCCTTTCCCCGTAACCCTGCAAATTTCTTTACTTCAGGTACGCGAGGGGGCGAATGGCCAGCTCCTGCTGCTATCTTCTATGTATCTATTATCCGAGGCGCAGGTAGGCCCCACAGTGGGGGCGGACCTTTGTGGGGCGAGGCGGCGGTGATATAAAGAGCGAGGCGGCGGAGCAGGTAGGCCCCACAGCGGCGGCGGACCTGTGAGGAGCGGCGGCGGTGATATAAAGAGCGAGGCGGCGGAGCAGGTAGGCCCCACAGCGGGGGCGGACCTGTGTGGAGCGAGGCGGTAGTGGTATAAAGCGAGGCGGCGGAGCAGGTAGGCCCCACAGCGGGGGCAGACCTGTGAGGAGTGGCGGCGGTGATATAAAGAGCGAGGCGGCGGAGCAGGTAGGCCCCACAGTGGGGGCGGACCTGTGTGGAGCGAGGCGGCAGTGATATAAAGCGAGGCGGCGGAGCAGGTAGGCCCCACAGCGGGGGCGGACCTGTGTGGAGCGAGGCGGCAGTGATATAAAGCGAGGCGGCAGAGCAGGTAGGCCCCACAGCGGGGGCAGACCTGTGAGGAGCGGCGGCGGTGATATAAAGAGCGAGGCGGCGGAGCAGGTAGGCCCCACCAATCTCAGAGCTCCGAGAGCGTGAGAGAGAAGTAAAAAGTAATCGAACTGTAACGTCACCAGAAAGCAGGTAAGTGATTGGTTGGTGAGTATTTCTCTCTTTCTCCTTTTTTCCAAACTTAAATTTTGTGGTTTTTAGTTTATCGGGTGTCTGTGGTGTAGCGGGGACTGCTGGTAAACAAGGGCCCTTGAGTATATCATGTAATTGTTGTGTAATTGGTGGGATTGATTTGATTTAATTTAATTTGAATTAATTAAAGGGTAAGTCATGGCAGGACAGCTCGGCCCCATGGTATGCTCCTCCTGCGCTATGTGGGAAATCTGGGACACTTCCTGTTTCCCTGACGACCATGTGTGTGGGAAGTGTATCCAGCTGCAGCTACTGACAGACCGCATTGCGGCGCTGGAGCTGCGAGTGGATACATACTGGAGCATTTGAGATGCTGAGGAGGCCGTGGATAACACGTTTAGGGAGTTGGTCACACTGCAGGTAAAGGCTGCACAGGCAGGAAGAGAATGGGTGACCACCAGGCAGAGTGGTAGGCGCAGGCAGGTAGTGCAGGAGTCCCCTGTGGCCATCCCCCTCTCAAACAGATATACCGCTTTGGATATTGGTGAGGGAGATGGCTTATTGGAGGAAGGCAGCAGCAGCCAACTTTCTGGCACCAGGGGTGGTTCTGCTGCACAGGACGGGAGGAAAAAGAGGGGTGGAGCTATAGTAATAGGGGATTCTATTGTAAGGGGAATAGATAGGCATTTCTGCGGCCGCAAACGAGACTCCAGGATGGTATGTTGCCTCCCTGGTGCAAGGGTCAAGGATGCCTCAGAATGGCTGCAGAACATTTTGGAAGGGGAGGGTAAACAGCCAGTTGTCGTGGTGCATATAGGTACCAACGATATAGGTAAAAAACGGGATGAGGTCCTAAAAGCTGAATATAGGGAGTTAGGAGGTAAATTAAAAAATAGGACCTCAAAGGTAGTAATCTCAGGATTGCTACCAGTGCCACGTGCTAGTCAGAGTAGAAATAGAAGGACATTTCAGATGAATACGTGGCTAGAGGAATGGTGTAAGGGGGAGGGATTCAAATTCCTGGAACATTGGAAACGGTTCTGGGGGAGGTGAGACCAGTACAGACTGGACGGTTTGCACCTGGGCAGGACTGGGACTGCTGTGCTAGGGGGAGAGTTTGCTAGTGCTCTGGGGGAGGGATAAAACTAAAATGGCAGGGGGTTGGGAACCTCAGCAAGGAGACAGAGGAAAGGGAAACCAGGATAAAAGCAAAAGAAAGGAAGGAGAAAAACAAAGGTGGCAGTCAGAGAAATCAAGGGTTTAAATCAAACATGGCCACAGTAAATAATAATTCTAAAAGGTGTAAGAGTGTTAAAAAAAACAAGCCTGAAGGCCTTGTGTCTTAATGCGAGGAGCATTCGTAATAAGGTGGATGAATTATCTGCGCAAATAGAGGTAAACGGATATGATATGATTGGGATTACGGAAACATGGCTCCAGGGTGACCAAGGCTGGGAACTCAACATCCAGGGGTATTCAATATTCAGGAAGGATAGGCAAAAAGGAAAAGGAGGTGGGGTAGCATTGCTGGTTAAAGAGGGGATTAACACAATTGAAAGGAAGGATATTAGCTCCGATGATGTGGAATCTGTATGGGTAGAACTGAGAAATACCAAGGGGCAGAAAACGTTAGTGGGAGTGGTATGCAGACCTCCAAACAGTAATGCGGAGGTTGGGGATGGCATTAAACGGGAAATTAGAGACGCATGCAATAAGGGCACAGCAGTTATCATGGGTGACTTTAATCTACATATAGATTGGGCTAACCAAATTAGTAACAATACTGTGGAGGAGGAATTCCTGGAGTGTATACGGGATGGTTTCCTGGACCAATATCAAATCAAAATCAAATCAAATCAACTTTTATTGTCATTGTAGTGCACAAGTGCAGTACAACGAAATGTAGGCTTGTGGCTCCCGAGAGTGTACATTTGGATTAAGACATTTAAACATTCAACATACATTTGGCTTGTAGTATATTAACATAAATATAACCATAATAAAGTGCATTGGCAGATGTGCAGGCTTTAGGGTTTATTTGTGGAGTTTAGTAGGATGACAGCCCTGGGAAAGAAGCTGTTCCTAAATCTGGTCGTATGGGTGCGAATGCATCTGTAGCGTCTCCCAGATGGCAGGAGGGCGAACAGACTGTGGCTGGGGTGGGTAGGGTCTTTGATGATGGGCCGTGACCTCCGGAGACAGCATTTCTGGTATATGTGCTCTATGGTCGGTAGCCGGGTGCCGGTAATGCGTTGGGCAGTTTTGACTACCCGCTGCAGGGCTTTCCAATCATAGTAGCTACAGCTGCCATACCATACTGTGATACAGTTTGTCAGGATGTTCTCTATAGTGCAGCGGTAAAAGTTAGAGAGGATCAGGGGTGACAGATTACATCCCTTCAGCCTCCTTAGGAAATATAGGCGCTGCTGGGCCTTCTTCACCAGAGAGGAGGTATTGACGGACCAGGAGAGGTCTTCCGTGATGTGGACTCCGAGGAACTTAAAGCTGTCCACCCTTTCCACCACAGCCCCATTGATGTGGATGGGGGTGTGACTTCCGCCATTGGACTTCCTGAAGTCCACAATGATTTCTTTTGTTTTCTTGGTGTTAAGGGCCAGGTTGTTATCGGCGCACCACTTCACGAGATGCTGGACCTCCTCCCTGTAGGCTGACTCATCATTGGTGGTGATCTGGCCTACTACCGTGGTGTCATCCGCAAACTTGATGATGGTGTTGGAACCATTAACAGCCACACAGTCGTGGGTGAAGAGGGAGTAGAGGAGGGGGCTCAGCACACATCCTTGTGGGGCCCCCGTGTTCAGGGTCAGGAATATGTCGAGGAACCAACTAGAGATCAGGCCATCTTAGACTGGGTATTATGTAATGAGAAAGGATTAATTAGCAATCTTGTAGTGCGAGGCCCCTCGGGTCGGAGCGATCATAATATGATAGAATTCTTCATTAAAATGGAGAGTAAAGTAGTTGACTCAGAGACTAGGGTCCTGAATTTAAATAAAGGAAACTACGATGGTATGAGGCGCGAGTTCGGTAGGATTGATAGGGGATTGTCACTCAAAGGGTTGACAGTGGATAGGCAATGGCAAACATTCAAAGATCGCATGGAGGAACTACAGAATTTGTTCATCCCAGTTTGGCATAAACACCAGTCGCTGAAAGTAAGCATGCAGGTGCAGCAGGTGGTTAAGAAGGCAAAAGGCAGTAGAGACCAATTCATTAAATATATTCAAGAAGGAGTTGGATATATTTCTTAACGCTAAAGGGATCAAGGGATATGGGGAGAAGGCAGGGACAGGGTACTGAATTTGGACGATCAACCATGATCTCATTGAATGGCGGAGCAGGCTCGAGGGGCCGAATGGCCTACTCCTGCTCCTATCTTCTATGTTTCTATGTCATGGAGAGTGCGGTGAAGATTCACCAGACTGATACCTGGGATGGCAGGAATGACGTATGAGGAGAGATTGGGTCGACTGGGCTTATACTCGCTGGAGTTTAGAAGAATGAGAGGGGATCTCATTGAAAAGTATATAATTCTAACAGGACTACACAAACTAGATGCAGGAAGCATGTTCCCGATGGTCATGGATTCCAGAACCAGGGGTCGCATAGAAACATAGAAGATAGGAGCAGGAGTAGGCCATTCGGCCACTCGAGCCTACTCCGCCATTCAATGAGATCATGGCTGATCATCCAAATTCAGTACCCTGTCCCTGTCTTCTCCCCATATCCCTTGATCCCTTTAGCCTTAAGAAATATATGTAACTCCTTCTTGAATGCATTTAATGAATCGGCCTCAACTGCCTTGTGTGGTAGAGAATTCCACAGGTTCAACACTCTCTGGGTGAGGAAATTCCTCCTCATCTCTAAGTCTAAGGATAAGGGGTAAGCCATTTAGGACAGAGGCCATAGGCAGTAGGCCAATTCATTAAATATATTCAAGAAGGAGTTAGATATATTTCTTAAGGCTAAAGGGATCAAGGGATATGGGGAGACAGCAGGGATAGAGTACTGAATTTGGATGATCAGCCACGATCTCAATGAATGGCGGAGCAGGCTCGAGGGGCCGAATGGCCGACTCCTCTTCCTATCTTCTATGTTTCTTCTTTGTTTAATCTGAAGAACACATGAGAGAGGGGGAGAGAGTCCCTTTAAATTTGGAGGTGGGTGTCCCTTTAAATGTGGAGGGGGTGGTTGTCCCTTTAAATGTGGAGGGGGTGGGTGTCCCTTTAAATGTGGAGGGGTGGGTGTCCCTTTAAATGTGGAGGGGTGGGTGTCCCTTTAAACGTGGAGGGGGAGGAGGACCCTTTAAATGTGGAGTGGGTGGGTGTCTCTTTAAATGTGGAGGGGCTGGGTGTCCCTTTAAATGTGGAGGGGGTGGGTGTCCCTTTAAATGTGGCGAGACGAGGCCGCGCATGCTCATTCGGCCCCCTCACCACAACACCAGGCTTCCAGTGCGCCTGCGCGGGGCCTCCGGGGAGCAGCCGGAAGGTCGGGCCCGGGGAATAGGCGGAATCAGCGGCCGGGGTAAAGTCAAGTGTTGGGGAATCGATTTAAATCGAAGTGAGGGGGGAGCGGAGAGCGAGATTATAAAGTAAAATACGAGAAAACCAAACCTGAGATTCGGACGGGCGGGACCTCAGCGGACGCCGGAAGAGCGGATTCAGCTGCGCGGGGGGGCGGCGAGGGCCAGAGCAATGTGATTCTGACTGACGGGAGCGCTGACCATTAGGAAGAGGGCTGAGCTGGGAGGACTGAACTGGGCGGCCTGGTCCTCCAACCAATGGCGGCGCGGCTAGGGGGCGGGACCTTCCCCCCGGGCGCTGAGGCTGGGGCCCGATTGTGACGTCATCAGAGGAAGAGGCCCATTCAGTTGGATGGAGGCCCGACCCGGCCTGTGATTGACGGTAGCTCTGACCAATAGGACAAGGGCTGAGGTGGGTGGACTGAACTGGGCGGCCTGGT
Organism: Somniosus microcephalus; assembly: GCF_052327205.1. Classification (NCBI taxonomy): domain Eukaryota; kingdom Metazoa; phylum Chordata; class Chondrichthyes; order Squaliformes; family Somniosidae; genus Somniosus; species Somniosus microcephalus. The sequence continues at coordinate 271,708 of NW_028225233.1, read as the reverse complement.
CCTCCAACCAATGGAGGCGCGGTAAGGGGGCGGGGCCTCCTCTCCAGCTCAGGTGCGCTGGGGCCGATTGTGACGCGCTGTCCCCAGGTGAGAGCAGCTCAGTCAGCACAGAGCCGGGGCTGGAATCTGGGAGACGGGCCGCAGGCAGCACAGAGCTGGGGCTGGAATCTGGGAGAGGGGCCGCAGGCAGCGGGCCTGGCAAAGGGGCAGAAGCTTCACAATACAAGCTTCTTTCAAATGCAAAATTGTTTCCGACACACAGCCTTGGTCACTTTGCAAAAAAAAACTGTTTAACAATTCATCGTAACTTCCCTGCTTTAGGAGAGGCGTAGAGTGCAAAAAGCAAGGAAGTTATGATGAAACTGTGTAAAAGACTGGAGTCAGCTGTGGCTCAGTGGATAGCAGAGTCAGAAGGTTGTGGGTTCAAATCCCGCTCCAGGGACTTGAGCACATGAAGCGAGGCTGACACTCCAGTGCGGTGCTGAGGGAGCGCCGCCCTGTCGGAGGGGCAGTGCTGAGGGAGCGCCGCACTGTCGGAGGGGCAGTACTGAGGGAGCGCCGCACTGTCGGAGGGGCAGTACTGCGGGAGCGCCGCACTGTCGGAGGTGCAGTACTGAGGGAGCGCCGCACTGTCGCAGGGGCAGTACTGAGGGAGCGCTGCACTGTCGGAGGTGCAGTACTGAGGGAGCGCCGCACTGTCGGAGGGGCAGTACTGAGGGAGCGCCGCACTGTCGGAGGTGCAGTACTGAGGGAGCGCCGCACTGTCGGAGGGGCAGTACTGAGGGAGCGCCGCACTGTCGCAGGGGCAGTACTGAGGGAGTGCTGCAGTGTCGGCGGTACCGTCCTACGGATGAGACGTTAAACCGAGGCCCCCGTCTGCCCCCTCGGGTGGACGTAAAAGGTCCCGTGGTGCTCTTTCGAAGAAGTTATCCCCGGTGTTTTGAGCCCAATATTTATCCCTCAATCAACATGATGAAAACACAGATTATCTGGTCATTATCACATTGCTGTTTGTGGGAGCTTGCTGTGCGCAATTTGGCTGCCGCGTTTCCCACATTACAGCAGTGACTACACTTCAGAAGTACTTCATTGGCTGTGAAACGCTTCGGGACATCCAGTGGTCATGAAAGGTGGTTAAGAAGGCAAATGGTATGCTGGTCTTCGTTACAAGAGGATTTGAGTACAGGAGTAAAGAAGTCTTACTCCAATTATATCTTCTTCTTAGGCAGTCCCTCGGAACTGAGGATGACTTGCTTACATATTAAAAATGAGTTCTCAGGTGACTGATGAGTCCAATGCGGGACCTACAGTCTCTGTCACAGGTTGGGCAGACGGTGGTTGAAGGGGCGGGTGGGTGGGGTGCTTGAGTTGACGTTCGCTCCTTGCGCTTGGCTTCCGCTTGCTCTTGGTGAAGAGACTCGAGGTGTTCGGCGCCTTCCCGGATGCTTCTCCACTTTGTGTGGTCTTGGGTCAGGGATTCCCAGGTGTCACTGGGGATGTTACACCTTTTCAAGGAGGCTTTGAGAGTGTCCTTGAAGAGTTTCCTCTGCCCACCTGGGGCTATCTTGCCGTGCCGGAGCTCCGAGTAGAGCGCTTGTTCTGGGAGTCTCGTATCGGGTATGCGGACAATGTCACAGAGTCATAGAGTCATAGAGTTTTACAGCACAGAAAGAGGCCCTTCGGCCCATCGTGTCTGCGCCGCCCATCCATCCCTGTCCAGTCTAATCCCATTTTCCAGCATTTGGTCCATAGCCTTGTATGCAATGGCATTTCAAGTGCTCATCCAAATGCTTCTTGAATGTTGTGAGGGTTCCTGCCTCTACCACCCTTTCAGGCATTGAGTTCCACATTCCAACCACCCTCTGGGTGAAAAAGTTCCTCCTCAAATCCCCTCTAAATCTCCTGCCCCTTACCCTGAATCTACGCCCCCTTGTTATTGACCCCCCTACTAAGGGGAAAAGTTCCTCTTTGTCGACCCTATCTATGCCCCTCATCATTTTGTACACCTCAATCAGGTCCCCCCTCAGCCTTCTTTGCTCCAAGGAAAACAACCCCAGCCTGTCCAGCCTCTCTTCATAGCTGAGGCGCTCCATCCCAGGTAACATCCTGGTGAATCTTCTCTGCACCCTCTCCAAAGCAATCACATCCTTCCTATAGTGAGGCGACCAGAACTGCACACAGTACTCCAGCTGTGGCCTCACCAGCGTTTTGTACAGTTCCATCATAACCTCCCTGCTCTTATATTCTATGCCTCGGCTAATGAAGACAAGTATCCCATATGCCTTTTTAACCACCTTATCTACCTGTTCCGCTGCCTTCAGGGATCTATGTACATGTACACCAAGGTCCCTCTGACCCTCTGTACTTCCTAGGGTCCTACCACTCATTGTGTATTCCCTTGCCTTATTTGTCCGTCCAAAATGCATCACCTCGCACTTTTCAGGGTTAAATTCCATTTGCCACTTTTCCGCCCATCTGACCAACCCGTTTATATCGTCCTGTAGCCTGAGGCTTTCCTCCTCACAATTTACCACCCCACCAATTTTCGTGTCATCTGCGAACTTACTGATCATACCTTTTACATTCTCATCCAAATCATTTATGTAGATCACAAGCAACAAGGGACCCAGCACCGATCCCTGAGGTACCCCACTGGACACAGGCTTCCAGTCACAAAAGCAACCTTCGACCATCACCCTCTGCCTCCTGCCACTCAGCCAGTTTAGGATCCAACGCGCCAAGGCACCCTGGATCCCATGGGCTCTTACCTTCTTGACCAGTCTCCTATGCGGGACTTTGTCAAAAGCTTTACTGAAGTCCATGTAAACCACATCCACAGCATTTCCCTCATCCACCCCCCTAGTCACCCCCTCGAAAAATTCAATCAGATTTGTCAGACATGATTTACCCTTGACAAAGCCATGCTGACTATCCCCGATTAATCCTTGCCTCTCCAAGTGGAGACTAATTTTGTCCCTCAGAATTTTTTCCAATAATTTCCCTACCACAGATGTTAGGCTCACTGGCCTGTAATTTCCTGGTTTATCCCTGCTACCCTTCTTGAATAATGGTACTACGTTAGCTGTTCTCCAGTCCTCTGGTACATCCCCTGTGGCCAGAGAGGTTCTGAAAATTTGTGTCAGAGCCCCTGCAATCTCCTCCTTTGCCTCCCACAGCAGCCTGGGATACATCTCGTCTGGGCCTGGGGATTTATCCACTTTTTGGCCTGCTAAAACCGCTAGCACCTCCTCCCTCTCGATGCTAATATGTTCAAGTATGTCACAGCCCCCTTGCCCGATTTCTATGTCTGCATCGTCTTTCTCCATAGTGAACACAGAGGCAAAAAATTCATTTAAAACCCCGCCTACATCATCTGGCTCTACACACAGATTGCCACTTTGGTCCCTAATGGGCCCTACCCTTTCCCTGGTTATCCTCTTGCCCTTAATATATTTATAAAACATCTTAGGATTTTCCTTTATTTTGCTCGCCAGTGTTATTTCATGGCCCCTCCTCGCCCTCCTAATTTCTTTTTTAAGTATGCCCCTGCATTTTTTATACTCCTCTAGGGCTTCTTCCGTCTTTAGTCTTTTGTAACTGCCAAAAGCCCCCCTTTTATTTCTAATGCATTTTTGTATATCCCTTGTCATCCAAGGTTCCCTTTGCTTGTTGGTCCCACCCTTGACCTTTACAGGAACATGTTGGCGTTGTACTCTCTCTATTTCCCTTCTGAAAGTCTCCCACTGTTTTGATGCGGATTTTCCTATAAGTAGCTGCTCCCAGTCCAATTTGGCCAGATCCTGCCTTATCATATTAAAATCGGCCTTCCCCCAATTTAGAACCCTTATTTCCGGGCCGTCTTTGTCTTTTTCCATGACCACCTTAAATCTCACCGAATTGTGGTCACTGTCGCCAAAATGCTCTCCTACTGACACTTCCACCACTTGCCCGGCTACATTCCCCAGAATTAGGTCCAGTACCGCCCCCTCTCTTGTAGGACTTTCTACATGTTGGCTCAAAAAGCTCTCCTGGATGCACTTTAAGAATTCTGCACCCTCTAAGCCTTTCACACTCTGACTATCCCAATTTATATTGGGGAAGTTGAAATCCCCCACTATTATTACCCTATTATTTTCGCACTTTTCTGAGATTTGCCTACATATCTGTTCCTCTATCTCCCCCTGACTGTTTGGGGGCCTATAGTACACTCCCAGCAAAGTGCTTGCCCCCTTTTTGTTTTTAAGTTCTACCCATATGGCCTCATTAGAGGAACCTGCTAATATATCATCCCTCCTTACAGCAGTAATTGACTCCTTAATTAATATTGCAACACCCCCTCCCCTTTTACACCCCCCTCTGTCTCGCCTGAAGATTCTATACCCCGGAATATTGAGCTGCCAGTCCTGACCCTCCCTCAACCATGTCTCCGTGATAGCAACAATATCGTACTCCCATGTGTTCAACAACAACTTCAGTTCATCCACCTTATTTGCAAGACTCCTTGCATTAAAATAAATGCCTTCCAGCCCTGCCATATTCTCTTTTGCCTTCACATATTTGCTTTGCCTTCCCAGCTGACTTGTTTTTCCCTCTGTATTTGGCTGTAAATCACCCCCTACTATAGCTCCACTCTGTACCCCATCCCCCTGCCAAGTTAGTTTAAACCCCCCCCAGCAGTGCTAGCAAACCTCCCCGCAAGGATATTGGTTCCCCTCTGGTTCAGGTGTAAACCGTCCGACTTGTACAAGTCCCACCTTTCCCAGAAGCAGACCCAGTGATCCAGGAAACTAAAGCCCTCCCCCCTGCACCATCCCTTTAGCCACGCATTCATCTGTTCTATCTTCCTATTTCTATACTTACTAGCACGTGGCACCGGGAGTAATCCAGAGATTACAACCCTTGAGGTCCTGCTCTTTAATCCTTCACCTAGCTCCCTAAATTCTTGCTGCAGGACCTCATCCCTCTTTTTACCTATGTCGTTGGTACCAATGTGGACCACGACCACTGGCTGTTCACCCTCCCCCTCCAGAATGCCCTGCAGCCGCTCAGTGACATCCTTGACCCTGGCACCAGGGAGGCAACAAACCATCCTGGATTCACGTCTACGGCCACAGAAACGCCTATCTGTTCCCCTTACTATAGAATGTGACCCCTCCTTCGGAGCTGATCGAGCGTGGTCAAAGCTTCGATGCTGGGGATGTTGGCCTGAGCGAGAACACTGATGTTGGTGCGTCTATCCTGCCAATGAATGTGCAGGATCTTGCGGAGGCAGCGTTGGCGATACCTCTCCAGTGCTTTGAGGTGCACTGGAGAGGTACCACCGACGCTGCCTCCAATTATATAGTGCCTTGGTGAGACCACACCTGGAGTACTGTGTACAATTTTGGTCTCCTTACCTGAGGAAGGATATACTTGCCATAGAGGGAGTGCAACAAAGGTTCACAAGATTGATTCCTGGGATGGCGGGACTGTCGTATGAGAAGGTTGAGAGGAGATTTGATGGAGGTGTTCAAAATCATGAGGGGGTCTGGACAGAGTAGAATGAGGGAAACAGTTCCCATTGGCGGAAGGCTCGAGAACCAGAGGACACATTTAAGGTGATTGTCAGAAGGTCCAAAGGCTCCTCATAGTTTACTGTCCCACCTAGCTTTGTATCATCAGCAAACTTGGATACATTACACTCGGTCTCTTCATCTAGGTCATTAATATAGATTGTAAATAGCTGAGGCCCCAACACTGATCCACGCGGCACCCCACTAGATACAGCCTGCCAACCTGAAAAAGATCTGTTTATCCCTGCTCTCTGTTTTCTGTCCATTAACCAATCCTCTATCCATGCTACTATATTACCCCCAACCCCATGAGCCCTAATCTTGTGTAATAACCTTTTATGTGGCACCTTATCGAATGCCTTTTGGAAATCCAAATATACTACATCCACTGGTTCCACTCTATCTACCCTGCTAGTTACATCCTCAAAAAACTCTAATAAATTTGTCAAACACGATTTCCCTTTCATAAAACCATGTTGACTCTGCCTAATCATGTTATGATTTTCTAAGTGACTTGATACCACTTCCTTAACAATGGATTCCAGCATTTTCCTGATGACTGATGTAGCTTGCAAAGGCTCTTTTATAATAATGTGTCCGTGACTACACAAACCACCCTGGGTACAGGTATACTGTGTATCAGTAAAACAGGTTGTGGTGATTATTCCTTGATTAGTAAAAGTATTGTGATTCGTTGTTTGTTAACTGCCTTGGGATATGTGTTGTAATCTCATTGGTAGTTGATGATCACATGATGTGTTGTGGCTACCTTAAATTCAGTCCTTTTCTAGCTTTAGTTGGGACTGGATGTAGAAAGATATGCTGCCGATTTTAAAGTTAATAAAGCCTAACTTTGGAAGGCAAATCTATTCTTTATTTCAATTTATTAACTTTATGTTAGAATGGAGTGATATCTTCAACCAGAACGATTCAAGGCTGACCCCAATTCTGCTGGAGTGGATGCTAAATGGAAACATTGGTATTGTACATTTAAAAACTTTTTGGGCGTGTTGGATCAAGAGGCTCTAAATAAGCTGAATATGCTGATCAACTACATTGACCCGGATGTATATAAATATATTTTGCACTGTAAAACTTATGAAGAGGCTATTTCTACATTGGAAAAGATTTTTGTTAAACCAAAGAATGAGGTATTTGCACGTCATCTTCTATCTGCCCGTAGGCAGCAGGTGGGAGAATCTTTGGATACTTATTTACAAGCACTTCGGTGCCTTAGTGTTGACTGTAATTATAAGGCTGTGACGGCTGAAGAATATAAGGACGAATCGGTACGGGATGCTTTTATTAATGGATTACTGTCTAGATCAATTCGTCAGCGGTTGTTAGAAAATAAGACTCTGGATCTTAAAAGTGCTTTTGAGCAAGCTTCTACATTGGATATGGCTCAGAGAAGTTCGGATTCTTATGCTCTTTTTAATCGGCCTGCGACTATGGTTTCGGCAGTTTCGGATGAAAAGGAATTATGTGGACTTAATGGGAGTGGTTTACTAGATTTTGAAACAGTTTCTACTTCGGCAGCCGTTGCCTCTAGGATTCAGAAGTGTTATTTTTGTGGGAATATCCGGCACCCTCGTCTGAAGTGTCCTGCTCGGGATGCTGTGTGTAGTAAATGCGGCAAGAGAGGTCATTATGCACGTGTGTGCAAATCATCAGGTTCAATTACCTTCCCTTCTCCTGGTGTGGGAGGGTCTTCCTCCACTACCTCTTCTGTGACTATTCAGCCTTTAGATAGGGCGTTTATTGCATCAATTTCTGCTGCATTTGCTCATGGCCTAAACAAAGCTATAGTTACGGCTCAAGTTAATGGGTTGGAAGTGAAGGCCCTTATAGATACGGGCAGTACTGAGAGTTTTATAAGTCTTCAGTTTGCGAAGGAGAAGCATTTGAAAATTTCGCCTGTTACGTATCAGGTGTGTATGGCTCAGCTGACCCTCACTCGGAGCAGCAGAGAGCAGCGAGGAGGAGCCCGGCTTAAAAACCGGCGGCAGTTGCGAGGCCCGACCACTCGGAGCAGCAGGGAGCAGCGAGGAGGAGCCCGGCTTAAAAACCGGCGGCAGTTGCGAGGCCCGACCACTCGGAGCAGCAGGGAGCAGCGAGGAGGAGCCCGGCTTAAAAACTGGCGGCAGTTGCGAGGCCCGACCACTCGGAGCAGCAGGGAGCAGCGAGGAGGAGCCCGGCTTAAAAAGCGGCGGCAGTTGCGAGGCGTACCAAATCAACAGCAGAGGAGAGGGGTAAATAGTAATCAGTGTGTGATGTCACCAGGGAGCAGCTGGTGCAGTCGGGAGAGCAGGAGGCCAGTAACTCTTATATAGGTGGAGCTGTTGCTAAACCCGAAACACTACAGTGTAGTGTCTCCCACCCTTCCACCTCCTCTAACCTTTTAGGGGTTAGGGGAAGTTGAAAAGGTAGGTTCAATTTATTTTATTTCAGGAGCCTAACCTAGGTGGAAAAGGTTCCAGGACAGGAGGCGGCAGTGAAAATACAACACCAGAAAACAGGTAGGTGACTGGTTGGTGAGTACTTTCACAAACTTATTCTAAGTAGAATTCAATAATTAAGCTAAATCGTAGTAAATAAAAAGGTATTGTAAGGGTTAAGTCATGGAAGGGCAGCTCAGACCCGTGTCATGCTCCTCCTGTGCCATGTGGGAAATCAGGGACACTGTCCCTGACAACTATGTGTGCAGGAAGTGTGTCCAGCTGCAGCTCCTAGCGGACAGCATGGCGGCGCTGGAGCTGCGAATGGACTCACTCTGGAGCATACGCGATGCTGAGGATCTTGTGGATAGCACATTCAGTGAGTTGGTCACACCGCAGGTAAAGGCTAGCTCAGACAGTAAATGGGTGACCAAAAGGCAGGGTAAAGGCAGGAAGGTAGTGCAGGAGTCACCTGCGGTCATCTCCCTCCAAAACAGGTTTACCGTTTTGGGTACTGTTGGGGGAGATGACTTATCAGGGGAAGGCACCAGCAGCCAGGTTCAGGGCACCATGACTGGCTCTGCTGCACAGAAGGGCGGGAAAAAGAGGGATAGGGCTATAGTGATAGGGGATTCAATTGTAAGGGGGATAGATAGGAATTTCTGTGGCCGAGACCGAGACTCCAAGATGGTATGTTGCCTCCCTGGTGCAAGGGTCAAGGATGTCTCGGAGCGGGTGCAGAGCATTCTGAAGGGGGAGGGGGATCAGCCAGTTGTCGTGGTACATGTAGGTACCAACGATGTAGGTAAAAAGAGGGATGAGGTCCTACAAGCTGAATTTAGGGAGTTAGGAGCTAAATTGAAAAGTAGGACCTCAAAGGTAGTAATCTCTGGATTGCTACCAGTGCCACGAGCAAATAAGTTTAGAGAGAGTAAGATAGATAAGCTAAATACGTGGCTTGAGCAGTGGTGCAAGGGAGAGGGATTTAAATTCTTGAGGCATTGGAACCAGTTCTTGGGGAGGAGTGACCTGTACCAAGGGGACGGTCTACACCTGAACTGTGAGGGAGCCGATGTCCTCGGGGTAATATTTTCTAGGGCGGTTCGGGAGGATTTAAACTAATTTGGCAGGGGGATGGGAACCTAGGTAGTGGAAAAGAGGGAAGTCATATGAAGTCAGAAATAGATGGTAGAAAGGTGAGAAGCAATAAGCAAAGGAGAGAAACACAAAGGGCCAAACTAATGGGAGTGGCCCTCATCTCCATGGCAAAGGGTACATATCGACTTTGCTGGTCCATTTATGGACTCAATTTTCTTAATCACGGTGGATGCACACTCCAAGTGGCCGGAGGTAATAAAGATGTCCTCCACCACCACGGAAAAAACCATCACAGTATTAAGGACCATATTCACCAGGAATGGGCTGCCTGAACAGATCTATAAAGATAATGGACTGCAATTTGTATCCGAAGAATTCAGGAAGTTCTTAAAAAACAATGGGGTTAAGCACTACACGTCCGCCCCATACCATCCCACCACCAATGGATTGGCTGAAAGGTTTGTCCAGACCTTCAAGAAGGCCATAAAGGCCATGGGTAATGAAGACATAAATCTACAACATAAGGTAGATAACTTCTTGTTTGCGTACAGGAATGCAACACATGTGGTTACAAACCACACCCCCGCCATGATGTTTTTCAATAGAAGACTAAGATGCCAGCTGGATTTGGTCATAATAAGGAGCCATGCTGACCAGATCATAGAGTCATCCGAAAAAGGACAACCTACACCACAACTCTATATGCCTAGTGATGAAGCAGAGATACCCATAGTATCTACCTCCAATCCGGTGATACTGGAACCAGATGAACCCGACACTGGCATTGATGCCGAATCGACCTTGCCAAAAGAACCTACTCCACCACCGAAACCTACTACACCACCGAGGCGTTATCCGGACCGAGTCAGGAAGCCTCCAGAGAGACTGAATTTGTAATTGATTAACTTCAGCAAATGTGTAGATTATTGTTCTTGTAAAAATGTTATTTAATGATTACTTAAAATGTTATGTACTATTTATCTAAAAAGGGAGGAATTGTAGTGTATGTACCTTTAAGAGGAACTATGTTTTTGAAGCCCCTGTGTACTGTAGTACCAGTAGTGACCACTCGGGTATATAAGCCTGTATAGCGTCTTGTGTAGTTACAGAATCACAGAATCACAGAAATCACACAGTGCAGATAGAGGCCATTTCGGCCCATCGAGCCTGCACCGACACATATCCCAACCAATCCCCGTAACCCCTACACCAACACATATCCCACCCTATCCCCGTAACCCCATGTATTGAATCCCCCTAACACTAAGGGTCAATTTATCATAGCCATAGCCAATCAACCTAACCCGCACATTTTTGGACTGTGGGAGGAAACCGGAGCACCCGGAGAAAATCCACGCAAACACGGGGAGAATGTACAAACTCCACACAGACAGTCACCCGAGGCCGGATTCGAACCCGGGTCCCTGGCGCTGTGAGGTAACAGTGCTAACCACTATGCCACCGTGCTACCCTCCAGTTCACCTCCAGACTTTGTTCAGTAAACACTTGTTAAATCAACTCCTGCATTCCGTGTCTCCATTAACACATGGATCTAACAGGCTGGGTGCGTCGATTCACCAAGTTGTGTAGCATGCAGCAGCAGCCGACAACGATGTGTCCCAATTGCTGCGGCGAGTACTGCAGGGATCCCCCGAATGTTCCAGACATCGGAAACGCTTTTTGAGAACACCAATAGTGTGGGAGGCCAGCCAGGAGTGCGTTGGAATAGTCAAGTCTAGAGGTAACAAAGGCCCGGGTGAGGGTTTCAGCAGTGGATGAGCTGAGGCAGGGGTGGAGACGGGCGATGTTACCGAGGTGGAAGTAGGCGGTCTTAGTTATGCTGCGGATATGTGTTCGGAAGCTCATTTCAGGTTCAGATATGACACCAAGGTTGTGAACAGTGTGGTTCAGCCTCAGACAGATGTTAGGGAGAGGGATGGAGTCAGTGGCTAGGGACCAAAAACAATTGCTTCAGTGTTCCCAATATTTACTTGGAGAAAATTTCTGCTCACCCAGAACCGGATTAGAGATTGTGGAGGGGTTGAGAGAAGTGGTAGTGATGTCGACCTGGGTGTCGTCAGCGTACATGTGGAAACTGAGGCTGTGATTTCAGATGATGTCACCAAGGGGCAGTATTTAGAAGAGAAATAGGAGGGGCCCAAGGATAGATCCTTGGGGCATACCAGAGGTAATGATGCGGGAGCAGGAAGAGAACCCGTTGCAGGTGATTCTGTAGCTACGATTAGATAGAGAAGAATGGAACCAGGCGAGTGCAGTCCCACCCAGCTGGACGACAGTGGAGAGGTGTTGTAGAAGGGTGGAGTGGTCAACCGTGTCAAAGGCTGCAGACAAGTCAGGAAGGACGAGGAGGGATAGTTTACCTTTGTCACAGTCACAAAGGATGTCATTTGATGAGACTTTGATGAGACTTGATTTGACTTCAGGGCCAAGTCAGTGAGGTGGATTGGGCTGTTTCTGGCCCGCTGGTTATTGTGGGCACGGCTGGACGTCAGTGGGACCGGCTCTACCCTGTTTGTTCTTTGAGGCAAAATAAGCCAAAAAAAACCCTGCTTCCCCCCTTACCCTTTCGACACTCCTGTTACAGGGTTTTAGAAGTGGAGCATTGTGGTGATTATGCTTTATGTTTAATAAGAAGTATTGTGATTAGTTGTTTGTTTCCTGCCTTGGGATATATGCTGTAATCTCATTGGTAGTTGATGTCATGTGATTTGTGGTGGCCATCTTAAATTCAGTTCTTTCCAGCCTTTAGTTGGGACTGGGTGTTGAAGATGTGCTACCGGATTTTTAAGTTAATAAAGCCTAGATTAGAAAGGCAAATCTATTCTTTATTTCAATTTATTAACTTTATGTCAGAATGGAGCGATATCTTCAACCAGAACGATTCAATGCTGACCCTAATTCTGCAGGAGTGGATGATAAATGGAAACATTGGTGTTGTACATTTAAAAACTTTTTGGGCGTGTTGGATCAAGAGTCTCTAAATAAGCTGAATATGCTGATCAACTACATTGCTCCGGATGTGTATAAGTGTATTTTGGACTGTAAAACTTAAGAAGTGGCTATTTCTACATTGGAAAAGATTTTTGTTAAACCAAAGAATGAGGTATTTGCACGGCACCTTCTATCTGCCCGTAGGCAGCAGGTGGGAGAATCTTTGGATACTTATTTACAAGCACTTCGGTGCCTTAGTGTTAACTGTAATTATAAGGCCGTGACGGCTGAAGAATATAAGGAAGAATCGGTACGGGATGCTTTTATTAATGGATTACTGTCTAGATCAATTCGTCAGTGGTTGTTAGAAAATAAGACTTTGGATCTTAAGAGTGCTTTTGAGCAAGCTTCTACATTGGATGTGGCTCAGAGAAGTTCGGATTCTTATGCTCTTTTTAATCAGCCTGTGACTGTGGTTTCGGCAGTTCCGGATGAAAAGGAATTATGTGGACTTAATAGGAGTGGTTTACTAGATTCTGAAACAGTTTCTACTTCAGCGGCTGTTGCCTCTAGGATTCAGAAGTGTTATTTTTGTGGGAACGTCCGGCACCCTCGTCTGAAGTGTGCTGCTCGGGAGGCTGTGTGTAGTAAATGCGGCAAGAAAGGTCATTACGCACGTGTGTGTAAATCATCAGGTTCAATTACCTCCTCTGTGACTATTCAGCCTTTAGATAGGGCGTTTATTGCATCAATTTCTGCTGCATTTGCTCATGCCCTAAACAAAGCTATAGTTACGGCCCAAGTTAATGGGTTGGAAGTGAAGGCCCTTATAGATACAGGCAGTACCGAGAGTTTTATAAGTCTTCAGTTTGCAAAGGAGAAGCATTTGAAAATTTCGCCTGTTTCCTATCAGGTGTGTATGGCTCAGACGACTCTCACTTCACAAGTAGCTGGTTGTTGCCTTGTGAAATTGATTCTTCTAGGTAATACGTATACTGATATACACCTATCTGTTTTGCCTAATCTCTGTGCGGATATTTTAATTGGTCATGATGTGCTTCAGTTACACGAGAGTCTCAGACTTTCATTTGGAGGGACTAAGCCACCTTTATCTATTTGTGGATTAACCTCTTTATCCATTTCTCCATTATCACTTTTTTCCAATTTGATGCCAGATTGTAAGCCAATTGCTACCAAGTCAAGAAGGTATAGCAGTCAGGATAGAGAATTTATTAATTCTGAAGTTCAACGTCTCTTATTGGAAGGAATCATTGAACCTAGTTGTTCGCCTTGGCGGGCACAGGTAGTTGTCACGACTAACGAGAGACATAAGAAACGAATGGTGATAGATTATTCCCAAACTATTAATAGGTATACTCAATTGGATGCGTACCCTTTGCCTAAGATTGATGAGCTTATCAATAAAGTATCTCAGTGTAAGGTTTTTAGCACTATTGACCTAAAGAGTGCTTATCATCAGATTCCTATTGTTAAGAAGGATCAACCATATACGGCCTTTGAGGCTGGTGGAAAGCTGTATCAGTTTTGCCAAATACCATTTGGTGTTACTAATGGTGTTGCTTGTTTTCAACGGGCAATGGATGCTTTTAAAAGTGATAACTCTCTCTCTGGCACCTTTTCATATTTAGATGACATCACGGTGTGTGGCAAATCAAGGGTGGAGCATGATTCTAATTTAGAAAGATTCCTTCAAGCTGCGGAAAAAGTTGGTTTAACTTTCAATAAAGAGAAGTGTACCTTTTCGACCACTGAGGTAAATCTACTGGGGTACATTATCTCGGGTAACAAGATTAAACCAGACCCAGAACGTCTGCGACCATTGATTGATTTACCTTGTCCTACTAATTCTAAGGCTTTGCAACGAGTTGTTGGACTGTTTTCTTACTATTCTAATTGGATTGCAAATTTTTCACAGAAGATCCGGCCTCTTATTCGGGTTACGACATATCCTCTATCATGGGAGGCCAGGACGTGTTTTGATAATTTTAAAAAGGATATCCTTGGAGCAGTTGTGCATTCTATTGATGAGCAGGTTCCTTTTGTGATTGAGACGAGCGCTTCTGATTTTGCAATTGGGGCTACTCTGAACCAAAATGGAAGACCTGTGGCCTTTTTCTCACGTACCTTGAACAATAGTGAAAAAAGGCATTCTTCAATAGAGAAAGAGGCGTATGCAATAGTAGAAGCACTGCGTAAATGGAGACATTATTTATCGGGGCGACATTTTACGTTGGTAACTGATCAAAAGTCTGTGTCCTTTATGTTTGATGTCAAACATTTTGGAAAGATTAAGAATGATAAAATAATGAGGTGGAGGATTGAGTTGGCATGTTACCATTTTGATATAGTTTATCGTCCGGGGAAGGATAATGTTGCTGCTGATGCGCTGTTGAGGGCTAATTGTTCTGTGATTCACGGAGATACGCGTATTAATCTTCACAATGCCTTATGCCATCCTGGGGTTATGAGGATGATACACTTTGTACGCAGTAAGAATTTGCCCTTTTCAGTTGAAGACGTCAAGCGGATGGCTTCATCATGTTCTATCTGTGCTCGGTGTAAACCGAATTTCTTTATGCCTCAACGAGCTCATCTTATAAAGGCTACTTCTCCTTTTGAACGTTTGAGCGTTGATTTCAAGGGGCCTCTTCCTTCAACTACTCAAAACCGATATATATTTACTGTTGTGGATGAGTTTTCAAGGTTCCCTTTTGCTTTTCCTTGCACAGATGTATCAGCTGCTACAGTTATCAAATGTCTGACTCAACTTTTTGTCATCTTTGGGATGCCTGCGTATATCCATTCGGATCAGGGAAGTTCTTTTATGTCTTCCCAGTTGAAGGAATACCTTCAGAGTCGGGCAATTTCTACTAGCAGAACTACCCTGTATAATCCTCAGGGTAATGGACAGTGCGAACGATACAATGGGGTGATCTGGAAGGCAGTTATGTTGGCTTTGACATCCCGGAACCTTAAGAATACACAGTGGGAAATGGTACTGCCTGATGCCCTGCATTCCATTAGATCATTGCTATCAACGGCTACTAATGTGACCCCCCATGAAAGGCTCTTTAACTATCCACGGAGATCTACTACAGGATATTCGGTACCTTCATGGCTTACTATGCAGGGACCTGTGCTGCTTCGACGCCATGTTAGATTGTCAAAATATGATCCTTTAGTGGAGGAGGTGGAGCTGTTGGAGGCAAATTCCCAATATGCTCATATTCGATTCCAAGATGGGAAAGAAAGTACCGTTTCAATTAAAGACTTGGCTCCTTGTGGTGGCCAGCCCTCTTCTGAGGATATTAACAATAGTCATGATTCTGATAATGTGGATGCTGTTACAGATACTACGAATATTTCCAACCCGACTGCAGATAATTATACTTCTATTAGTCAGCCCTCGATGGATGTTCATGACCGTTCCAGTTTACCTCCTGATGGGATTTCTAATCCGGAAACCGTTGAAAATCGGGATATGGATAGCCTTCCTGCAGAAGATACTTCTGTGTCTCCTGGTATGGGAGGGCAAGGAATTTCACCAAGGTTAAGAAGGTCGACATGAACAAGATATCTGGTCGACCAATTGAAAGTGGACTTTTAAATTGATAGTAATGTTTTAAAATTGTTGAAATATTATATTATACTGTTTTAGCTGAGAGATACTTAATACTTTTGTGCAATGTTACTATTTGTTGTTGCTCACTTAGTATTGTGTCATGTTGAATAGTTTTATTTTGTCTGTGCATAATTTTAGTTGTAAATAATTAATTATAAATTGTAAAGGTTATTTAGGTTGGAGTATATTTTAAAAGGAGGGGTGAATGTGGTGATTATTCTTTATGTTTAGTAAGAAGTATTGTGATTGGTTGTTTGTTTCCTGCCTTGGGATATATGCTGTAATCTCATTGGTAGTTGATGTCATGTGATTTGTGGTGGCCATCTTTAAATTCAGTTCTTTCCAGCCTTTAGTTGGGACTTGGTGTTGACGATGTGCTACCGGATTTTTAAGTTAATAAAGCCTAGATTAGAAAGGCAAATCTATTCATTATTTCAAGCATTTACAGACAGGAAGCTCAAACCAAACATCACATCAAATTCTGACAGAGTTACGTGATTCATCAGGACCTGATTCAGCCGCTCCTCCAATCTGCTGGCACAGCCGTGAGTTCACACTGGGGAGAGAAATTTTAAATGTTCTGAAAGAGCTTCAAAATCTACAAATACCTGAAGCAGCACCAGTGGCCACACATTGGTGGAAACCCGGGCCCCATGTGTGGGAAGGGATTCACTCAGTCATCCGCTCCAATGATACACCAGCAAATTCACATGAGGGAGAAACCTTTAACCCGCTCCATGTGTGGGCAGGGATTAATTGCACCCTCTGTGCTGCTGAGACACCAGCTTGTCCACACCAATGAGAGACCATTGACCTGCTCCGTGTTTTTGAAGCGATTCTCTCATTCTGCCACCCTCCTGAGACACCAGCTTGTTCACAGTGATGAGAGACCGATTAAATGTTCTGACTGTGGGAAGAGATTTAAAAGGTCCCAGGATCTGAAGTGACACCAGCTGGAGAGAGCAGGAGAGATTCTGTTCACCTGCTCCGTGTGTGGGAAGAGATTCACTCAGCCCTCAAATCTGCTGGCACACCAGCGAGTTCACACTGGAGAGAGGCCAGTGAAACATTCCGACTGTGGGAAAAGCTTTCAAATGTTCCAGGAGCTGAAGGGACACCAGCTGGAGAGAGCAGGAAACAGGCCATTCACTTGCTCCATGTGTGGGAAGGGATTCACGCAATCAGCCCACCTGCTGATACACCAGCGAGTTCACACTGGGGAGAGACCATTTAAATGTTCTGACTGTGGGAAGAGCTTTAAAACCTCTGGGGATCTGAAGCAACACCAGCGAGTTCACTCCAATGAGAGACTATTTACATGTTCTGTTTGTGGGAAGAGCTTTAAAAGCTCTGGGGATCTGAAGGTACACCAGCGAGTTCACACTGGGGAGAGACCATTCACCTGCTCCGTGTGTGGGAAGGGATTCACTTGGTCATCCCACCTACTGACACACCAGCGATATCACAATGATGAGAGACCATTTAAATGTTCTGTCTGTGGGATGAGCTTTAAAACCTCTGGGGATCTGAAGCAACACCAGCGAGTTCACACTGTTGAGAGACCATTTACATGTTCTGTCTGTGGGATGAGCTTTAAAAGCGCTGGGATTCTGGGCAGACACCAGCGAGTTCACACTGGGGAGAGGGCATTCACCTGCTCCGTGTGTGGTAAGGGATTCATTCGGTCCTCGAATCTGCTGGCACACCAGCGAGTTCACACTGGGGAGAGGCCGGTGAAACATTCCAACTGTGGGAAAAGCTTTCAAATGTTCCAGGAGCTGAAGGGACACCAGCTGGAGAGAGCAGGAAAGAGGCCATTCGCCTGCTCCTTGTGTGGGAAGGGATTCACTTGGTCATCCCACCTACTGACACACCAGCGATATCACACTGATGAGAGACCATTTAAATGTTCTGTCTGTGGGAAGAGCTTTAAAAGCGCTGGGATTCTGAGCGGACACCAGCGAGTTCACACTGGGGAGAGGCCGTTCACCTGCTCCGTGTGTGGGAAGGGATTCACTCGGTCGTCCAACCTGCTGACACACCAGCAAGTTCACACTGATGAGAGACCATTTAAATGTTCTGACTGTGGGAAGACATTTAACTGTTCGAAGGGCCTGAAGAGACACCAGCTGGAGAGAGAAGGAAAGAGATCGTTCTCCTGCTCCGTGTGTGGCAAGGGATTCACTCGGTCATCCCACCTACTGACACACCAGCGAGTTCACACAGTTCCATAGCACAGGACTCTGTAGACAACTGGGGTGACATGAACATGGAATGGATGAATGTTTTATAAATTATTGTACTGCTGTTTAATCTTTAAGACTGTTGTGCTGATGATTCCCTTCTTTTGACAGTTCATGGTGTTACATAGAATGTACAGCACAGAAACAGGCCATTCGGCCCAACTGGTCGATGCCAGTGTTTATGCTCCACACCCACCCTACTTCAATTAACCCGATCAACACATCCTCCCATTCCTTTCTCCCTTGTGTGGCTTCCCCATAAATCCATCTGTGCTGTTCACCTCAACCACTCCTTGTGGTAGCAAGTTCCCCATTCTCACCATTCTCTGGGTAAAGAAGTTTCTCCTGAATTACCTCCTGGATTTGTTAGTGACTTTAATATTTATAGCCACATAAATATGATGAGATTCGGTTAAGATGACCAGCTGTGAGGCGGATATCGTGAAACTCCAGTACGATTTGGACAGGTTGGGTGATTGGGCAGAAACATGGCAAATGCACTATAATGTGGATAAATGTGAGGTTATCCACTTTGGTGGCCAAAACAGGAAGGCAGATTATTTTTGAATGGCAATAGATTGGGAGAAGGGGAAGTGCAAAGAGACCTGGGTGTTCTTGTGCACCAGTCGCTGAAGGTAAGCATGCAGGTGCAGCAGGCGGTTAAGAAGGCAAATGGTATTTTGGCCTTCGTAGCAAGACGGTTCGAGTACAGGAACAAAGATGTCTTGCTACAGTTGTACAGGGCCTTGGTGAGACCACACCTTGAATATTGTGTGCAGTTTTAGTCACCTTACCTGAGGAAGGACGTTCCTGCCATGGAGGGAGTGCAGCGAATATTCACCAGGCTGATACCTGGGACAGCAGGAATGATGTATGAGGAGAGATTGTGTCGATTGGGCTTATACTCACTGGAGTTTAGAAGATTGAGAGGTGATCTCATTGAAACCTATAAAATTCCTCCCCTTTTAGATAATTAGTACATATCATTTAAGTAATCATTAATTAACATGTTTACAAGAACAATAATTACACATTTGCTGCAGTTAATCAATTATAAGTCAGTCTCTCTGGAGGCTTCCTGACTCGGTCCGGATAATGCCTCGGTGGTGTAATAGTTTTCGGTGGTGTAGTAGGTTCTTTTGGCAAGGTCGATTTGGCTTGAATGCCGGTGTCGGGTTCATCTGGTTCCAGTATCACCGGATCGGAGGTAGATACTATGGGTATGTCTGCTTCATCATTAGGCGTATAGAGTTGTGGTGTAAGTTGTCCCTTATCCGATGACTCTATGAGCTGGTCAGCATGGCACCTTATTATGCTTTCTCCAATGTCCACGGTATACATCAGTGGTCGTAGTCGTGTGCAAATAGTTCCAGGCTGCCATTTCTCAGTACGGTAGTCCCGGGCCAAAACTTGTGGACCGATCTGGAAGGTTCTAGTTGGCCTTTCATTCATGCCTTGAAATTGCCAGTTCTCTACGTCCCTTCTGATGTTTGGCTTGATCAAATCCAGCCGGCATCTTAGTCTTCTATTGAAAAACATCATGGCGGGAGTTTGGTTTGTAACCACATGTGTTGCATTCCTGTACGCAAACAAGAAGTTATCTACCTTATGTTGTAGATTTATGTCTTCATTACCCATGGCCTTTATGGCCTTCTTGAAGGTCTGGACAAACCTTTCAACTAATCCATTGGTGGTGGGATGGTATGGGGCGGACGTGTAGTGCTTAACCCCATTGTTTTTTAAGAACTTCCTGAATTCTTCGGACACAAATTGCGGTCCATTATCAGAACAGATCTGCTCAGGCAGCCCATTCCTGGCAAATATGGTCCTTAATACTGTGATGGATTTTTCCGTGGTGGTGGAGGACATCTTTATTACCTCCGGCCACTTGGAGTGTGCATCAACCGCGATTAAGAACATTGTGTCCATAAAAGGACCAGCAAAGTCGATATGTACCCTTTGCCATGCAGATGAGGGCCACTCCCATGGATGTAGAGGGGCTTGTGGTGGGGTGTTTTGGACCTTCTGGCATCCTAGACAGCTCTTGGTCATTTCTTCGATGTCTCCATCGATACCTGGCCACCACACAAACGCTCTGGCTAAGTTCTTCATTTTCACTCCACCCAGATGCCCCTCGTGAAGCTCCTTTAGCACTTTATCCTGGAGTTTGGGTGGAATCACCACTCTGGATCCACACATCACGGTTCCTCAGCACACTGACAGCTGCTCTCTTCTTTGCGAGAATGTTGGCAACAGTGGTTCGCCATGTGCTGGCCATCCCTTCACCGTTAAATCGTAGACTCGTGAGAGAGTCGGGTCATTTCTCATTTCCTTTTCAATGGTAGAATTTGTTACTGGTAGACATTCTACTATGGTTGAGTGGAACATCTCCACTGGTTCCACTGTAGGTGCCTCTCCTACCGTTGGCAACGGTAGGTGCGATAAACCGTCAGCATTCCCATGCTGTTTTGATCCTTTGTATTCGATGTCATATTGGTGAGCCCCTAGGAAAAGGGACCACCTCTGTAACCTTTGCGCTGTCATAATGGGAACGCCCTTTTTAGGGTTGAATATGGAGATGAGGGGTTGATGGTCAGTCAACAAGGTAAATTTTTGTCCATGTAGGTAATGGTTGAATTTCTTCACTCCCCACACCAGGCTGAGTGCTTCCCTGTCGATCTGGGCATAGTTACGCTCAGCTGAGTTCAATGAGCGTGGTGCAAAAGCTATCAGCCGCTCCGAGCCATCAGGGAATCTATGCGATAATACCGTTCCTATGCCATAAGGGGATGCATCGCACGCCAGTCTGATTGGCAGTGATGGGTTGTAATGAGCCAACACTTCCTTGGACGTGATCAAGCCTTTGCATTTATGGAAGGCACGTTTACAGTCTTCACTCCATTTCCAAATTACTCCCGTTTGTATCAGTGCATTAAGAGGGTGCAGAACAGTTGATAAGTTCAGTAAAAATTTATGATACTGATTTATCAATCCCAGGAACGACCTTAATTGTGAGACATTTTCAGGTGCTGGGGCTTTTATGACCGCTTCAAATTTTTCAGGTGACTTATGCAACCCTTCTTCGTTAATTATATGGCCACAATATGATATTTGTTCCTGGAAAAATTGGCACTTGGGCCGATTTGCTCGTAGGCCCCGTTCTCTCAGTCTAGTGAGCACCTGCTCCAAATTGGCAAGGTGCTCATTGTCGTTTTCTCCTGTTACAAGGATGTCGTCTAGGTAGCATTGAGTCCCCGGAATCACTTGCAGGACTTGCTCCATAGCTCTTTGCCAGATAGCTGGAGCTGATGCTACTCTGAAAACCAGTCGATTGTTCTGGTACAGGCCTTTGTGTGTGTTTATCGTGAGATACTTTTTAGAGGCCTCCTCAACGTCCATCTGTAGATATGCCTGTGCCAAGTCAATTTTGGTGAAACGTTTCCCTCTGGATAGTGAGGCGAAAATATCTTCTATCCTTGGAAGAGGATACTGTATCGTGTGAAGGACCGGGTTTACAGTCACCTTGAAGTCCCCACAGATGCGAATTTTTCTCTGTTCTTCAGATTTATCATTATTCAACGTTTTCTTCATGACCGGGACGATGGGTGTTGCCCACTCGCTCCAATCTACCTTGGATAACACGCCTGCTTTTTCCAAACTCTCCAGCTCTGCCTCGACTGCTGGATGAATTGCGTATGGCACCGGCCTTGCCTTAAAAAACTTTGGAATTGCCGCATCTTCCACTTTTATTGAGGCGGTGACGCCTTTCAAGGTTCCTAGTTCCTGTTGAAACACTTCTTTGGCATTAGCCAAGATGTCTTTTAATCATTCAGGTATGACGTCATCATCATTTATTTTCTTACTGGTCACCGTCAGTGCCTGAATGGAGTGCCAGTCGAAACGTTTCTTCCTGATCCATTCACGTCCCAACAACGGTGGACCACCATCTTGCAGAATGTATAAATACAACTTCTGTATTTCCTTGCTGTTGTATACAACAGGCACTCATATTTTCCCTCTGGGGTATACTTTCTGCCCCGTATATGTCTTCAAGATACTGGATGTGTCTTTCAAAGGTATATGCGGAAATAGCCCTCGTAATCCCGTCGACTTATGATGGTCAGAGCTGATCCTGTATCTAGCTCCATTTTAACTGGGGACCCCGCTATCGTGAGGGTAACCCAAATGGTCTGGTAATCTTCTTTGGCAATTACATTATGTAATTTGAGACAGCTTAGTCTCTTGTTTCCGGAGTCGCTATCGCTCTTCTGGTCTTCGGAGCTACTGTCCGTCATCATTTGTACCTTTCTGTACTTTTCCTTATTGATGTTTTTTCAGTCAGTGGATTTTTTGTTTCCAGATCGGCATACACGTGCAATGTGTCCCATCTTTCCGCATTGCCTGCATGCTTTGTCCTTGAACCAGCAGTCCCTCTGGTCATGGGTGGATCTGCCGCAGCGATAACATCTCTCAAAACCCCATGTCATTTCATAGGTGCCGAAGTCTTGTATCTCTGCAGCTCCTCTTGCTGCTGCTTCGTATGATACAGCCGCACTGAAAGCCTTGTCCAGTGTCAAATCTTTCCCAGAAAGTAGCCTTTTCTGTGTTCCTTCACTTAGGAGACCACAGACGAATTTGTCTTGTCGAAAATCTGCCAGTCCTGCCCCGAATTGGCAGCGCTTTGACAGCTTTCTTAATTCGGTGCGGTAATCAGCGTTACTTTCATTCTTGTGCTGATTCCTCCTGAAGAATTTGAATCGTTCCGCTATCAGCAGTGGTGTTGGGTTTAAGCGCTCCTGTAGGGTGTCAACAATCTCCTTAAAATTCTTGTCCATCGGTTTGGCTGGAATGATTAAGTTTCATAACAGCCCGTATGTCCTTGCGCCCATCAGATTTAGAAGTACCGGTGCCTTTTTATCATCCTCTACTTCATTCGCTGTGCAATATACCTCCACTCTTTCCACATATGTGGTCCAATCCTCTATATCACTATCGAAAGCAATAATATTGCCAGTCTTAGGCATCCTGAAAATCAAAAATGGCGCATCCCGCACTTTCCTTTCTTCCCTGCTGAGAAAAAATGGCGCCTCCCGCGCTTTCCCGCCGCTGCCGCTGCTGACAATGCTGTTCTCCGTGGTTTTTATTTAAATAGATATTTTTAATAGTTGGAGACTCATTCCCGCCGGACTCTCTGGGGCTTTTCCCTCCCTCTGCTTGGTCCGAACGCTGACCTGCTTTGCAGCACCAGCCGTCTCCCGAGTGCTCCACCCTCCTCTCTGTTTGCCTCCGCCTTCCGACTCACTGCTCGGCCCCGCTGCAGAGCCACCCGATCGAGCCCCAGCCCGCTGCCCAGGAAGGATTAGTGAAGTACCTGCCACCAGCCCGGCTAGCTGGTGAAACCACAGTTTTTTTTTTTCGTTTTTTTTTTCTTCGACCTTCGTCTGAGGAATCGATCTCCTTGAGGTGCTGCCGAATTGCAGGTAAGTCCATTTCCAATTCATTGCCACTGTTGTATCCGTGTGTAAATGGAGATACGGAATGCAGGAGTTGGTTTAACAGGTGTTTACTGAACAAAGTCTGGAGGTGAACTAAAAGATACAAGACGCTATACAGGCTTATATACCTGAGTGGTCACTACCGGTATTACAGTACACAGGGGCTCTTAAAGGTACATACACTACAGAATCGACCCACCGCAGTCACACTGTGGACACTCTGGTGTGTCAGTGGGTGGGATACACCAGGAATCCCTTTCCACACACTGAGCAGGTGAACAGCTTCTCCCCATTGTGCGTACGCTGGTGTCCCTTCAGATCTCCGGACCTTTTAAACCTCTTCCCACAGTCAGAACATTTAAACGGCATCTCCCCAGTGTAAACTTGCCGGTGTGCCAACAGGTTGGATGACTGAGTGAATCCCTTCCCACACTCGGAGCAGGTGAAAGGCCTTTCATTGGCGTGAACTCGTTGGTGTCTCAGCAGGTTGGATGAGCAGGTGAATCGCATCCCACACACGGAGCAGGTGAATGGCCTCTCCCCAGTGTGAACTCGCTGGTGTTCAAGCAGAGTTGAGGAATGAGCGAATCCCTTCCCACACACAGAGCAGGTGAACGGCCTCTCCCCAGTGTGAACTCGCTAGTGTTCGAGCAGAGTTGAGGACTGAGTGAATCCCTTACCATACACGGACCAGGTGAACGGCCTCTCTCCAGTGTGAACTCGCTGGTGTGTTCGCAGGATGGATGTCTTGGTGAATCCCTTCCCACACACGGAGCAGGTGAATGCCCTCTCCCCAGTGTGAACTCGTTGGTGTGTCATCTGATTCTGAGAGCTTTTAAAGCTCTTCCCACAGTCAGAACACGTAAACGGCCTCTCGTCGGTGTAAATTAGCTGGTGTTCCTTCAGAGTACCAGAGCGTTTAAAGCTCTTCCGGTGTGAACAAGCTGGTGTCTCAGCAGGTGGGATGGATAAACAAATCTCTTTCCACACACGGAGCAGCTGAACGCACTGTCCCCAGTGTGACTGTGCCGATGAACTTCCAACGCAGATGGGGAACTGAATCCCTTTCCGCCGTCCCCACCTTTACTCGGTTTCTCCCCGGTGTGACGGTGCACGTGTCTTGCCAGGTCAGGCGATCGGCTGAAGGTGAGTCCACACACGGAACACGTGTGCGGTTTGTCAGCGCTACGATCGCTGCTCATTCCTTCCATTTTTAAAAAATTCATTGATGGGATGTGAGCGTTGCTGGCTGGCTAGGCCTGCATTTAGTGTCCATCCCTAATTGCCCTTGAGAAGATGGTGGTGAGCCGCCTTCTTGAACCGCTGCAGCCCATACGGTGTAGGTACACCCACAATGCTGTTAGGAAGGGAGTTCCAGGATTTTTGCCCAGCGACAGTGAAGGAACGGCGATACAGGTCCAAGTCAGGATGTTGTGTGGCTTGGAGGGGAACTTGTAGGTGGCGATGTTCCCATGCGTCTGCTGCCCTTGTCCTTCTAAGTGGTAGAGGTCGCGGGTTTGGAAGGTGCTGTTGAAGGAGCTTTGGCGAGTTGCTGCAGTGCATCTTGTAGATGGTACACTCTGCAGCCACAGTGCGCCGGTGGTGGAGGGAGTGAATGTTGAAGGTGGTGGATGGAGTGCCAATCAAGCGGGCTGGTTTATCCTGAATGGTGTCAAGCTTCTTGAGTGTTGTTGGAGCTGCACTCATCCAGGAAAGTGGAGAGTATTCCATCACACTCCTGACTTGTGCCTTGTAGATGGTGGAAAGGCTTTGGGGAGTCAAGAGGTGAGACACTCGCCACAGAATTCCCAGCCTCTGGCCCGCTCTTGTAGCCATAGTATTTATATGGCTGGTCCAGTTCAGTTTCTGATCAATGGTAACCCCCAGGATGTTGATAGTGGGAGATTCAGCGATGGCAATGCCATTGAATGTCAAGGGGAGATGGTTAGAGTCTCGCTTGTTGGAGATGGTCATTGCCTGGCACTTGCGTGGTGCGAATGTTACTGTTTCCATGTGCAAAGGCCGATGATATTCAGGTCCTGATCAATCGAGTGACTCTGTCTGATCCTGACATGATGTTTGGTTTGAGCTTCCTGTCTATAAATGCTCCACTTCTAAAACCGTGTAAAAGGAGTTTAGAAAGGAGTAAGAGGGAGAATGTTGCCTCATGTCCCCCTTTCCCAGCCCAGGGGCAGTGAAGCTGATTTTCAGGCCCCAGCTGCTGCACAGGTTGGTTGAAAGAATCAACAGTAATGGCGGCTGCAATCCCCACAAGACTCCGCACTCCAGAAAGCGCTCCGGCCGCCGCGCTGAGTTGTGGCTGACACCGCGCATGCGCCCCATGGCCCCGCCCTCTCCTGCTCCACAGGCGCCCGGCCCACACCGCGCATGCTCAGCACACACCCTGGGCCTCTGTCAATCATCCTCCCCCGTGCCTGTGCGCTGGGCCCCTGAGCTCCAGGCTGCCGCGCGGGACTTTCTTTGTAAAGTCGGTGTTGGTGAAGAGCCGCAATCAGTGAGGGAAAGTAAGTTTTCCCCCAGATCCGATTGAGATCAGAGGAGGGGAGAGAATAAAGGGGAATCCAAAACTGAGAGTCCGAGGGCTCTGCAGGCACCGAATGGAGCGACTTCACTTGGGCGGAGCCGGAGAGCGCCTCAGGGGCACGTGACCATGGGTAGCCGTGATTGACGTGTCTGCCGACCAATAGGGAGAGAGATCGCGGGAACAGTGGGTGGGCGGCAGGTGACGCGCACTGGGATGTCTTGATGCCATAAAAGGTGCAGACGTCATGACGTCATGCACAACTTGGTTTTCTGTGTGGTCGAGAGCAATGATTTGGGCTTGAATGTAGGGGGTATGATTAAGAAGTTTGCAGATGATGCAAAAGTTGTCCGTGTGGTTGATAATGAAGAAGAAAGTTGCAGACTGCAGGAAGATATCAATGGACTGGTCAGGTGGGCAGAACAGTGGCAAATGGAATTCCACCTGGAGAAGTGTGAGGTAATGCATTTGGGGAGGGCTAACAAGACAAGGAATACACAATAAATGGTAGGACACTGAGAAGTGCAGTGGATCAGAGGGACCTTGGAGCGCATGTCCACAGATCCCTGAAGGTAGCAGGACAGGTAGATAAGGTGGTTAAGAAGGCACACGGGGTACTTGCCTTTATTAGCTGAGGCATAGAATATAAGAGCAGGGGGTTATGTTTGAACTGTATAAAACACTAGTTAGGCCACAGCTAGAATATTGCGTGCAGTTCTGGTCACCACATTACAGGAAGGATGTGATTGCTCTAGAGGGGGTGCAGAGGAGATTTATGAGTATATTGCCTGGTCTGGGGAATTTTAGCTATGAGCAAAGATTGGATAGGCTGGGGTTGTTTTCTTTGGTACAGAGGAGGCTGAGGGGAGACCTAATTGAGGTGTATAAAATTATGAGGGACCTAGATAGAGTGGTAGGAAGGACCTATTTCCCTTAGCAGAAGGGTCAATAACCAGGGGGCATAGACTTAATGTAATTGGTCAGAAGTTTAGAGGGGATTTGAGGAGAAATGTTTTTCACCCAGAGGGTGGTGGGGGTCTGGAACTCACTGCCTGAAATGGTGGCAGAGGCAGAGACCATCATCACATTTAAAAACTACTTGGATATACACTTGAAGTGCCATAACCTACAAGGCTACGGATCAAGTGCTGGACAGTGGGATTAGGGTGGATAGCTCTTTGTCGGTCGGCACGGACAAGATGGGCCAAATGGCCTCCTTCTGTGCTGCTAATTTCTATGATTCTATCAGTGAGGGAGTCTGGGGGTCAATGTTGACTGACATTCTGTGCTGACCCTTGACCTCCCTTTCCCCCACTCCCCAGGATAGGTTGCACATTCCAGCTGCCCACTGTGGGGGTGCTCAGCTGATCCCAGCCTGGGATGCAGTTGGGGAGACTGCAGTTAGCCTCAGTGCCCTGGGCTCCTGCTACTGATCACTGTCCAGTCACCCCGGCAGTAAAGGCCGAGTCTGCAAAGGGAGCTTTATTTTGTCTGTGATGCCCCCAAGGTTGAATAGGCTGCCAACAATCCCTGCACACCCTCACACATTGGTCACTCGGAGGGGCATTGGAAGGCAACCAGTGACTGTGGGACTGTATCCCAGCGGATACCCGCCCTTCACAATAGAGGGAGGGAAACTTGAATGACAGTTTAAAAAACTAAAAAGGGCAGGGGGAGTTCTCCCTGTGTCCTGGGGCCAATGTTTATCGCTCACCCAACATCACCAATACAGCTTATCTGGTCATTATCACACTGCTATCTGTGCGAGCTTGGTGTGAGTGAATTCATTGCCACGTTTCCTGCCTGAAACCCTCATCCAAACCTTCCTATTGAATGACGGAGCAGGCCCAAGGGGCCGTATGGCCTACTTCTGCTCCTACTTCTTATGTTCTTTTTCTCTTCACACATATCTATAAAAGCTTTTACAGTCAGTTTTTATGTTCCCTGAAAGCTTACTCACATATTCTATTTTCCCCTTCTTAATTAATCCCTTTGTCCTCCTTTGTTGAATCCTAAACTGCTCCCAATCCTCAGGTTTACTGCTTTTTCTGGCCAATTTATATGTCCTCTCCTTGGATCTTATGCTATCCCTAATTTGCCTTGTTAGCCATGGTTGAGTCACCTTTTTTGTTTTATTTTTATGCCAAACTGGGATGAACAAATTTTGTAGTTCATCCATGCGGTCTTTGAATGTTTGCCATTGCCTATCCACCGTCAACCCTTTGAGTGACATTCCCCAATCAATCCTACCCAACTCACTCCTCAGACCATCGTAGTTTCCTTTATTTAAATTTAGGACCCTAGTCTCTGAGTCAACAACTTCATTCTCCATCTTAATGAAGAATTCGATCATATTAAGATCACTCCGACCCAAGGGGCCTCGTACAACAAGATTGCTAATTAATCCTTTCTCGTTACATAATACCCAGTCTAAGATGGCCTGATCTCCAGTTGGTTCCTCGACAGATTGGTCCAGGAAACCATCCCGTAAACACTCCAGGAATTCCTCCTCCACAATATTGTTGCTAATTTGGTTAGCCCAAATTAATGTATAATTTTGTATGCTTCAATGAGATCCCCTCTCATTCTTCTGAATTCAAGAGAATACAGGTCTAGTTTACTCAATCTCTTCTAATACGACAGTCCCGCCATCCCAGGAATCAATCTCGTGAACCTTTGTTGCACTCCCTCTATGGCAAGTATAGCCTTCCTTAGGTAAGGAGACCAAAATTGTACACAGTACTCCAGGTGTGGTCTCACCAAGGCCCTATATAATTGGAGGCAGCGTTGGTGCTACCTCTCCAGTGCTTTCAGGTGCACTGGAGAGGTACCACCAATGCTGCCTCCGCAAGATCCTGCAAATGCATTGGCAGGATAGATGCACCAACGTCAGTGTTCTGGCTCAGGCCAACAACCCCAGCATCGAAGCTTTGACCATGCTCGATCAGCTCCGATGGACGGGTCACATTGTCCGCATGCCCGATGCGAGGCTCCCAAAACAAGTGCTCTACTCGGAGCTCCGGCACGGCAAGAGAGCCCCAGGTGGGCAGAGGAAATGCTTCAAGGACACCCTCAAAGACTCCTTGAAAAAGTGTAACATCCCCACCAATACCTGGGAATCCCTGGCCCAAGACCGCACAAAGTGGAGGAGAAGCATCCGGGAAGGCGACGAACACCTCGAGTCTCTTCGCCGGGAGCAAGCGGAAGCCAAGCGCAAGGAGCGCACGTCAACCCAAGCACCCCACCCACCCACCCCTTCAACTACCATCTGCCCCACCTATGTGAACTCATCAGTCACCTGAGAAATCATTTTTAATGTGTAAGCAAGTTATCCTCGGTTCCGAGGAACTGCCTAAGAAGAAGATATAATTGGAGTAAGACTTCTTTACTCTTGTAATCAAATCATTTTGTAATGAAGGCCAGCATACCATTTGCCGTCTTAACCACCTTTCGTGACCACCGGACATCCAGAAGTGCTTTACAGCCAATGAAGTACTTTTGAAGTGTAGTCACTGTTGTAATGTGGGAAACGCGGCAGCCAATTTGCGCACAGCAAGCTCCCACAAACAGCAATGTGAAAATGGCCAGATAATCTGTTTTTTCCTCATTTTGATTGAGGGATAAATATTGGGCTCAAAACACCGGGGATAACGTCTTCCAAATAGCACCACAGGATCTTTTACATCCACCTGAGGGGGCAGACGGGGGCCTCGGTTTAACATCTCATCTGTAAGACTGCTTATCCGACACTGCAGCGCTCCTTCATTACTGCCCCTCCGATAATGCGGCTCTCCCACAGCATTGCTTCCCCCGACAGTGTGGCGCTCCCGCAGTACTGCCCCTCCGACAGTGTGATGCTCCCTCAGTACTGCCCCTCCGACAGTGTGATGCTCCCTCAGTACTGCCCCTCCGACAGTGCTGCGCTCCCACAGTACAGCCCCTCCGATGGAGCAGCGCTCCCTCAGTACTGCCCCTCCGACAGTGCAGCACTCCCTCAGTGCTGACCCTCCGACAGCGCGGCGCTCCCTCAGTACTGCCGCTCTGACAGCACGGCACTCCCTCAATACTGCCCGTCCGACAGTG
The DNA here is from genome assembly GCF_052327205.1 of Somniosus microcephalus. Taxonomy (NCBI): domain Eukaryota; kingdom Metazoa; phylum Chordata; class Chondrichthyes; order Squaliformes; family Somniosidae; genus Somniosus; species Somniosus microcephalus. Next base: position 241,662 of record NW_028225233.1, on the reverse strand, counting down.
CGGCGCTCCCTCAGTACTGCCCCTCTGACAGTGCGGCGCTCCCTCAGTACTGCCATCCGACAGTGCAACACTCCCTCAGCACTGCACTGGAGTGTCAGCCTCGCTTTATGTGCTCAAGTCCCTGGAGCGGGATTTGAACCCACAACCTTCTGACTCTGCTATCCACTGAGCCACAGCTGACTCCAGTCTTTTACACAGTTTCATCATAACTGCCTTGCTTTTTGCACTCTACCCCTCTCCTAAAGCAGGGGAGTTATGATGAATTGTTAAACAGTTTTTTTTGCAGAGTGACCAAGGCTGTGTGTGGGAAACAATTTTGCATTTGAAAGAAGCTTGTATTGTGAAGCTTCTGCCCCTTTGCCAGGCCCGCTGACTGCGGCCCCTCTCCCAGATTCCAGCCCCAGCTCTGTGCTGACTGTGGCCCCTCTCCCAGATTCCAGCCCTAACTCTGTGCTGCCTGCGGCCCCTCTCCCAGATTCCAGCCCCAGCTCTGTGCTGACTGTGGCCCCTCTCCCAGATTCCAGCCCCAGCTGTGTGCTGCCTGCGGTCCCTCTCCCAGGTTCCAGCCCCAGCTCTGTGCTGACTGAGCTGCTCTCACCTGGGGACAGCGCGTCACAATCGGCCCCAGCGCACCTGAGCTGGAGAGGAGGCCCCGCCCCCTTGCCGCACCGCCATTGGTTGGAGGACCAGGCCGCCCAGTTCAGTCCTACCAGCTCAGCCCTCTTCCTATTGGTCAGCACACCCATCAGTCAGAATCGCATTGCTCCGGCTCACTCCGCCCCCACCGCGCGGCTCAATCAACTCCATTCGGCGTCCGTGGAGGTCCCGCCCACCCGCCCAACTCTCAGGTTTGGTTTTCTCGTATTTTATTTTATAATCTCGCTCTCCGCTCCCCCCCCTCACCTCGATTTAAATCGATTCCCCAACACTTGTGTTGTGTCCGTGTGTTAATAGAGACACTGAAGACAGGAGTTGGTTTCACAGGTGTTTACTGAACAAAGTCTGGAGGGGAACTAAAAGATACAAGACACTATACAGGCTTATATAACCCAAGTGGCCATTACCGGCATTACAGTACACAGGGGCTCTTAAAGGCACATACACCACAATTCCTCCCCTTTTAGACAACCAGTACATAACATTTTAAGTAATCATTAATTAACATGTTTACAAGAACAATAATCTGCACATTTGCTGCAGTTAATCAATTATAAGTCAGTCTCTCTGGAGGCTTCCTGACACGGTCCGGATAACGCCTCGGTGGTGTAGTAGTTTTCGGTGGTGTAGTAGTTTCTTTTGGCAAGATCGTTTCGGCTTGAATGCCAGTGTCGGGTTCATCTGGTTCCAGTATCACCGGATCGGAAGTAGATACTATGGGTATCTCTGCTTCATCATTAGGCGTATACAGTTGTGGTGTAGGTTGTCCCTTTTCGGATGACTCTATGATCTGGTCAGCATGGCTCCTTATTATGCTTTCTCCAATGCCCACGGTATACATCAGCAGTCCTAGTCGTGTGCAAATAGTTCCAGGCTGCCATTTCTCGGTACGGTAGTCCCGGGCCAAAACTTGTTGACCTATCTGGATGGTTCTAGTTGGCCTTTCATTCATGCCTTGAAATTGCCAGTTCTCTACGTCCCTTCTGATGTTTGGCTGGATCAAATCCAGCCGGCATCTTAGTCTTCTATTGAAGAACATCATGGCGGGAGTTTGGTTTGTAACCATATGTGTTGCATTCCTGTATGCAAACAAGAAGTTATCCACCTTATGCTTTTATGCCTTCATTACCCATGGCCTTTATGGCCTTCTTGAAGGTCTGGACAAACCTTTCAGCCAATCCATTGGTGGCGGGATGGAATGGGGCGGACGTGTAGTGCTTTACCCCATTATTTTTTAAGAACTTCCTGAATTCTTCGGACACAAATTGCGGTCCATTATCAGAACAGATCTGTTCAGGCAGCCCAGTCCTGGCAAATATGGTCCTTAATACTGTAAAGATTTTTTCCGTGGTGGTGGAGGACATCTTTATTACCTCCGGCCACTTGGAGTGTGCATCAACCTCGATTAAGAACATTGAGTCCATAAATGGACCAGCAAAGTCGATGTGTACCCTTTGCCAGGGAGATGAGGGCCACTCCCATGGATGTAGAGGGGCTTCTGGTGGAGCGTTTTGGACCTTCTGGCATCCTAGGCAGCTCTTTGTCATTTCTTCGATGTCTCCATCGATACCTGGCCACCATACAAACGCCCTGGCTAGGTTCTTCATTTTCACTCCACCCAGATGCCCCTCGTGAAGCTCCTTTAGAACTTTATCCTGGAGTTTGGGTGGAATCACCACTTTGGATCCACACATCAAGGTTCCTCGGCACACTGACAGCTGTTCTCTTCTTTGCAAGAATGCTGGCAACAGTGGCTCGCCATGTGCTGGCCGTCCCTCCACTGTTAAATCGTAGACTCATGAGAGAGTCGGGTCATTTCTTGTTTCCCCTTCAATGGCAGAATTTGTTACTGGTAGACATTCGACTATGGTAGACTGGAAAATCTCCACTTGGTCTACGGTAGGTGCCTCTTCTACCATTGGCAATGGTAGGCACAATAAACTGTCAGCATTCCCATGCTGTTTTGATCCTTTGTATTCTATGATATATTGGTGTGTCCCTAAAAAAAGGGACCACCTCTGTAGCCTTTGCGCTGTCATAATGGGAACACCCTTTTTAGGGTTGAATATGGAGATGAGGGGTTGATGGTCAGTCAACAAGGTACATTTTTGTCCGTGTAGGTAATGGTTGTATTTCTTCACTCCCCATACCAGGCTGAGTGCTTCCCTGGCGATTTGGGCATTGTTAAGCTCAGCTGAGTTCAATGATCGTGACGCAAAAGCTATCGGCCGTTCCGAGCCATCAGGGAATTTATGTGATAATAACGCTCCTAGACCATAAGGGGATGCATCGCACGCCAGTCTGATTGGCAGTGATGGGTTGTAATGAGCCAAAACTTCTTTGGACGTGATTAAGTCTTTGCATTTATGGAAGGCACGTTTACAGTCTTCGCTCCGTTTCCAAATTACTCCTGTTTGTAGCAGTTCCTTAAGAGGGTGCAGAAGAGTTGATAAGTTCGATAAAAATATATGATAGTAATTTATTAATCCCAGGCACGACCTTAATTGTGAAACATTTTCAGGCGCTGGGGCTTTTATGACCGCTTCAATTATTTCAGGTGACTTATGCAACCCTTCCTTATTAATTATTTGGCACAATATGATATTTGATTCTGGAAAAATTGGCACTTGGAGCGATTTGCTCGTAGGCCCCGTTCTCTCAGCCTAGTGAGCACCTGCTCCAAATTGGCAAGGTGCTCGTTGTCATTTTCTCCTGTTACAAGGATGTCGTCTAGGTAGCATTGAGTCCCCGGAATCCCTTGGAGGACTTGCTCCATAGCTCTTTGCCAGATAGCTGGATCGGATGCTACTCCGAAAACCAGTCGATTGTACTGGTACAGGCCTTTGTGTGTATTTATCGTGAGATACTTTTTAGAGGCCTCTTCAACCTCCATCTGTAGATATGCCTGTGCCAAGTCAATTTTGGTGAAACGTTTCCCTCCGGATAGTGAGGCGAAAATATCTTCTATCCTCGGAAGAGGATACTATACTGTGTGAAGGATTGGGTTTACAGTCACCTTGAAGCCTCCACAGATGCGAATTTTTCTCTGTTCTTCAGATTTATAATTATTCAACGTTTTCTTCATGACTGGGATGATGGGTGTTGCCCACTCGCTCCAATCTATTTTGGATAATACGCCTGCCTTTTCCAAATTCTCCAGCTCTGCCTCGACTGCTGGACGAATTGCGTATGGCACCGGTCTTGCCTTAAAAAACTTGGGAATTGCCGCATCTTCCACTTTTATTGAGGCGGTGATGCCTTTCAAGGTTCCTAGTTTCTCTTGAAACACTTCTTTGGCGTTGGCCAAGATGCCTTTTAATCGTTCAGGTATGACATCATCATCATTTTTTTCCTTACTGGTCACCGTCAGTGCCTGAATGGAGTGCCAGTCTAAACGTATTTTCCTGATCCATTCACGTCGCAACAGCGGTGGACCACCACCTTGTAGAATGTATAAATACAACTTTTGTATTTCCTTGCCGTTGTATACAACAGGCACCCTTATTTTTCCTTTGGGGTATACTTTCTGCCCCGTAAATGTTTTCAAATGATGGATGTGTCTTTTAAAGGTATATGCGGAAATAGCCGCTCGTAATCCCGTCGACTTATGACGGTCAGAGCTGATCCTGTATCTAGCTCCATTTTAACTGGGGACCCTGCTATCGTGAGGGTAACCCAAATGGTCTGGTAATCTTCTTTGGCAATTACATTATGTAATTTGAGACAGCTTAGTCTCTTGTTTTCGGAGTCGCTATCGCTCTTCTGGTCTTCGGAGCTACGGTCCGTCATCATTTGTACCTTTCTGTACTTTTCTATATTGATTTTTTTTTCCTGTCCGTGGATTTTTTTTGTCCAGATCGGCATACCCATGCAATTTGTCCAATCTTTCCGCATTGCCTGCATGCTTTGTCCTTGAACCAGCAGTCCCTCTGGTCATGGGTGGATCTGCCGCAGCGATAACATCTTTGGAAACCTTGTGTCATTTCATGGGTGCCGAAGTCCTGTGTCTTTTGTTGTATCTCTGCAGCTCCTCTTGCGGCTGCTTCGTATGATACAGCCATACTGAAAGCCTTGTCCAGTGTTAAATCTTTCTCAGAAAGCAGCCTTTTCTGTGTTCCTTCACTTAGGAGACCGCAGACGAATTTGTCTCGAAGATAATCTGCTAGTCCTGCCCCGAATTGGCAGTGCTTTGATAGCTTTCTTAATTCGGTGAGGTAATCAGCGTTACTTTCATTCTTGTGTTGATTCCTCTTGAATAATTTGAATCAATCCGCTATCAGCAGTGGTGTTGGGTTTAAGTGCTCCTGTAGGGTATCAACAATTTCTTTAAAATTCTTGTCCTTTGGTTTGGCTGGAGTGATTAAGTTTCGTAACAGCCCGTATGTCTTTGCGCCCATTAGATTTAGAAGTACTGACGCTTTTTTTTCATTTTCTATTCCATTTGCGGTGCAATATACCTCCACTCTTTCCACATATGTGGTCCAATCCTCTATATCGTTATCAAAAGCATCAATATTGCCAGCCTTAGGCATCCTGGAAAAAAAATGGCGCTTCCCGCGCTTTTCTTTCTTTTCTGCAGAAAAGATATGGCACTTCCCGTGCTTCCCCACCGCTGCTGCCGATGACAACGCTGTTTTCCGCGGGATTCCCTTCTTTTTATTTATTTATTTACAGGTGGCGACTCGTTCCCGCCGGACTCTCTCTGCTAGGTCTGAACGCCGACCTGCTTGCAGCGCCTGCCGTCTCCCGAGTGTTCCCTTCCCATCTGTTACTGCTTGCCTCCACCTTCGCTGCTTGGCCTCGCTGCAGAGCCAGCCGCTGGAGCCCCAGCCCGATGCCCAGGAAGGATTATTGCAGTACCTGCCACCAGCTCAGCCAGCTGGTGATACCACAGCTTTTTTTTTTTCTTGATTTTCTTCGACTTTGGACGCCAGAGGAATCGATGTCCTTGAGGTGCTGCCGAATTGCAGGTAAGTCCGTTTCCAATTCGTCGCCACTGTTGTGTCCGTGTGTTAATAGAGACACTGAAGACAGGAGTTGGTTTCACAGCTGTTTACAGAGCAAAGTCTGGAGGGGAACTAAAAGACACAAGGCACTATACAGGCTTATATAGCCCAAGTGGCCATTACCAGCATTACAGTACACAGGGGCTCTTAAAGGCACATACACCACAACTTGACTTTACTCGGGCCGCTGAGTCCGCCTCTTCCCCGGGCCCGGACTTCCGTCTTCTACCCGGCGGCCCCACGCAGGCGCACTGGTAGCCTGGTGTTGTGGTGAGGGGCCACATTTAAAGGGACACCCACCCCCTCCACATTTAAAGGGACACCCACCCCTCCACATTTAAAGGGACACCCACCCCCTCCACATTTAAAGGGACACCCAGCCCCTCCACATTTAAAGGGACACCCACCCCATCCACATTTAAAGCGATACCCACCCCCTCCATATTTAAAGGGACACCCTCCCCCTCCACATTTAAAGGGACTCACTCACCCTCCACATTTAAAGGGACTCCCTCCCCTTCACATTTAAAGGGACACCCTCCCCTCCACATTTAAAGGGACACCCAACCACTCCACATTTAAAGGGACTCCCTCCCCATCACAATTAAAGGGACTCCCTCCCCCATCTCACGTGTTCTTTTGATGAAAGGGTCTGTGACAATTCCCCCGGCCACCGCACTTTAGCAAGGATTTGAAAGACCTTGAGAGCCAACTAGTGGCGCAGTTTGGAGCACCCTCATCTGTGAGTCAGAAAGTTGTGGGTTCAAAGTCCCCACTCCCGGGATCGAGCACATAAACCTAGGTTGATGCTCCGGGGCAGTGCTGAAGGAGCGCCGCACTGTCGGAGGGGCGGTGCCCTGTCAGAGGGGCGGTACTGAGGGAGTGCTCCACTGTGGGAGGGGCAGTACTGAGGGAGCGCTGCACTGTCGGAGGGACATTACAGACGAGTGCTGCACTATGGCAGGGGCAGTATTGAGGGAGCACTGCACTGCCGGAGGGGCAGTACTGAGGGAGCGCTGCACTGTCGGAGGGACAGTACTGAGGGAGCACTGCACTGTCAGAGGGGCAATACTGAGGGAGCGCCGCATTGTCGGAGGGGCAGTTCTGAGGGAGCGCTGCACTGTCGGAGGGGCAGTACTTACTTAGAAACATAGAAGATAGGAGCAGGAGTAGGCCATTCGGCCCCTCGAGCCTGCTCCGCCATTCAATGCGATCATGGCTGATCATCCAAATTCAGTACCCGGTCCCTGCTTTCTCCCCATATCCCTTGATCCCTTTAGCCTTAAGAAATATATCCAACTCCTTCTTGAATATATTTAATGAACTGGCCTCTACTGCCTTCTGTGGCAGACAATTCCACAGGTTCACCACTCTCTGGGTGAAAAAATTCCTCCTCATCTCAGCCCTAAATGGCTTACCCCTTATCCTTAGACTGTGACACCTGGTTCTGGACTCCCCCGTCATTTGGAGCATCCTTCCTGCATCTAGTCTGTCCAGGCCTGACAGAATTTTATAGGTTTCGATGAGATCCCCTCTCAATCTTCTAAACTCCAGTGAGTATAAGCCCAATCAACACAATCTCTCCTCATACGTTATTCCTGCCATCCCAGGTATCAGCCTGGTGAATCTTCGCTGCACTCCTTCCATGGCAATATCATCCTTCCTCAGATAAGGCGACCAAAACTGCACACAATACTCAAGCTGCGGTCTCACCAAGGCCCTGTACAACTGCAGCAAGACATCCTTGTCCCTGTACTCGAACCCTCTTGCTACGAAGGCCAACATACCATTTGCCTTCTTAACCGCCTGCTGCACCTGCATGCTTACCTTCAGCGACTGGTGCACAAGAAAACCCAGGTCTCTTTGCACTTCCCCTTCTCCCAATCTATTGCCATTCAAATAATAATCTGCCTTCCTGTTTTTGCCACCAAAGTGGATAACCTCACATTTATCCACATTATAGTGCATCTGCCATGTTTCTGCCCAATCACCCAACCTGTCCAAATCGTACTGGAGTTTCACGACATCCTCCTCACAGCATACCCTCCCACCCAGCTTTGTGTCGTCTGCAAATTTGGAGATATTACATCCAATTCCCTCATCCAGATCATTAATATATATCGTGAACAGCTGGGGTCGTAGGACTGATCCCTGCGGTACCCCACTAGTCACTGCCTGCCACTCGGAAAACAACCCGTTTATTCCAACTCTTTGCTTTCTATCTGCCAACCAGTTCTCTATCCAAGTCAATACCTTGCCCCCAATCCCATGTGCCTTAATTTTGCACGCTAATCTCTTATGCGGGACCTTATCAAAAACCTTCTGAAAGTCCAAATACACCACATCCACTGGTTCTCCCTTATCTATTTTACCAGTTACATCCTCAAAAAATTCCAGTAGATTAGTCAAGCATGATTTTCCTTTTGTAACTCCATGTTGACTTTGTCCGATCCTGTCACTGCTTTCCAAGTGCTCTGCTATTACATCTTTTATGATGGACTCTAGCATTTTCCCCACGACTGATGTCAGGCTGACTGGTCTATAATTCCCTGCTTTTTCTCTGCCACCTTTTTTGAATAGTGGGGTAACATTTGCTACACTCCAATCCATGGGTACTGTTCCAGAGTCGATCGAGTTCTGGAAGATGACCAGCAATGCATCTACTATCTCCAGGGCCACTTCCTTAAGTACCCTAGGACATAGATTATCAGGCCCTGGGGATTTATCGGCCTTCAATCCCGTCAACTTCCCCAACACTATTTCCCTACAAATACTGATTTATTTCAGTTCCTCCCTCTCATTAGTCCCTATGTTCACTGACATCTCTGGGAGGTTATTTGTGTCCTCCTTTGTGAAGACAGAACCAAAGTATGTATTTAATTGATCTGCCATTTCTTTGTTCCCCATTATAAATTCCCCTGATTCTGACTGTAAGGGACCTACACTTGACTTCACCAATCATTTTCTCTTCACATATCTATAAAAGCTTTTACAGTCAGTTTTTATGTTCCCAGCAAGCTTACTTTCATAATCTATTTCCCCCCTCTTAATTAATCCCTTTGTCCTCATTTGCTGAATCGTAAACTGCTCCCAATCCTCAGGTTTGCTGCTTTTTTGGCCAATTTATATGTCCTCTCTTTGGATCTTATGTTATCCCTAATTTCCCTTATTAGCCACGGTTCAGTCACTTTTTTGATTTATTTCTATGCCAAACTGGGATAAACAAATTCTGTAGTTCATCCATGCGATCTTTGAATGTTTGCCACTGCCTATCCACCGTCAACCCTTTGAGTGACATTCCCCAATCAATCCTACCCAACTCACGTCTCATACCATCATAGTTCCCTTTATTTAAATTCAGGACTTTAGTCTCTGAGTCAACTACTTCACTCTCCATCTTAATGCAGAATTCTATCATATTATGATCGCTCTGACCCAACGGGCCTCGCACAAAAAGATAGCTAATTAATCCTTTCCCATTGCATAATACCCAGTCGAAGTTGGCCTTATAGTAATCTGGGATGTTATGATTAAGGTTATCCACCAGGCGGTGCTGTAGCCATGCTGCTGCTAAGGTCAGATGTTTGCTTCCTTTTAAGGTCAGAGGTTTGCCTCCTGTCAAGGTCAGCAAAGGTGAAATGCCAGGATGCAGGCATGAAGGTCGAGAGCTGGAGTGACAGTTTGAAGGTCGAGAGCTGGAGAGACAGTTTGAAGGTCGAGAGCTGGAGAGACAGTTTGAAGGATGGGAGCTGGAGAGACAGTTTGAAGGTCGAGAGCTGGAGAGACAGTTTGAAGGGCGAGAGCTGGAGTAACAGTTTGAAGGTCGAGAGCTGGAGAGACAGTTTGAAAGTTGAGAGCTGGAGAGACAGTTATAAGGTCGAGAGCTGGAGAGACAGTTTGAAGGTGGAGAGCTGGAGGGTCAGTTTGAAGGTCGAGAGCTGAAGAGACAGTTTGAAGGTCGAGAGCTGGAGTGACAGTTTGAAGGTCGAGAGCTGGAGAGACAGTTTGAAGGTCGGGAGCTGGGGTGACAGTTTGAAGGTCGAGAGCTGGAGAGACAGTTTGAAGGTCGAGAGCTGGAGAGACAGTTTAAAGGTCGAGAGCTGGAGAGACAGTTTGAAGGTCGAGAGCTGGAGTGACAGTTTGAAGGTCGAGAGCTGGAGAGACAGTTTGAAGGAGCACAGCTGGAGAGACAGTTTGAAGGTCGAGAGCTGGAGAGACAGTTTGAAGGTCGAGAGCTGGAGTGACAGTTTGAAGGTCGAGAGCTTGAGAGACAGTTTGAAGGAGCAAGAGCTGGAGTGACAGTTTGAAAGACGAGAGCTGGAGAGACAATTTGAAGGTCGAGAGCTGGAGTGACAATTTGAAGTTCGAGAGCTGGAGAGACAGTTTGAAGGAGTGAGAGCTGGAGAGACAGTTTGAAGGATGCGAGCTGGAGTGACAGTTTGAAGGAGCAGAGCTGGAGGGCGAGTTTGAAGGTCGAGAGCTGGAGAGACACTTTGAAGGATGAGAGCTGGAGAGACATTTTGAAGGAGCGAGAGCAGGAGCGACAGTTTGAAGGAGCAAGAGCTGGAGAGACATTTTGATGATCGAGAGCTGGAGAGACAGTTTGAAGGAGCGAGAGCTGGAGAGACAGTTTGAAGGAGCGCGAGCTGGAGAGACAGTTTGAAGGTTGAGAGCTGGAGCGACAGTTTGAAGGTTGAGAGCTGGAGAGACAGTTTGAAGTTTGAGAGCTGGAGAGACAGTTTGAATGTTGAGAGCTGGAGAGACAGTTTGAAGGTCGAGAGCTGGAGTGACAGTTTGAAGGATGAGAGCTGGAGTGACAGTTTGAAGGTCGAGAGCTGGAGAGACAGTTTGCAAGACGAGAGCAGGAGAGACAGTTTGAAGGTCGAGAGCTGGAGAGACAGTTTGAAGGAGCGAGAGCTGGAAAGAGACAGTTTGAAGGAGCGAGAGCTGGAGAGACAGTTTGAAGGTCGAGAGCTGGAGAGACAGTTTGAAGGAGCGAGAGCTGGACTGACAGTTTGAAAGACAAGAGCTGGAGAGACAGTTTGAAGGTCGAGAGCTGGAGAGACAGTTTGAAGGTCGAGAGCTGGAGAGACAGTTTGAAGTAGCGAGAGCTGGAGAGACAGTTTGAAGGATGAGAGCTGGAGAGACAGTTTGAAGGTCAAGAGCTGGAGTGACAGTTTGAAGGTCGAGAGCTGGAGAGACAGTTTGAAGGTCGAGAGCTGGAGAGACAGTTTGAAGGATGCGAGCTGGAGTGACAGTTTGAAGGAGCAGAGCTGGAGAGCGAGTTTGAAGGTCGAGAGCTGGAGAGACACTTTGAAGGATGAGAGCTGGAGAGACAGTTTGAAGGAGCGAGAGCTGGAGCGACAGTTTGAAGGAGCAAGCGCTGGAGAGACATTTTGAAGATCGAGAGCTGGAGAGACAGTTTCAAGGAGCGAGAGCTGGAGAGACAGTTTGAAGGAGCGCGAGCTGGAGAGACAGTTTGAAGTTTGAGAGCTGGAGAGACAGTTTGAATGTTGAGAGCTGGAGAGACAGTTTGACGGTCGAGAGCTGGAGTGACAGTTTGAAGGATGAGATCTGGAGAGACAGTTTGAAGGTCGAGAGCTGGAGAGACAGTTTGAAGGAGCGAGAGCTGGAGAGACAGTTTGAAGGAGTGAGAGCTGGAGAGACAGTTTGAAGGTCGAGAGCTGGAGAGACAGTTTGAAGGAGCGAGAGCTGGACTGACTGTTTGAAAGACAAGAGCTGGAGAGACAGTTTGAAGTTCGAGAGCTGGAGAGACAGTTTGAAGGTCGAGAGCTGGAGAGACAGTTTGAAGGAGCGAGAGCTGGAGAGACAATTTGAAGGATGAGAGCTGGTGAGATAATTTGAAGGTCAAGAGCTGGAGTGACAGTTTGAAAGTCGAGAGCTGGAGAGACGGTTGGAAGGAGCGAGAGCTGGAGAGACAGTTTGAAGGATGAGAGCTGGAGAGATAGTTTGAAGGTCAAGAGCTGGAGTGACAGTTTGAAGGTCAAGAGCTGGAGAGACAGTTTGAAGGTCGAGAGCTGGAGAGACAGTTTGAAAGTCGAGAGCTGGAGAGACAGTTTGAAGGTCGAGAGCTATAGTGACAGTTTGAAGGTCGAGAGCTGGAGAGACAGTTTGAAAGTCGAGAGCTGGAGAGACAGTTTGAAGGTTGAGAGCTGGAGAGACAGTTTGAAGGTCGAGAGCTGGAGAGACAGTTTGAAGGAGCGAGAGCTGGAGAAACAGTTTGAAGGATGAGAGCTGGAGAGACAGTTTGAAGGTCAAGAGCTGGAGAGACAGTTTGAAGGTCGAGAGCTGGAGTGACAGTTTGAAGGTCGAGAGCTGGAGAGGCAGTTGGAAGGAGCGAGAGCTGGAGAGACAGTTTGAAGGATGAGAGCTGGAGAGACAGTTTGAAGGTCAAGAGCTGGAGAGACAGTTTGAAAGTCGAGAGCTGGAGTGACAGTTTGAAGGTCGAGAGCTGGAGAGACAGTTTGAAAGACAAGAGCTAGAGAGACAGTTTGAAGGTCGAGAGCTGGAGAGACAGTTTGAAAGTCGAGAGCTGGAGAGACAGATTGAAGGTCGAGAGCCGGAGTGACACTTTGAAAGTCGAGAGCTGGAGTGACAGTTTCAAGGTCGAGAGCTGGAGAGACAGTTTGAAGGAGCGAGAGCTGGAGAGACAGTTTGAATGTCGAGAGCTGAAGAGACAGTTTGAAGGTCGAGAGCCGGAGTGACAGTTTGAAGGTCGAGAGCCGGAGTGACAGTTTGAAGCTCGAGGGCTGGAGAGACAGTTTGAAGGTCGAGAGGTGGAGAGACAGTTTGAAGGTCGAGAGCTGGAGAGTCAGTTTGAAGGAGCAGAGCTGGAGAGACAGTTTGAAGGTCGAGAGCTGGAGAGACAGTTTGAAGGTCGAGAGCTGGAGTGACAGTTTGAAGGTCGAGAGCTGGAGAGACAGTTTGAACGAGCATAGCTGGAGAGACAGTTTGAAGGTCGAGAGCTGGAGAGACAGTTTGAAGGTCGAGAGCTGGAGTGACAGTTTGAATGTCGAGAGCTTGAGAGACAGTTTGAAGGAGCAAGAGCTGGAGTGACAGTTTGAATGACGAGAGCTGGAGAGACAATTTGAAGGTCGAGAGCTGGAGTGACAGTTTGAAGGTCGAGAGCTGGAGAGACAATTTGAAGGTCGAGAGCTGGAGAGACAGTTTGAAGGAGCGAGAGCTGGAGAGACAGTTTGAAGGAGCGAGAGCTGGAGAGACAGATTGAAGGATGTGAGCTGGAGTGACAGTTTGAAGGAGCAGTGCTGGAGGGCGAGTTTGAAGGTCGAGAGCTGGAGAGACGCTTTGAAGGATGAGAGCTGGAGAGACAGTTTGAAGGAGCGAGAGCTGGAGCGACAGTTTGAAGGAGCAAGACCTGGAGAGACATTTTGAAGATCGAGAGCTGGAGAGACAGTTTGAAGGAGCGAGAGCTGGAGAGACAGTTTGAAGGAGCGCGAGCTGGAGAGACAGTTTGAAGGTTGAGAGCTGGAGAGACAGTTTGAAGGAGCGAGAGCTGGAGCGACAGTTTGAAGGAGCAAGACCTGGAGAGACATTTTGAAGATCGAGAGCTGGAGAGACAGTTTGAAGGAGCGAGAGCTGGAGAGACAGTTTGAAGGAGCGCGAGCTGGAGAGACAGTTTGAAGGTTGAGAGCTGGAGAGACAGTTTGAAGTTTGAGAGCTCGAGAGACAGTTTGAATGTTGAGAGCTGGAGAGACAGTTTGAAGGTCGAGAGCTGGAGAGACAGTTTGAAGGTCGAGAGCTGGAGAGACAGTTGGAAGGAGCGAGAGCTGGAGAGACAGTTTGAAGGATGAGAGCTGGAGAGACAGTTTGAAGGTCGAGAGCTTGAGAGACAGTTTGAAGGAGCAAGAGCTGGAGTGACAGTTTGAAAGACGAGAGCTGGAGAGACAATTTGAAGGTCGAGAGCTGGAGTGACAGTTTGAAGGTCGAGAGCTGGAGAGACAGTTTGAAGGTCGAGAGCTGGAGAGACAGTTTGAAGAAGCGAGAGCTGGAGAGACAGTTTGAAGGATGCGAGCTGGAGTGACAGTTTGAAGGAGCAGAGCTGGAGAGCGAGTTTGAAGGTCGAGAGCTGGAGAGACACTTTGAAGGATGAGAGCTGGAGAGAAAGTTTGAAGGAGCGAGAGCTGGAGCGACAGTTTGAAGGAGCAAGAGCTGGAGAGACATTTTGAAGATCGAGAGCTGGAGAGACAGTTTGAAGGAGCGAGAGCTGGAGAGACAGTTTGAAGGAGCGCGAGCTGGAGAGACAGTTTGAAGGTTGAGAGCTGGAGCGACAGTTTGAAGGTTGAGAGCTGGAGGGACAGTTTGAAGTTTGAGAGCTCGAGAGACAGTTTGAATGTTGAGAGCTGGAGAGACTGTTTGAAGGTCGAGAGCTGGAGGGACAGTTTGCAAGACGAGAGCTAGAGAGACAGTTTGAAGGTCGAGAGCTGGAGAGACAGTTTGAAGGAGCGAGAGCTGGAGAGACAGTTTGAAGGAACGAGAGCTGGAGAGACAGTTTGAAGGTCGAGAGCTGGAGAGACAGTTTGAAGGAGCGAGAGCTGGACTGACATTTTGAAAGACAAGAGCTGGAGAGACAGTTTGAAGTTCGAGAGCTGGAGAGACAGTTTGAAGGTCGAGAGCTGGAGAGACAGTTTGAAGGAGCGAGAGCTGGAGAGACAGTTTGAAGGATGAGAGCTGGAGTGACAGTTTGAAGGTCGAGAGCTGGAGAGACAGTTGGAAGGAGCGAGAGCTGGAGAGACAGTTTGAAGGTCAAGAGCTGGAGTGACAGTTTGAAGGTCGAGAGCCGGAGAGACTGTTGGAAGGAGCGAGAGCTGGAGAGACAGTTTGAAGGATGAGAGCTGGAGAGACAGTTTGAAGGTCAAGAGCTGGAGAGACAGTTTGAAGGTCGAGAGCTGGAGTGACAGTTTGAAGGTCGAGAGCTGGAGTCACAGTTTGAAGGTCGAGAGCTGGAGAGACAGTTTGAAAGTCGAGAGCTGGAGAGACAGTTTGAAGGTTGAGAGCTGGAGAGACAGTTTGAAGGTCGAGAGCTGGAGAGACAGTTTGAAGGAGCGAGAGCTGGAGAGACAGTTTGAAGGATGAGAGCTGGAGAGACAGTTTGAAGGTCAAGAGCTGGAGAGACAGTTTGAAGGTCGAGAGCTGGAGTGACAGTTTGAAGGTCGAGAGCTGGAGAGACAGTTGGAAGGAGCGAGAGCTGGAGAGACAGTTTGAAGGATGAGAGCTGGAGAGACAGTTTGAAGGTCAAGAGCTGGAGAGATAGTTTGAAGGTCGAGAGCTGGAGTGACAGTTTGAAAGTCGAGAGCTGGAGTGACAGTTTGAAGGTCGAGAGCTGGAGAGACAGTTTGAAAGACAAGAGCTGGAGAGACAATTTGAAGTTCGAGAGCTGGAGAAACAGTTTGAAAGTCGAGAGCTGGAGAGACAGTTTGAAGGTTGAGAGCTGGAGAGACAGTTCGAAGGTCGAGAGCCGGAGTGACACTTTGAAGGTCGAGAGCTGGAGTGACAGTTTGAATGTCGAGAGATGGAGAGACAGTTTGAAGGTCGAGAGCCGGAGTGACAGTTTGAAGGTCGAGAGCCGGAGTGACAATTTGAAGCTCGAGAGCTGGAGAGACAGTTTGAAGGTCGAGAGGTGGAGAGACAGTTTGAAGGTCGAGAGCTGCAGAGTCAGTTTGAAGGAGCAGAGCTGGAGAGACAGTTTGAAGGTCGAGAGCTGGAGAGACAGTTTGAAGGTCGAGAGCTGGAGTGACAGTTTGAAGGTCGAGAGCTGGAGAGACAGTTTGAAGGAGCATAGCTGGAGAGACAGTTTGAAGGTCGAGAGCTGGAGAGACAGTTTGAAGGTCGAGAGCTGGAGTGACAGTTTGAAGGTCGAGAGATTGAGAGACAGTTTGAAGGAGCAAGACCTGGAGTGACAGTTTGAAAGACGAGAGCTGGAGAGACAATTTGAAGGTCGAGAGCTGGAGTGACAGTTTGAAGGTCGAGAGCTGGAGAGACAATTTGAAGGTCGAGAGCTGGAGAGACAGTTTGAAGGAGCGAGAGCTGGAGAGACAGTTTGAAGGAGCGAGAGCTGGAGAGACTGTTTGAAGGATGTGAGCTGGAGTGACAGTTTGAAGGAGCAGAGCTGGAGGGCGAGTTTGAAGCTCGAGAGCTGGAGAGACACTTTGAAGGATGAGAGCTGGAGAGACAGTTTGAAGGAGCGAGAGCTGGAGCGACAGTTTGAAGGAGCAAGAGCTGGAGAGACATTTTGAAGATCGAGAGCTGGAGAGACATTTTGAAGGAGCGAGAGCTGGAGAGACAGTTTGAAGGAGCGCGAGCTGGAGAGACAGTTTGAAGGTTGAGAGCTGGAGAGACAGTTTGAAGTTTGAGAGCTCGAGAGACAGTTTGAATGTTGAGAGCTGGAGAGACAGTTTGAAGGTCGAGAGCTGGAGAGACAGTTTGAAGGATGAGAGCTGGAGAGACAGTTTGAAGGTCGAGAGCTGGAGAGACAGTTGGAAGGAGCGAGAGATGGAGAGACAGTTTGAAGGATGAGAGCTGGAGAGACAGTTTGAAGGTCGAGAGCTCGAGAGACAGTTTGAAGGTCGAGAGCTGGAGAGACAGTTTGAAGGTCGAGAGCTGGAGAGACAGTTTGAAGAAGCGAGAGCTGGAGAGACAGTTTGAAGGATGCGAGCTGGAGTGACAGTTTGAAGGAGCAGAGCTGGAGAGCGAGTTTGAAGGTCGAGAGCTCGAGAGACACTTTGAAGGATGAGAGCTGGAGAGAAAGTTTGAAGGAGCGAGAGCTGGAGCGACAGTTTGAAGGAGCAAGAGCTGGAGAGACATTTTGAAGATCGAGAGCTGGAGAGACAGTTTGAAGGAGCGAGAGCTGGAGAGACAGTTTGAAGGAGCGCGAGCTGGAGAGACAGTTTGAAGGTTGAGAGCTGGAGCGACAGTTTGAAGGTTGAGAGCTGGAGGGACAGTTTGAAGTTTGAGAGCTCGAGAGACAGTTTGAATGTTGAGAGCTGGAGAGACAGTTTGAAGGTCGAGAGCTGGAGGGACAGTTTGCAAGACGAGAGCTGGAGAGACAGTTTGAAGGTCGAGAGCTGGAGAGACAGTTTGAAGGAGCGAGAGCTGGAGAGACAGTTTGAAGGAGCGAGAGCTGGAGAGACAGTTTGAAGGTCGAGAGCTGGAGAGACAGTTTGAAGGAGCGAGAGCTGGAGAGACAGTTTGAAGGATGAGAGCTGGAGAGATAGTTTGAAGGTCAAGAGCTGGAGTGACAGTTTGAAAGTCGAGAGCTGGAGAGACAGTTGGAAGGAGCGAGAGCTGGAGAGACAGTTTGAAGGATGAGAGCTGGAGTGAGAGTTTGAAGGTCAAGAGCTGGAGTGACAGTTTGAAGGTCAAGAGCTGGAGAGACAGTTTGAAGGTCGAGAGCTGGAGTGACAGTTTGAAGGTCGAGAGCTGGAGTGACAGTTTGAAGGTCGAGAGCTGGAGAGACAGTTTGAAAGTCGAGAGCTGGAGAGACAGTTTGAAGGTTGAGAGCTGGAGAGACAGTTTGAAGGTCGAGAGCTGGAGAGACAGTTTGAAGGAGCGAGAGCTGGAGAAACAGTTTGAAGGATGAGAGCTGGAGAGACAGTTTGAAGGTCAAGAGCTGGAGAGACAGTTTGAAGGTCGAGAGCTGGAGTGACAGTTTGAAGGTCGAGAGCTGGAGAGGCAGTTGGAAGGAGCGAGAGCTGGAGAGACAGTTTGAAGGATGAGAGCTGGAGAGACAGTTTGAATGTCAAGAGCTGGAGAGACAGTTTGAAGGTCGAGAGCTGGAGTGACAGTTTGAAAGTCGAGAGCTGGAGTGACAGTTTGAAGGTCGAGAGCTGGAGAGACAGTTTGAAAGACAAGAGCTGGAGAGACAGTTTGAAGGTCGAGAGCTGGAGAGACAGTTTGAAAGTCGAGAGCTGGAGAGACAGATTGAAGGTTGAGAGCCGGAGTGACACTTTGAAAGTCGAGAGCTGGAGTGACAGTTTCAAGGTCGAGAGCTGGAGAGACAGTTTGAAGGAGCGAGAGCTGGAGAGACAGTTTGAATGTCGAGAGCTGAAGAGACAGTTTGAAGGTCGAGAGCCGGAGTGACAGTTTGAAGGTCGAGAGCCGGAGTGACAGTTTGAAGCTCGAGGGCTGGAGAGACAGTTTGAAGGTCGAGAGGTGGAGAGACAGTTTGAAGGTCGAGAGCTGGAGAGTCAGTTTGAAGGAGCAGAGCTGGAGAGACTGTTTGAAGGTCGAGAGCTGGAGAGACAGTTTGAAGGTCGAGAGCTGGAGTGACAGTTTGAAGGTCGAGAGCTGGAGAGACAGTTTGAAGGAGCATAGCTGGAGAGACAGTTTGAAGGTCGAGAGCTGGAGAGACAGTTTGAAGGTCGAGAGCTGGAGTGACAGTTTGAATGTCGAGAGCTTGAGAGACAGTTTGAAGGAGCAAGAGCTGGAGTGACAGTTTGAATGACGAGAGCTGGAGAGACAATTTGAAGGTCGAGAGCTGGAGTGACAGTTTGAAGGTCGAGAGCTGGAGAGACAATTTGAAGGTCGAGAGCTGGAGAGACAGTTTGAAGGAGCGAGAGCTGGAGAGACAGTTTGAAGGAGCGAGAGCTGGAGAGACAGATTGAAGGATGTGAGCTGGAGTGACAGTTTGAAGGAGCAGAGCTGGAGGGCGAGTTTGAAGGTCGAGAGCTGGAGAGACGCTTTGAAGGATGAGAGCTGGAGAGACAGTTTGAAGGAGCGAGAGCTGGAGCGACAGTTTGAAGGAGCAAGACCTGGAGAGACATTTTGAAGATCGAGAGCTGGAGAGACAGTTTGAAGGAGCGAGAGCTGGAGAGACAGTTTGAAGGAGCGCGAGCTGGAGAGACAGTTTGAAGGTTGAGAGCTGGAGAGACAGTTTGAAGTTTGAGAGCTCGAGAGACAGTTTGAATGTTGAGAGCTGGAGATACAGTTTGAAGGTCGAGAGCTGGAGAGACAGTTTGAAGGTCGAGAGCTGGAGAGACAGTTTGAAGGAGCGAGAGCTGGAGAGACAGTTTGAAGGATGAGAGCTGGAGAGACAGTTTGAAGGTCGAGAGCTGGAGAGACAGTTGGAAGGAACGAGAGCTGGAGAGACAGTTTGAAGGATGAGAGCTGGAGAGACAGTTTGAAGGTCGAGAGCTTGAGAGACAGTTTGAAGGAGCAAGAGCTGGAGTGACAGTTTGAAAGACGAGAGCTGGAGAGACAATTTGAAGGTCGAGAGCTGGAGTGACAGTTTGAAGGTCGAGAGCTGGAGAGACAGTTTGAAGGTCGAGAGCTGGAGAGACAGTTTGAAGAAGCGAGAGCTGGAGAGACAGTTTGAAGGATGCGAGCTGGAGTGACAGTTTGAAGGAGCAGAGCTGGAGAGCGAGTTTGAAGGTCGAGAGGTGGAGAGACACTTTGAAGGATCAGAGCTGGAGAGAAAGTTTGAAGGAGCGAGAGCTGGAGCGACAGTTTGAAGGAGCAAGAGCTGGAGAGACATTTTGAAGATCGAGAGCTGGAGAGACAGTTTGAAGGAGCGAGAGCTGGAGAGACAGTTTGAAGGAGCGCGAGCTGGAGAGACAGTTTGAAGGTTGAGAGCTGGAGCGACAGTTTGAAGGTTGAGAGCTGGAGGGACAGTTTGAAGTTTGAGAGCTCGAGAGACAGTTTGAATGTTGAGAGCTGGAGAGACTGTTTGAAGGTCGAGAGCTGGAGGGACAGTTTGCAAGACGAGAGCTAGAGAGACAGTTTGAAAGTCGAGAGCTGGAGAGACAGTTTGAAGGAGCGAGAGCTGGAGAGACAGTTTGAAGGAGCGAGAGCTGGAGAGACAGTTTGAAGGTCGAGAGCTGGAGAGACAGTTTGAAGGAGCGAGAGCTGGACTGACATTTTGAAAGACAAGAGCTGGAGAGACAGTTTGAAGTTCGAGAGCTGGAGAGACAGTTTGAAGGTCGAGAGCTGGAGAGACAGTTTGAAGGATGAGAGCTGGAGTGACAGTTTGAAGGTCGAGAGCTGGAGAGACAGTTGGAAGGAGCGAGAGCTGGAGAGACAGTTTGAAGGTCAAGAGCTGGAGTGACAGTTTGAAGGTCGAGAGCCGGAGAGACTGTTGGAAGGAGCGAGAGCTGGAGAGACAGTTTGAAGGATGAGAGCTGGAGAGACAGTTTGAAGGTCAAGAGCTGGAGAGACAGTTTGAAGGTCGAGAGCTGGAGTGACAGTTTGAAGGTCGAGAGCTGGAGTCACAGTTTGAAGGTCGAGAGCTGGAGAGACAGTTTGAAAGTCGAGAGCTGGAGAGACAGTTTGAAGGTTGAGAGCTGGAGAGACAGTTTGAAGGTCGAGAGCTGGAGAGACAGTTTGAAGGAGCGAGAGCTGGAGAGACAGTTTGAAGGATGAGAGCTGGAGAGACAGTTTGAAGGTCAAGAGCTGGAGAGACAGTTTGAAGGTCGAGAGCTGGAGTGACAGTTTGAAGGTCGAGAGCTGGAGAGACAGTTGGAAGGAGCGAGAGCTGGAGAGACAGTTTGAAGGATGAGAGCTGGAGAGACAGTTTGAATGTCAAGAGCTGGAGAGATAGTTTGAAGGTCGAGAGCTGGAGTGACAGTTTGAAAGTCGAGAGCTGGAGTGACAGTTTGAAGGTCGAGAGCTGGAGAGACAGTTTGAAAGACAAGAGCTGGAGAGACAATTTGAAGTTCGAGAGCTGGAGAAACAGTTTGAAAGTCGAGAGCTGGAGAGACAGTTTGAAGGTTGAGAGCTGGAGAGACAGTTCGAAGGTCGAGAGCCGGAGTGACACTTTGAAGGTCGAGAGCTGGAGTGACAGTTTCAATGTCGAGAGCTGGAGAGACAGTTTGAAGGTCGAGAGCTGGAGAGACAGTTTGAAGGTCGAGAGCCGGAGTGACAGTTTGAAGGTCGAGAGCCGGAGTGACAGTTTGAAGCTCGAGAGCTGGAGAGACAGTTTGAAGGTCGAGAGCTGGAGTGACAGTTTGAAGGTCGAGAGCTGGAGAGTCAGTTTGAAGGTCGGGAGCTGGAGAGACAGTTTGAAGGTCGAGAGCTGGAGAGACAGTTTGAAGGAGCGAGAGCTGGAGCGGGCAGTTTGAAGGTCGAGAGCTGGAGAGACAGTTTGAAGGTCGAGAGCTGGAGAGACAGTTTGAAAGTCGAGAGCTGGAGAGAAAGTTTGAGCTGGAGGCGGAGCAGCGCGGCAAAGCGACTGCAAGAGGCCCCAGAGGCTCAGGTAGGCCCCAGTGCGGCATCGGCAGCGGGTGGAGGCGGAGCAGTGCGGCAGAGCGACTACAAGAGGCCCCAAAGGCTCAGGTAGGCCTCACCAATCTCCAATCTCAGGGAAGGAGAGAGGTAAAAAGTATTCAAGGTGTGACGTCACCACAAAGCGGGTAAGTGATTGATTAGTAAGTATTTCTCCCTTTTTAAGCTTAAATCTCCTTGGTTTATAGTTTCTAAGGTGTGATATTCACCATCTAGAATCGAGGCAGAGGGTATTTAAGATTAATATTCATAAATTTAATTAATTACATAGAATGGGAGATCAGGTGATGTGGTGCTGCTGCAATATGTGGGAGCTGGTGGACACCATTGATGCTCACGGTGATCACATTTGCAGTAAGTGTTGGCTGCTCGAGGCATTCCGGCTCCGTGTTGAAGAGCTGGAGTCCGAGCTTCAAACACTGAGACACATCAGGGAGGGGGAGAGCTACCTGGACTCTGTGTATCAGGAGGTAGTCACACCAATTAGATTAATTAATTCAGATGTAGTCCGTGGCCAGGGTCAGGATGGTGTGACTAGAAGTGAGGCAGGTACGGGGATCCAGGAGGTAGTGTAGGAGGAGCCGTAGCCCTTGCACTTGACCAACAGGTTCGAGGCTCTTACTCCCTGTGAGGATGGGAACAGGCACTGCGGGGAGGATGAGCAACCTGGCCACAGCACCGTGGAGCGGGGGGCCATTCAAGTGTGGGGAGTTAAAAGAAATGTTGTAGTGGTAGGGGATCGTATTGTTAGGGGGATAGATTAGAGTTCTCTGCAGCCGAGAGCGAGAGTCCCGAAGGCTGTGTTGCCTGCCCGGTGCCAGGGTTAAGGACATCTCCCCTGGACTGGAGAGAAACTTGGAGTGGGAGGGGGAGGATCCAGTTGTCGTGGTCCATGTTGGTACCAACGACATAGATCGGACAAGGAAGGAGGTTCTGCTGAGGGAGTTTGAGCAGCTAGGGGCCAAATTAAAAAGCAGAACCACAAGGGTAATAGTCTCTGGATTATTACCTGAGCCACGAGCGAATTTGGCTAGGACAAATAAAATTAGAGAGTTAAATGCGTGGCTCAAAGTCTTGTGTGGGAGAAATGGGTTTTGCTTCCTGGAACACTGGCACCAGTACTGGGGCAGGAGGGAGCTGTTCCATTGGGACGGGCTTCACTTGGCCAGTGCTGGGACTAGAGTCCTGGCGGATCATATAGCTAGGGCTGTAGAGAGGGCTTTAAACTAACTAGTGGGGGGGAGGTTCCTAGAGAGCAAATAATACAAATGACAACAGAGAAGGTCATAGACTTAGGTAGCAGTGGGGAAATTAAAAACCAGAGCATGTCAGGAAGGGGCAGAAGGTGTGGAGTAAAAGGTAAAGTAATAAAAAGGGCAAAAGCAGGAAGTAAGTGTCACAAAACATCTTTGAAAGTTCTCTATCTGAATGCACGTAGCATTCGTAACAAAATAGATGAGTTAATGGCACAAATAACTACATATGGGTATGATCTTGTGGCCATTACAGAAACATGGCTGCAGGGTGACAATGCCTGGGAATGAAACATACCAGGTTATTTAACGATCAGGAAGGACAGGCAGGAAGGAAGGGGAGGTGGGGTGGCTATGTTAATAAGGGAAGGAATCACTGTAATACAGAGAAATGATATTGGGTCAAAAGATCAGGACAATGAAACAGTTTGGGTGGAGGTAAGGAATAGAGTCATAGAGTCATAGAGTTTTACAGCACAGAAAGAGGCCCTTCGGCCCATCGTGTCCGCGCCGCCCATCCATCCCTGTCCAGTCTAATCCCATTTTCCAGCATTTGGTCCATAGCCTTGTATGCAATGGCATTTCAAGTGCTCATCCAAATGCTTCTTGAATGTTGTGAGGGTTCCTGCCTCTACCACCCTTTCAGGCATTGAGTTCCACATTCCAACCACCCTCTGGGTGAAAAAGTTCCTCCTCAAATCCCCTCTAAATCTCCTGCCCCTTACCCTGAATCTATGCCCCCTTGTTATTGACCCCCCTACTAAGGGGAAAAGTTCCTCTTTATCTACCCTATCTATGCCCCTCATCATTTTGTACACCTCAATCAGGTCCCCCCTCAGCCTTCTTTGCTCCAAGGAAAACAACACCAGCCTGTCCAGCCTGTCTTCATAGCTGAGGCACTCCATCCCAGGTAACATCCTGGTGAATCTTCTCTGCACCCTCTCCAAAGCAATCACATCCTTCCAATAGTGAGGCGACCAGAACTGCACACAGTACTCCAGCTGTGGCCTCACCAGCGTTTTGTACAGCTCCATCATAACCTCCCTGCTCTTATATTCCATGCCTCGGCTAATGAAGGCAAGTATCCCATATGCCTTTTTAACCACCCTATCTACCTGTTCCGCTGCCTTCAGGGATCTATGTACATGTACACCAAGGTCCCTCTGACCCTTTCTACTTCCTAGGGTCTTACCACTCATTGTGTATTCCCTTGCCTTATTTGTCCGTCCAAAATGCATCACCTCGCACTTTTCAGGGTTAAATTCCATTTGCCACTTTTCCGCCCATCTGACCAACCCGTTTATATCGTCCTGTAGCCTGAGGCTTTCCTCCTCGCAATGTACCACCCCACCAATTTTCGTGTCATCTGCGAACTTACTGATCATACCTTTTACGTTCTCATCCAAGTCATTTATGTAGATCACAAACAACAAGGGACCCAGCACCGATCCCTGAGGTACCCCACTTGACACAGGCTTCCAGTCACAAAAGCAACCTTCGAACATCACCCTCTGCCTCCTGCCACTCAGCCAGTTTATGATCCAAGGCACCCTGGATCCCATGGGCTCTTACCTTCTTGACCAGTCTCCTATGCGGGACTTTGTCAAAAGCTTTACTGAAGTCCATGTAAACCACATCCACAGCATTTCCCTCATCCACCCCCCTCGTCACCCCCTCGAAAAATTCAATCAGATTTGTCAGACATAATTTACCCTTGACAAAGCCATGCTGACTATCCCCGATTAATCCTTGCCTCTCCAAGTGGAGACTAATTTTGTCCCTCAGAATTTTTTCCAATAATTTCCCTACCACAGATGTTAGGCTCACTGGCCTGTAATTCCCTGGTTTATCCCTGCTACCCTTCTTGAATAATGGTACTACGTTAGCTTTTCTCCAGTCCTCTGGTACATCCCCTGTGGCCAGAGAGGCTCTGAAAATTTGTGTCAGAGCCCCTGCAATCTCCTCCTTTGCCTCCCACAGCAGCCTGGGATACATCTCGTCCGGGCCTGGGGATTTATCCACTTTTTGGCCTGCTAAAACCGCTAGCACCTCCTCCCTCTCGATGCTAATATGTTCAAGTATGTCACAGTCCCCTTGCCCGATTTCTATGTCTGCATCGTCTTTCTCCAGAGTGAACACAGATGCAAAAAATTCATTTAAAACCCTGCCTACATCATCTGGCTCTACACACAGATTGCCACTTTGGTCCCTAATGGGCCCTACCCTTTCCCTGGTTATCCTCTTGCCCTTAATATACTTATAAAACATCTTAGGATTTTCCTTTATTTTGCTCACCAGTGTTATTTCATGGCCCCTCCTCGCCCTCCTAATTTCTTTTTTAAGTATGCCCCTGCACTTTTTATACTCCTCTAGGGCTTCTTCCGTCTTTAGTCTTTTGTAACTGCCAAAAGCCCCCCTTTTATTTCTAATGCATTTTTGTATATCCCTTGTCATCCAAGGTTCCCTTTGCTTGTTGGTCCCACCCTTGACCTTTACAGGAACATGTTGGCGTTGTACTCTCTCTATTTCCCTTCTGAAAGTCTCCCACTGTTTTGATGTGGATTTTCCTATAAGTAGCTGCTCCCAGTCCACTTTGGCCAGATCCTGCCTTATCATATTAAAATCGGCCCTCCCCCAATTTAGAACCCTTATTTCCGGGCCGTCTTTGTCTTTGTCCATGACCGCCTTAAATCTCACCGAATTATGGTCACTGTCGCCAAAATGCTCTCCTACTGACACTTCCATCACTTGCCCGGCTACATTCCCCAGAATTAGGTCCAGTACCGCCCCCTCTCTTGTAGGACTTTCTACATGTTGGCTCAAAAAGCTCTCCTGGATGCACTTTAAGAATTCTGCACCCTCTAAGCCTTTCATATTCTGACTATCCCAATTTATATTGGGGAAGTTGAAATCCCCCACTATTATTACCCTATTATTTTTGCACTTTTCTGAGATTTGCCTACATATCTGTAATAAGGGGAAAAAAACACTAGTGGACGTAGGGCTAGATTTTCAGTAGCTTGCGCCAGCAGTTAGCGCCTTAAGAGAAGTGATTTCCGGGCGCTATGCGTGTAGCGCCCGGGCGCAGCGCAGTTTGCGCTCCGCCCCAAATTAAGTTGCCCGTTAGCGCCGGCGCAAAGTTTAGCGCCCGCCCGGATGCGCGCGCAGAAAATGACGTCACATCCTCGTGCAACGCCCTTTGGCCGCCCCGATTGCAAACTTCAGTCGGACCGCCCCATTGTGCGGCGGGCGGCCGGAGCGTTTGGTAAAAGGAACGCAACACAACCAGCGCGGGCCCCGGGGGGCGCTAATTAAAGGGAACGTCCTCTCCAGTAGAAAGGCCATCCTTTTTTCAGAAAACAGTCTTGTGCAACGCATTTCTGGAGACACAACAAGGAGGATAGCTAACTGGTTTCAAGCAGCAAGAGGCAGGTATTTTTGGACTCAGGCAATAGCGCTGCAAGTGGCCATTTGGAAATTAGACTGTTTGCCAGGATTTGATGGGGGCTGCATGGGGTGCCAACGCACAGCTGCAGCGCCATATCTGTAGGGCTCGCAGACGCATTGTGAGAGGGGCAGCCCTGGCTAGAAGCAGAGGGGGCTACAGGCGTCGGCCACGTAGGCCTTACCCAGTCAGGCTATACCGCCAGCAGCGCTCCTACCTAAACATGAGTGTCGCGCGATGTGTTAGAAGGCTCCGATTCCGAAAGGAGGTGATTGCAGAGATCTGCCACCTGCTTCGCCGAGATCTGCGGCCAAAGCTCAGGTGCAGGACGTCTCTGTCGGTGGAAGTGAAGGTGACGGTGGCATTGAACTTCTATGCCACCGGCTCCTTCCAATACGCTGCTGGGGACATAGCAAACATCTCCCAGTATGGCACGCATCGCTGCATCCGCCACGTGACCGAAGCACTGTTCAGAAGGAGAAGCCAATTCATCTCCTTCCCCATGGCCCTCGAGAGCCAGCATCAGCGCGCATTGGGATTTGCCAGACTCGGGGAATTCCCCTTGGTGCAGGGCGCCATTGATTGTACGCATGTGGCTTTGCGGGCCCCTCTGGAGCATGGCGAGCAGTATCGCAACAGGAAGGGCTACCATTCTCTGAATGTGCAGCTGGTCTGTGACCACAAGCAGCGCATCATGGCAGTCAATGCCAGCTTCCCAGGCAGCAGCCACGATGCCTTTATCCTGTGGCAGAGTACTGTGCATGACATGTTCCAGGCACAGCCTTCCCCAAGAGGATGGCTCATCGGGGACAAAGGCTATCCTTTGTGCACCTGGCTCATGACCCCGCTTCGCGCGCCCAGGACCGCTGCTGAAGAGGCCTACAACGAGAGCCATCAAACCACCCGCAACATCATCGAGCTAACTATTGGGGTCCTCAAGCAGCAGTTCCGCTGCCTTGATCTCTCCGGAGGAGCTCTCCAGTATTCGCCGGACCGGGTCTCCCAATTTGTGGTGGTTTGCTGCATGCTACACAACCTGGCTATCCGCAGGACTCAGGCACTGCCACCTGACGTTGGACCAGCACCTCAGGAGGAGGAGCAGGAGGAGCATGAGGAGGAGGAGGAGGAGCAGGAGTACGTTCCCAGGAGGGAGCGACCAGGGCCAAGGGCCGCACGACGCCACCTTATTACACGGTACTTCTAAGCCCCCTGTCAGGGAATGGCCAGGGGCCATGAGGGAAGATGAATGCAGCCGCTCCGCAAGCCCTCAGCCGGCGAAGCCAACAAACACTAAGAAGAACAACCATGGAGACTGCATGAATAAAGATAATTTTTTATTGCACAAAAATGAAAAGCCCTTCCCACATGAATCCCCAAAAACAATAAACGGGCCCCACAAAAAGCCCAACAAACGACTCACTCGCACAAACTGGGGAGGAGCCACTCCACCTTTATTGAAACCGGGCCTCAACGTCGGCTTAACGCAAAAAATAAGCCCTCCAAAAGCACAACCATGGGCAAAATAAAGATGGCCACCGCCATATTAAAGGAAAGCTGCCCACACCCTCTACTGAGTGGCCCACGAGGGCGAGACCTTGGCCAGCATTTTGCCTCCCCTGCCCTGCCTGCTGCTCCTTCGCAAGCTCTGCCCAGTGGCTGCTGCGAGGCTGGGGGAAGGCGCCTGAGGCTCAGATGCTCTTCCGCCAGATGCCGCTGGGGGGCGGCCTACACGGCGTTTGGGCCTCGAGGGGCCGTCTGCTGAGTGGCGCACCTGAGCCTGGCCACCATCAGCTGCAGCCGCTTGCCGTTGACGCCCCAGAGGGGGAATGGCGGCGACGGGTGGCGCAATGTGGGCCAGCTGGCCTCTGGGATGCGCTGGCTGGTGCTGTGGCGCGGTGGCACTCGGCCGGGCCCGCACTGCAGGATCCGCAGCAATCAGCCGACGGGCAGCTTGCTGGGATGGTCCAGCGCGGCGCCTGCCCTGGCGATGCCTGCCTGAGACAGCGCGTGTGGCAGCAGTGAGTGGCCCTGTGGTCCTGGTGTGCGCGCGCATCACATCCGCCAGGGTCTTGACGGCATCAGTCAGCATGCGGCAGTCGCGGCAGTTGCTGCCCCGAACTCACGCACACTGGTCGCCAGCGACTCGATGGCCTCAGGCATGCGCCCCACCACGCTCATGAGCTCCGTGTGGCGCTGGTCCGAGTCGTCGGCCATCTTATCCAGCTTCCGCACCTCCTCCGAAGTGAAGGTGTCCGGACTGGAGTCGCGACTCTCCCGCTGGGGAGGAGGGGGCCGAACTAGGGGACCCTTGCCGCGTTGGTGACGGCGAGTGTGCCGAGCAGCAGCACTCCCCTCTGATCCTTCCCCCCTTTGGAGGGAAGGCCGCGGGCCACGCGCACGGCTGCTGGGTGGCTGGCCGCCACTGGTCCCAGAAGCTGCATTGCCCTCCGACAGTTCCTCCAGGCAGTCGTCCAGTGAGGAGGTGTCAAGCATTTCCTCCTCTCCTGCGGGACGTGACTGTTCCCCCAAAGGTCCGGCTTGCTCCTCCTCCTCCTCCTGGTCGGAGGTGCTGTCACTGGCAGCCTCAGGGTCCTGGTCGTCACCAGCTGAAAGCAGGAATGCACAAGAGTAGCTTCAGAGTGAGGAGACGGCGTCAGCGAGGGAGTTAGGACTGGTGGGATTCAGCGCATTGGTGGGACAGTGGCAAAGGAGGTAGCTCGGATGGGCCAGTGCGACGCGAGAGGGCCAAAAGGCGAGGTCCTTACCATTGCCGGGCAGTGGAGGGTCGGATACACCGCTCGCTGTGGGGACAATCACACGGGCTCCCATGAGCACACACACGCGCTCCTCCAGCCGAGTGAGCTTCTGCAGCTTGGCGCGGCCACCCCTGGCACGGGCCTGGCGATTAAACGCTACTTTAGCCTGCAAGAGAAAGGACGGGCTGTAAGTGCGCAGTGAAGCCCTGATGTAGTGTGCACTGCCTCCCATGGTGGAATAGCTTGGACAGAGTGAAGCCCTGATGTAGTGTGCACTGCCTCCCATGGTGGAATAGCTTGGACAGAGTGAAGCCCTGATGTAGTGTGCACAGCCTCCCATGGTGGAATAGCTTGGACAGAGTGAAGCCCTGATGTAGTGTGCACTGCCTCCCATGGTGGAATAGCTTGGACAGAGTGAAGCCCTGATGTAGTGTGCACTGCCTCCCATGGTGGAATAGCTTGGACAGAGTGAAGCCCTGATGTAGTGTGCACTGCCTCCCATGGTGGAATAGCTTGGACAGAGTGAAGCCCTGATGTACTGTGCACTGCCTCCCATGGTGGAATAGCTTGGCCAAAGTGTAGAGTGCCGAATGGCCATTTGATGCTCATGACTGTCCCAATGCTGCTGGCTGAGGGCTGGCCAATAGGACTTTCAGGTCCCTTTGCCCATCATGTCAGGTGTACATGCAAGAATGAGGAGGAGACTGGAAAGGCTACTCACCTTCACAATCCTGGTCAGATCGTTGTATTTCTTACGGCATTGTTTGTGGGTCCTGGGGGCCTCGCCGGTGAACGTCACCCTCTGGGCGATCTGCTTCCAGGCTTTGGTGTAGTCATGGTGGGTTGGATTCCTCCCACTCTCTGGAAACAAGATCTTGCGCCTCACCTCCAGAGCTGTGACCATTATGTCCAGATCACCCTCTGAGAAGCGCAGGGCACGCTGACGGGCCTTCTCTGGCGTTGCCATGACTCCCTGGGGCTGAGCAGCAGTGTTGAGGCCTCTTTGCAAGGCTGCAGTGTGCAGGGCGTGGCAGCAGACCAATTCGTCCCTTCCCCCTTTAAGAGCTGGTCGGCACCACGGGGTCTGCTGTCAGTGCAAAAATGACCGCACCCGTGCTGCGCCCCGCCTGGGCGCTATCCCTCTGGACCGCCGGCTTAGCGCCTAAAGGTAGGACTGCAACGCCTCTTTTAGCGCTCCACCACTCTCTTAGGGCGAAGCCACTGAATTTCCGGCAACGAGGCGCTACTTTGGGGCGGGCGCTAACTTCGGGCGGGCGCTAAGGTTAGCACCCCAAAACTGTCTATACTGAAAATCTAGCCCTAAGGATATCCCAACAATGGACAAACAGGGGGCTAAAGAGGGGGAGGAGCTAAACATGATCAAAATCACTAAGGAAGTGGTACTCGGTAAAATAATGGGACTCAAGGCGCATAAATCACCTGGCCATGATGGCTTACATCCTAGGGTCTTGAGGGAGGTGGCGGTAGGGATTCTGGATGCATTGGTAATAATTTTCCAAAACTCCCTGGACTCGGCAATGGTCCCGGCAGACTGGAAAACTGCTAATGTAACACCCTTATTTAAAAAGGGCAGTAGACAGAAGGCTGGAAACTATAGACCGGTTAGCCTAACATCTGTGGTAGGTAAAATTTTGGAGTCCATTATTAAGGAGACAGTAACAGGACATTTGGATAATCATAATTTAATAGGACAAAGTCAGCATGGTTTTATGAAGGGGCAGTCATGTTTGACAAATTTGCTGGAGTTCTTTGAGGAAGTAACATATAGGGTGGATAAAGGGGAACCAGTGGCCGTAGGGTATTTAGACTTCCAAAAGGCATTTGACAAGGTGCCACACAAAAGATTATTGCTTAAGATAAAAAATCACGGGATTGGGGGTAATATTCAGGCATGGATAAAGGATTGGCTATCTAACAGAAGGCAGAGAGATGGGATAAATGGTTCATTCTCAGACTGACAATCAGTAACTAGTGGTGTGCAGCAGGGGTCAGTGCTGGGTCCCCAAATCTTTACAATCTATATTAACGATTTGGACGAGGGGACCGAGTGTAACATATCAAAGTTTGCAGATGATACTAAGATGGGGGGGAAAGTAGTGAGTGAGGAGGACATAAAAAACCTTCAAGGGGACAAAGACAGGCTAAGTAAGTGGGCAGAGATTTGGCAGATGGAATACAATACTGGAAAGTGCGAGGTTATGCACTTCGGCAGGAAAAAACGTAGAGCAACTTATCATTTTAATGGCAAGAAACTGGAAAGTACTGAAGTACAAAGGGATCTGGGAGTCCTGGTGCACGAAACTCAAAAGGTTAGTATGCAGGTGCAGCAAGTGATTAAGAAGGCCAATGGAATGTTGGCTTTCATTGCTAGGGGGATAGAATATAAAAATAGGGAGGTATTGCTTCAGTTGTACAAGGTATTGCTGAGACCGCACCTGGAATATTGCGTACAGTTTTGGTGTCCATACTTAAGAAAGGACATACTTGCTCTCGAGTCAGTACAAAGAAGGTTCACTCAGTTAATCCCGGGGATGAGCGGATGGACATATGAGGAGAGGTTGAGTAGATTGGGACTCTACTCATTGGAGTTCAGAAGAATGAGAGGCGATCTTATTGAAACATATAAGATTGTGAAGGGGTTGGATCAGGTGGATGCAGGGAAGATGTTCCAGATGATGGGTGAAACTAGAACTAGGGGGTATAGTCTTAGAATAAGGGGCTGCTCTTTCAAAACTGAGATGAGGAGGAACTACTTCACTCAGAGGGTGGTAGGTCCATGGAATATGCTGCCCCAAAAAACTGTGGAAGCTACATAATTACATAAATTTAAAACAGAAATAGACAGTTTCCTAGAAGTAAAGGGAATTAAGGGTTACGGGGTGCGGGCAGGAATTTGGAAATGAGTCTAGGTTCGGATCGGTAATGGCCCTGTGGGTAGCGGAGTGGGCCCAGGGGCCGTGTAGCCTGTTCCTGCTCCTATTTCGTGTGTCTAATTCTGTTAGATGCAGGAGATGGTTCTGTGAAAGTGGATTGGCAGTTAGGATCAGATCAGCCATGATCTTATTGAATGGCGGAGCAGGCTCGAGGGGCTGATTGGCCTACTCCTGCTCCTATGTCTTATGTTCTTTTGAAGGTTGAGAGCTGGAGAGAGCAGTTTGAAAGTCGAGAGCTGGAGAGACAGTTTGAAGGTCGAGAGCTGGAGAGACAGTTTGAAGGTCGAGAGCTGGAGAGACAGTTTGAAGGGTGAGAGCTGGAGAGACAGTTTGAAGGTCAAGAGCTGGAGCGACAGTTTGAAGGATGAGAGCTGGAGAGACGGTTTGAAGGCCGAGAGCTGGAGAGACAGCTTGAAAGACGAGAGGTGCAGAGACAGTTTGAAGGTCGAGAGCTATAATGACAGTTTGAAGGTCGAGAGCTGGAAAGACAGTTTGAAGGTCGAGAGCTGGAGAGACAGATTGAAGGTCGAGAGCTGGAGTGACAGTTTGAAGGTCGATAGCTGGAGAGAGAGTTTGAAGGAGTGAGAGCTGGAGAGACAGCTTGAAGGAGCAGAGCTGGAGAGACAGTTTGAAGGTCGAGAGCTGGAGAGACAGTTTGAAGGTCGAGAGCTGGAGAGACAGTTTGAAGGAGCGAGAGCTGGAGAGACAGTTTGAAGGTCGAGAGCTCGAGAGACAGTTTGAAGGAGCGAGAGCTGGAGTGACAGTTTGAAGGTCGAGAGCTGGAGAGACAATTTGAAGGTCGAGAGCTGGAGTGACAGATTGAAGGTTGAGAGCTGGAGGGACAGTTTGAAGGTCGAGAGCTGGAGAGACAGTTTGAAGGAGCAAGAGCCGGAGAGACAGTTTGAAGGATGAGAGCTGGAGAGACAGTTTGAAGTTCGAGAGCTGGAGAGACAGTTTGAAGGAGCGAGAGCTAGAGAGACAGTTTGGAGGGTGTGAGCTGGAGTGACAGTTTGAAAGACGAGAGCTGGAGAGACAGTTTGAAGGTCGAGAGCTGGAGCGACAGTTTGAAGGTCGAGAGCTGGAGAGGCAGATTTAAGGTCGGGAGCTGGAGTGACAGTTTGAAGGTCGAGAGCTGGAGAGATAGTTTGAAGTTCGAGAGCTGGAGACACACTTTGAAGGTCGAGAGCTGGAGTGACAGTTTGAACATCAGGAGCTGGAGAGACAGATTGAAGGAGCAGAGCTGGAGAGAGAGTATGAAGGTCGAGAGCTGGAGAGACAGTTTGAGGGATGAGAGCTGGAGAGACAGTTTGAAGGAGCAAGAGCTGGAGCGACAGTTTGAAGGATGAGAGCTGGAGTGACAGTTTGAAGGTCGAGAGCTGGAGTGACAGTTCGAAGGTCGAGAGCTGGTGAGACAGTTTGCAAGACGAGAGCTGGAGAGAGTATTTGAAGGTCGAGAGCTGGAGTGACAGTTTGAAGGTCGAGAGCTGGAGAGACAGTTTGCAGGTCGAGATCTGCAGAGACAGTTTGAAGGTCGAGAGCTGGAAAGACAGTTTGAAGGAGCGAGAGCTGGAGAGACAGTTTGAAGGAACAGAGCTGGAGAGACAGTTTGAAGGTCGAGAGCTGGAGAGACAGTTTGAAGGAGTCATAGAGTAATACAGCACGGATAGAGGCCCTTCGGCCCATCGTGTCCAGACCGGCCATCAAGCCCTGTCTAATCTAATCCCATATTCCACCATTTGGCCCGTAGCCTTGTATGCTATGGCATTTCAAGTGCACATCCAAATGCTTCTTAAATGTTGTTAGGTTTTCTGCCTCCACAACTCTTTCAGGCAGTGAGTTCCAGACTCCAACCACCCTCTGGGTGAAAAAGTTCTTTCTCAAATCCCCTCTAAACCTCCTGCCCTTTACCTTGAATCTATGCCCCCTAGTTATTGACCCCTCTACTAAGGGAAAAAGCTCCTCAGCATCCATCCTATCTATGCCCCTCATAATTTTGTACACCTCAATCATGTCCCCCCTCAGCCTCCTCTGCTCCAAGGAAAACAAACCCAATCTGCCCAGTCTCTCTTCATAGCTGAAGCGCTCCAGCCCTGGTAACATCCTGGTGATCCTCCTCTGCACCCTCTCTAACGAGATCACATCCTTCCTGTAGTGTGGCGACCAGAACTGCACACAGTATTCCAGCTGTGGCCTAACCAGTGTTTTATACAGCTCCATCATAACCTCCTTGCTCTTATATTCAATGCCTCGGCTAATGAAGGCAAGTATCCCATATGCCTTTTTTACCAACTTATCCACCTGTTCCGCCGCCTTCAGGGATCTGTGTACTTGCACACCCTAATCCCTCTGACCCTCCGTCTTGCCTAGGGTCTATCCATTCATTGTGTATTCCTTTGCCTTGTTAGTCCCCCCAAAGTGCATCACCTCGCACTTTTCCGGGTTAAATTCCATTTGCCACTGTTCCGCCCATCTGACCAACCCATCTATATCGTCCTGCAGACTGAGGCTACCCTCCTCGCTATTTACCACCCTACCAATTTTTGTATCATCCGCGAACTTACTGATCATACACTTTACATTCATATCCAAGTCATTAATGTAGACCACAAACAGCAAGGGACCCAGCACCGATCCCTGTGGTACCCCACTGGCCACAGGCTTCCAGTCACAAAAACAACCTTCGACCATCACCCTCTGCCTTCTGCCACTAAGCCAGTTTTGTATCCAATGTGCCAAGGCACCCTGGATTCCATGGGCTCTTACCTTCTTGACCAGTCTCCTGTGTGGGACTTTATCGAAGGTCTTACTGAAATCCATGTATACCACATCCACTGCGTTACCCTCATCCACACACCTAGTCATCCCCTCAAAAAATTCAATCAAATTAGTCAGACATGATCTTCCCTTGACAAAGCCATGTTGACTATCCCTGATTAATCCTTGCCTCTCCAAGTGGAGACAAATTTTGTCCCTCAGGATTTTTTCCAATAATTTTCCTACCACTGATGTTAGGCTCACTGGCCTGTAGTTCCCCGGTTTTTCCCTACTACCCTTCTTGAATAATGGTACAACATTAGCGGTTCTCCAGTCCTCTGGCACATCCCCTGTGGCCAGAGAGGTCCTGAATATATCTGTTAGAGCCCCTGCAATCTCCTCCTTTGCCTCACACAGCAGCCTGGGATACATTTCATCCAGGCCTGGGGATTTATCCATTTTTAGGCCAGCTAGAACCGCCAATACCTCCTCCCTCTCAATGTTAATATGTTCGAGCATATCACAGTCCCCCCGCCCTATTTCTATGTCTACATCGTCCTTCTCCATAGTGAAAACAGATGCAAAAAATTCATTTAGATCCCCTCCGACATCTTCCAGCTCCACACACAGATTGCCACTTTTGTCCCTAATAGGCCCTATTTTTTCCCTAGTTATCCTCTTACCCTTAATATACTTATAAAACATCTTCGGATTTTCCTTTATTTTGCTCGCCAGTGTTATTTCATGGCCCCTCCTTGACCTCCTAATTTCTTTTTTAAGTATCCCCCTGCACTTTTTGTACTCCTCTAGGGCTTCCTCCGTCTTTAGCCTTTTGTATCTGCCAAAAGCCCTCCTTTTTTTCCTAACCCATTCTCGTATATCCCCTGACATCCACGGTTCCCTGTGGTTTTTGGAACCACTCTTGACCTTTACGGGAACATGTTGCCATTGTATGATCTCAATCTCCCTTCTGAAAGCCTCCCATTGCTCCGATGCGGATTATCCTACAAGTAGCTGATCCCAGTCCATTTTGGCCAGATCCTGCCTTATCCTTTTAAAATCGGCCTTCCCCCAATTTAGAACCTTTATTTCTGGCCCATCCCTGTCCTTTTCCATGACCACCTTAAATCTTACCATATTATGGTCACTATCACCAAAGTGCTCACCTACTAGCACTTTTTCCACTTGGCCGGCCACATTCCCTAGAATTAGGTCCAGTACCACCCCCTCTCTTGTAGGACTTTCTACATGCTGGCTCAAAAAGCTCTCCTGGATGCACTTTAAGAATTCTACACCCTCTGAGCCTTTCACACTCTGACTATCCCAGTTAATATTGTGGAAGTTGAAATCCCCCATTATTATTACCCTATTATTTGCACATTTCTCTGAGATTTGCCTACATATCTGTTCCTTTATCTCCCCCTGACTGTTTGGAGGCCTATAGTACACTCCCAGCAAAGTGCTTGCCCCCTTTTTGTTTTTAAGCTCCACCCATATGGCCCCATTAGAGGAACCTGCTAATATATCATCCCTCCTTACTGCAGTAATTGACTCCTTAATTAATATTGCAACACCCCCTCCTCTTATACCTCCCCCTCTGTCTCGCCTGAAGATTCTGTACCCCAGAATGTTCAGCTGCCAGTCTTGCCCCTCCCTCAACCATGTCTCCGTGATAGCAACAATATCATACTCCCATGTGTTTATCAACACCTTCAGTTCATCCACCTTATTTGCAAGACTCCTTGCATTAAAATAGATGCCATCCAGCCTTGCCCTTATACATTTGCCCTGTCTACCAAGCTGACTTGTTTTTTTCTCTATAATTGGCAGCACATCCCCCCCTATTTCAGCTCCCCTCTGTATCCCATCCCCTGCCAAGTTAGTTTAAACCCCCCCCAACAGTGCTAGCAAACCTCCCCGCAAGGATATTTGTCCCGCTCTGGTTCAGGTGCAACCCGTCCGACTTGTACAAGTCCCACCTTTCCCAGAAGCAGGCCCAGTGATCCAGGAAAGTAAAACCCTCCCCCTACACCAACTCTTTAGCCATGCATTCATCTGCTCTATCCTCCCATTCCTATACTTACTAGCACGTGGCACTGGGAGTAATCCAGAGATTACAACCTTTGAGGTCCTGCTCTTTAATCTGTTACCTAGCTCCCTAAATTCTTGATGCAGGACCTCATCCCTCTTTTTACCTATGTCGTTGGTACCAATGTGGACCACGACCACTGGCTGTTCACCCTCCCCCTCCAGAATGCCCTGCAGCCGCTCAGTGACATCCTTGACTCTGGCACCAGGGAGGCAACAAACCATCCTGGATTCACGTCTATGGCCACAGAAATGCCTATCTGTTCCCCTTACTATAGAATCCCCTACCACTATTGCTCTCCCACTCTTTTTCCCCCTTCCTGGGCAGCAGGAGCACCCCCAGTGCCAGGAAGTTGGCTGCTGCTGCCTTCCCCTGGTGAGTCATCCCCCTCAACAGTATCCAAAGCAGTATACTTGTTTGAAAGGGGGATGTCTGCAGGGGTTCCCTGCACTACCTGCCTGCCTTTGTTGATCCGCCTGATGGTCACCCCCTGTGCTGCCCTACCCTGAGGCGTGAACAACTCGCTAAATGTGCTATCCACGAGCCTCTCAGCATCGCGCATGCTCCAAAATTCATCCACCCGCAGCTCGAGCGCCGCAATGCGGTCTACAAGTAGCTGCAGCTGGATGCATTTCCCGCACACATGGTCGTCAGGGACACTGGCAGCGTCCCTGATTTCCCACATGGAGCAAGAGGAGCAGAACACGGGTCTGAGCTCTCCTGCCATGACTTACTGCTTTAATTAATTAAAAAATTTATTCAATACCCTAGTTACAGGTATACTCTAGGGCGCTTTATTTACCAACTGTCCCCACTACACCAGAGACCCTAGAAATTTAACACCACAGAAGTCAAGCTTGTATTGAAAAGAGAGAAATACTCACCAACCAATCACTTACCTGCTCCCTGGTGACGTCACACTCTGATTAC
Source organism: Somniosus microcephalus (assembly GCF_052327205.1). Classification (NCBI taxonomy): domain Eukaryota; kingdom Metazoa; phylum Chordata; class Chondrichthyes; order Squaliformes; family Somniosidae; genus Somniosus; species Somniosus microcephalus. The sequence goes on along the minus strand of NW_028225233.1, from coordinate 204,563 downwards.
TTTTTACCTCTCTCCTCTGCTGTTGATTTGGTATGGCCTCTGCCTTCGCGCCGGTTTTTAAGCCGGGCTCCTCCTCCACTGCTGCTCTCCCCCGAACTGGTCGGGCCTCTGCCTTTGCGCCGGTTTTTAAGCCGGGCTCCTCCTCAGCTGCTGCTCTCCCCCGAACTGGTCGGGCCTCTGCCTTCGCGCTGGTTTTTAAGCTGGGCTCCTCCTCTGCTGCTGCTCTCCCCTGAACTGGTCGGGCCTCTGCCTTCGCACCGGTTTTTAAGCCGGGCTCCTCCTCCACTGCTGCTCTCCCCCGAACTGGTCGGGCCTCTGCCTTTGCGCCGGTTTTTAAGCCGGGCTCCTCCTCAGCTGCTGCTCTCCCCCGAACTGGTCGGGCCTCTGCCTTCGCGCTGGTTTTTAAGCTGGGCTCCTCCTCAGCTGCTGCTCTCCCCCGAACTGGTCGGGCCTCTGCCTTCGCGCTGGTTTTTAAGCTGGGCTCCTCCTCTGCTGCTGCTCTCCCCCGAACTGGTCGGGCCTCTGCCTTCGCGCTGGTTTTTAAGCCGGGCTCCTCCTCCACTGCTGCTCTCCCCCGAACTGGTCGGGCCTCTGCCTTTGCGCCGGTTTTTAAGCCGGGCTCCTCCTCAGCTGCTGCTCTCCCCCGAACTGGTCGGGCCTCTGCCTTCGCGCTGGTTTTTAAGCTGGGCTCCTCCTCTGCTGCTGCTCTCCCCCGAACTGGTCGGGCCTCTGCCTTCGCGCTGGTTTTTAAGCCGGGCTCCTCCTCCACTGCTGCTCTCCCCCGAACTGGTCGGGCCTCTGCCTTCGCGCCGGTTTTTAAGCCGGGCTCCTCCTTCGCTGCTGCTCTCCCCCGAACTGGTCGGGCCTCTGCCTTCGCGCTGGTTTTTAAGCCGGGCTCCTCCTCCGCTGCTGCTCTCCCCAAACTGGTCGGGCCTCTGCCTTCGCTCCAGTTTTAAGCCGGGCTCCTCCTCCGCTGCTGCTCTCCCCCGAACTGGTCGGGCCTCAGCGAGAGCTGGAGTGACAGTTTGCAAGATGAGAGCTGGAGAGACAGTTTGAAGGTCGAGAGCTGGAGTGACAATTTGAAGGTCGAGAGCTGGAGTGACAGTTTGAACGTCGAGAGCTGGAGAGACAGTTTGAAGGAGCGAGAGCTGGCGAGGCAATTTGAAGGATGTGATCTGGAGAGACAGATTGAAGGTCGAGAGCTGGAGTGAAAGTTTGAAGGTCGAGAGCTAGAGAGACATTTGGAAGGAGTGAGAGCTGGAGAGACAGTTTGAAGGATGAGAGCTGCAGTGACAGTTTGAAAGACGAGAGCCGGAGAGACAGTTTGAAGGTCGAGAGCTGGACTGACAGTTTGAAGGTCGAGAGCTGGAGAGACAGTTTGAAGGTCGACAGCTTGAGTGACAGTTTGAAGGTCGAGAGCTGGAGCGACAGTTTGAAGGTCGAGAGCTGGAGAGACAGTTTGAAAGTCGAGAGCTGGAGAGACAATTTGAAGGTCGGGAGCTGGAGTGACAGTTAGATCGTCGAGAGCTGGAGAGACAGTTTGAAGGAGCGAGAGCTGGAGAGGCAATTTGAAGGATGTGATCTGGAGAGACAGATTGAAAGTTGAGAGCTGGAGAGACAGTTTGAAGGTCGAGAGCTGCTGAGAGCAGTTTGAAAGTCGAGAGCTGGAGAGACAGTTTGAAGGTCGAGAGCTGGAGAGACAGTTTGAAGGTCGAGAGCTGGAGAGACAGTTTGAAGGTCGAGAGCTGGAGAGACAGTTTGAAAGTTGAGAGCTGGAGAGACAGTTTGAAGGTCGAGAGCTGCTGAGAGCAGTTTGAAAGTCGAGAGCTGGAGAGACAGTTTGAAGGTCGAGAGCTGGAGAGACAGTTTGAAGGTCGAGAGCTGGAGAGACAGTTTGAAGGATGAGAGCTGCAGAGACAGTTTGAAAGTCGAGAGCTGGAGAGACAGTTTGAAGGTTGAGAGCTGGAGACACAGTTTGAAGGTCGAGAGCTGGAGTGACTCTTTGAAGGTCGAGAGCTGGAGAGACAGTTTGAATGTCGAGAGCTGGAGAGACAGTTTGAAGGAGCGAGAGCTCGAGATACAGTTTGAAGGTCGAGAGCTGGAGTGACAGTTTGAAAGTAGAGAGCTGGAGAGACAGTTTGAAGGTCGAGAGCTGGAGAGACAGTTTGAGGGTCGAGAGCTGGAGTGACAGTTTGAAGGTCGAGAGCTGGAGAGACAGTTTGAAGGTAGAGAGCTCGAGAGAGAGGACAGCTTGAAAGTCGAGAGCTGGAGTGACAGTTTGTAGGATGAGAGCTGGAGAGAGGACAATTTGAAGGTCGAGAGCTGGAGAGACAGTTTGAAGGTCGAGAGCTGGAGTGACATTTTGAAGGTCGAGAGCTGGAGAGACAGTTTGAAGGTCGAGAGCTGGAGAGACAGTTTGAAGGTCGAGAGCTGGAGAGACAGTTTGAAGGTCGAGAGCTGGAGAGACAGTTTGAAGGTCGAGAGCTGGAGTGACAGTTTGAAGGTCGAGAGCTGGAGAGACAGTTTGAATGTCGAGAGCTGGAGAGACAGTTTGAAGGAGCGAGAGCTCGAGATACAGTTTGAAGGTCGAGAGCTGGAGTGACAGTTTGAAAGTAGAGAGCTGGAGAGACAGTTTGAAGGTCGAGAGCTGGAGAGACAGTTTGAGGGTCGAGAGCTGGAGTGACAGTTTGAAGGTCGAGAGCTGGAGAGACAGTTTGAAGGTAGAGAGCTCGAGAGAGAGAACAGCTTGAAGGTCGAGAGCTGGAGTGACAGTTTGTAGGATGAGAGCTGGAGAGAGGACAATTTGAAGGTCGAGAGCTGGAGAGACAGTTTGAAGGTCGAGAGCTGGAGAGACAGTTTGAAGGTCGAGAGCTGGAGAGACAGTTTGAAGGTCGAGAGCTGGAGAGACAGTTTGATGGTCGAGAGCTGGAGAGACAGTTTGAAGGAGCGAGAGCTGGAGTGACAGTTTGAAAGACGAGAGCTGGAGAGACAGTTTGAAGGTCGAGAGCTGGAGATACAATTTGAAGGTCGAGAGCTGGAGTGTCAGTTTGAATGTCGAGAGCTGGTGCGACAATTTGAAGGTCGAGAGCTGGAGAGACAGTTTGAAGGAGCGAGAGCTGGAGAGACAGTTTGAAGGATGAGAGCTGGAGAGAGAGTTTGAAGGTCGAGAGCTGGAGTGACAGTTTGAAGGTCGAGAGCTGGGGAGACCTTTTGAAGGTCGAGAGCTGGGGAGACCTTTTGAAGGTCGAGAGCTGGAGAGACAGTTTGAAGGTCGAGAGCTGGAGAGACAGTTTGAAGGACGAGAGCTGGAGAAACAGTTTGAAGGTCGAGAGCTGGAGAGACAGTTTGAAGGTCGAGAGCTGGAGAGACAGTTTGAAGGTCGAGAGCTGGGAAGACAGTTTGAAGGCGCGAGAGCTGGAGTGACAGTATGAAAGACGAGAGCTGGAGAGACTGCTTGAATGTCGGGAGCTGGAGAGACAATTTGAAAGTTGAGAGCTGGAGAGACAGTTTGAAGGTCGAGAGCTGGAGAGACAGTTTGAAGGTAGAGAGCTCGAGAGAGACGACAGCTTGAAGGTCGAGAGCTGGAGTGACAGTTTGTAGGATGAGAGCTGGAGAGAGGACAATTTGAAGTTCGAGAGCTGGAGAGACAGTTTGAAGGTCGAGAGCTGCAGTGACATTTTGAAGGTCGAGAGCTGGAGAGACAGTTTGAAGGTCGAGAGCTGGAGAGGCAGTTTGAAGGTCGAGAGCTGGAGAGACAGTTTGAAGGAGCGAGAGCTGCAGATACAGTTTTAAGGAGCAGAGCTGGAGAGACAGTTTGAAGGTCGTGAGCTGGAGAGACAGTTTGAAGGAGCGAGAGCTGGAGTGACAGTTTGAAAGACGAGAGCTGGAGTGACAGTTTGAAGGTCGAGAGCTGGAGAGACAGTTTGAAGGTCATGAGCTGGAGTGACAGTTTGAAGTCGAGAGCTGGAGAGACAGTTTGAATGTCGAGAGCTGGAGAGACAGTTTGAAGGAGCGAGAGCTGGAGTGACATTTTGAAGGTCGAGAGCTGGAGAGACAGTTTGAAGGTCGAGAGCTCGAGATACAGTTTGAAGGTCGAGAGCTGGAGTGACAGTTTGAAAGTCGAGAGCTGGAGAGACAGTTTGAAGGTCGAGAGCTGGAGAGACAGTTTGAAGGTAGAGAGCTCGAGAGAGACGACAGCTTGAAGGTCGAGAGCTGGAGTGACAGTTTGTAGGATGAGAGCTGGAGAGAGGACAATTTGAAGTTCGAGAGCTGGAGAGACAGTTTGAAGGTCGAGAGCTGCAGTGACATTTTGAAGGTCGAGAGCTGGAGAGACAGTTTGAAGGTCGAGAGCTGGAGAGGCAGCTTGAAGGTCGAGAGCTGGAGACACAGTTTGAAGGTCGAGAGCTGGAGAGACAGTTTGAAGGAGCGAGATCTGGAGTGACAGTTTGAAAGACGAGAGCTGGAGAGACAGTTTGAAGGTCGAGAGCTGGAGATACAATTTGAAGGTCGAGAACTGGAGTGACAGTTTGAAGGTCGAGAGCTGGTGAGACAATTTGAATGTCGAGAGCTGGAGAGACAGTTTGAAGGTCGAGAGCAGGAGAGACAGTTTGAAGGTCGAGAGCTGCAGAGACAGATTGAAGGTCGAGAACTGGAGAGACAGTTTGAAGGTCGAGAGCTGGAGAGACAGTTTGAAGGTCGAGAGCTGTCGAGACAGTTTGAAGGTCGAGAGCTGGAGGGACAGTTTGAAGGTTGAGAGCTAGGGAGACAGTTTGAAGGATGAGAGCTGGAGAGACAGTTTGAAGGTCGAGAGCTGGAGAGACAGTTTGAAGGAGCGAGAGCTGGAGAAACAGTTTGAAGGAGCAGAGCTGGAGAGACAGTTTGAATGTCGAGAGCTGGAGAGACTGTTTGAAGGAGCGAGAGCTGGAGAAACAGTTTGAAGGAGCAGAGCTGGAGAGACAGTTTGAAGGTCGAGAGCTGGAGAGACAATTTGAAGGTCGAGAGCTGGAGTGACAGTTTGAAGGTTGAGAGCTGGTGAGACAATTTGAAGGTCGAGAGCTGGAGAGACAGTTTGAAGGAGCGAGAGCTGGAGAGACAGTTTGAAGGTCGAGAGCTGGAGAGACCTTTTGAAGGTCGAGATCTGGGGAGACAGTTTGAAGGTCGAGAGCTGGAGAGACAGTTTGAAGGACGAGAGCTGGAGTGACAGTTTGAAGGTCGAGAGCTGGAGTGACAGTTTGAAGGTTGAGAGCTGGAGAGACAGTTTGAAGTTCGAGAGCTGGAGTGACAGTTTGAAGGTCGAGAGCAGGAGAGACAGTTTGAAGGTCGAGAGCTGAAGAGACAGTTTGAAAGTCGAGAGCTGGAGTGACAGTTTGAAGGTCGAGAGCTGGAGAGACAGTTTGAAGTTCGAGAGCTGGAGAGACAGTTTGAAGGTCGAGAGCTGGAGAGACAGTTTGAGGGTCGAGAGCTCGAGAGAGGACAGTTTGAAGGAGCAGAGCTGGAGTGACAGTTCGTAGGATGAGAGCTGGAGAGAAGACAGTTTGAAGGTCGAGAGCTGGAGAGACAATTTGAAGGTCGAGAGCTGGAGTGACATTTTGAAGGTCGAGAGCTGGAGAGACAGTTTGAAGGTCGAGAGCTGGAGAGATAGTTTGAAGGTCGAGAGCTGGAGAGACAGTTTGAAGGTCGAGAGCTGGACAGACAGTTTGAAGGTCGAGAGCTGGACAGACAGTTTGAAGGTCGAGAGCTGGAGAGACAGTTTGAAGGTCGAGAGCTGGAGAGACAGCTGGAAGGAGTGAGAGCTGGAGAAACAGTTTGAAGGAGCAGAGCTGGAGAGACAGTTTGAAGGTCGAGAGCTGGAGAGACAGTTTGAAGGAGCTAGAGCTGGAGTGACAGTTTGAAAGACGAGAGCTGGAGAGACAGTTTGAAGGTCGAGAGCTGGAGATACAATTTGAAGGTCGAGAGCTGGAGTGACAGTTTGAAGGTCGAGAGCTGGAGAGACAGTTTGAAGGTCGAGAGCTGGGGAGACAGTTTGAAGGCGCAAGAGCTGGAGTGACAGTATGAAAGACGAGAGCTGGAGAGACTGTTTGAATGTCGAGAGCTGGAGAGACAATTTGAAAGTTGAGAGCTGGAGAGACAGTTTGATGGTTGAGAGCTGGAGGGACATTTTTAAACTTGAGATCTGATGAGACAGTTTGAAGGTCGAGAGCTGGAGAGACAGTTTGAAGGTCGAGAGCTGGATAGACAGTTTGAAGGTCGAGAGCTGGAGAGACAGTTTGAAGGACCGAGAGCTGGAGAGACAGTTTTAAGGAGCAGAGCTGGAGAGACAGTTTGAAGGTCGAGAGCTGGAGAGACAGTTTGAAGGAGCGAGAGCTGGAGTGACAGTTTGAAAGACGAGACCTGAAGTGACAGTTTGAAGGTCGAGAGCTGGAGAGACAGTTTGAAGGTCGAGAGCTGGAGTGACAGTTTGAAGGTCGAGAGCTGGAGAGACAGTTTGACTGTCGAGAGCTGGAGAGACAGTTTGAAGGAGCGAGAGCTCGAGATACAGTTTGAAGGTCGAGAGCTGGAGTGACAGTTTGAAAGTAGAGAGCTGGAGAGACAGTTTGAAGGTCGAGTGCTGGAGAGACAGTTTGAGGGTCGGGAGCTGGAGTGACAGTTTGAAGGTCGAGAGCTGGAGAGACAGTTTGAAGGTAGAGAGCTCGAGAGAGAGGACAGCTTGAAGGTCGAGAGCTGGAGTGACAGTTTGTAGGATGAGAGCTGGAGAGAGGACAATTTGAAGGTGGAGAGCTGGAGAGACAGTTTGAAGGTCGAGAGCTGGAGTGACATTTTGAAGGTCGAGAGCTGGAGAGACAGTTTGAAGGTCGAGAGCTGGAGAGACAGTTTGAAGGTCGAGATCTGGAGAGACAGTTTGAAGGTCGAGAGCTGGAGAGACAGTTTGAAGGTCGAGAGCTGGAGAGACAGTTTGAAGGTCGAGAGCTGGAGAGACAGTTTGAAGGTCGAGAGCAGGAGAGACAGTTTGAAGGAGCGAGAGCTGGAGTGACAGTTTGAAAGACGAGAGCTTGAGAGACAGTTTGAAGGTCGAGAGCTGGAGATACAATATGAAGGTCTAGAGCTGGAGTGACAGTTTGAAGGTCGAGAGCTGGTGAGACAATTTGAAGGTCGAGAGCTGGAGAGACAGTTTGAAGGAGCGAGAGCTGGAGAGACAGTTTGAAGGATGAGAGCTGGAGAGAGAGTTTGAAGGTCGAGAGCTGGAGTGACAGTTTGAAGGTCGAGAGCTGGGGAGACTTTTGAAGGTCGAGAGCTGGGGAGACCTTTTGAAGGTCGAGAGCTGGAGATACAGTTTGAAGGTCGATAGCTGGAGAGACAGTTTGAAGGACGAGAGCTGGAGAAACAGTTTGAAGGTCGAGAGCTGGAGAGACAGTTTGTAGGTCGAGAGCTGGAGAGACAGTTTGAAGGTCGAGAGCTGGAGAGATAGTTTGAAGGTCGAGAGCTGGAGAGACAGTTTGAAGGTCGAGAGCTGGAGAGACTGTTTGAAGGTCGAGAGCTGGACAGGCAGTTTGAAGGTCGAGAGCTGGAGAGACAGGTTGAAGGTCGAGAGCTAGGGAGACATTTTGAAGGAAGGGAGCTGGAGAGACAGTTTGAAGGTCGAGAGCTGGAGAGACAGTTTGAAGGACCGAGAGCTGGAGAAACAGTTTGAAGGAGCAGAGCTGGAGAGACAGTTTGAAGGTCGAGAGCTGGAGAGACAGTTTGAAGGAGCGAGAGCTGGAGTGACAGTTTGAAAGACGAGAGCTGGAGAGACTGTTTGAATGTCGAGAGCTGGAGAGACAATTTGAAAGTTGAGAGCTGGAGAGACAGTTTGAAGGTCGAGAGCTGGAGAGACAGTTTGAAGGTCGAGAGCTGGATAGACAGTTTGAAGGTCGAGAGCTGGAGAGACAGTTTGAAGGAGCGAGAGCTGGAGAGACAGTTTTAAGGAGCAGAGCTGGAGAGACAGTTTGAAGGTCGAGAGCTGGAGAGACAGTTTGAAGGAGCGAGAGCTGGAGTGACAGTTTGAAAGACGAGAGCTGAAGTGACAGTTTGAAGGTCGAGAGCTGGAGAGACAGTTTGAAGGTCGAGAGCTGGAGTGACAGTTTGAAGGTCGAGAGCTGGAGAGACAATTTGAATGTCGAGAGCTGGAGAGACAGTTTGAAGGAGCGAGAGCTCGAGATACAGTTTGAAGGTCGAGAGCTGGAGTGACAGTTTGAAAGTAGAGAGCTGGAGAGACAGTTTGAAGGTCGAGAGCTGGAGAGACAGTTTGAGGGTCGAGAGCTGGAGTGACAGTTTGAAGGTCGAGAGCTAGAGACACAGTTTGAAGGTAGAGAGCTCGAGAGAGAAGGCAGCTTGAAGGTCGAGAGCTGGAGTGACAGTTTGTAGGATGAGAGCTGGAGAGAGGACAATTTGAAGGTCGAGAGCTGGAGAGACAGTTTGAAGGTCGAGAGCTGGAGAGACAGTTAGAAGGTCGAGAGCTGGAGGGACAGTTTGAAGGTCGAGAGCTGGAGAGACAGTTTGAAGGAGCGAGAGCTGGAGTGACAGTTTGAAAGACGAGAGCTTGAGAGACAGTTTGAAGGTCGAGAGCTGGAGATACAATTTGAAGGTCGAGAGCTGGAGTGACAGTTTGAATGTCGAGAGCTGGTGAGACAATTTGAAGGTCGAGAGCTGGAGAGACAGTTTGAAGGAGCGAGAGCTGGAGTGACAGTTTGAAGGTCGAGAGCTGGGGAGACCTTTTGAAGGTCGAGAGCTGGGGAGACCTTTTGAAGGTCGAGTGCTGGAGAGACAGTTTGAAGGTCGAGAGCTGGAGAGACAGTTTGAAGGACGAGAGCTGGAGAAACAGTTTGACGGTCGAGAGCTGGAGAGACAGTTTGAAGGTCGAGAGCTGGAGAGACCTTTTGAAGGTCGAGATCTGGGGAGACAGTTTGAAGGTCGAGATCTGGGGAGACAGTTTGAAGGTCGAGAGCTGGAGAGACAGTTTGAAGGACGAGAGCTGGAGATACAGTTTGAATGTCGAGAGCTGGAGAGACAGTTTGAAGGAGCGAGAGCTGGAGTGACATTTTGAAGGTCGAGAGCTGGAGAGACAGTTTGAAGGTCGAGAGCTCGAGATACAGTTTGAAGGTCGAGAGCTGGAGTGACAGTTTGAAAGTCGAGAGCTGGAGAGACAGTTTGAAGGTCGAGAGCTGGAGAGACAGTTTGAAGGTAGAGAGCTCGAGAGAGACGACAGCTTGAAGGTCGAGAGCTGGAGTGACAGTTTGTAGGATGAGAGCTGGAGAGAGGACAATTTGAAGGTGGAGAGCTGGAGAGACAGTTTGAAGGTCGAGAGCTGCAGTGACATTTTGAAGGTCGAGAGCTGGAGAGACAGTTTGAAGGTCGAGAGCTGGAGAGGCAGCTTGAAGGTCGAGAGCTGGAGACACAGTTTGAAGGTCGAGAGCTGGAGAGACAGTTTGAAGGTCGAGAGCTGGAGAGACAGTTTGAAGGTCGAGAGCTGGAGAGATAGTTTGAAGGTCGAGAGCTGGAGAGACAGTTTGAAGGAGCGAGAGCTGGAGTGACAGTTTGAAAGACGAGAGCTGGAGAGACAGTTTGAAGGTCGAGAGCTGGAGAGACAGTTTGAAGGTCGCGAGCTGGAGAGACAGTTTGAAGGTCGAGAGCTGTAGAGACAGATTGAAGGTCGAGAACTGGAGAGACAGTTTGAAGGTCGAGAGCTGGAGAGACAGTTTGAAGGTCGAGAGCTGTCGAGACAGTTTGAAGGTCGAGAGCTGGAGTGACAGTTTGAAGGTTGAGAGCTGGGGAGACAGTTTGAAGGATGAGAGCTGGAGAGACAGTTTGAAGGTCGAGAGCTGGAGAGACAGTTTGAAGGAGCGAGAGCTGGAGAAACAGTTTGAAGGAGCAGAGCTGGAGAGACAGTTTGAATGTCGAGAGCTGGAGAGACTGTTTGAAGGAGCGAGAGCTGGAGAAACAGTTTGAAGGAGCAGAGCTGGAGAGACAGTTTGAAGGTCGAGAGCTGGAGAGACAATTTGAAGGTCGAGAGCTGGAGTGACAGTTTGAAGGTTGAGAGCTGGTGAGACAATTTGAAGGTCGAGAGCTGGAGAGACAGTTTGAAGGAGCGAGAGCTGGAGAGACAGTTTGAAGGTCGAGAGCTGGAGAGACCTTTTGAAGGTCGAGATCTGGGGAGACAGTTTGAAGGTCGAGAGCTGGAGAGACAGTTTGAAGGACGAGAGCTGGAGTGACAGTTTGAAGGTCGAGAGCTGGAGTGACAGTTTGAAGGTTGAGAGCTGGAGTGACAGTTTGAAGTTCGAGAGCTGGAGTGACATTTTGAAGGTCGAGAGCTGGAGAGACAGTTTGAAGGTCGCGAGCTGGAGAGACAGTTTGAAGGAGCGAGAGCTGGAGTGACAGTTTGAAGGTCGAGAGCAGGAGAGACAGTTTGAAGGTCGAGAGCTGAAGAGAGAGTTTGAAAGTCGAGAGCTGGAGTGACAGTTTGAAGGTCGAGAGCTAGAGAGACAGTTTGAAGTTCGAGAGCTGGAGAGACAGTTTGAAGGTCGAGAGCTGGAGAGACAGTTTGAGGGTCGAGAGCTGGAGTGACAGTTTGAAAGTCGAGAGCTGGAGAGACGTTTTGAAGGTCGAGAGCTCGAGAGAGAGGACAGTTTGAAGTTGCAGAGCTGGAGTGACAGTTTGTAGGATGAGAGCTGGAGAGAGGACAGTTTGAAGGTCGAGAGCTGGAGAGACAATTTGAAGGTCGACAGCTGGAGTGACATTTTGAAGGTCGAGAGCTGGAGAGACAGTTTAAAGGTCGAGAGCTGGAGAGACAGTTTGAAGGTCGAGAGCTGAAGAGATAGTTTGAAGGTCGAGAGCTGGAGAGATAGTTTGAAGGTCGAGAGTTGGAGAGACAGTTTGAAGGTCGAGAGCTGGACAGACAGTTTGAAGGTCGAGAGCTGGAGAGACAGTTTGAAGGTCGAGAGCTCGGGAGACATTTTGAAGGAAGGGAGCTGGAGAGACAGTTTGAAGGTCGAGAGCTGGAGAGACAGTTTGAAGGAGCGAGAGCTGGAGAAACAGTTTGAAGGAGCAGAGCTGGAGAGACAGTTTGAAGGTCGAGAGCTGGAGAGACAGTTTGAAGGAGCGGGAGCTGGAGTGACAGTTTGAAAGACGAGAGCTGGAGAGACAGTTTGAAGGTCGAGAGCTGGAGAGACAGTTTGAAGGTCGAGAGCTGGAGTGACAGTTTGAAGGTCGAGAGCTGGAGAGACAGTTTGAATGTCGAGAGCTGGAGAGACAGTTTGAAGGAGCGAGAGCTCGAGATACAGTTTGAAGGTCGAGAGCTGGAGTGACAGTTTGAAAGTAGAGAGCTGGAGAGACAGTTTGAAGGTCGAGAGCTGGAGAGACAGTTTGAGGGTCGAGAGCTGGAGTGACAGTTTGAAGGTCGAGAGCTGGAGAGACAGTTTGAAGGTAGAGAGCTCGAGAGAGAGAGAACAGCTTGAAGGTCGAGAGCTGGAGTGACAGTTTGTAGGATGAGAGCTGGAGAGAGGACAATTTGAAGGTCGAGAGCTGGAGAGACAGTTTGAAGGTCGAGAGCTGGAGAGACAGTTTGAAGGTCGAGAGCTGGAGAGACAGTTTGAAGGTCGAGAGCTGGAGAGACAGTTTGATGGTCGAGAGCTGGAGAGACAGTTTGAAGGAGCGAGAGCTGGAGTGACAGTTTGAAAGACGAGAGCTTGAGAGACAGTTTGAAGGTCGAGAGCTGGAGATACAATTTGAAGGTCGAGAGCTGGAGTGTCAGTTTGAATGTCGAGAGCTGGTGAGACAATTTGAAAGTCGAGAGCTGGAGAGACAGTTTGAAGGAGCGAGAGCTGGAGAGACAGTTTGAAGGATGAGAGCTGGAGAGAGAGTTTGAAGGTCGAGAGCTGGAGTGACAGTTTGAAGGTCGAGAGCTGGGGAGACTTTTTGAAGGTCGAGAGCTGGGGAGACCTTTTGAAGGTCGAGAGCTGGAGAGACAGTTTGAAGGTCGAGAGCTGGAGAGACAGTTTGAAGGACGATAGCTGGAGAAACAGTTTGAAGGTCGAGAGCTGGAGAGACAGTTTGAAGGTCGAGAGCTGGAGAGACAGTTTGAAGGTCGAGAGCTGGGAAGACAGTTTGAAGGCGCGAGAGCTGGAGTGACAGTATGAAAGACGAGAGCTGGAGAGACTGCTTGAATGTCGGGAGCTGGAGAGACAATTTGAAAGTTGAGAGCTGGAGAGACAGTTTGAAGGTCGAGAGCTGGAGAGACAGTTTGAAGGTAGAGAGCTCGAGAGAGACGACAGCTTGAAGGTCGAGAGCTGGAGTGACAGTTTGTAGGATGAGAGCTGGAGAGAGGACAATTTGAAGTTCGAGAGCTGGAGAGACAGTTTGAAGGTCGAGAGCTGCAGTGACATTTTGAAGGTCGAGAGCTGGAGAGACAGTTTGAAGGTCGAGAGCTGGAGAGGCAGTTTGAAGGTCGAGAGCTGGAGAGACAGTTTGAAGGAGCGAGAGCTGCAGAGACAGTTTTAAGGAGCAGAGCTGGAGAGACAGTTTGAAGGTCGTGAGCTGGAGAGACAGTTTGAAGGAGCGAGAGCTGGAGTGACAGTTTGAAAGACGAGAGCTGGAGTGACAGTTTGAAGGTCGAGAGCTGGAGAGACAGTTTGAAGGTCATGAGCTGGAGTGACAGTTTGAAGTCGAGAGCTGGAGTGACATTTTGAAGGTCGAGAGCTGGAGAGACAGTTTGAAGGTCGAGAGCTCGAGATACAGTTTGAAGGTCGAGAGCTGGAGTGACAGTTTGAAAGTCGAGAGCTGGAGAGACAGTTTGAAGGTCGAGAGCTGGAGAGACAGTTTGAAGGTAGAGAGCTCGAGAGAGACGACAGCTTGAAGGTCGAGAGCTGGAGTGACAGTTTGTAGGATGAGAGCTGGAGAGAGGACAATTTGAAGTTCGAGAGCTGGAGAGACAGTTTGAAGGTCGAGAGCTGCAGTGACATTTTGAAGGTCGAGAGCTGGAGAGACAGTTTGAAGGTCGAGAGCTGGAGAGGCAGCTTGAAGGTCGAAAGCTGGAGAGACAGTTTGAAGGTCGAGAGCTGGAGAGACAGTTTGAAGGAGCGAGATCTGGAGTGACAGTTTGAAAGACGAGAGCTGGAGAGACAGTTTGAAGGTCGAGAGCTGGAGATACAATTTGAAGGTCGAGAACTGGAGTGACAGTTTGAAGGTCGAGAGCTGGTGAGACAATTTGAAGGTCGAGAGCTGGAGAGACAGTTTGAAGGTCGAGAGCAGGAGAGACAGTTTGAAGGTCGAGAGCTGCAGAGACAGATTGAAGGTCGAGAACTGGAGAGACAGTTTGAAGGTCGAGAGCTGGAGAGACAGTTTGAAGGTCGAGAGCTGTCGAGACAGTTTGAAGGTCGAGAGCTGGAGGGACAGTTTGAAGGTTGAGAGCTAGGGAGACAGTTTGAAGGATGAGAGCTGGAGAGACAGTTTGAAGGTCGAGAGCTGGAGAGACAGTTTGAAGGAGCGAGAGCTGGAGAAACAGTTTGAAGGAGCAGAGCTGGAGAGACAGTTTGAATGTCGAGAGCTGGAGAGACTGTTTGAAGGAGCGAGAGCTGGAGAAACAGTTTGAAGGAGCAGAGCTGGAGAGACAGTTTGAAGGTCGAGAGCTGGAGAGACAATTTGAAGGTCGAGAGCTGGAGTGACAGTTTGAAGGTTGAGAGCTGGTGAGACAATTTGAAGGTCGAGAGCTGGAGAGACAGTTTGAAGGAGCGAGAGCTGGAGAGACAGTTTGAAGGTCGAGAGCTGGAGAGACCTTTTGAAGGTCGAGATCTGGGGAGACAGTTTGAAGGTCGAGAGCTGGAGAGACAGTTTGAAGGACGAGAGCTGGAGTGACAGTTTGAAGGTCGAGAGCTGGAGTGACAGTTTGAAGGTTGAGAGCTGGAGAGACAGTTTGAAGTTCGAGAGCTGGAGTGACTTTTGAAGGTCGAGAGCTGGAGAGACAGTTTGAAGGTCGCGAGCTGGAGAGACAGTTTGAAGGAGCGAGAGCTGGAGTGACAGTTTGAAGGTCGAGAGCAGGAGAGACAGTTTGAAGGTCGAGAGCTGAAGAGACAGTTTGAAAGTCGAGAGCTGGAGTGACAGTTTGAAGGTCGAGAGCTAGAGAGACAGTTTGAAGTTCGAGAGCTGGAGAGACAGTTTGAAGGTCGAGAGCTGGAGAGACAGTTTGAGGGTCGAGAGCTGGAGTGACAGTTTGAAAGTCGAGAGCTGGAGAGACGTTTTGAAGGTCGAGAGCTCGAGAGAGAGGACAGTTTGAAGTTGCAGAGCTGGAGTGACAGTTTGTAGGATGAGAGCTGGAGAGAGGACAGTTTGAAGGTCGAGAGCTGGAGAGACAATTTGAAGGTCGACAGCTGGAGTGACATTTTGAAGGTCGAGAGCTGGAGAGACAGTTTAAAGGTCGAGAGCTGGAGAGACAGTTTGAAGGTCGAGAGCTGGAGAGATAGTTTGAAGGTCGAGAGCTGGAGAGATAGTTTGAAGGTCGAGAGCTGGAGAGACAGTTTGAAGGTCGAGAGCTGGACAGACAGTTTGAAGGTCGAGAGCTGGAGAGACAGTTTGAAGGTCGAGAGCTCGGGAGACATTTTGAAGGAAGGGAGCTGGAGAGACAGTTTGAAGGTCGAGAGCTGGAGAGACAGTTTGAAGGAGCGAGAGCTGGAGAAACAGTTTGAAGGAGCAGAGCTGGAGAGACAGTTTGAAGGTCGAGAGCTGGAGAGACAGTTTGAAGGAGCGGGAGCTGGAGTGACAGTTTGAAAGACGAGAGCTGGAGAGACAGTTTGAAGGTCGAGAGCTGGAGAGACAGTTTGAAGGTCGAGAGCTGGAGTGACAGTTTGAAGGTCGAGAGCTGGAGAGACAATTTGAATGTCGAGAGCTGGAGAGACAGTTTGAAGGAGCGAGAGCTCGAGATACAGTTTGAAGGTCGAGAGCTGGAGTGACAGTTTGAAAGTAGAGAGCTGGAGAGACAGTTTGAAGGTCGAGAGCTGGAGAGACAGTTTGAGGGTCGAGAGCTGGAGTGACAGTTTGAAGGTCGAGAGCTGGAGAGACAGTTTGAAGGTAGAGAGCTCGAGAGAGAGAACAGCTTGAAGGTCGAGAGCTGGAGTGACAGTTTGTAGGATGAGAGCTGGAGAGAGGACAATTTGAAGGTCGAGAGCTGGAGAGACAGTTTGAAGGTCGGGAGCTGGAGAGACAGTTTGAAGGTCGAGAGCTGGAGAGACAGTTTGAAGGTCGAGAGCTGGAGATACAATTTGAAGGTCGAGAGCTGGAGTGTCAGTTTGAATGTCGAGAGCTGGTGAGACAATTTGAAGGTCGAGAGCTGGAGAGACAGTTTGAAGGTCGAGAGCTGGAGAGAGAGTTTGAAGGTCGAGAGCTGGAGTGACAGTTTGAAGGTCGAGAGCTGGGGAGACCTTTTGAAGGTCGAGAGCTGGGGAGACCTTTTGAAGGTCGACAGCTGGAGAGACAGTTTGAAGGTCGAGAGCTGGAGAGACAGTTTGAAGGACGAGAGCTGGAGAAACAGTTTGAAGGTCGAGAGCTGGAGAGAGTTTGAAGGTCGAGAGCTGGAGAGACAGTTTGAAGGTCGAGAGCTGGGAAGACAGTTTGAAGGCGCGAGAGCTGGAGTGACAGTATGAAAGACGAGAGCTGGAGAGACTGCTTGAATGTCGGGAGCTGGAGAGACAATTTGAAAGTTGAGAGCTGGAGAGACAGTTTGAAGGTCGAGAGCTGGAGAGACAGTTTGAAGGTAGAGAGCTCGAGAGAGACGACAGCTTGAAGGTCGAGAGCTGGAGTGACAGTTTGTAGGATGAGAGCTGGAGAGAGGACAATTTGAAGTTCGAGAGCTGGAGAGACAGTTTGAAGGTCGAGAGCTGCAGTGACATTTTGAAGGTCGAGAGCTGGAGAGACAGTTTGAAGGTCGAGAGCTGGAGAGGCAGTTTGAAGGTCGAGAGCTGGAGAGACAGTTTGAAGGAGCGAGAGCTGCAGAGACAGTTTTAAGGAGCAGAGCTGGAGAGACAGTTTGAAGGTCGTGAGCTGGAGAGACAGTTTGAAGGAGCGAGAGCTGGAGGGACAGTTTGAAAGACGAGAGCTGGAGTGACAGTTTGAAGGTCGAGAGCTGGAGAGACAGTTTGAAGGTCATGAGCTGGAGTGACAGTTTGAAGTCGAGAGCTGGAGAGACAGTTTGAATGTCGAGAGCTGGAGAGACAGTTTGAAGGAGCGAGAGCTGGAGTGACATTTTGAAGTTCGAGAGCTGGAGAGACAGTTTGAAGGTCGAGAGCTCGAGATACAGTTTGAAGGTCGAGAGCTGGAGTGACAGTTTGAAAGTCGAGAGCTGGAGAGACAGTTTGAAGGTCGAGAGCTGGAGAGACAGTTTGAAGGTAGAGAGCTCGAGAGAGACGACAGCTTGAAGGTCGAGAGCTGGAGTGACAGTTTGTAGGATGAGAGCTGGAGAGAGGACAATTTGAAGTTCGAGAGCTGGAGAGACAGTTTGAAGGTCGAGAGCTGCAGTGACATTTTGAAGGTCGAGAGCTGGAGAGACAGTTTGAAGGTCGAGAGCTGGAGAGGCAGCTTGAAGGTCGAAAGCTGGAGAGACAGTTTGAAGGTCGAGAGCTGGAGAGACAGTTTGAAGGAGCGAGATCTGGAGTGACAGTTTGAAAGACGAGAGCTGGAGAGACAGTTTGAAGGTCGAGAGCTGGAGATACAATTTGAAGGTCGAGAACTGGAGTGACAGTTTGAAGGTCGAGAGCTGGTGAGACAATTTGAAGGTCGAGAGCTGGAGAGACAGTTTGAAGGTCGAGAGCAGGAGAGACAGTTTGAAGGTCGAGAGCTGCAGAGACAGATTGAAGGTCGAGAACTGGAGAGACAGTTTGAAGGTCGAGAGCTGGAGAGACAGTTTGAAGGTCGAGAGCTGTCGAGACAGTTTGAAGGTCGAGAGCTGGAGGGACAGTTTGAAGGTTGAGAGCTAGGGAGACAGTTTGAAGGATGAGAGCTGGAGAGACAGTTTGAAGGTCGAGAGCTGGAGAGACAGTTTGAAGGAGCAGAGCTGGAGAGACAGTTTGAATGTCGAGAGCTGGAGAGACTGTTTGAAGGAGCGAGAGCTGGAGAAACAGTTTGAAGGAGCAGAGCTGGAGAGACAGTTTGAAGGTCGAGAGCTGGAGAGACAATTTGAAGGTCGAGAGCTGGAGTGACAGTTTGAAGGTTGAGAGCTGGTGAGACAATTTGAAGGTCGAGAGCTGGAGAGACAGTTTGAAGGAGCGAGAGCTGGAGAGACAGTTTGAAGGTCGAGAGCTGGAGAGACCTTTTGAAGGTCGAGATCTGGGGAGACAGTTTGAAGGTTGAGAGCTGGAGAGACAGTTTGAAGTTCGAGAGCTGGAGTGACAGTTTGAAGGTCGAGAGCAGGAGAGACAGTTTGAAGGTCGAGAGCTGAAGAGACAGTTTGAAAGTCGAGAGCTGGAGTGACAGTTTGAAGGTCGAGAGCTGGAGAGACAGTTTGAAGTTCGAGAGCTGGAGAGACAGTTTGAAGGTCGAGAGCTGGAGAGACAGTTTGAGGGTCGAGAGCTCGAGAGAGGACAGTTTGAAGGTGCAGAGCTGGAGTGACAGTTCGTAGGATGAGAGCTGGAGAGAAGACAGTTTGAAGGTCGAGAGCTGGAGAGACAATTTGAAGGTCGAGAGCTGGAGTGACATTTTGAAGGTCGAGAGCTGGAGAGACAGTTTGAAGGTCGAGAGCTGGAGAGACAGTTTGAAGGTCGAGAGCTGGACAGACAGTTTGAAGGTCGAGAGCTGGACAGACAGTTTGAAGGTCGAGAGCTGGAGAGACAGTTTGAAGGTCGAGAGCTGGAGAAACAGCTGGAAGGAGCGAGAGCTGGAGAAACAGTTTGAAGGAGCAGAGCTGGAGAGACAGTTTGAAGGTCGAGAGCTGGAGAGACAGTTTGAAGGAGCGAGAGCTGGAGTGACAGTTTGAAAGACGAGAGCTGGAGAGACAGTTTGAAGGTCGAGAGCTGGAGATACAATTTGAAGGTCGAGAGCTGGAGTGACAGTTTGAAGGTTGAGAGCTGGAGAGACAGTTTGAAGGTCGAGAGCTGGGGAGACAGTTTGAAGGCGCAAGAGCTGGAGTGACAGTATGAAAGACGAGAGCTGGAGAGACTGTTTGAATGTCGAGAGCTGGAGAGACAATTTGAAAGTTGAGAGCTGGAGAGACAGTTTGATGGTTGAGAGCTGGAGGGACATTTTTAAACTTGAGATCTGATGAGACAGTTTGAAGGTCGAGAGCTGGAGAGACAGTTTGAAGGTCGAGAGCTGGATAGACAGTTTGAAGGTCGAGAGCTGGAGAGACAGTTTGAAGGACCGAGAGCTGGAGAGACAGTTTTAAGGAGCAGAGCTGGAGAGACAGTTTGAAGGTCGAGAGCTGGAGAGACAGTTTGAAGGAGCGAGAGCTGGAGTGACAGTTTGAAAGACGAGACCTGAAGTGACAGTTTGAAGGTCGAGAGCTGGAGAGACAGTTTGAAGGTCGAGAGCTGGAGTGACAGTTTGAAGGTCGAGAGCTGGAGAGACAGTTTGACTGTCGAGAGCTGGAGAGACAGTTTGAAGGAGCGAGAGCTCGAGATACAGTTTGAAGGTCGAGAGCTGGAGTGACAGTTTGAAAGTAGAGAGCTGGAGAGACAGTTTGAAGGTCGAGAGCTGGAGAGACAGTTTGAAGGTAGAGAGCTCGAGAGAGAGGACAGCTTGAAGGTCGAGAGCTGGAGTGACAGTTTGTAGGATGAGAGCTGGAGAGAGGACAATTTGAAGGTGGAGAGCTGGAGAGACAGTTTGAAGGTCGAGAGCTGGAGTGACATTTTGAAGGTCGAGAGCTGGAGAGACAGTTTGAAGGTCGAGAGCTGGAGAGACAGTTTGACTGTCGAGGGCTGGAGAGACAGTTTGAAGGAGCGAGAGCTCGAGATACAGTTTGAAGGTCGAGAGCTGGAGTGACAGTTTGAAAGTAGAGAGCTGGAGAGACAGTTTGAAGGTCGAGAGCTGGAGAGACAGTTTGAAGGTAGAGAGCTCGAGAGAGAGGACAGCTTGAAGGTCGAGAGCTGGAGTGACAGTTTGTAGGATGAGAGCTGGAGAGAGGACAATTTGAAGGTGGAGAGCTGGAGAGACAGTTTGAAGGTCGAGAGCTGGAGTGACATTTTGAAGGTCGAGAGCTGGAGAGACAGTTTGAAGGTCGAGAGCTGGAGAGACAGTTTGAAGGTCGAGATCTGGAGAGACAGTTTGAAGGTCGAGAGCTGGAGAGACAGTTTGAAGGTCGAGAGCTGGAGAGACAGTTTGAAGGTCGAGAGCTGGAGAGACAGTTTGAAGGTCGAGAGCAGGAGAGACAGTTTGAAGGAGCGAGAGCTGGAGTGACAGTTTGAAAGACGAGAGCTTGAGAGACAGTTTGAAGGTCGAGAGCTGGAGATACAATATGAAGGTCTAGAGCTGGAGTGACAGTTTGAAGGTCGAGAGCTGGTGAGACAATTTGAAGGTCGAGAGCTGGAGAGACAGTTTGAAGGAGCGAGAGCTGGAGAGACAGTTTGAAGGATGAGAGCTGGAGAGAGAGTTTGAAGGTCGAGAGCTGGAGTGACAGTTTGAAGGTCGAGAGCTGGGGAGACTTTTGAAGGTCGAGAGCTGGGGAGACCTTTTGAAGGTCGAGAGCTGGAGATACAGTTTGAAGGTCGATAGCTGGAGAGACAGTTTGAAGGACGAGAGCTGGAGAAACAGTTTGAAGGTCGAGAGCTGGAGAGACAGTTTGAAGGTCGAGAGCTGGAGAGACAGTTTGAAGGTCGAGAGCTGGAGAGATAGTTTGAAGGTCGAGAGCTGGAGAGACAGTTTGAAGGTCGAGAGCTGGAGAGACAGTTTGAAGGTCGAGAGCTGGACAGGCAGTTTGAAGGTCGAGAGCTGGAGAGACAGGTTGAAGGTCGAGAGCTAGGGAGACATTTTGAAGGAAGGGAGCTGGAGAGACAGTTTGAAGGTCGAGAGCTGGAGAGACAGTTTGAAGGACCGAGAGCTGGAGAAACAGTTTGAAGGAGCAGAGCTGGAGAGACAGTTTGAAGGTCGAGAGCTGGAGAGACAGTTTGAAGGAGCGAGAGCTGGAGTGACAGTTTGAAAGACGAGAGCTGGAGAGACAGTTTGACGGTCGAGAGATTTTGATACAATTTGAAGGTCGAGAGCTGGAGTGACAGATTGAAGGTCGAGAGCTGGAGAGACAGTTTGAAGGTCGAGAGCTGGGGAGACAGTTTGAAGGCGCAAGAGCTGGAGTGACAGTATGAAAGACGAGAGCTGGAGAGACTGTTTGAATGTCGAGAGCTGGAGAGACAATTTGAAAGTTGAGAGCTGGAGAGACAGTTTGAAGGTCGAGAGCTGGAGAGACAGTTTGAAGGTCGAGAGCTGGATAGACAGTTTGAAGGTCGAGAGCTGGAGAGACAGTTTGAAGGAGCGAGAGCTGGAGAGACAGTTTTAAGGAGCAGAGCTGGAGAGACAGTTTGAAGGTCGAGAGCTGGAGAGACAGTTTGAAGGAGCGAGAGCTGGAGTGACAGTTTGAAAGACGAGAGCTGAAGTGACAGTTTGAAGGTCGAGAGCTGGAGAGACAGTTTGAAGGTCGAGAGCTGGAGTGACAGTTTGAAGGTCGAGAGCTGGAGAGACAATTTGAATGTCGAGAGCTGGAGAGACAATTTGAAGGAGCGAGAGCTCGAGATACAGTTTGAAGGTCGAGAGCTGGAGTGACAGTTTGAAAGTAGAGAGCTGGAGAGACAGTTTGAAGGTCGAGAGCTTGAGAGACAGTTTGAGGGTCGAGAGCTGGAGTGACAGTTTGAAGGTCGAGAGCTTGAGACACAGTTTGAAGGTAGAGAGCTCGAGAGAGAAGGCAGCTTGAAGGTCGAGAGCTGGAGTGACAGTTTGTAGGATGAGAGCTGGAGAGAGGACAATTTGAAGGTCGAGAGCTGGAGAGACAGTTTGAAGGTCGAGAGCTGGAGAGACAGTTTGAAGGTCGAGAGCTGGAGGGACAGTTTGAAGGTCGAGAGCTGGAGAGACAGTTTGAAGGTCGAGAGCTGGAGAGACAGTGTGATGGTCGACAGCTGGAGAGACAGTTTGAAGGAGCGAGAGCTGGAGTGACAGTTTGAAAGACGAGAGCTTGAGAGACAGTTTGAAGGTCGAGAGCTGGAGATACAATTTGAAGGTCGAGAGCTGGAGTGACTGTTTGAATGTCGAGAGCTGGTGAGACAATTTGAAGGTCGAGAGCTGGAGAGACAGTTTGAAGAGCGAGAGCTGGAGTGACAGTTTGAAGGTCGAGAGCTGGGGAGACCTTTTGAAGGTCGAGAGCTGGGGAGACCTTTTGAAGGTCGAGAGCTGGAGAGACAGTTTGAAGGTCGAGAGCTGGAGAGACAGTTTGAAGGACGAGAGCTGGAGAAACAGTTTGACGGTCGAGAGCTGGAGAGACAGTTTGAAGGTCGAGAGCTGGAGAGCCAGTTTGAAGGTCGAGAGCTGGGGAGACAGTTTGAAGGCGCGAGAGCTGGAGTGACAGTATGAAAGACGAGAGCTGGAGAGACTGCTTGAATGTCGAGAGCTGGAGAGACAATTTGAAAGTTGAGAGCTGGAGAGACAGTTTGATGGTTGAGAGCTGGAGAGACATTTTGAAAGTTGAGATCTGGAGAGACAGTTTGATGGTCGAGAGCTGGAGAGACAGTTTGAATGTCGAGAGCTGGATAGACAGTTTGAAGTTCGAGAGCTGGAGAGACAGTTTGAAGGAGCGAGAGCTGCAGAGACAGTTTTAAGGAGCAGAGCTGGAGAGACAGTTTGAAGGTCGTGAGCTGGAGAGACAGTTTGAAGGAGCGAGAGCTGGAGTGACAGTTTGAAAGATGAGAGCTGGAGTGACAGTTTGAAAGTCGAGATCTGGAGAGACAGTTTGAAGGTCGTGAGCTGGAGTGACAGTTTGAAGGTCGAGAGCTGGAGAGACAGTTTGAATGTCGAGAGCTGGAGAGACAGTTTGAAGGAGCGAGAGCTGGAGTGGCATTTTGAAGGTCGAGAGCTGGAGAGACAGTTTGAAGGTCGAGAGCTCGAGATACAGTTTGAAGGTCGAGAGCTGGAGTGACAGTTTGAAAGTCGAGAGCTGGAGAGACAGTTTGAAGGTCGAGAGCTGGAGAGACAGTTTGAAGGTAGAGAGCTCGAGAGAGACGACAGCTTGAAGGTCGAGAGCTGGAGTGACAGTTTGTAGGATGAGAGCTGGAGAGAGGACAATTTGAAGGTGGAGAGCTGGAGAGACAGTTTGAAGGTCGAGAGCTGCAGTGACATTTTGAAGGTCGAGAGCTGGAGAGACAGTTTGAAGGTCGAGAGCTGGAGAGGCAGCTTGAAGGTCGAGAGCTGGAGACACAGTTTGAAGGTCGAGAGCTGGAGAGACAGTTTGAAGGTCGAGAGCTGGAGAGACAGTTTGAAGGTCGAGAGCTGGAGAGACAGTTTGAAGGTCGAGAGCTGGAGAGACAGTTTGAAGGAGCGAGAGCTGGAGTGACAGTTTGAAAGACGAGAGCTGGAGAGACAGTTTGAAGGTCGAGAGCTGGAGATACAATTTGAAAGTCGAGAGCTGGAGTGACAGTTTGAAGGTCGAGAGCTGGTGAGACAATTTGAAGGTCGAGAGCTGGAGAGACAGTTTGAAGGTCGCGAGCTGGAGAGACAGTTTGAAGGTCGAGAGCTGTAGAGACAGATTGAAGGTAGAGAACTGGAGAGACAGTTTGAAGGTCGAGAGCTGGAGAGACAGTTTGAAGGTCGAGAGCTGTCGAGACAGTTTGAAGGTCGAGAGCTGGAGGGACAGTTTGAAGGTTGAGAGCTGGGGAGGCAGTTTGAAGGATGAGAGCTGGAGAGACAGTTTGAAGGTCGAGAGCTGGAGAGACAGTTTGAAGGAGCGAGAGCTGGAGAAACAGTTTGAAGGAGCAGAGCTGGAGAGACAGTTTGAAGGTCGAGAGCTGGAGAGACAATTTGAAGGTCGAGAGCTGGAGAGACAGTTTGAAGGAGCGAGAGCTGGAGAGACAGTTTGAAGGTCGAGAGCTGGAGAGACCTTTTGAAGGTCGAGATCTGGGGAGACAGTTTGAAGGTCGAGAGCTGGAGAGACAGTTTGAAGGACGAGAGCTGGAGTGACAGTTTGAAGGTCGAGAGCTGGAGTGACAGTTTGAAGGTTGAGAGCTGGAGAGACAGTTTGAAGTTCGAGAGCTGGAGTGACATTTTGAAGGTCGAGAGCTGGAGAGACAGTTTGAAGGTCGCGAGCTGGAGAGACAGTTTGAAGGAGCGAGAGCTGGAGTGACAGTTTGAAGGTCGAGAGCAGGAGAGACAGTTTGAAGGTCGAGAGCTGAAGAGACAGTTTGAAAGTCGGGAGCTGGAGTGACAGTTTGAAGGTCGAGAGCTAGAGAGACAGTTTGAAGTTCGAGAGCTGGAGAGACAGTTTGAAGGTCGAGAGCTGGAGAGACAGTTTGAGGTTCGAGAGCTGGAGTGACAGTTTGAAAGTCGAGAGCTGGAGAGACGTTTTGAAGGTCGAGAGCTCGAGAGAGAGGACAGTTTGAAGTTGCAGAGCTGGAGTGACAGTTTGTAGGATGAGAGCTGGAGAGAGGACAGTTTGAAGGTCGAGAGCTGGAGAGACAATTTGAAGGTCGACAGCTGGAGTGACATTTTGAAGGTCGAGAGCTGGAGAGACAGTTTAAAGGTCGAGAGCTGGAGAGACAGTTTGAAGGTCGAGAGCTGGAGAGATAGTTTGAAGGTCGAGAGCTGGAGAGATAGTTTGAAGGTCGAGAGCTGGAGAGACAGTTTGAAGGTCGAGAGCTGGACAGACAGTTTGAAGGTCGAGAGCTGGAGAGACAGTTTGAAGGTCGAGAGCTCGGGAGACATTTTGAAGGAAGGGAGCTGGAGAGACAGTTTGAAGGTCGAGAGCTGGAGAGACAGTTTGAAGGAGCGAGAGCTGGAGAAACAGTTTGAAGGAGCAGAGCTGGAGAGACAGTTTGAAGGTCGAGAGCTGGAGAGACAGTTTGAAGGAGCGGGAGCTGGAGTGACAGTTTGAAAGACGAGAGCTGGAGAGACAGTTTGAAGGTCGAGAGCTGGAGATACAATTTGAAGGTCGAGAGCTGGAGTGACAGTTTGAAGGTCGAGAGCTGGAGAGACATTTTGAAGGTCGAGAGCTGTGGAGACAGTTTGAAGGTCGAGAGCTGGAGAGACAGTTTGAAGGTCGAGAGCTGGATAGACAGTTTGAAGGTCGAGAGCTGGAGAGACAGTTTGAAGGACCGAGAGCTGGAGAGACAGTTTTAAGGAGCAGAGCTGGAGAGACAGTTTGAAGGTCGAGAGCTGGAGAGACAGTTTGAAGGAGCGAGAGCTGAAGTGACAGTTTGAAAGACGAGAGCTGAAGTGACAGTTTGAAGGTCGAGAGCTGGAGTGACAGTTTGAAGGTCGAGAGCTGGAGAGACAGTTTGACTGTCGAGAGCTGGAGAGACAGTTTGAAGGAGCGAGAGCTCGAGATACAGTTTGAAGGTCGAGAGCTGGAGTGACAGTTTGAAAGTAGAGAGCTGGAGAGACAGTTTGAAGGTCGAGAGCTGGAGAGACAGTTTGAGGGTCGAGAGCTGGAGTGACAGTTTGAAGGTCGAGAGCTGGAGAGACAGTTTGAAGGTAGAGAGCTCGAGAGAGAGGACAGCTTGAAGGTCGAGAGCTGGAGTGACAGTTTGTAGGATGAGAGCTGGAGAGAGGACAATTTGAAGGTGGAGAGCTGGAGAGACAGTTTGAAGGTCGAGAGCTGGAGTGACATTTTGAAGGTCGAGAGCTGGAGAGACAGTTTGAAGGTCGAGAGCTGGAGAGACAGTTTGAAGGTCGAGAGCTGGAGAGACAGTTTGAAGGTCGAGAGCTGGAGAGACAGTTTGAAGGTCGAGAGCTGGAGAGACAGTTTGAAGGTCGAGAGCTGGAGAGACAGTTTGAAGGAGCGAGAGCTGGAGTGACAGTTTGAAAGACGAGAGCTTGAGAGACAGTTTGAAGGTCGAGAGCTGGAGATACAATTTGAAGATCTAGAGCTGGAGTGACAGTTTGAATGTCGAGAGCTGGTGAGACAATTTGAAGGTCGAGAGCTGGAGAGACAGTTTGAAGGAGCTAGAGAAGAAGAGACAGTTTGAAGGATGAGAGCTGGAGAGAGAGTTTGAAGGTCGAGTGCTGGAGTGACAGTTTGAAGGTCGAGAGCTGGGGAGACCTTTTGAAGGTCGAGAGCTGGGGAGACCTTTTGAAGGTCGAGAGCTGGAGAGACAGTTTGAAGGTCGATAGCTGGAGAGACAGTTTGAAGGACGAGAGCTGGAGAAACAGTTTGAAGGTCGAGAGCTGGAGAGACAGTTTGAAGGTCGAGAGCTGGAGAGACAGTTTGAAGGTCGAGAGCTGGGGAGACAGTTTGAAGGCGCGAGAGCTGGAGTGACAGTATGAAAGACGAGAGCTGGAGAGACTGCTTGAATGTCGAAAGCTGGAGAGACAATTTGAAAGTTGAGAGCTGGAGAGACAGTTTGATGGTTGAGAGCTGGAGAGACATTTTGAAAGTTGAGATCTGGAGAGACAGTTTGAAGGTCGAGAGCTGGAGAGACAGTTGGAAGGTCGAGAGCTGGATAGACAGTTTGAAGTTCGAGAGCTGGAGAGACAGTTTGAAGGAGCGAGAGCTGCAGAGACAGTTTTAAGGAGCAGAGCTGGAGAGACAGTTTGAAGGTCGTGAGCTGGAGAGACAGTTTGAAGGAGCGAGAGCTGGAGTGACAGTTTGAAAGACGAGAGCTGGAGTGACAGTTTGAAGGTCGAGAGCTGGAGAGACAGTTTGAAGGTCGTGAGCTGGAGTGACAGTTTGAAGGTCGAGAGCTGGAGAGACAGTTTGAATGTCGAGAGCTGGAGAGACAGTTTGAAGGAGCGAGAGCTGGAGTGACAGTTTGAAAGTCGAGAGCTGGAGAGACAGTTTGAAGGAGCAGAGCTGGAGAGACATTTTGAGGGTCGAGAGCTGGAGTGACAGTTTGAAGGTCGAGAGCTGGAGAGACAGTTTGAAGGTAGAGAGCTCGAGAGAGAGGACAGCTTGAAGGTTGAGAGCTGGAGTGACAGTTTGTAGGATGAGAGCTGGAGAGAGGACAATTTGAAGTTCGAGAGCTGGAGAGACAGTTTGAAGGTCGAGAGCTGCAGTGACATTTTGAAGGTCGAGAGCTGGAGAGACAGTTTGAAGGTCGAGAGCTGGAGAGGCAGTTTGAAGGTCGAGAGCTGGAGAGACAGTTTGAAGGTCGAGAGCTGGAGAGACAGTTTGAAGGTCGAGAGCTGGAGAGACAGTTTGAAGGTCGAGAGCTGGAGAGACAGTTTGAAGGAGCGAGAGCTGGAGTGACAGTTTGAAAGATGAGAGCTGGAGAGACAGTTTGAAGGTCGAGAGCTGGAGGTACAATTTGAAGGTCGAGAGCTGGAGAGACAGTTTGAAGGTAGAGAGCTCGAGAGAGAGGACAGCTTGAAGGTCGAGAGCTGGAGTGACAGTTTGTAGGATGAGAGCTGGAGAGAGGACAATTTGAAGGTGGAGAGCTGGAGAGACAGTTTGAAGGTCGAGAGCTGGAGTGACATTTTGAAGGTCGAGAGCTGGAGAGAGAGTTTGAAGGTCGAGAGCTGGAGAGAGAGTTTGAAGGTCGAGAGCTGGAGAGACAGTTTGAAGGTCGAGAGCTGGAGAGACAGTTTGAAGGTCGAGAGCTGGAGAGACAGTTTGAAGGTCGAGAGCTCGAGAGACAGTTTGAAGGAGCGAGAGCTGGAGTGACAGTTTGAAAGACGAGAGCTTGAGAGACAGTTTGAAGGTCGAGAGCTGGAGATACAATTTGAAGGTCTAGAGCTGGAGTGACAGTTTGAATGTCGAGAGCTGGTGAGACAATTTGAAGGTCGAGAGCTGGAGAGACAGTTTGAAGGAGCTAGAGAAGAAGAGACAGTTTGAAGGATGAGAGCTGGAGAGAGAGTTTGAAGGTCGAGAGCTGGAGTGACAGTTTGAAAGACGAGACCTGAAGTGACAGTTTGAAGGTCGAGAGCTGGAGAGACAGTTTGAAGGTCGAGAGCTGGAGTGACAGTTTGAAGGTCGAGAGCTGGAGAGACAGTTTGACTGTCGAGAGCTGGAGAGACAGTTTGAAGGAGCGAGAGCTCGAGATACAGTTTGAAGGTCGAGAGCTGGAGTGACAGTTTGAAAGTAGAGAGCTGGAGAGACAGTTTGAAGGTCGAGAGCTGGAGAGACAGTTTGAAGGTAGAGAGCTCGAGAGAGAGGACAGCTTGAAGGTCGAGAGCTGGAGTGACAGTTTGTAGGATGAGAGCTGGAGAGAGGACAATTTGAAGGTGGAGAGCTGGAGAGACAGTTTGAAGGTCGAGAGCTGGAGTGACATTTTGAAGGTCGAGAGCTGGAGAGACAGTTTGAAGGTCGAGAGCTGGAGAGACAGTTTGAAGGTCGAGATCTGGAGAGACAGTTTGAAGGTCGAGAGCTGGAGAGACAGTTTGAAGGTCGAGAGCTGGAGAGACAGTTTGAAGGTCGAGAGCTGGAGAGACAGTTTGAAGGTCGAGAGCAGGAGAGACAGTTTGAAGGAGCGAGAGCTGGAGTGACAGTTTGAAAGACGAGAGCTTGAGAGACTGTTTGAAGGTCGAGAGCTGGAGATACAATATGAAGGTCTAGAGCTGGAGTGACAGTTTGAAGGTCGAGAGCTGGTGAGACAATTTGAAGGTCGAGAGCTGGAGAGACAGTTTGAAGGAGCGAGAGCTGGAGAGACAGTTTGAAGGATGAGAGCTGGAGAGAGAGTTTGAAGGTCGAGAGCTGGAGTGACAGTTTGAAGGTCGAGAGCTGGGGAGACTTTTGAAGGTCGAGAGCTGGGGAGACCTTTTGAAGGTCGAGAGCTGGAGATACAGTTTGAAGGTCGATAGCTGGAGAGACAGTTTGAAGGACGAGAGCTGGAGAAACAGTTTGAAGGTCGAGAGCTGGAGAGACAGTTTGAAGGTCGAGAGCTGGAGAGACAGTTTGAAGGTCGAGAGCTGGAGAGATAGTTTGAAGGTCGAGAGCTGGAGAGACAGTTTGAAGGTCGAGAGCTGGAGAGACAGTTTGAAGGTCGAGAGCTGGACAGGCAGTTTGAAGGTCGAGAGCTGGAGAGACAGGTTGAAGGTCGAGAGCTAGGGAGACATTTTGAAGGAAGGGAGCTGGAGAGACAGTTTGAAGGTCGAGAGCTGGAGAGACAGTTTGAAGGACCGAGAGCTGGAGAAACAGTTTGAAGGAGCAGAGCTGGAGAGACAGTTTGAAGGTCGAGAGCTGGAGAGACAGTTTGAAGGAGCGAGAGCTGGAGTGACAGTTTGAAAGACGAGAGCTGGAGAGACAGTTTGACGGTCGAGAGCTTTTGATACAATTTGAAGGTCGAGAGCTGGAGTGACAGTTTGAAGGTCGAGAGCTGGAGAGACAGTTTGAAGGTCGAGAGCTGGGGAGACAGTTTGAAGGCGCAAGAGCTGGAGTGACAGTATGAAAGACGAGAGCTGGAGAGACTGTTTGAATGTCGAGAGCTGGAGAGACAATTTGAAAGTTGAGAGCTGGAGAGACAGTTTGAAGGTCGAGAGCTGGAGAGACAGTTTGAAGGTCGAGAGCTGGATAGACAGTTTGAAGGTCGAGAGCTGGAGAGACAGTTTGAAGGAGCGAGAGCTGGAGAGACAGTTTTAAGGAGCAGAGCTGGAGAGACAGTTTGAAGGTCGAGAGCTGGAGAGACAGTTTGAAGGAGCGAGAGCTGGAGTGACAGTTTGAAAGACGAGAGCTGAAGTGACAGTTTGAAGGTCGAGAGCTGGAGAGACAGTTTGAAGGTCGAGAGCTGGAGTGACAGTTTGAAGGTCGAGAGCTGGAGAGACAATTTGAATGTCGAGAGCTGGAGAGACAATTTGAAGGAGCGAGAGCTCGAGATACAGTTTGAAGGTCGAGAGCTGGAGTGACAGTTTGAAAGTAGAGAGCTGGAGAGACAGTTTGAAGGTCGAGAGCTGGAGAGACAGTTTGAGGGTCGAGAGCTGGAGTGACAGTTTGAAGGTCGAGAGCTTGAGACACAGTTTGAAGGTAGAGAGCTCGAGAGAGAAGGCAGCTTGAAGGTCGAGAGCTGGAGTGACAGTTTGTAGGATGAGAGCTGGAGAGAGGACAATTTGAAGGTCGAGAGCTGGAGAGACAGTTTGAAGGTCGAGAGCTGGAGAGACAGTTTGAAGGTCGAGAGCTGGAGGGACAGTTTGAAGGTCGAGAGCTGGAGAGACAGTTTGAAGGTCGAGAGCTGGAGAGACAGTTTGATGGTCGACAGCTGGAGAGACAGTTTGAAGGAGCGAGAGCTGGAGTGACAGTTTGAAAGACGAGAGCTTGAGAGACAGTTTGAAGGTCGAGAGCTGGAGATACAATTTGAAGGTCGAGAGCTGGAGTGACAGTTTGAATGTCGAGAGCTGGTGAGACAATTTGAAGGTCGAGAGCTGGAGAGACAGTTTGAAGAGCGAGAGCTGGAGTGACAGTTTGAAGGTCGAGAGCTGGGGAGACCTTTTGAAGGTCGAGAGCTGGGGAGACCTTTTGAAGGTCGAGAGCTGGAGAGACAGTTTGAAGGTCGAGAGCTGGAGAGACAGTTTGAAGGACGAGAGCTGGAGAAACAGTTTGACGGTCGAGAGCTGGAGAGACAGTTTGAAGGTCGAGAGCTGGAGAGACAGTTTGAAGGTCGAGAGCTGGGGAGACAGTTTGAAGGCGCGAGAGCTGGAGTGACAGTATGAAAGACGAGAGCTGGAGAGACTGCTTGAATGTCGAGAGCTGGAGAGACAATTTGAAAGTTGAGAGCTGGAGAGACAGTTTGATGGTTGAGAGCTGGAGAGACATTTTGAAAGTTGAGATCTGGAGAGACAGTTTGATGGTCGAGAGCTGGAGAGACAGTTTGAATGTCGAGAGCTGGATAGACAGTTTGAAGTTCGAGAGCTGGAGAGACAGTTTGAAGGAGCGAGAGCTGCAGAGACAGTTTTAAGGAGCAGAGCTGGAGAGACAGTTTGAAGGTCGTGAGCTGGAGAGACATTTTGAAGGAGCGAGAGCTGGAGTGACAGTTTGAAAGATGAGAGCTGGAGTGACAGTTTGAAAGTCGAGATCTGGAGAGACAGTTTGAAGGTCGTGAGCTGGAGTGACAGTTTGAAGGTCGAGAGCTGGAGAGACAGTTTGAATGTCGAGAGCTGGAGAGACAGTTTGAAGGAGCGAGAGCTGGAGTGGCATTTTGAAGGTCGAGAGCTGGAGAGACAGTTTGAAGGTCGAGAGCTCGAGATACAGTTTGAAGGTCGAGAGCTGGAGTGACAGTTTGAAAGTCGAGAGCTGGAGAGACAGTTTGAAGGTCGAGAGCTGGAGAGACAGTTTGAAGGTAGAGAGCTCGAGAGAGACGACAGCTTGAAGGTCGAGAGCTGGAGTGACAGTTTGTAGGATGAGAGCTGGAGAGAGGACAATTTGAAGGTGGAGAGCTGGAGAGACAGTTTGAAGGTCGAGAGCTGCAGTGACATTTTGAAGGTCGAGAGCTGGAGAGACAGTTTGAAGGTCGAGAGCTGGAGAGGCAGCTTGAAGGTCGAGAGCTGGAGACACAGTTTGAAGGTCGAGAGCTGGAGAGACAGTTTGAAGGTCGAGAGCTGGAGAGACAGTTTGAAGGTCGAGAGCTGGAGAGACAGTTTGAAGGTCGAGAGCTGGAGAGACAGTTTGAAGGAGCGAGAGCTGGAGTGACAGTTTGAAAGACGAGAGCTGGAGAGACAGTTTGAAGGTCGAGAGCTGGAGATACAATTTGAAAGTCGAGAGCTGGAGTGACAGTTTGAATGTCGAGAGCTGGAGAGACAGTTTGAAGGAGCGAGAGCTGGAGTGACAGTTTGAAAGTCGAGAGCTGGAGAGACAGTTTGAAGGAGCAGAGCTGGAGAGACATTTTGAGGGTCGAGAGCTGGAGTGACAGTTTGAAGGTCGAGAGCTGGAGAGACAGTTTGAAGGTAGAGAGCTCGAGAGAGAGGACAGCTTGAAGGTTGAGAGCTGGAGTGACAGTTTGTAGGATGAGAGCTGGAGAGAGGACAATTTGAAGTTCGAGAGCTGGAGAGACAGTTTGAAGGTCGAGAGCTGCAGTGACATTTTGAAGGTCGAGAGCTGGAGAGACAGTTTGAAGGTCGAGAGCTGGAGAGGCAGTTTGAAGGTCGAGAGCTGGAGAGACAGTTTGAAGGTCGAGAGCTGGAGAGACAGTTTGAAGGTCGAGAGCTGGAGAGGCAGCTTGAAGGTCGAGAGCTGGAGACACAGTTTGAAGGTCGAGAGCTGGAGAGACAGTTTGAAGGTCGAGAGCTGGAGAGACAGTTTGAAGGTCGAGAGCTGGAGAGACAGTTTGAAGGTCGAGAGCTGGAGAGACAGTTTGAAGGAGCGAGAGCTGGAGTGACAGTTTGAAAGACGAGAGCTGGAGAGACAGTTTGAAGGTCGAGAGCTGGAGATACAATTTGAAAGTCGAGAGCTGGAGTGACAGTTTGAAGGTCGAGAGCTGGTGAGACAATTTGAAGGTCGAGAGCTGGAGAGACAGTTTGAAGGTCGCGAGCTGGAGAGACAGTTTGAAGGTCGAGAGCTGTAGAGACAGATTGAAGGTCGAGAACTGGAGAGACAGTTTGAAGGTCGAGAGCTGGAGAGACAGTTTGAAGGTCGAGAGCTGTCGAGACAGTTTGAAGGTCGAGAGCTGGAGGGACAGTTTGAAGGTTGAGAGCTGGGGAGGCAGTTTGAAGGATGAGAGCTGGAGAGACAGTTTGAAGGTCGAGAGCTGGAGAGACAGTTTGAAGGAGCGAGAGCTGGAGAAACAGTTTGAAGGAGCAGAGCTGGAGAGACAGTTTGAATGTCGAGAGCTGGAGAGACTGTTTGAAGGAGCGAGAGCTGGAGAAACAGTTTGAAGGAGCAGAGCTGGAGAGACAGTTTGAAGGTCGAGAGCTGGAGAGACAATTTGAAGGTCGAGAGCTGGAGAGACAGTTTGAAGGAGCGAGAGCTGGAGAGACAGTTTGAAGGTCGAGAGCTGGAGAGACCTTTTGAAGGTCGAGATCTGGGGAGACAGTTTGAAGGTCGAGAGCTGGAGAGACAGTTTGAAGGACGAGAGCTGGAGTGACAGTTTGAAGGTCGAGAGCTGGAGTGACAGTTTGAAGGTTGAGAGCTGGAGAGACAGTTTGAAGTTCGAGAGCTGGAGTGACATTTTGAAGGTCGAGAGCTGGAGAGACAGTTTGAAGGTCGCGAGCTGGAGAGACAGTTTGAAGGAGCGAGAGCTGGAGTGACAGTTTGAAGGTCGAGAGCAGGAGAGACAGTTTGAAGGTCGAGAGCTGAAGAGACAGTTTGAAAGTCGGGAGCTGGAGAGACAGTTTGAAGTTCGAGAGCTGGAGAGACAGTTTGAAGGTCGAGAGCTGGAGAGACAGTTTGAAGGTCGAGAGCTAGAGAGACAGTTTGAAGTTCGAGAGCTGGAGAGACAGTTTGAAGGTCGAGAGCTGGAGAGACAGTTTGAGGTTCGAGAGCTGGAGTGACAGTTTGAAAGTCGAGAGCTGGAGAGACGTTTTGAAGGTCGAGAGCTCGAGAGAGAGGACAGTTTGAAGTTGCAGAGCTGGAGTGACAGTTTGTAGGATGAGAGCTGGAGAGAGGACAGTTTGAAGGTCGAGAGCTGGAGAGACAATTTGAAGGTCGACAGCTGGAGTGACATTTTGAAGGTCGAGAGCTGGAGAGACAGTTTAAAGGTCGAGAGCTGGAGAGACAGTTTGAAGGTCGAGAGCTGGAGAGATAGTTTGAAGGTCGAGAGCTGGAGAGATAGTTTGAAGGTCGAGAGCTGGAGAGACAGTTTGAAGGTCGAGAGCTGGACAGACAGTTTGAAGGTCGAGAGCTGGAGAGACAGTTTGAAGGTCGAGAGCTCGGGAGACATTTTGAAGGAAGGGAGCTGGAGAGACAGTTTGAAGGTCGAGAGCTGGAGAGACAGTTTGAAGGAGCGAGAGCTGGAGAAACAGTTTGAAGGAGCAGAGCTGGAGAGACAGTTTGAAGGTCGAGAGCTGGAGAGACAGTTTGAAGGAGCGGGAGCTGGAGTGACAGTTTGAAAGACGAGAGCTGGAGAGACAGTTTGAAGGTCGAGAGCTGGAGATACAATTTGAAGGTCGAGAGCTGGAGTGACAGTTTGAAGGTCGAGAGCTGGAGAGACATTTTGAAGGTCGAGAGCTGTGGAGACAGTTTGAAGGTCGAGAGCTGGAGAGACAGTTTGAAGGTCGAGAGCTGGATAGACAGTTTGAAGGTCGAGAGCTGGAGAGACAGTTTGAAGGACCGAGAGCTGGAGAGACAGTTTTAAGGAGCAGAGCTGGAGAGACAGTTTGAAGGTCGAGAGCTGGAGAGACAGTTTGAAGGAGCGAGAGCTGAAGTGACAGTTTGAAAGACGAGAGCTGAAGTGACAGTTTGAAGGTCGAGAGCTGGAGTGACAGTTTGAAGGTCGAGAGCTGGAGAGACAGTTTGACTGTCGAGAGCTGGAGAGACAGTTTGAAGGAGCGAGAGCTCGAGATACAGTTTGAAGGTCGAGAGCTGGAGTGACAGTTTGAAAGTAGAGAGCTGGAGAGACAGTTTGAAGGTCGAGAGCTGGAGAGACAGTTTGAGGGTCGAGAGCTGGAGTGACAGTTTGAAGGTCGAGAGCTGGAGAGACAGTTTGAAGGTAGAGAGCTCGAGAGAGAGGACAGCTTGAAGGTCGAGAGCTGGAGTGACAGTTTGTAGGATGAGAGCTGGAGAGAGGACAATTTGAAGGTGGAGAGCTGGAGAGACAGTTTGAAGGTCGAGAGCTGGAGTGACATTTTGAAGGTCGAGAGCTGGAGAGACAGTTTGAAGGTCGAGAGCTGGAGAGACAGTTTGAAGGTCGAGAGCTGGAGAGACAGTTTGAAGGTCGAGAGCTGGAGAGACAGTTTGAAGGTCGAGAGCTGGAGAGACAGTTTGAAGGTCGAGAGCTGGAGAGACAGTTTGAAGGAGCGAGAGCTGGAGTGACAGTTTGAAAGACGAGAGCTTGAGAGACAGTTTGAAGGTCGAGAGCTGGAGATACAATTTGAAGATCTAGAGCTGGAGTGACAGTTTGAATGTCGAGAGCTGGTGAGACAATTTGAAGGTCGAGAGCTGGAGAGACAGTTTGAAGGAGCTAGAGAAGAAGAGACAGTTTGAAGGATGAGAGCTGGAGAGAGAGTTTGAAGGTCGAGTGCTGGAGTGACAGTTTGAAGGTCGAGAGCTGGGGAGACCTTTTGAAGGTCGAGAGCTGGGGAGACCTTTTGAAGGTCGAGAGCTGGAGAGACAGTTTGAAGGTCGATAGCTGGAGAGACAGTTTGAAGGACGAGAGCTGGAGAAACAGTTTGAAGGTCGAGAGCTGGAGAGACAGTTTGAAGGTCGAGAGCTGGAGAGACAGTTTGAAGGTCGAGAGCTGGGGAGACAGTTTGAAGGCGCGAGAGCTGGAGTGACAGTATGAAAGACGAGAGCTGGAGAGACTGCTTGAATGTCGAGAGCTGGAGAGACAATTTGAAAGTTGAGAGCTGGAGAGACAGTTTGATGGTTGAGAGCTGGAGAGACATTTTGAAAGTTGAGATCTGGAGAGACAGTTTGAAGGTCGAGAGCTGGAGAGACAGTTGGAAGGTCGAGAGCTGGATAGACAGTTTGAAGTTCGAGAGCTGGAGAGACAGTTTGAAGGAGCGAGAGCTGCAGAGACAGTTTGAAGGAGCGAGAGCTGGAGTGACAGTTTGAAAGACGAGAGCTGGAGTGACAGTTTGAAGGTCGAGAGCTGGAGAGACAGTTTGAAGGTCGTGAGCTGGAGTGACAGTTTGAAGGTCGAGAGCTGGAGAGACAGTTTGAATGTCGAGAGCTGGAGAGACAGTTTGAAGGAACGAGAGCTGGAGTGACAGTTTGAAAGTCGAGAGCTGGAGAGACAGTTTGAAGGAGCAGAGCTGGAGAGACATTTTGAGGGTCGAGAGCTGGAGTGACAGTTTGAAGGTCGAGAGCTGGAGAGACAGTTTGAAGGTAGAGAGCTCGAGAGAGAGAGGACAGCTTGAAGGTTGAGAGCTGGAGTGACAGTTTGTAGGATGAGAGCTGGAGAGAGGACAATTCGAAGTTCGAGAGCTGGAGAGACAGTTTGAAGGTCGAGAGCTGCAGTGACATTTTGAAGGTCGAGAGCTGGAGAGACAGTTTGAAGGTCGAGAGCTGGAGAGGCAGTTTGAAGGTCGAGAGCTGGAGAGACAGTTTGAAGGTCGAGAGCTGGAGAGACAGTTTGAAGGTCGAGAGCTGGAGAGACAGTTTGAAGGTCGAGAGCTGGAGAGACAGTTTGAAGGAGCGAGAGCTGGAGTGACAGTTTGAAAGATGAGAGCTGGAGAGACAGTTTGAAGGTCGAGAGCTGGAGGTACAATTTGAAGGTCGAGAGCTGGAGAGACAGTTTGAAGGTAGAGAGCTCGAGAGAGAGGACAGCTTGAAGGTCGAGAGCTGGAGTGACAGTTTGTAGGATGAGAGCTGGAGAGAGGACAATTTGAAGGTGGAGAGCTGGAGAGACAGTTTGAAGGTCGAGAGCTGGAGTGACATTTTGAAGGTCGAGAGCTGGAGAGACAGTTTGAAGGTCGAGAGCTGGAGAGAGAGTTTGAAGGTCGAGAGCTGGAGAGACAGTTTGAAGGTCGAGAGCTGGAGAGACAGTTTGAAGGTCGAGAGCTGGAGAGACAGTTTGAAGGTCGAGAGCTCGAGAGACAGTTTGAAGGAGCGAGAGCTGGAGTGACAGTTTGAAAGACGAGAGCTTGAGAGACAGTTTGAAGGTCGAGAGCTGGAGATACAATTTGAAGGTCTAGAGCTGGAGTGACAGTTTGAATGTCGAGAGCTGGTGAGACAATTTGAAGGTCGAGAGCTGGAGAGACAGTTTGAAGGAGCTAGAGAAGAAGAGACAGTTTGAAGGATGAGAGCTGGAGAGAGAGTTTGAAGGTCGAGAGCTGGAGTGACAGTTTGAAGGTCGAGAGCTGGGGAGACCTTTTGAAGGTCGAGAGCTGGAGAGACAGTTTGAAGGTCGATAGCTGGAGAGACAGTTTGAAGGACGAGAGCTGGAGAAACAGTTTGAAGGTCGAGAGCTGGAGAGACAGTTTGAAGGTCGAGAGCTGGAGAGACAGTTTGAAGGTCGAGAGCTGGGGAGACAGTTTGAAGGCGCGAGAGCTGGAGTGACAGTATGAAAGATGAGAGCTGGAGAGACTGCTTGAATGTCGAGAGCTGGAGAGACAATTTGAAAGTTGAGAGCTGGAGAGACAGTTTGATGGTTGAGAGCTGGAGAGACATTTTGAAAGTTGAGATCTGGAGAGACAGTTTGAAGGTCGAGAGCTGGAGAGACAGTTGGAAGGTCGAGAGCTGGATAGACAGTTTGAAGTTCGAGAGCTGGAGAGACAGTTTGAAGGAGCGAGAGCTGCAGAGACAGTTTTAAGGAGCAGAGCTGGAGAGACAGTTTGAAGGTCGTGAGCTGGAGAGACAGTTTGAAGGAGCGAGAGCTGGAGTGACAGTTTGAAAGACGAGAGCTGGAGTGACAGTTTGAAGGTCGAGAGCTGGAGAGACAGTTTGAAGGTCGTGAGCTGGAGTGACAGTTTGAAGGTCGAGAGCTGGAGAGACAGTTTGAATGTCGAGAGCTGGAGAGACAGTTTGAAGGAGCGAGAGCTGGAGTGTCATTTTGAAGGTCGAGAGCTGGAGAGACAGTTTGAAGGTCGAGAGCTCGAGATACAGTTTGAAGGTCGAGAGCTGGAGTGACAGTTTGAAAGTCGAGAGCTGGAGAGACAGTTTGAAGGTCGAGAGCTGGAGAGACAATTTGAGGGTCGAGAGCTGGAGTGACAGTTTGAAGGTCGAGAGCTGGAGAGACAGTTTGAAGGTAGAGAGCTCGAGAGAGAGGACAGCTTGAAGGTTGAGAGCTGGAGTGACAGTTTGTAGGATGAGAGCTGGAGAGAGGACAATTTGAAGTTCGAGAGCTGGAGAGACAGTTTGAAGGTCGAGAGCTGCAGTGACATTTTGAAGGTCGAGAGCTGGAGAGACAGTTTGAAGGTCGAGAGCTGGAGAGGCAGTTTGAAGGTCGAGAGCTGGAGAGACAGTTTGAAGGTCGAGAGCTGGAGAGACAGTTTGAAGGTCGAGAGCTGGAGAGACAGTTTGAAGGTCGAGAGCTGGAGAGACAGTTTGAAGGTCGAGAGCTGGAGAGACAGTTTGAAGGAGCGAGAGCTGGAGTGACAGTTTGAAAGACGAGAGCTGGAGAGACAGTTTGAAGGTCGAGAGCTGGAGATCCAATTTGAAGGTCGAGAGCTGGAGTGACAGTTTGAAGGTCGAGAGCTGGTGAGACAATTTGAAGGTCGAGAGCTGGAGAGACAGTTTCAAGGTCGAGAGCGGGAGAGACAGTTTGAAGGTCGAGAGCTGCAGAGACAGATTGAAGGTCGAGAGCTGGAGAGACAGTTTGAAGGTCGAGAGCTGGAGAGACAGTTTGAAGGTCGAGAGCTGTCGAGATAGTTTGAAGGTCGAGAGCTGGAGGGACATTTTGAAGGTTGAGAGCTAGGGAGACAGTTTGAAGGATGAGAGCTGGAGAGACAGTTTGAAGGTCGAGAGCTGGAGAGACAGTTTGAAGGAGCGAGAGCTGGAGAAACAGTTTGAAGGAGCAGAGCTGGAGAGACAGTTTGAATGTCGAGAGCTGGAGAGACTGTTTGAAGGAGCGAGAGCTGGAGAAACAGTTTGAAGGAGCAGAGCTGGAGAGACAATTTGAAGGTCGAGAGCTGGAGAGACAATTTGAAGGTCGAGAGCTGGAGTGACAGTTTGAAGGTTGAGAGCTGGTGAGACAATTTGAAGGAGCGAGAGCTGGAGAGACAGTTTGAAGGTCGAGAGCTGGAGAGACCTTTTGAAGGTCGAGATCTGGGGAGACAGTTTGAAGGTTGAGAGCTGGAGAGACAGTTTGAAGGACGAGAGCTGGAGAAACAGTTTGAAGGTCGAGAGCTGGAGAGACAGTTTGAAGTTCGAGAGCTGGAGGGACAGTTTGAAGGTCGAGAGCTGGCTAGACAGTTTCAAGGAGCGAGAGCTGGAGAGACAGTTTGAAGGAGCAGAGCTGGAGAGACAGTTTGAAGGTCGAGAGCTGGGGAGACAGTTTGAAGGCACGAGAGCAGGAGTGACAGTATGAAAGATGAGAGCTGGAGAGACTGTTTGAATGTCGAGAGCTGGAGAGACAATTTGAAAGTTGAGAGCTGGAGAGACAGTTAGAAGGTTGAGAGCTGGAGAGACATTTTGAAAGTTGAGAGCTGGAGAGACAGCTTGAAGGTTGAGAGCTGGAGAGGCAGTTTGAAGGTCGAGAGCTGGATAGACAGTTTGAAGGTCGAGAGCTGGAGAGACAGTTTGAAGGAGCGAGAGCTGGAGTGACAGTTTGAAGGTCGAGAGCTGGGGAGACAGTTTGAAGTTCGAGAGCTGGAGAGACAGTTTGAAGGTCGAGAGCTGGAGAGACAGTTTGAAGGTCGAGAGCTGGAGAGACAGTTTGAATGAGCGAGAGCTGGAGTGACAGTTTGAAAGACGAGAGCTTGAGAGACAGTTTGAAGGTCGAGAGCTGTCGAGATAGTTTGAAGGTCGAGAGCTGGAGGGACAGTTTGAAGGTTGAGAGCTCGGGAGACAGTTTGAAGGATGAGAGCTGGAGAGACAGTTTGAAGGTCGAGAGCTGGAGAGACAGTTTGAAGGTCGAGAGCTGGAGAGACAGTTTGAAGGAGCGAGAGCTGGAGAAACAGTTTGAAGGAGCAGAGCTGGAGAGACAGTTTGAATGTCGAGAGCTGGAGAGACTGTTTGAAGGAGCGAGAGCTGGAGAAACAGTTTGAAGGAGCAGAGCTGGAGAGACAGTTTGAAGGTCGAGAGCTGGAGAGACAATTTGAAGGTCGAGAGCTGGAGTGACAGTTTGAAGGTTGAGAGCTGGTGAGACAATTTGAAGGTCGAGAGCTGGAGAGACAGTTTGAAGGAGCGAGAGCTGGAGAGACAGTTTGAAGGTCGAGAGCTGGAGAGACAGTTTGAAGGACGAGAGCTGGAGAGACAGTTTTAAGGAGCAGAGCTGGAGAGGGAGTTTGAAGGTCGAGAGCTGGAGAGACAGTTTGAAGGAGCGAGAGCTGAAGTGACAGTTTGAAAGACGAGAGCTGAAGTGACAGTTTGAAGGTCGAGAGCTGGAGAGACAGTTTGAAAGTCGAGAGCTGGAGTGACAGTTTGAAGGTCGAGAGCTGGAGAGACAGTTTGACTGTCGAGAGCTGGAGAGACAGTTTGAAGGAGCGAGAGCTCGAGATACAGTTTGAAGGTCGAGAGCTGGAGTGACAGTTTGAAAGTAGAGAGCTGGAGAGACAGTTTGAAGGTCGGGAGCTGGAGAGACAGTTTGAGGGTCGAGAGCTGGAGTGACAGTTTGAAGGTCGAGAGCTGGAGAGACAGTTTGAAGGTAGAGAGCTCGAGAGAGAGGACAGCTTGAAGGTCGAGAGCTGGAGTGACAGTTTGTAGGATGAGAGCTGGAGAGAGGACAATTTGAAGGTGGAGAGCTGGAGAGACAGTTTGAAGGTCGAGAGCTGGAGTGACATTTTGAAGGTCGAGAGCTGGAGAGACAGTTTGAAGGTCGAGAGCTAGAGAGACCGTTTGAAGGTCGAGAGCTGGAGAGACAGTTTGAAGGTCGAGAGCTGGAGAGACAGTTTGAAGGTCGAGAGCTGGAGAGACAGTTTGAAGGAGCGAGAGCTGGAGTGACAGTTTGAAAGACGAGAGCTTGAGAGACAGTTTGAAGGTCGAGAGCTGGAGATACAATTTGAAGGTCTAGAGCTGGAGTGACAGTTTGAATGTCGAGAGCTGGTGAGACAATTTGAAGGTCGAGAGCTGGAGAGACAGTTTGAAGGAGCTAGAGAAGAAGAGACAGTTTGAAGGATGAGAGCTGGAGAGAGAGTTTGAAGGTCGAGAGCTGGTGTGACAGTTTGAAGGTCGAGAGCTGGGGAGACCTTTTGAAGGTCGAGAGCTGGGGAGACCTTTTGAAGGTCGAGAGCTGGAGAGACAGTTTGAAGGTCGATAGCTGGAGAGACAGTTTGAAGGACGAGAGCTGGAGAAACAGTTTGAAGGTCGAGAGCTGGAGAGACAATTTGAAGGTCGAGAGCTGGAGAGACAGTTTGAAGGTCGAGAGCTGGGGAGACAGTTTGAAGGCGCGAGAGCTGGAGTGACAGTATGAAAGACGAGAGCTGGAGAGACTGCTTGAATGTCGAGAGCTGGAGAGAAAATTTGAAAGTTGAGAGCTGGAGAGACAGTTTGATGGTTGAGAGCTGGAGAGACATTTTGAAAGTTGAGATCTTGAGAGACAGTTTGAAGGTCGAGAGCTGGAGAGTCAGTTGGAAGGTCGAGAGCTGGATAGACAGTTTGAAGTTAGAGAGCTGGAGAGACAGTTTGAAGGAGCGAGAGCTGCAGAGACAGTTTTAAGGAGCAGAGCTGGAGAGACAGTTTGAAGGTCGTGAGCTGGAGAGACAGTTTGAAGGAGCGAGAGCTGGAGTGACAGTTTGAAAGACGAGAGCTGGAGTGACAGTTTGAAGGTCGAGAGCTGGAGAGACAGTTTGAAGGTCGTGAGCTGGAGTGACAGTTTGAAGGTCGAGAGCTGGAGAGACAGTTTGAATGTCGAGAGCTGGAGAGACAGTTTGAAGGAGCGAGAGCTGGAGTGACATTTTGAAGGTCAAGAGCTGCAGAGACAGTTTGAAGGTCGAGAGCTCGAGATACAGTTTGAAGGTCGAGAGCTGGAGTGACAGTTTGAAAGTCGAGAGCTGGAGAGACAGTTTGAAGGTCGAGAGCTGGAGAGACAATTTGAGGGTCGAGAGCTGGAGTGACAGTTTGAAGGTCGAGAGCTGGAGAGACAGTTTGAAGGTAGAGAGCTCGAGAGAGAGGACAGCCTGAAGGTTGAGAGCTGGAGTGACAGTTTGTAGGATGAGAGCTGGAGAGAGGACAATTTGAAGTTCGAGAGCTGGAGAGACAGTTTGAAGGTCGAGAGCTGCAGTGACATTTTGAAGGTCGAGAGCTGGAGAGACAGTTTGAAGGTCGAGAGCTGGAGAGACAGTTTGAAGGTCGAGAGCTGGAGAGACAGTTTGAAGGTCGAGAGCTGGAGAGACAGTTTGAAGGTCGAGAGCTGGAGAGACAGTTTGAAGGAGCGAGAGCTGGAGTGACAGTTTGAAAGACGAGAGCTGGAGAGACAGTTTGAAGGTCGAGAGCTGGAGATCCAATTTGAAGGTCGAGAGCTGGAGTGACAGTTTGAAGGTCGAGAGCTGGTGAGACAATTTGAAGGTCGAGAGCTGGAGAGACAGTTTCAAGGTCGAGAGCTGGAGAGACAGTTTGAAGGTCGAGAGCTGCAGAGACAGATTGAAGGTCGAGAGCTGGAGAGACAGTTTGAAGGTCGAGAGCTGGAGAGACAGTTTGAAGGTCGAGAGCTGGAGGGACATTTTGAAGGTTGAGAGCTAGGGAGACAGTTTGAAGGATGAGAGCTGGAGAGACATTTTGAAGGTCGAGAGCTGGAGAGACAGTTTGAAGGAGCGAGAGCTGGAGAAACAGTTTGAAGGAGCAGAGCTGGAGAGACAGTTTGAATGTCGAGAGCTGGAGAGACTGTTTGAAGGAGCGAGAGCTGGAGAAACAGTTTGAAGGAGCAGAGCTGGAGAGACAGTTTGAAGGTCGAGAGCTGGAGAGACAATTTGAAGGTCGAGAGCTGGAGTGACAGTTTGAAGGTTGAGAGCTGGTGAGACAATTTGAAGGTCGAAAGCTGGAGAGACAGTTTGAAGGAGCGAGAGCTGGAGAGACAGTTTGAAGGTCGAGAGCTGGAGAGACCTTTTGAAGGTCGAGATCTGGGGAGACAGTTTGAAGGTTGAGAGCTGGAGAGACAGTTTGAAGGACGAGAGCTGGAGAAACAGTTTGAAGGTCGAGAGCTGGAGAGACAGTTTGATGTTCGAGAGCTGGAGGGACAGTTTGAAGGTTGAGAGCTGGCTAGACAGTTTCAAGGAGCGAGAGCTGGAGAGACAGTTTGAAGGAGCAGAGCTGGAGAGACAGTTTGAAGGTCGAGAGCTGGGGAGACAGTTTGAAGGCACGAGAGCAGGAGTGACAGTATTAAAGATGAGAGCTGGAGAGACTGTTTGAATGTCGAGAGCTGGAGAGACAATTTGAAAGTTGAGAGCTGGAGAGACAGTTAGAAGGTTGAGAGCTGGAGAGACATTTTGAAAGTTGAGAGCTGGAGAGACAGCTTGAAGGTCGAGAGCTGGAGAGGCAGTTTGAAGGTCGAGAGCTGGATAGACAGTTTGAAGGTCGAGAGCTGGAGAGACAGTTTGAAGGAGCGAGAGCTGGAGTGACAGTTTGAAGGTCGAGAGCTGGGGAGACAGTTTGAAGTTCGAGAGCTGGAGAGACAGTTTGAAGGTCGAGAGCTGGAGAGACAGTTTGAAGGTCGAGAGCTGGAGAGACAGTTTGAATGAGCGAGAGCTGGAGTGACAGTTTGAAAGACGAGAGCTTGAGAGACAGTTTGAAGGTCGAGAGCTGTCGAGATAGTTTGAAGGTCGAGAGCTGGAGGGACAGTTTGAAGGTTCAGAGCTAGGGAGACAGTTTGAAGGATGAGAGCTGGAGAGACAGTTTGAAGGTCGAGAGCTGGAGAGACAGTTTGAAGGAGCGAGAGCTGGAGAAACAGTTTGAAGGAGCAGAGCTGGAGAGACAGTTTGAATGTCGAGAGCTGGAGAGACTGTTTGAAGGAGCGAGAGCTGGAGAAACAGTTTGAAGGAGCAGAGCTGGAGAGACAGTTTGAATGTCGAGAGCTGGAGAGCCAGTTTGAAGGTCGAGAGCTGGAGTGACAGTTTGAAGGTTGAGAGCTGGTGAGACAATTTGAAGGTCGAGAGCTGGAGAGACAGTTTGAAGGAGCGAGAGCTGGAGAGACAGTTTGAAGGTCGAGAGCTGGAGAGACAGTTTGAAGTTCGAGAGCTGGAGGGACAGTTTGAAGGTCGAGAGCTCGAGAGACAGTTTCAAGGAGCGAGAGCTGGAGAGACAGTTTGAAGGAGCAGAGCTGGAGAGACAGTTTGAAGGTCGAGAGCTGGGGAGACAGTTTGAAGGCGCGAGAGCAGGAGTGACAGTATGAAAGATGAGAGCTGGAGAGACTGTTTGAATGTCGAGAGCTGGAGAGACAATTTGAAAGTTGAGAGCTGGAGAGACAGTTAGAAGGTTGAGAGCTGGAGAGACATTTTGAAAGTTGAGAGCTGGAGAGACAGCTTGAAGGTCGAGAGCTGGAGAGACAGTTTGAAGGAGCGAGAGCTGGAGTGACAGTTTGAAGGTCGAGAGCTGGGGAGGCAGTTTGAAGTTCGAGAGCTGGAGAGACATTTTGAAGGTCGAGAGCTGGAGAGACAGTTTGAAGGTCGAGAGCTGGAGAGACAGTTTGAAGGAGCGAGAGCTGGAGTGACAGTTTGAAGGTCGAGAGCTGGAGTGACATTTTGAAGGTCGAGAGCTGGAGAGACAGTTTGAAGGTCGAGAGCTGGAGAGACAGTTTGAAGGAGCGAGAGCTGGAGTGACAGTTTGAAAGACGAGAGCTTGAGAGACAGTTTGAAGGTCGAGAGCTGGAGATACAATTTGAAGGTCTAGAGCTGGAGTGACAGTTTGAATGTCGAGAGCTGGTGAGACAATTTGAAGGTCGAGAGCTGGAGAGACAGTTTGAAGGAGCTAGAGAAGAAGAGACAGTTTGAAGGATGAGAGCTGGAGAGAGAGTTTGAAGGTCGAGAGCTGGTGTGACAGTTTGAAGGTCGAGAGCTGGGGAGACCTTTTGAAGGTCGAGAGCTGGGGAGACCATTTGAAGGTCGAGAGCTGGAGAGACAGTTTGAAGGTCGATAGCTGGAGAGACAGTTTGAAGGACGAGAGCTGGAGAAACAGTTTGAAGGTCGAGAGCTGGAGAGACAGTTTGAAGGTCGAGAGCTGGAGAGACAGTTTGAAGGTCGAGAGCTGGGGAGACAGTTTGAAGGCGCGAGAGCTGGAGTGACAGTATGAAAGATGAGAGCTGGAGAGACTGCTTGAATGTCGAGAGCTGGAGAGAAAATTTGAAAGTTGAGAGCTGGAGAGACAGTTTGATGGTTGAGAGCTGGAGAGACATTTTGAAAGTTGAGATCTGGAGAGACAGTTTGAAGGTCGAGAGCTGGAGAGTCAGTTGGAAGGTCGAGAGCTGGATAGACAGTTTGAAGTTAGAGAGCTGGAGAGACAGTTTGAAGGAGCGAGAGCTGCAGAGACAGTTTTAAGGAGCAGAGCTGGAGAGACAGTTTGAAGGTCGTGAGCTGGAGAGACAGTTTGAAGGAGCGAGAGCTGGAGTGACAGTTTGAAAGACGAGAGCTGGAGTGACAGTTTGAAGGTCGAGAGCTGGAGAGACAGTTTGAAGGTCGTGAGCTGGAGTGACAGTTTGAAGGTCGAGAGC
Source organism: Somniosus microcephalus (assembly GCF_052327205.1). NCBI lineage: Eukaryota > Metazoa > Chordata > Chondrichthyes > Squaliformes > Somniosidae > Somniosus > Somniosus microcephalus. Next base: position 160,110 of record NW_028225233.1, on the reverse strand, counting down.
TGGAGAGACAGTTTGAATGTCGAGAGCTGGAGAGACAGTTTGAAGGAGCGAGAGCTGGAGTGACATTTTGAAGGTCAAGAGCTGGAGAGACAGTTTGAAGGTCGAGAGCTCGAGATACATTTTGAAGGTCGAGAGCTGGAGTGACAGTTTGAAAGTCGAGAGCTGGAGAGACAGTTTGAAGGTCGAGAGCTGGAGAGACAATTTGAGGGTCGAGAGCTGGAGTGACAGTTTGAAGGTCGAGAGCTGGAGAGACAGTTTGAAGGTAGAGAGCTCGAGAGAGAGGACAGCCTGAAGGTTGAGAGCTGGAGTGACAGTTTGTAGGATGAGAGCTGGAGAGAGGACAATTTGAAGTTCGAGAGCTGGAGAGACAGTTTGAAGGTCGAGAGCTGCAGTGACATTTTGAAGGTCGAGAGCTGGAGAGACAGTTTGAAGGTCGAGAGCTGGAGAGGCAGTTTGAAGGTCGAGAGCTGGAGAGACAGTTTGAAGGTCGAGAGCTGGAGAGACAGTTTGAAGGTCGAGAGCTGGAGAGACAGTTTGAAGGTCGAGAGCTGGAGAGACAGTTTGAAGGTCGAGAGCTGGAGAGACAGTTTGAAGGAGCGAGAGCTGGAGTGACAGTTTGAAAGACGAGAGCTGGAGAGACAGTTTGAAGGTCGAGAGCTGGAGATCCAATTTGAAGGTCGAGAGCTGGAGTGACAGTTTGAAGGTCGAGAGCTGGTGAGACAATTTGAAGGTCGAGAGCTGGAGAGACAGTTTCAAGGTCGAGAGCTGGAGAGACAGTTTGAAGGTCGAGAGCTGCAGAGACAGATTGAAGGTCGAGAGCTGGAGAGACAGTTTGAAGGTCGAGAGCTGGAGAGACAGTTTGAAGGTCGAGAGCTGGAGGGACATTTTGAAGGTTGAGAGCTAGGGAGACAGTTTGAAGGATGAGAGCTGGAGAGACAGTTTGAAGGTCGAGAGCTGGAGAGATAGTTTGAAGGAGCGAGAGCTGGAGAAACAGTTTGAAGGAGCAGAGCTGGAGAGACAGTTTGAATGTCGAGAGCTGGAGAGACTGTTTGAAGGAGCGAGAGCTGGAGAAACAGTTTGAAGGAGCAGAGCTGGAGAGACAGTTTGAAGGTCGAGAGCTGGAGAGACAATTTGAAGGTCGAGAGCTGGAGTGACAGTTTGAAGGTTGAGAGCTGGTGAGACAATTTGAAGGTCGAGAGCTGGAGAGACAGTTTGAAGGAGCGAGAGCTGGAGAGACAGTTTGAAGGTCGAGAGCTGGAGAGACCTTTTGAAGGTCGAGATCTGGGGAGACAGTTTGAAGGTTGAGAGCTGGAGAGACAGTTTGAAGGACGAGAGCTGGAGAAACAGTTTGAAGGTCGAGAGCTGGAGAGACAGTTTGATGTTCGAGAGCTGGAGGGACAGTTTGAAGGTCGAGAGCTGGCTAGACAGTTTCAAGGAGCGAGAGCTGGAGAGACAGTTTGAAGGAGCAGAGCTGGAGAGACAGTTTGAAGGTCGAGAGCTGGGGAGACAGTTTGAAGGCACGAGAGCAGGAGTGACAGTATTAAAGATGAGAGCTGGAGAGACTGTTTGAATGTCGAGAGCTGGAGAGACAATTTGAAAGTTGAGAGCTGGAGAGACAGTTAGAAGGTTGAGAGCTGGAGAGACATTTTGAAAGTTGAGAGCTGGAGGGACAGTTTGAAGGAGCGAGAGCTGGAGTGACAGTTTGAAGGTCGAGAGCTGGGGAGACAGTTTGAAGTTCGAGAGCTGGAGAGACAGTTTGAAGGTCGAGAGCTGGAGAGACAGTTTGAAGGTCGAGAGCTGGAGAGACAGTTTGAATGAGCGAGAGCTGGAGTGACAGTTTGAAAGACGAGAGCTTGAGAGACAGTTTGAAGGTCGAGAGCTGTCGAGATAGTTTGAAGGTCGAGAGCTGGAGGGACAGTTTGAAGGTTGAGAGCTAGGGAGACAGTTTGAAGGATGAGAGCTGGAGAGACAGTTTGAAGTTCGAGAGCTGGAGAGACAGTTTGAAGGAGCGAGAGCTGGAGAAACAGTTTGAAGGAGCAGAGCTGGAGAGACAGTTTGAATGTCGAGAGCTGGAGAGACTGTTTGAAGGAGCGAGAGCTGGAGAAACAGTTTGAAGGAGCAGAGCTGGAGAGACAGTTTGAATGTCGAGAGCTGGAGAGACAATTTGAAGGTCGAGAGCTGGAGTGACAGTTTGAAGGTTGAGAGCTGGTGAGACAATTTGAAGGTCGAGAGCTGGAGAGACAGTTTGAAGGAGCGAGAGCTGGAGAGACAGTTTGAAGGTCGAGAGCTGGAGAGACAGTTTGAAGTTCGAGAGCTGGAGGGACAGTTTGAAGGTCGAGAGCTCGAGAGACAGTTTCAAGGAGCGAGAGCTGGAGAGACAGTTTGAAGGAGCAGAGCTGGAGAGACAGTTTGAAGGTCGAGAGCTGGGGAGACAGTTTGAAGGCGCGAGAGCAGGAATGACAGTATGAAAGATGAGAGCTGGAGAGACTGTTTGAATGTCGAGAGCTGGAGAGACAATTTGAAAGTTGAGAGCTGGAGAGACAGTTAGAAGGTTGAGAGCTGGAGAGACATTTTGAAAGTTGAGAGCTGGAGAGACAGCTTGAAGGTCGAGAGCTGGAGAGACAGTTTGAAGGAGCGAGAGCTGGAGTGACAGTTTGAAGGTCGAGAGCTGGGGAGGCAGTTTGAAGTTCGAGAGCTGGAGAGACAGTTTGAAGGTCGAGAGCTGGAGAGAGAATTTGAAGGTCGAGAGCTGGAGAGACATTTTGAAGGTCGAGAGCTGGAGAGACAGTTTGAAGGTCGAGAGCTGGAGAGACAGTTTGAAGGTCGAGAGCTGGAGAGACAGTTTGAAGGTCAAGAGCTGGAGTGATAGTTTGAAGGTCGAGAGCTGGAGTTACAGTTTGAAAGACGAAAGCTGGAGAGACAGTTTGAAGGTCGAGAGCTGGAGAGACGGTTTGAAGTTTGAGAGCTGAAGAGACAGTTTGAAGGTCGAGAGCTTGAGTGACAGTTTGAAGGTCGAGAGCTGGAATGACAGTTTGAAAGACGAGAGGTAGAGAGACAGTTTGAAGGTCGACAGCTGGAGAGACAATTTGAAAGTCGAGAGCTGGAGAGACAGTTTGAAGGTTGAGAGCTGGAGTGACAGTTTGAAGGTCGAGAGCTGGAGAGAGAGTTTGAAGGTCGAGAGCTGGAGTGGCAGTATGAAATACGAGAGCTGGAGAGACTGGTTGAATGTCGAGAGCTGGAGAGACAATTTGAAAGTTGGGAGCTGGAGAGACAGTTTAATGGTTGAGAGCTGGAGAGACATTTTGAAAGTTGAGAGCTGGAGAGACAGTTTGAAGGTCGAGAGCTGGAGAGACAGTATGAAGGTCGAGAGCTGGATAGACAGTTTAAAGGTCGAGAGCTGGAGAGACAGTTTGAAGGAGCGAGAGCTGGAGAGACAGTTTTAAGGAGCAGAGCTGGAGAGACAGTTTGAAGGTCGAGAGCTGGAGAGACAGTTTGAAGGAGCGAGAGCTGGAGTCACATTTTGAAATACGAGAGCAGGAGTGACAGTTTGAAGGTCGAGAGCTGGTGAGACAGTTTGAAGGTCGAGAGCTGGAGTGAAAGTTTGAAGGTCGAGAGCTGGAGAGACAGTTTGAATGTCGAGAGCTGGAGAGACAGTTTGAAGGAGCGCGAGCTGGAGTGACATTTTGAAGGTCGAGAGCTGGAGAGACAGCTTGAAGGTCGAGAGCTCGAGATACAGTTTGAAGGTCGAGAGCTGGAGTGACAGTTTGAAAGTAGAGAGCTGGAGAGACAGTTTGAAGATCGAGAGCTGGAGAGACAGTTTGAAGGATGAGAGCTGGAGATACAATTTGAAGGTCGAGAGCTGGAGTGACAGTTTGAAGGTCGAGAGCTGGAGAGACAGTTTGAAGGATGAGAGCTGGAGATACAATTTGAAGGTCGAGAGCTGGAGTGACAGTTTGAAGGTCGAGAGCTGGTGAGACAATTTGAAGGTCGAGAGCTGGAGCGACAGTTTGAAGGAGCGAGAGCTGGAGAGACAGTTTGAAGGATGAGAGCTGGAGAGAGAGTTTGAAGGTCGAGAGCTGGAGTGACAGTTTGAAGTTCGAGAGCTGGGGAGACCTTTTGAAGGTCGAGAGCTGGAGAGAGTTTGAAGGTCGAGAGCTGGAGAGACAGTTTGAAGGACGAGAGCTGTAGAAACAGTTTGAAGGTCGAGAGCTGGAGAGACAATTAAAAGGAGCGAGAGCTGGAGAGACAGTTTGAAGGAGCAGAGCTGGAGAGACAGTTTGAAGGTCGAGAGCTGGGGAGACAGTTTGAAGGCGCGAGAGCTGGAGCGGCAGAATGAAAGACGAGAGCTGGAGAGACTGGTTGAATGTCGAGAGCTGGTGAGACAATTTGAAGGTTGAGAGCTGGAGAGACTGTTTGAAGGTTGAGAGCTGGAGAGACATTTTGAAAGTTGAGAGCTGGAGAGACAGTTTGAAGGAGCAGAGCTGGAGAGACAGTTTGAAGGTCGAGAGCTGGGGAGACAGTTTGAAGGAGCGAGAGCTGGATTGACAGTTTGAAAGACGAGATCTGGAGAGACTGTTTGAAGGTCGAGAGCTGGTGAGACAATTTGAAGGTTGAGAGCTGGAGAGACAGTTTGAAGGTTGAGAGCTGGAGAGACATTTTGAAGGTCGAGAGCTGGAGAGACAGTTTGAAGGTCGAGAGCTGGATAGACAGTTTGAAGGTCGAGAGGTGGAGAGAGGACAGTTTGAAGGTCGAGGGCTGGAGAGACAGATTGAAGGATGAGAGCTGGAGAGACAGTTTGAAGTTCGAGATCTGGAGTGACAGTTTGAAGGTTGAGAGCTGGAGAGACAGTTTCAAGGAGCGAGAGCTGGAGAGACAGATTGAAGGAGCAGAGCTGGAGAGACAGTTTGAAGGTCGAGAGCTGGGGAGACAATTTGAAGGAGCGAGAGCTGGAGTGACAGTTTGAAAGACGAGAGCTGGAGAGAGAGTTTGAAGGTCGAGAGCTGGAGTGACAATTTGAAGGTCAAGAGCTGGAGTGACAGTTTGAAGGTCGAGAGCTGGAGTGACAGTTTGAAGGTCGAGAGCTGGAGAGACAGTTTGAAGTATGAGAGCTGGAGAGACAGCTTGATGGTCGAGAGCTGGAGTGACAGTTTGATGGTCGAGAGCTGGAGAGACAGTTTGAAGGTCGAGAGCTGGAGAGACAGTTTGAAGGTCGAGAGCTGGAGAGACAGTTTGAAGGTCGAGAACTGGATAGACAGTTTGAAGGTCGAGAGGTGGAGTGACAGTTTGAAGGATGAGAGCTGGAGAGACAGTTTGAAGACGAGATCTGGAGCAACAGTTTGAAGATCGAGAGCTGGAGAGAGAGTTGGAAGTTCGAGAGCTGGAGAGAGAGTTTGAAGGTCGAGAGCTTGAGTGACAGTTTGAAGGTCGAGAGCTGGAATCACAGTTTGAAAGACGAGAGCTGGAGAGACAGTTTGAAGGTCGAGAGCTGGAGAGACAGTTTGAAAGTCGAGAGCGGGAGAGACAGTTTGAAGGGTGAGAGCTGGATTGACAGTTTGAAGGTCGAGAGCTGGAGAGAGAGTTTGAAGGTCGAGAGCTGGAGAGACAGTTTGAAGGTTGAGAGCTGGAGAGACAGTTTGAAGGTCGAGAGATGGAGAGACAGTTTGAAGGTCGAGAGCTGGAGAGACAGTTAGAAGGTCGAGAGATGGAGGGACAGTTTGAAGGTCGAGAGATGGAGAGAGCAGTTTGAAAGTCGAGACCTGGAGAGACAGTTTGAAGGTCGAGAGCTGGGGAGACAGTTTGAAGGTCGAGAGCTGGAGAGACAGTTTGAAGGTCGAGAGCTGGAGAGAGGACAGTTTGAAGGAGCAGAGCTGGAGAGACAGTTTGAAGGTCGAGAGCTGGAGAGAGAGTTTGAAGGTCGAGAGCTGGAGTGACAGTTTGAAGGTCGAGAGCTGGAGTGACAGTTTGAAGGTTGAGAGCTGGAGAGACAGTTTCAAGGAGCGAGAGCTGGAGAAACAGTTTGAAGGAGCAGAGCTGGAGAGACAGTTTGAAGGTCGAGAGCTGGAGAGACAATTTGAAGGAGCGAGAGCTGGAGTGACAGTTTGAAAGACGAGAGCTGGAGAGACAGTTTGAAGGTCGAGAGCTGGAGTGACAATTTGAAGGTCAAGAGCTGGAGTGACAGTTTGAAGGTCGAGAGCTGGAGGGAAAGTTTGAAGGTCGAGAGCTGGAGTGACAGTTTGAAGGTCGAGAGCTGGAGAGACAGTTTGAAGGATGAGAGCTGGAGAGACAGTTTGAAGGTCAAGAGCTGGAGTGACAGTTTGAAGGTCGAGAGCTGGAGAGACAGTTTGAAGGATGAGAGCTGGAGAGACAGTTTGAAGACGAGATCTGGAGCGACAGTTTGAAAATCGAGAGCTGGAGAGAGAGTTGGAAGTTCGAGAGCTGGAGAGAGAGTTTGAAGGTCGAGAGCTGGAATCACAGTTTGAAAGACGAGAGCTGGAGAGACAGTTTGAAGGTCGAGAGCTGGAGAGACAGTTTGAAAGTCGAGAGCGGGAGAGACAGTTTGATGGGTGAGAGCTGGAGTGACAGTTTGAAGGTCGAGAGCTGGAGAGAGAGTTTGAAGGTCGAGAGCTGGAGAGACAGTTTGAAGGTTGAGAGCTGGAGAGACAGTTTGAAGGTCGAGAGATGGAGAGACAGTTTGAATGTCGAGAGCTGGAGAGAGCTGTTTGAAAGTCGAGAGCTGGAGAGACAGTTTGAAGGTCGAGAGCTGGGGAGACAGTTTGAAGGTCGAGAGCTGGAGAGACAGTTTGAAGGTCGAGAGCTGGAGAGACAGTTTCAAGGAGCGAGAGCTGGAGAGACAGTTTGAAGGAGCAGAGCTGGAGAGACAGTTTGAAGGTCGAGAGCTGGGGAGACAGTTTGAAGGAGCGAGAGCTGGAGTGACAGTTTGAAACACGAGAGCTGGAGAGACTGTTTGAAGGTCGAGAGCTGGTGAGACAATTTGAAGGTTGAGAGCTGGAGAGACAGTTTGAAGGTTGAGAGCTGGAGAGACCTTTTGAAGGTCGAGAGCTGGAGAGACAGTTTGAAGGTCGAGAGCTGGATAGACAGTTTGAAGGTCGAGAGGTGGAGAGAGGACAGTTTGAAGGTCGAGGGCTGGAGAGACAGATTGAAGGATGAGAGCTGGAGAGACAGTTTGAAGTTCGAGATCTGGAGTGACAGTTTGAAGGTTGAGAGCTGGAGAGACAGTTTCAAGGAGCGAGAGCTGGAGAGACAGATTGAAGGAGCAGAGCTGGAGAGACAGTTTGAAGGTCGAGAGCTGGGGAGACAATTTGAAGGAGCGAGAGCTGGAGTGACAGTTTGAAAGACGAGAGCTGGAGAGACAGTTTGAAGGTCGAGAGCTGGAGTGACAATTTGAAGGTCAAGAGCTGGAGTGACAGTTTGAAGGTCGAGAGCTGGAGTGACAGTTTGATGGTCGAGAGCTGGAGAGACAGTTTGAAGGTCGAGATCTGGAGAGACAGTTTGAAGGTCGAGAGCTGGAGAGACAGTTTGAAGGTCGAGAGCTGGATAGACAGTTTGAAGGTCGAGAGGTGGAGTGACAGTTTGAAGGTCGAGAGCTGGAGAGACAATTTGAAGGTCGAGAGCTGGAGAGACAGTTTGAAGGTCGAGAGCTGGAGAGACAGTTTCAAGGAGCGAGAGCTGGAGAGACAGTTTGAAGGTCGAGAGCTGGGGAGACAGTTTGAAGGTCGAGAGCTGGAGAGACAGTTTGAAGGTCGAGAGCTGGAGAGACAGTTTCAAGGAGCGAGAGCTGGAGAGACAGTTTGAAGGTCGAGAGCTGGAGAGACAGTTTCAAGGAGCGAGAGCTGGAGAGACAGTTTGAAGGAGCAGAGCTGGAGAGACAGTTTGAAGGTCGAGAGCTGGGGAGACAGTTTGAAGGAGCGAGAGCTGGAGTGACAGTTTGAAAGACGAGAGCTGGAGAGACTGTTTGAAGGTCGAGTGCTGGTGAGACAATTTGAAGGTTGAGAGCTGGAGAGATAGTTTGAAGGTTGAGAGCTGGAGAGACATTTTGAAGGTCGAGAGCTGGAGAGACAGTTTGAAGGTCGAGAGCTGTAGAGACAGTTTGAAGGTTGAGAGCTGGAGAGACAGTTTGAAGGTCGAGAGCTGGAGAGAGAATTTGAAGGTCGAGAGCTGGAGATACAGTTTGAAGGTCGAGAGCTGGAGAGACAGTTTGAAGGTCGAGAGCTGGAGAGAGAGTTTGAAGGTCGAGAGCTGGAGAGACAGTTTGAAGGTCGAGAGCTGGAGAGAGAATTTGAAGGTCGAGAGCTGGAGAGACAGGTTGAAGGTCGAGCGCTGGAGAGACAGTTTGAAGGTCGAGAGCTGGAGAGACAGTTTGAATGTCGAAAGCTGGAGAGACAGTTTGAAGGTCAAGAGCTGGAGTGATAGTTTGAAGGTCGAGAGCTGGAGTTACAGTTTGAAAGACGAGAGCTGGAGAGACAGTTTGAAGGTCGAGAGCTGGAGAGACAGTTTGAAATTCGAGAGCTGGAGAGACAGTTTGAAGGTCGAGAGCATGAGTGACAGTTTGAAGGTCGAGAGCTGCAATGACAGTTTGAAAGACGAGAGCTGGAGAGACAGTTTGAAGGTCGAGAGCTGGAGAGACAATTTGAAAGTCGAGAGCTGGAGAGACAGTTTGAAGGTTGAGAGCTGGAGTGACAGTTTGAAGGTCGAGAGCTGGAGAGAGATTTTGAAGGTCGAGAGCTGGAGAGACAGTTTGAAGGTCGAGAGATGGAGAGACAGTTTGAAAGTCGTGAGCTGGAGAGACAGCTTGAAGGTCGAGAGCTGGAGTGACAGATTGAAGGAGCGAGAGCTGGAGCGGACAGTTTGAAGGTCAAGAGCTGGACAGACAGTTTGAAGGTCGAGAGCTGGAGAGACAGTTTGAAGGTTGAGAGCTGGAGTGACAGTTTGAAGGTCGAGAGCTGGAGAGAGCAGTTTGAAAGTCGAGAGCTGGAGAGACAGTTTGAAGGATGAGAGCTGGAGAAACAGTTTGGAGGTCGAGAGCTGGAGAGCCAGTTTGAAGGTCGAGAGCTGGAGAGACAGTTTGAAGGTCGAGACCTGGAGAGACAGTTTGAAGGTCGTGAGCTGAATAGACAGTTTGAAGGTCGAGAGCTGGAGTGACAGTTAGAAGGCCGTGAGCTGGAGTGACAGTTTGAAGGTCGAGAGCTGGAGAGACAGCTTGAAGGTCGAGAGCTGGAAAGACAGTTTGAAGGATGAGAGCGGGAGAGACAGTTTGAAGGTCGAGAGCTGGGGAGACAATTTGAAGGAGCGAGAGCTGGAGTGACAGTTTGAAAGACGAGAGCTGGAGAGACAGTTTGAAGGTCGAGAGCTGGAGTGACAATTTGAAGGTCAAGAGCTGGAGTGACAGTTTGAAGGTCGAGAGCTGGAGTGACAGTTTGAAGGTCGAGAGCTGGAGAGACAGTTTGAAGTATGAGAGCTGGAGAGACAGCTTGATGGTCGAGAGCTGGAGTGACAGTTTGATGGTCGAGAGCTGGAGAGACAGTTTGAAGGTCGAGAGCTGGAGAGAAAGTTTGAAGGTCGAGAGCTGGAGAGACAGTTTGAAGGTCGAGAGCTGGATAGACAGTTTGAAGGTCGAGAGGTGGAGTGACAGTTTGAAGGTCGAGAGCTGGAGAGACAATTTGAAGGTCGAGAGCTGGAGAGACAGTTTGAAGGTCGTGAGATGGAGAGACAGTTTGAAAGTCGAGAGATGGAGAGAGCAGTTTGAAAGTCGAGACCTGGAGAGACAGTTTGAAGGTCGAGAGCTGGGGAGACAGTTTGAAGGTCGAGAGCTGGAGAGACAGTTTGAAGGTCGAGAGCTGGAGAGACAGTTTCAAGGAGCGAGAGCTGGAGAGACAGTTTGAAGGAGCAGAGCTGGAGAGACAGTTTGAAGGTCGAGAGCTGGGGAGACAGTTTGAAGGTCGAGAGCTGGAGAGACAGTTTGAATGTCGAGAGCTGGAGAGACAGTTTCAAGGAGCGAGAGCTGGAGAGACAGTTTGAAGGAGCAGAGCTGGAGAGACAGTTTGAAGGTCGAGAGCTGGGGAGACAGTTTGAAGGAGCGAGAGCTGGAGTGACATTTTGAAAGACGAGAGCTGGAGAGACTGTTTGAAGGTCGAGAGCTGGTGAGACAATTTGAAGGTTGAGAGCTGGAGAGACAGTTTGAAGGTTGAGAGCTGGAGAGACATTTTGAAGGTCGAGAGCTGGAGAGACAGTTTGAAGGTCGAGAGCTGGAGAGACAGTTTGAAGGTTGAGAGCTGGAGAGACAGTTTGAAGGTCGAGAGCTGGAGAGAGAATTTGAAGGTCGAGAGCTGGAGAGACAGTTTGAAGGTCGAGAGCTGGAGAGACAGTTTGAAGGTCGAGAGCTGGAGAGAGAGTTTGAAGGTCGAGAGCTGGAGAGACAGTTTGAAGGTCGAGAGCTGGAGAGAGAATTTGAAGGTCGAGAGCTGGAGAGACAGGTTGAAGGTCGAGCGCTGGAGAGACAGTTTGAAGGTCGAGAGCTGGAGAGACAGTTTGAAGGTCGAGAGCTGGAGAGACAGTTTGAAGGTCAAGAGCTGGAGTGATAGTTTGAAGGTCGAGAGCTGGAGTTACAGTTTGAAAGACGAGAGCTGGAGAGACAGTTTGAAGGTCGAGAGCTTGAGTGACAATTTGAAGGTCGAGAGCTGCAATGACAGTTTGAAAGACGAGAGCTGGAGAGACAGTTTGAAGGTCGAGAGCTGGAGAGACAATTTGAAAGTCGAGAGCTGGAGAGACAGTTTGAAGGTTGAGAGATGGAGTGACAGTTTGAAGGTCAAGAGCTGGAGTGATAGTTTGAAGGTCGAGAGCTGGAGAGACAGTTTGAAATTCGAGAACTGGAGAGACAGTTTGAAGGTCGAGAGCTTTAGTGACAGTTTGAAGGTCGAGAGCTGCAATGACAGTTTGAAAGACGAGAGCTGGAGAGACAGTTTGAAGGTCGAGAGCTGGAGAGACAATTTGAAAGTCGAGAGCTGGAGAGACAGTTTGAAGGTTGAGAGCTGGAGTGACAGTTTGAAGGTCGAGAGCTGGAGAGAGAGTTTGAAGGTCGAGAGCTGGAGAGACAGTTTGAAGGTCGAGAGATGGAGAGACAGTTTGAAAGTCGTGAGCTGGAGAGACAGCTTGAAGGTCGAGAGCTGGAGTGACAGCTTGAAGGAGCGAGAGCTGGAGCGGACAGTTTGAAGGTCAAGAGCTGGACAGACAGTTTGAAGGTCGAGAGCTGGAGAGACAGTTTGAAGGTTGAGAGCTGGAGTGACAGTTTGAAGGTCGAGAGCTGGAGAGAGCAGTTTGAAAGTCGAGAGCTGGAGAGACAGTTTGAAGGATGAGAGCTGGAGAGACAGTTTGAAGGATGAGAGCTGGAGAAACAGTTTGAAGGTCGAGAGCTGTAGAGACAGTTTGAAGGTCGAGAGCTGGAGAGACAGTTTGAAGGTCGAGACCTGGAGAGACAGTTTGAAGGTCGAGAGCTGGATAGACAGTTTGAAGGTCGAGAGCTGGAGTGACAGTTAGAAGGTCGTGAGCTGGAGTGACAGTTTGAAGGTCGAGAGCTGGAGAGACAGCTTGAAGGTCGAGAGCTGGAGAGACAGTTTGAAGGATGAGAGCGGGAGAGACAGTTTGAAGGTCGAGAGCTAGAGAGACAGTTTGAAGGTCGAGAGCTGGAGAGAGGATAGTTTGAAGGTCGAGGGCTTGAGTGACAGTTTGAAGATCGGGAGCTGGAGAGACAGATTGAAGGATGAGTGCTGGAGAGACAGTTGGAAGTTCGAGAGCTGGAGTGACAGTTTGAAGGTTGAGAGCTGGAGAGACATTTTCAAGGAGCGAGAGCTGGAGAGACAGTTTGAAGGAGCAGAGCTGGAGAGACAGTTTGAAGGTCGAGAACTGGAGAGACAGTTTGAAGGAGCGAGAGCTGGAGTGACATTTTGAAAGACGAGAGCTGGAGAGACAGTTTGAAGGTCGAGAGCCGGAGTGACAATTTGAAGGTCAAGAGCTGGAGTGACAGTTTGAAGGTCGAGAGCTGGAGAGACAGTTTGAAGGTCGAGAGCTGGAGTGAATGTTTGAAGGTCGAGAGCTGGAGAGACAGTTTGAAGTATGAGAGCTGGAGAGACAATTTGAAAGTCAAGAGCTGGAGTGACAGTTTGAAGGTCGAGAGCTGGAGAGAGAGTTTGAAGTTCGAGAGCTGGAGAGACAGTTTGAAAGTCGAGAGCTGGAGAGACAGTTTGAATGTTGAGATCTGGAGTGACAGTTTGAAGGTCGAGAGCTGGAATGAGAGTTTGAAGGTCGAGAGCTGGAGAGACAGTTTGAAGGTCGAGAGCTGGAGAGAGCAGTTTGAAAGTCGAGAGCTGGAGAGACAGTTTGAAGGTCGAGAGCTGGAGAGACAGTTTGAAGGTCGAGAGCTGGAGAGACAGTTTGAAGGTCGAGAGCTGGAGAGACAGTTTGAAGGTCGAGAGCTGGAGACACAGTTTGAAGGCAGAGAGCTGGAGAGACAGTATGATGGTCGAGAGCTGGAGTGGCAGTTTGAAGGTCGAGAGCTGGAGCGACTGTTTGAAGGTCGAGAGCTGGAGAGACAGTTTGAAGGTCGAGAGATGGAGAGACAGTTTGCAGGTCGAGAGCTGGAGAGAGCAGTTTGAAAGTCGAGAGCTGGAGAGACAGTTTGAAGGTCGAGAGCTGGACAGACAGTTTGAATATCGAGAGCTGGAGTGACAGTTGAAGGACCGAGAGCTGGAGCGGTCAGTTTGAAGGTCGAGACCTGGAGAGACAGTTTGAAAGTCGTGAGCTGGAGAGACAGTTTGAAGGTCGAGAGCTGGAGTGACAGCTTGAAGGAGCGAGAGCTGGAGCGGACAGTTTGGAGGTCAAGAGCTGGGCAGACAGTTTGAAGGTCGAGAGCTGGAGAGACAGTTTGAAGGTCGAGAGCTGGAGTGACAGTTTGAAGGTCGAGAGCTGGAGAGAGCAGTTTGAAAGTCGAGAGCTGGCGAGACAGTTTGAAGGATGAGAGCTGAAGAAACAGTTTGAAGGTCGAGAGCTGGAGAGACAGTTTGAAGGTCGAGAGCTGGAGAGACAGTTTGAAGTTCGAGAGCTGGAGAGACAGTTTGAAGGTCGAGAGCTGGATAGACAGTTTGAAGTTCGAGAGCTGGAGTGACAGTTTGAAGATCGAGAGCTGGAGTGACAGTTTGAAGGTCGAGAGCTGGAGAGACAGTTTGAAGGTCGAGAGCTGGAGAGACAGTTTGAAGGTCGAGAGCTGGAGTGACAGTTTGAAGATCGAGAGCTGGAGTGACAGTTTGAAGGTCGAGAGCTGGAGAGACAGTTTGAAGGTCGAGAGCTGGAGAGACAGTTTGAAGGATGAGAGCGGGAGAGACAGTTTGAAGGTCGAGCGCTAGAGAGACAGTTTGAAGGTCGAGAGCTGGAGAGAGGACAGTTTGAAGTTCGAGGGCTGGAGAGACAGTTTGAAGTTCGAGAGCTGGAGTGACAGTTTGAAGTTTGAGAGCTGGAGAGACAGTTTCAAGGAGCAAGAGCTGGAGAGACAATTTGAAGGAGCAGATCTGGAGAGACAGTTTCAAGGTCGAGAGCTGGAGAGACAATTTGAAGGAGCGAGAGCTGGAGAGACAGCTTGAAGTATGAGAGCTGGAGAGACAGTTTGAAGGTCGAGAGCTGGAGTGACAGTTTGAAGGTCGAGAGCTGGAGAGACATTTTGAAGGTCGAGAGCTGGAGACAGTTTGAAGGTCGAGAGCTGGAGAGACAGTTTGAAGGTCGAGAGCTGGATAGACAGTTTGAAGGTCGAGAGCTGGAGTGACAGTTTGAAGGTCGAGAGCTGGAGTGACTGTTTGAAGGTCGAGATCTGGAGAGAGAGTTACAAGGTCGAGAGCTGGAGTGACAGTTTGAAGGTCGAGACCTGGAGAGACAGTTTGAAGGTCGAGAGCTGGAGAGACAGTTTGAAGGATGAGAGCGGGAGAGACAGTTTGAAGGTCGAGAGCTGGAGAGAGGACAGTTTGAAGGTCGAGGGCTGGAGTGACAGTTTGAAGGTCGAGAGCTGGAGAGACAGATTGAAGGATGAGAGCTGGAGAGACAGTTTGAAGTTCGAGAGCTGGAGTGACAGTTTGAAGGTTGAGAGCTGGAGAGACAGTTTCAAGGAGCGAGCGCTGGAGTGACAGTTTGAAAGACGACAGATGGAGAGACAGTTTGAAGGTCGAGAGCTGGAGTGACAATTTGAAGGTCAAGAGCTGGAGTGACAGTTTGAAGGTCGAGAGCTGGAGAGAAAGTTTGAAGGTCGAGAGCTGGAGTGACAGTTTGAAGGTCGAGAGCTGGAGAGACAATTTGAAGGTCGAGAGCTGGAGAGACAGTTTGAAGGTCGAGAGCTGGAGAGACAGTTTCAAGGAGCGAGAGCTGGAGAGACAGTTTGAAGGAGCAGAGCTGGAGAGACAGTTTGAAGGTCGAGAGCTGGGGAGACAGTTTGAAGGTCGAGAGCTGGAGAGACAGTTTGAAGGTCGAGAGCTGGAGAGACAGTTTCAAGGAGCGAGAGCTGGAGAGACAGTTTGAAGGAGCAGAGCTGGAGAGACAGTTTGAAGGTCGAGAGCTGGGGAGACAGTTTGAAGGAGCGAGAGCTGGAGTGACAGTTTGAAAGACGAGAGCTGGAGAGACTGTTTGAAGGTCGAGAGCTGGTGAGACAATTTGAAGGTTGAGAGCTGGAGAGATAGTTTGAAGGTTGAGAGCTGGAGAGACATTTTGAAGGTCGAGAGCTGGAGAGACAGTTTGAAGGTCGAGAGCTGTAGAGACAGTTTGAAGGTTGAGAGCTGGAGAGACAGTTTGAAGGTCGAGAGCTGGAGAGAGTATTTGAAGGTCGAGAGCTGGAGATACAGATTGAAGGTCGAGAGCTGGAGAGACAGTTTGAAGGTCGAGAGCTGGAGAGAGAGTTTGAAGGTCGAGAGCTGGAGAGACAGTTTGAAGGTCGAGAGCTGGAGAGAGAATTTGAAGGTCGAGAGCTGGAGAGACAGGTTGAAGGTCGAGCGCTGGAGAGACAGTTTGAAGGTCGAGAGCTGGAGAGACAGTTTGAATGTCGAAAGCTGGAGAGACAGTTTGAAGGTCAAGAGCTGGAGTGATAGTTTGAAGGTCGAGAGCTGGAGTTACAGTTTGAAAGACGAGAGCTGGAGAGACAGTTTGAAGGTTGAGAGCTGGAGAGACAGTTTGAAATTCGAGAGCTGGAGAGACAGTTTGAAGGTCGAGAGCTTTAGTGACAGTTTGAAGGTCGAGAGCTGCAATGACAGTTTGAAAGACGAGAGCTGGAGAGACAGTTTGAAGGTCGAGAGCTGGAGAGACAATTTGAAAGTCGAGAGCTGGAGAGACAGTTTGAAGGTTGAGAGCTGGAGTGACAGTTTGAAGGTCGAGAGCTGGAGAGAGATTTTGAAGGTCGAGAGCTGGAGAGACAGTTTGAAGGTCGAGAGATGGAGAGACAGTTTGAAAGTCGTGAGCTGGAGAGACAGCTTGAAGGTCGAGAGCTGGAGTGACAGATTGAAGGAGCGAGAGCTGGAGCGGACAGTTTGAAGGTCAAGAGCTGGACAGACAGTTTGAAGGTCGAGAGCTGGAGAGACAGTTTGAAGGTTGAGAGCTGGAGTGACTGTGTGAAGGTCGAGAGCTGGAGAGAGCAGTTTGAAAGTCGAGAGCTGGAGAGACAGTTTGAAGGATGAGAGCTGGAGAAACAGTTTGAAGGTCGAGAGCTGGAGAGCCAGTTTGAAGGTCGAGAGCTGGAGAGACAGTTTGAAGGTCGAGACCTGGAGAGACAGTTTGAAGGTCGAGAGCTGAATAGACAGTTTGAAGGTCGAGAGCTGGAGTGACAGTTAGAAGGCCGTGAGCTGGAGTGACAGTTTGAAGGTCGAGAACTGGAGAGACAGCTTGAAGGTCGAGAGCTGGAAAGACAGTTTGAAGGATGAGAGCGGGAGAGACAGTTTGAAGGTCGAGAGCTGGGGAGACAATTTGAAGGAGCGAGAGCTGGAGTGACAGTTTGAAAGACGAGAGCTGGAGAGACAGTTTGAAGGTCGAGAGCTGGAGTGACAATTTGAAGGTCAAGAGCTGGAGTGACAGTTTGAAGATCGAGAGCTGGAGTGACAGTTTGAAGGTCGAGAGCTGGAGAGACAGTTTGAAGTATGAGAGCTGGAGAGACAGCTTGATGGTCGAGAGCTGGAGTGACAGTTTGATGGTCGAGAGCTGGAGAGACAGTTTGAAGGTCGAGAGCTGGAGAGACAGTTTGAAGGTCGAGAGCTGGAGAGACAGTTTGAAGGTCGAGAGCTGGATAGACAGTTTGAAGGTCGAGAGGTGGAGTGACAGATTGAAGGTCGAGAGCTGGAGAGACAATTTGAAGGTCGAGAGCTGGAGAGACAGTTTGAAGGTCGTGAGATGGAGAGACAGTTTGAAGGTCGAGAGATGGAGAGAGCAGTTTGAAAGTCGAGACCTGGAGAGACAGTTTGAAGGTCGAGAGCTGGGGAGACAGTTTGAAGGTCGAGAGCTGGAGAGACAGTTTGAAGGTCGAGAGCTGGAGAGACAGTTTCAAGGAGCGAGAGCTGGAGAGACAGTTTGAAGGAGCAGAGCTGGAGAGACAGTTTGAAGGTCGAGAGCTGGGGAGACAGTTTGAAGGTCGAGAGCTGGAGAGACAGTTTGAAGGTCGAGAGCTGGAGAGACAGTTTCAAGGAGCGAGAGCTGGAGAGACAGTTTGAAGGAGCAGAGCTGGAGAGACAGTTTGAAGGTCGAGAGCTGGGGAGACAGTTTGAAGGAGCGAGAGCTGGAGTGACAGTTTGAAAGACGAGAGCTGGAGAGACTGTTTGAAGGTCGAGAGCTGGTGAGACAATTTGAAGGTTGAGAGCTGGAGAGACAGTTTGAAGGTTGAGAGCTGGAGAGACATTTTGAAGGTCGAGAGCTGGAGAGACAGTTTGAAGGTCGAGAGCTGGAGAGACAGTTTGAAGGTTGAGAGCTGGAGAGACAGTTTGAAGGTCGAGAGCTGGAGAGAGAATTTGAAGGTCGAGAGCTGGAGAGACAGTTTGAAGGTCGAGAGCTAGAGAGACAGTTTAAAGGTCGAGAGCTGGAGAGAGAGTTTGAAGGTCGAGAGCTGGAGAGACAGTTTGAAGGTCGAGAGCTGGAGAGAGAATTTGAAGGTCGAGAGCTGGAGAGACAGGTTGAAGGTCGAGCGCTGGAGAGACAGTTTGAAGGTCGAGAGCTGGAGAGACAGTTTGAAGGTCGAGAGCTGGAGAGACAGTTTGAAGGTCAAGAGCTGGAGTGATAGTTTGAAGGTCGAGAGCTGGAGTTACAGTTTGAAAGACGAGAGCTGGAGAGACAGTTTGAAGGTCGAGAGCTTTAGTGACAGTTTGAAGGTCGAGAGCTGCAATGACAGTTTGAAAGACGAGAGCTGGAGAGACAGTTTGAAGGTCGAGAGCTGGAGAGACAATTTGAAAGTCGAGAACTGGAGAGACAGTTTGAAGGTTGAGAGCTGGAGTGACAGTTTGAAGGTCGAGAGCTGGAGAGAGAGTTTGAAGGTCGAGAGCTGGAGAGACAGTTTGAAGGTCGAGAGATGGAGAGACAGTTTGAAAGTCATGAGCTGGAGAGACAGCTTGAAGGTCGAGAGCTGGAGTGACAGCTTGAAGGAGCGAGAGCTGGAGCGGACAGTTTGAAGGTCAAGAGCTGGACAGACAGTTTGAAGGTCGAGAGCTGGAGAGACAGTTTGAAGGTTGAGAGCTGGAGTGACAGTTTGAAGGTCGAGAGCTGGAGAGAGCAGTTTGAAAGTCGAGAGCTGGAGAGACAGTTTGAAGGATGAGAGCTGGAGAGACAGTTTGAAGGATGAGAGCTGGAGAAACAGTTTGAAGGCCGAGAGCTGGAGAGACAGTTTGAAGGTCGTGAGCTGGAGAGACAGTTTGAAGGTCGAGAGCTGGATAGACAGTTTGAAGGTCGAGAGCTGGAGTGACAGTTAGAAGGTCGTGAGCTGGAGTGACAGTTTGAAGGTCGAGAGCTGGAGAGACAGCTTGAAGGTCGAGAGCTGGAGAGAAGATAGTTTGAAGGTCGAGGGCTTGAGTGACAGTTTGAAGATCGAGAGCTGGAGAGACAGATTGAAGGATGAGAGCGGGAGAGACAGTTTGAAGGTCGAGAGCTAGAGAGACAGTTTGAAGGTCGAGAGCTGGAGAGAGGATAGTTTGAAGGTCGAGGGCTTGAGTGACAGTTTGAAGATCGAGAGCTGGAGAGACAGATTGAAGGATGAGAGCTGGAGAGACAGTTTGAAGTTCGAGAGCTGGAGTGACAGTTTGAAGGTTGAGAGCTGGAGAGACATTTTCAAGGAGCGAGAGCTGGAGAGACAGTTTGAAGGAGCAGAGCTGGAGAGACAGTTTGAAGGTCGAGAGCTGGAGAGACAGTTTGAAGGAGCGAGAGCTGGAGTGACAGTTTGAAAGACGAGAGCTGGAGAGACAGTTTGAAGGTCGAGAGCCGGAGTGACAATTTGAAGGTCAAGAGCTGGAGTGACAGTTTGAAGGTCGAGAGCTGGAGAGACAGTTTGAAGGTCGAGAGCTGGAGTGACTGTTTGAAGGTCGAGAGCTGGAGAGACAGTTTGAAGTATGAGAGCTGGAGAGACAGTTTGAAAGTCAAGAGCTGGAGTGACAGTTTGAAGGTCGAGAGCTGGAGAGACAGTTTGAAGGATGAGAGCTGGAGAGACAGTTTGAAAGACGAGATCTGGAGAGACAGTTTCAAGATCGAGAGCTGGAGAGACAGTTTGAAGTTCGAGAGCTGGAGAGAGAGTTTGAAGGTCGAGAGCTGGAGAGACAGTTTGAAAGTCGAGAGCTGGAGAGACAGTTTGAATGTTGAGAGCTGGAGTGACAGTTTGAAGGTCGAGAGCTGGAAAGAGAGTTTGAAGGTCGAGATCTGGAGAGACAGTTTGAAGGTCGAGAGCTGGAGAGAGCAGTTTGAAAGTCGAGAGCTGGAGAGACAGTTTGAAGGTCGAGAGCTGGAGAGACAGTTTGAAGGTCGAGAGCTGGAGAGACAGTTTGAAGGTCGAGAGCTGGAGAGACAGTTTGAAGGTCGAGAGCTGGAGACACAGTTTGAAGGCAGAGAGCTGGAGAGACAGTATGATGGTCGAGAGCTGGAGTGACAGTTTGAAGGTCGAGAGCTGGAGCGACTGTTTGAAGGTCGAGAGCTGGAGAGACTGTTTGAAGGTCGAGAGATGGAGAGACAGTTTGCAGGTCGAGAGCTGGAGAGAGCAGTTTGAAAGTCGAGAGCTGGAGAGACAGTTTGAAGGTCGAGAGCTGGACAGACAGTTTGAATATCGAGAGCTGGAGTGACAGTTGAAGGACCGAGAGCTGGAGCGGTCAGTTAGAAGGTCGAGACCTGGAGAGACAGTTTGAAAGTCGTGAGCTGGAGAGACAGTTTGAAGGTCGAGAGCTGGAGTGACAGCTTGAAGGAGCGAGAGCTGAAGCGGACAGTTTGGAGGTCAAGAGCTGGGCAGACAGTTTGAAGGTCGAGAGCTAGAGAGACAGTTTGAAGGTCGAGAGCTGGAGTGACAGTTTGAAGGTCGAGAGCTGGAGAGAGCAGTTTGAAAGTCGAGAGCTGGAGAGACAGTTTGAAGGATGAGAGCTGAAGAAACAGTTTGAAGGTCGAGAGCTGGAGAGACAGTTTGAAGGTCGAGAGCTGGAGAGACAGTTTGAAGTTCGAGAGCTGGATAGACAGTTTGAAGGTCGAGAGCTGGACAGACAGTTTGAAGGTCGAGAGCTGGAGTGACAGTTTGAAGGTCGAGAGCTGGAGAGACAGTTTGAAGGTCGAGAGCTGGAGTGACTGTTTGAAGGTCGAGATCTGGAGAGAGAGTTACAAGGTCGAGAGCTGGAGTGACAGTTTGAAGGTCGAGAGCTGGAGAGACAGTTTGAAGGTCGAGAGCTGGAGAGACAGTTTGAAGGATGAGAGCGGGAGAGACAGTTTGAAGGTCGAGAGCTGGAGAGAGGACAGTTTGAAGGTCGAGGGCTGGAGTGACAGTTTGAAGATCGAGAGCTTGAGTGACAGTTTGAAGGTCGAGAGCTGGAGAGACAGTTTGAAGGTCGAGAGCTGGAGAGACAGTTTGAAGGTCGAGAGCTGGAGTGACAGTTTGAAGATCGAGAGCTGGAGTGACAGTTTGAAGGTCGAGAGCTGGAGAGACAGTTTGAAGGATGAGAGCGGGAGAGACAGTTTGAAGGTCGAGCGCTAGAGAGACAGTTTGAAGGTCGAGAGCTGGAGAGAGGACAGTTTGAAGTTCGAGGGCTGGAGAGACAGTTTGAAGTTCGAGAGCTGGAGTGACAGTTTGAAGTTTGAGAGCTGGAGAGACAGTTTCAAGGAGCAAGAGCTGGAGAGACAGTTTGAAGGAGCAGATCTGGAGAGACAGTTTCAAGGTCGAGAGCTGGAGAGACAATTTGAAGGAGCGAGAGCTGGAGAGACAGCTTGAAGTATGAGAGCTGGAGAGACAGTTTGAAGGTCGAGAGCTGGAGTGACAGTTTGAAGGTCGAGAGCTGGAGAGACAGTTTGAAGGTCGAGAGCTGGAGAGACAGTTTGAAGGTCGAGAGCTGGAGAGACAGTTTGAAGGTCGAGAGCTGGATAGACAGTTTGAAGGTCGAGAGCTGGAGTGACAGTTTGAAGGTCGAGAGCTGGAGTGACTGTTTGAAGGTCGAGATCTGGAGAGAGAGTTACAAGGTCGAGAGCTGGAGTGACAGTTTGAAGGTCGAGAGCTGGAGAGACAGTTTGAAGGTCGAGAGCTGGAGAGACAGTTTGAAGGATGAGAGCGGGAGAGACAGTTTGAAGGTCGAGCGCTGGAGAGAGGACAGTTTGAAGGTCGAGGGCTGGAGTGACAGTTTGAAGGTCGAGAGCTGGAGAGACAGATTGAAGGATGAGAGCTGGAGAGACAGTTTGAAGTTCGAGAGCTGGAGTGACAGTTTGAAGGTTGAGAGCTGGAGAGACAGTTTCAAGGAGCGAGCGCTGGAGTGACAGTTTGAAGGTCGAGAGCTGGAGTGACAGTTTGAAGGTCGAGAGCTGGAGTGACAATTTGAAGGCCAAGAGCTGGAGTGACAGTTTGAAGGTCGAGAGCTGGAGAGAAAGTTTGAAGGTCGAGAGCTGGAGTGACAGTTTGAAGGTCGAGAGCTGGAGAGACAGTTTGAAGTATGAGAGCTGGAGAGACAGTTTGAAGGTCAAGAGCTGGAGTGACAGTTTGAAGGTCGAGATCTGGAGAGACAGTTTGAAGGATGAGAGCTGGAGAGACAGTTTGAAAGACGAGATCTGGAGAGACAGTTTGAAGGTCGAGAGCTGGAGAGACAGTTTGAAAGTCGACAGCTGGAGAGACAGTTTGAAGGTTGAGAGCTGGAGTGACAGTTTGAAGGTCGAGAGCTGGAGAGAGAGTTTGAAGGTCGAGAGCTGGAGAGACAGTTTGAAGGTCGAGAGCTGGAGAGACAGTTTGAAGGTCGAGAGATGGAGAGACAGTTTGAAGGTCGAGAGCTGGAGAGAGCTGTTTGAAAGTCGAGAGCTGGAGAGACAGTTTGAAGGTCGAGAGCTGGAGAGACAATTTGAAGGTGGAGAGCTGGAGAGACAGTTTGAAGGTTGAGAGCTGGAGAGACATTTTGAAAGTTGAGAGCTGGAGAGAAAGTTTGAAGGTCGAGGGCTGGAGAGACAGTTTGAAGGTCGAGAGCTGGATAGACAGTTTGAAGGTCGAGAGCTGGAGAGACAGTTTGAACGAGCGAGAGCTGGAGTGACAGTTTGAAGGTCGAGAGCTGGGGAGACAGTTTGAAGGAAAGAGCTGCAGAGGCAGTTTGAAGGTCGGGAGCTGGATAGACAGTTTGAAGGTCGAGAGCTGGAGAGACAGTTTGAAGGTCGAGAGCTGGAGAGACAGTTTGAAGGTCGAGAGCTGGAGAGACAGTTTCAAGGTGGACAGCTGGAGTTACAGTTTGAAGGTCGATAGCTGGAGAGACAGTTTGAAGGTCGAGAGCTGGAGAGACAGTTTGAAGGTCGAGAGCTGGAGAGACAGTTTGAAGGTCGAGAGCTGGAGAGACAGTTTGATGGTCGAGAGCTGGAGTGACAGTTTGAAGGTCGAGAGCTGGAGCGACTGTTTGAATGTCGAGAGCTGGAGAGACAGTTTGAAGGTAGAGAGCTGGAGTGACAGTTTGATGGTCGAGAGCTGGAGAGACAGTTTGAAGGTCGAGAGCTGGAGAGACAGTTTGAATGTCGAGTGATGGAGAGACAGTTTGAAGGTCGAGAGATGGAGAGAGCAGTTTGAAAGTCGAGAGCTGGAGAGACAGTTTGAAGGTCGAGAGCTGGGGAGACATTTTGAAGGGCGAGAGCTGGAGAGACAGTTTGAATGTCGAGAGCTGGAGAGACAGTTTCAAGGAGCGAGAGCTGGAGAGACAGTTTGAAGGAGCAGAGCTGGAGAGACAGTTTGAAGTTCGAGAGCTAGGAAGACAGTTTGAAGGAGCGAGAGCTGGAGTGACAGTATGAAAGACGAGAGCTGGAGAGACTGTTTGAAGGTCGAGAGCTGGAGTGACAATTTGAAGGTCGAGTGCTGGAGAGACAGTTTGAAGGTGGAGAACTGGAGAGAGGACAGTTTGAAGGTCGAGAGCTGGAGTGACAGTTTGTAGGATGAGAGCCGGAGAGAGGACAGTTTGAAGGTCGAGAGCTGGAGAGACAGTTTAAAGGTCGAGAGCTGGAGAGACTGTTTGAAGGTCGAGAGCTGGAGAGACAGTTTGAAGGTCGAGAGCTGGAGAGACAGTTTGAAGGTCGAGAGCTGGAGAGACAGTTTGAAGGATGAGAGATGGAGAGACAGTTTGAAGGTCGAGAGCTGGAGAGACAGTTTGAAGGTCAAAAGCTGGAGAGACAGTTTGAAGGAGCGAGAGCTGGAGAGACAGTTTGAAGGAGCAGAGCTGGAGAGACAGTTTGAAGGTCGAGAGCTGGAGTGACAGTTTGAAGGTCGAGCGCTGGAGAGACAGTTTGAATCTCGAAAGCTGGAGAGACAGTTTGAGGGTCGAGAGCTGGAGTGACAATTTGAAGGTCGAGTGCTGGAGAGACAGTTTGAAGGTCGAGAGCTGGAGAGAGGACAGTTTGAAGGTCGAGAGCTGGAGAGACAGTTTGAAGGTTGAGAGCTGGAGAGACAGTTTGAAGGTCAAGAGCTGGAGACACAGTTTGAAGGTCGAGAGCTGGAGAGACAGCTTGAAGGTCGAGAGCTGGAGAGACAATTTGAAGATCGAGAGCTGGAGAGACAGTTTGAAGGTCGCGAGCTAGAGAGACAGTTTGAAGGATGAGAGATGGAGAGACAGTTTGAAGTTCGAGAGCTGGAGAGACAGTTTGAAGGTCGAGAGCTGGAGAGACAGTTTGAAGGAGCGAGAGCTGGAGAGACAGTTTGAAGGAGCAGAGCTGGAGAGACAGTTTGAAGGTCGAGAGCTGGAGAGACAGTTTGAAGGATTGAGAGCTGGAGAGACAGTTTGAAAGTCGAGAGCTGGATAGACAATTTGAAGGTCGAGATCTGGAGTGACAGCTTGAAGGTCGAGAGCTGGAGAGACAATTTGAAGGTCGAGAGCTGCAGAGACAGTTTGAAGGTCGACAGCTGGAGAGAGGACAGTTTGAAGGTCGAGAACTGGAGTGACAGTTTGAAGGTTGAGAGCTGGAGAGACAGTTTGAAGGTCGCGAGCTGGAGAGACAGTTTGAAGGATGAGAGCTGGAGAGAGGACAGTTTGAAGGTCGAGAGCTGGAGTGACAGTTTGAAGGTTGAGAGCTGGAGAGACATATTGAAGGTCGAGAGCTGGAGAGACAGTTTGAAGGTTGAGAGCTGGAGTGACAGTTTGAAGGGCGAGAGCTGGAGAGACAGTTTCAAGGATCGAGAGCTGGAGAGACAGTTTGAAGGTCGAGAGCTGGAGAGACAGTTTGAAGGACCAGAGCGGGAGAGACAGTTTGAAGGTCCAGAGCTGGAGTGATAGTTTGGAGGTCGAGAGCTGGAGAGAGAGTTTGAAGAATGAGAGATGGAGAGACAGTTTGAAGGTCGAGAGCTGGAGAGACAGTTCGAAGGTCGAGGGCTGGAGTGACAGTTTGAAGGTCGAGAGCTGGAGTGACAGTTTGTAGGTTGAGATCTGGAGAGATATTTTGAAGGTCGAGAGAGGGAGAGACAGTTTGAAGGTCGAGGGCTGGAGTGGACAGTTTGGAAGTCGAGAGCTGGAGAGATAGTTTGAAGGTCGAGAGCTGGAGAGACAATTTTGAAGGTCGAGAGCTGGAGTGACTCTTTGAAGGTCGAGAGCTGGAGAGACAGTTTGAAGGTCGAGAGCTGGAGTGACAGTTTGAAGGTCGAGAGCTGGAGAGACAGTTTGAAGGATGAGAGCTGGAGAGACAGTTTGAAGGTCGAGAGCTGGAGAGATAGTTTGAAGGTCGAGAGTGGTAGTGACAGTCTCAAGGTCGAGAGCTGGAGTGACAGTTTGAAGGTCAGGAGCTGGAGAGACAGTTTGAAGGATGAAAGCTGGAGAGACAGTTTGAAGGTCAAGAGCTGGAGTGACAGTTTTAAGGTTGAGTGCTGGAGTGACAGTTTGAAGTTCGAGAGCTGGAGAGGCAGTTTGAAGGTCGAGAGCTGGAGAGACAGTTTGAAGGTCGAGAGCTGGAGAGACAGTTTGAAGGTCGAGAGCTGGAGAGACAGTTTGAAGGTCGAGAGCTGGAGAGACAGTTTCAAGGTGGAGAGCTGGAGTTACAGTTTGAAGGTCGATAGCTGGAGAGACAGTTTGAAGGTCGAGAGCTGGAGAGACAGTTTGAAGGTCGAGAGCTGGAGAGAGGACAGTTTGAAGGAGCGAGAGCTGGAGAGACAGTTTGAAGGTCGAGAGCTGGAGAGACAGTTTGATGGTCGAGAGCTGGAGTGACAGTTTGAAGGTCGAGAGCTGGAGCGACTGTTTGAAGGTCGAAAGCTGGAGAGACAGTTTGAAGGCCGAGAGCTGGAGAGACAGTTTGAAGGTCGAGAGCTGGAGCGACTGTTTGAATGTCGAGAGCTGGAGAGACAGTTTGAAGGTAGAGAGCTGGAGTGACAGTTTGAAGGTCGAGAGCTGGAGAGACAGTTTGAAGGTCGAGAGCTGGAGAGACAGTTTGAATGTCGAGTGATGGAGAGACAGTTTGAAGGTCGAGAGATGGAGAGAGCAGTTTGAAAGTCGAGAGCTGGAGAGACAGTTTGAAGGTCGAGAGCTGGGGAGACATTTTGAAGGGCGAGAGCTGGAGAGACAGTTTGAATGTCGAGAGCTGGAGAGACAGTTTCAAGGAGCGAGAGCTGGAGAGACAGTTTGAAGGAGCAGAGCTGGAGAGACAGTTTGAAGTTCGAGAGCTGGGGAGACAGTTTGAAGGAGCGAGAGCTGGAGTGACAGTTTGAAAGATGAGAGCTGGAGAGACTGTTTGAAGGTCGAGAGCTGGAGTGACAATTTGAAGGTCGAGAGCTGGAGAGACATTTTGAAGGTCGAGTGCTGGAGAGACAGTTTGAAGGTCGAGAGCTGGAGAGAGGACAGTTTGAAGGTCGAGAGCTGGAGACACAGTTTGAAGGTCGAGAGCTGGAGAGACAGCTTGAAGGTCGAGAGCTGGAGAGACAGTTTGAAGATCGAGAGCTGGAGAGACAGTTTGAAGGATGAGAGATGGAGAGACAGTTTGAAGGAGCGAGAGCTGGAGAGACAGTTTGAAGGAGCAGAGCTGGAGAGACAGTTTGAAGGTCGAGAGCTGGAGAGACAGTTTGAAGGATCGAGAGCTGGAGTGACAGTTTGAAAGATGAGAGCTGGAGAGACAGTTTGAAAGTCGAGAGCAGGATAGACAATTTGAAGGTCGAGAGCTGGAGTGACAGCTTGAAGGTCGAGAGCTGGAGAGACAATTTGAAGGTCGAGAGCTGGAGAGACAGTTTGAAGGTCGACAGCTGGAGAGAGGACAGTTTGAAGGTCGAGAACTGGAGTGACAGTTTGAAGGTTGAGAGCTGGAGAGACAGTTTGAAGGTCGCGAGCTGGAGAGACAGCTTGAAGGATGAGAGCTGGAGAGAGGACAGTTTGAAGGTCGAGAGCTGGAGTGACAGTTTGAAGGTTGAGAGCTGGAGAGACATATTGAAGGTCGAGAGCTGGAGAGACAGTTTGAAGGTTGAGAGCTGGAGTGACAGTTTGAAGGTCGAGAGCTGGAGAGACAGTTTCAAGGATCGAGAGCTGGAGTGAAAGTTTGAAGGTCGAGAGCTGGAGAGAGAGTTTGAAGAATGAGAGATGGAGAGACAGTTTGAAGGTCGAGAGCTGGAGAGACAGTTCGAAGGTCGAGGGCTGGAGTGACAGTTTGAAGGTCGAGAGCTGGAGTGACAGCTTGAAGGTTGAGAGCTGGAGAGATATTTTGAAGGTCGAGAGCGGGAGAGACAGTTTGAAGGTCGAGGGCTGGAGTGGACAGTTTGAAAGTCGAGAGCTGGAGAGATAGTTTGAACGTCGAGAGCTGGAGAGACAGTTTGAAGGTCGAGAGCTGGAGTGACTCTTTGAAGGTCGAGAGCTGGAGAGACAGTTTGAAGGTCGAGAGCTGGAGTGACAGTTTGAAGGTCGAGAGTGGTAGTGACAGTCTCAAGGTCGAGAGCTGGAGTGACAGTTTGAAGGTCAGGAGATGGAGAGAAAGTTTGAAGGATGAAAGCTGGAGAGACAGTTTGAAGGTCAAGAGCTGGAGTGACAGTTTTAAGGTTGAGTGCTGGAGTGACAGTTTGAAGGTCGAGAGCTGGAGAGACAGTTTGAAGTTCGAGAGCAGAAGTGACAGTTTGAAGGTTGAGAGCTGGAGAGACAGTTTGAAGGTCGAGAGCTGGAGAGACAGTTTGAAGGACCGAGAGCTGAAGTGACAGTTTGAAGGTCAAGAGCTGGAGAGTTGGTTTGAAGGTCAAGAGTTGGAGAGACACTTTGTAGTTCGAGAGCTGGAGTGACAGTTTGAAGGTCGAGAGCTGGAGAGACAGTTTGAATGTCGAGAGCTGGAGAGACAGTTTGAGGGTCGAGAGCTGGAGTGACAATTTGAAGGTCGAGTGCTGGATAGACCGTTTGAAGGTCGAGAGCTGGAGAGAGGACAGTTTGAAGGTCGAGAGCTGGAGTGACAGTTCGTAGGATGAGAGCCGGAGAGAGGACATAGAAACATAGAAACATAGAGATAGGAACAGGAGTAGGCCATTCGGCCCTTCGAGCCTGCTCCGCCATTCAATGATATCATGGCTGATCTTCGTCTGAGATCTTAGCTGATCTTTCCAGTTCAGTACCCCGTCCCCGCCTTTTCTCCGTAACCCTTAATCCCCTTAGCCTTCAGAAATATATCCAATTCTCTCTTGAAAATATTTATTGAATTAGCCTTCACAGCCCTCTGTGGCAGGGAATTCCACAGGCTCACCACTCTTTGAGTGAATAAATTCTTCCTCATCTCTGTTTTAAATGATTTGCCCGCTATTTTTAGACTGTGGCCCCTGGTTCTGTGCTCCCCTGCCATTGGAAACATTCTCTCTGAATTCAGCCTGTCCAGGCCTGCCATAATTTTATATGTTTCGATGAGATCCCCTCTCAATCTTCTAAACTCCAGTGAGTACAAGCCCAAACTATTCAATCTCTCCTCGTAGGTCATTCCCGCCATTCCAGGTATCAGCCTGGTGAATCGCCGCTGCACTCTTTCCATGGCAAGAACATCCTTCCGCAGATGGGGCGACCAAAACTGTACACAATACTCCAGATGCGGTCTCACCAGCACCTTGTACAGCTGTAGTAAGGTATCCCTATTCCTATACTCGAACCCCCTTGATATGAAGGCCAACATACCATTTGCCTTCTTAATCGCCTGTTGCACCTGCATGCTCTCCTTCAGTGACTGGTGCACAAGAACACCCAGGTCCCTCTGCACTTCCCCATCTCCCAATCTATTGCCATTTAGATAATAATCTACCCTCCTGTTTTTACCCCCAAAGTGGATAACCTCGCATTTATCCACATTATAGTGCATCTGCCACGTATCCGCCCATTCCCCCAACCTGTCCAAATCGCACTGTAGCCTCCTGACAGTTTGAAGGTCGAGAGCTGGAGAGACAGTTTGAAGGTCGAGAGCTGGAGAGACAGCTTGAAGGTCGAGAGCTGGAGAGACAGTTTGAAGGTCGAGAGCTGGAGAGACAGTTTGAAGGTCGAGAGCTGGAGAGACAGTTTGAAGGATGAGAGATGGAGAGACAGTTTGAAGGTCGAGAGCTGGAGAGACAGTTTGAAGGTCGAGAGCTGGAGAGACAGTTTGAAGGAGCGAGAGCTGGAGAGACAGTTTGAAGGAGCAGAGCTGGAGAGACAGTTTGAAGGTCGAGAGCTTGAGTGACAGTTTGAAGGTCGACAGCTGGAGAGACAGTTTGAATGTCGAGAGCTGGAGAGACAGTTTGAGGGTCGAGAGCTGGAGTGACAATTTGAAGGTCGAGTGCTGGAGAGACAGTTTGAAGGTCAAGAGCTGGAGAGACAGTTTGAAGGTCGAGAGCTGGAGAGACAGTTTGAAGGTCGAGAGCTGGAGATACAGTTTGAAGATCGAGAGCTGGAGAGACAGTTTGAAGGTCGAGAGCTAGAGAGACAGTTTGAAGGATGAGAGATGGAGAGACAGTTTGAAGGTCGAGAGCCGGAGAGACAGTTTGAAGGTCGCGAGCTGGAGAGACAGTTTGAGGGACCGAGAGCTGAAGTGACAGTTTGAAGGTCAAGAGCTGGAGAGTTGGTTTGAAGGTCAAGAGCTGGAGAGACATTTTGTAGGTCGAGAGCTGGAGTGACAGTTTGAAGGTCGAGAGCTGGAGAGACAGTTTGAATGTCGAGAGCTAGAGAGACAGTTTGAGGGTCGAGAGCTGGAGTGACAATTTGAAGGTCGAGTGCTGGAGAGACAGTTTGAAGGTCGAGAGCTGGAGAGAGGACAGTTTGAATGTCGAGAGCTGGTGTGACAGTTTGTAGTATGAGAGCCGGAGAGAGGACAGTTTGAAGGTCGAGAGCTGGAGAGACAGTTTGAAGGTCGAGAGCTGGAGAGACAGTTTGAAGGTCGAGAGCTGGAGAGGCAGTTTGAAGGTCGAGAGCTGGAGAGACAGTTTGAAGGTCGAGAGCTGGAGAGACAGTTTGAAGGATGAGAGATGGAGAGACAGTTTGAAGGTCGAGAGCTGGAGGGACAGTTTGAAGGTCGAGAGCTGGAGAGACAGTTTGAAGGAGCGAGAGCTGGAGAGACAGTTTGAAGGAGCAGAGCTGGAGAGACAGTTTGAAGGTCGAGAGCTGGAGAGTCAGTTTGAATCTCGAGAGCTGGAGAGACAGTTTGAGGGTCGAGAGCTGGAGTGACAATTTGAAGGTCGAGTGCTGGAGAGACAGTTTGAAGGTCGAGAGCAGGAGAGAGGACAGTTTGTAGGACGAGAGCTGGAGAGACAGTTTGAAGGTCGAGAGCTGGAGAGACAGTTTGAAGGTCAAGAGCTGGAGAGACAGTTTGAAGGTCGAGAGCTGGAGAGACAGTTTGAAGGTCGAGAGCTGGAGAGATAGTTTGAAGATCGAGAGCTGGAGAGACAGTTTGAAGGTCGAGAGCTAGAGAGGCAGTTTGAAGGATGAGAGATGGAGAGACAGTTTGAAGGTCGAGAGCTGGAAAGACAGATTGAAGGTCGAGAGCTGGAGAGACAGTTTGAAGGTCGAGAGCTGGAGAGACAGTTTGAATGTCGAGAGCTGGAGAGACAGTTTGAGGGTCGAGAGCTGGAGTGACAATTTGAAGGTCGAGTACTGGAGAGACATTTTGAAGGTCGAGAGCCAGAGAGAGGACAGTTTGAAGGTCGAGAGCTGGAGAGACAGTTTGAAGGTCGAGAGCTGGAGAGACAGTTTGAAGGTCGAGAGCTGGAGAGACAGTTTGAAGGATGAGAGATGGAGAGACAGTTTGAAGGTCGAGAGCTGGAGAGACAGTTTGAAGGTCGAGAGCTGGAGAGAGCAGTTTGAAAGTCGAGAGCTGGAGAGACAGTTTGAAGGTCGAGAGCTGGGGAGACATTTTGAAGGGCGAGAGCTGGAGAGACAGTTTGAATGTCGAGAGCTGGAGAGACAGTTTCAAGGAGCGAGAGCTGGAGAGACAGTTGGAAGGAGCAGAGCTGGAGAGACAGTTTGAAGTTCGAGAGCTGGGGAGACAGTTTGAAGGAGCGAGAGCTGGAGTGACAGTTTGAAAGATGAGAGCTGGAGAGACTGTTTGAAGGTCGAGAGCTGGAGTGACAATTTGAAGGTCGAGAGCTGGAGAGACATTTTGAAGGTCGAGTGCTGGAGAGACAGTTTGAAGGTCGAGAGCTGGAGAGAGGACAGTTTGAAGGTCGAGAGCTGGAGACACAGTTTGAAGGTCGAGAGCTGGAGAGACAGCTTGAAGTTCGAGAGCTGGAGAGACAGTTTGAAGATCGAGAGCTGGAGAGACAGTTTGAAGGATGAGAGATGGAGAGACAGTTTGAAGGAGCGAGAGCTGGAGAGACAGTTTGAAGGAGCAGAGCTGGAGAGACAGTTTGAAGGTCGAGAGCTGGAGAGACAGTTTGAAGGATCGAGAGCTGGAGTGACAGTTTGAAAGATGAGAGCTGGAGAGACAGTTTGAAAGTCGAGAGCAGGATAGACAATTTGAAGGTCGAGAGCTGGAGTGACAGCTTGAAGGTCGAGAGCTGGAGAGACAATTTGAAGGTCGAGAGCTGGAGAGACAGTTTGAAGGTCGACAGCTGGAGAGAGGACAGTTTGAAGGTCGAGAACTGGAGTGACAGTTTGAAGGTTGAGAGCTGGAGAGACAGTTTGAAGGTCGCGAGCTGGAGAGACAGCTTGAAGGATGAGAGCTGGAGAGAGGACAGTTTGAAGGTCGAGAGCTGGAGTGACAGTTTGAAGGTTGAGAGCTGGAGAGACATATTGAAGGTCGAGAGCTGGAGAGACAGTTTGAAGGTTGAGAGCTGGAGTGACAGTTTGAAGGTCGAGAGCTGGAGAGACAGTTTCAAGGATCGAGAGCTGGAGAGACAGTTTGAAGGTCGAGAGCTGGAGAGACAGTTTGAAGGACCAGAGCGGGAGAGACAGTTTGAATGTCCAGAGCTGGAGTGAAAGTTTGAAGGTCGAGAGCTGGAGAGAGAGTTTGAAGAATGAGAGATGGAGAGACAGTTTGAAGGTCGAGAGCTGGAGAGACAGTTCGAAGGTCGAGGGCTGGAGTGACAGTTTGAAGGTCGAGAGCTGGAGTGACAGCTTGAAGGTTGAGAGCTGGAGAGATATTTTGAAGGTCGAGAGCGGGAGAGACAGTTTGAAGGTCGAGGGCTGGAGTGGACAGTTTGAAAGTCGAGAGCTGGAGAGATAGTTTGAACGTCGAGAGCTGGAGAGACAGTTTGAAGGTCGAGAGCTGGAGTGACTCTTTGAAGGTCGAGAGCTGGAGAGACAGTTTGAAGGTCGAGAGCTGGAGTGACAGTTTGAAGGTCGAGAGTGGTAGTGACAGTCTCAAGGTCGAGAGCTGGAGTGACAGTTTGAAGGTCAGGAGATGGAGAGAAAGTTTGAAGGATGAAAGCTGGAGAGACAGTTTGAAGGTCAAGAGCTGGAGTGACAGTTTTAAGGTTGAGTGCTGGAGTGACAGTTTGAAGGTCGAGAGCTGGAGAGACAGTTTGAAGTTCGAGAGCAGAAGTGACAGTTTGAAGGTTGAGAGCTGGAGAGACAGTTTGAAGGTCGAGAGCTGGAGAGACAGTTTGAAGGACCGAGAGCTGAAGTGACAGTTTGAAGGTCAAGAGCTGGAGAGTTGGTTTGAAGGTCAAGAGTTGGAGAGACACTTTGTAGTTCGAGAGCTGGAGTGACAGTTTGAAGGTCGAGAGCTGGAGAGACAGTTTGAATGTCGAGAGCTGGAGAGACAGTTTGAGGGTCGAGAGCTGGAGTGACAATTTGAAGGTCGAGTGCTGGATAGACCGTTTGAAGGTCGAGAGCTGGAGAGAGGACAGTTTGAAGGTCGAGAGCTGGAGTGACAGTTCGTAGGATGAGAGCCGGAGAGAGGACATAGAAACATAGAAACATAGAGATAGGAACAGGAGTAGGCCATTCGGCCCTTCGAGCCTGCTCCGCCATTCAATGATATCATGGCTGATCTTCGTCTGAGATCTTAGCTGATCTTTCCAGTTCAGTACCCCGTCCCCGCCTTTTCTCCGTAACCCTTAATCCCCTTAGCCTTCAGAAATATATCCAATTCTCTCTTGAAAATATTTATTGAATTAGCCTTCACAGCCCTCTGTGGCAGGGAATTCCACAGGCTCACCACTCTTTGAGTGAAGAAATTCTTCCTCATCTCTGTTTTAAATGATTTGCCCGCTATTTTTAGACTGTGGCCCCTGGTTCTGTGCTCCCCTGCCATTGGAAACATTCTCTCTGAATTCAGCCTGTCCAGGCCTGCCATAATTTTATATGTTTCGATGAGATCCCCTCTCAATCTTCTAAACTCCAGTGAGTACAAGCCCAAACTATTCAATCTCTCCTCGTAGGTCATTCCCGCCATTCCAGGTATCAGCCTGGTGAATCGCCGCTGCACTCTTTCCATGGCAAGAACATCCTTCCGCAGATGGGGCGACCAAAACTGTACACAATACTCCAGATGCGGTCTCACCAGCACCTTGTACAGCTGTAGTAAGGTATCCCTATTCCTATACTCGAACCCCCTTGATATGAAGGCCAACATACCATTTGCCTTCTTAATCGCCTGTTGCACCTGCATGCTCTCCTTCAGTGACTGGTGCACAATAACACCCAGGTCCCTCTGCACTTCCCCATCTCCCAATCTATTGCCATTTAGATAATAATCTACCCTCCTGTTTTTACCCCCAAAGTGGATAACCTCGCATTTATCCACATTATAGTGCATCTGCCACGTATCCGCCCATTCCCCCAACCTGTCCAAATCGCACTGTAGCCTCCTGACAGTTTGAAGGTCGAGAGCTGGAGAGACAGTTTGAAGGTCGAGAGCTGGAGAGACAGCTTGAAGGTCGAGAGCTGGAGAGACAGTTTGAAGGTCGAGAGCTGGAGAGACAGTTTGAAGGTCGAGAGCTGGAGAGACAGTTTGAAGGATGAGAGATGGAGAGACAGTTTGAAGGTCGAGAGCTGGAGAGACAGTTTGAAGGTCGAGAGCTGGAGAGACAGTTTGAAGGAGCGAGAGCTGGAGAGACAGTTTGAAGGAGCAGAGCTGGAGAGACAGTTTGAAGGTCGAGAGCTTGAGTGACAGTTTGAAGGTCGACAGCTGGAGAGACAGTTTGAATGTCGAGAGCTGGAGAGACAGTTTGAGGGTCGAGAGCTGGAGTGACAATTTGAAGGTCGAGTGCTGGAGAGACAGTTTGAAGGTCAAGAGCTGGAGAGACAGTTTGAAGGTCGAGAGCTGGAGAGACAGTTTGAAGGTCGAGAGCTGGAGATACAGTTTGAAGATCGAGAGCTGGAGAGACAGTTTGAAGGTCGAGAGCTAGAGAGACAGTTTGAAGGATGAGAGATGGAGAGACAGTTTGAAGGTCGAGAGCCGGAGAGACAGTTTGAAGGTCGCGAGCTGGAGAGACAGTTTGAGGGACCGAGAGCTGAAGTGACAGTTTGAAGGTCAAGAGCTGGAGAGTTGGTTTGAAGGTCAAGAGCTGGAGAGACATTTTGTAGGTCGAGAGCTGGAGTGACAGTTTGAAGGTCGAGAGCTGGAGAGACAGTTTGAATGTCGAGAGCTAGAGAGACAGTTTGAGGGTCGAGAGCTGGAGTGACAATTTGAAGGTCGAGTGCTGGAGAGACAGTTTGAAGGTCGAGAGCTGGAGAGAGGACAGTTTGAATGTCGAGAGCTGGTGTGACAGTTTGTAGTATGAGAGCCGGAGAGAGGACAGTTTGAAGGTCGAGAGCTGGAGAGACAGTTTGAAGGTCGAGAGCTGGAGAGACAGTTTGAAGGTCGAGAGCTGGAGAGGCAGTTTGAAGGTCGAGAGCTGGAGAGACAGTTTGAAGGTCGAGAGCTGGAGAGACAGTTTGAAGGATGAGAGATGGAGAGACAGTTTGAAGGTCGAGAGCTGGAGGGACAGTTTGAAGGTCGAGAGCTGGAGAGACAGTTTGAAGGAGCGAGAGCTGGAGAGACAGTTTGAAGGAGCAGAGCTGGAGAGACAGTTTGAAGGTCGAGAGCTGGAGAGTCAGTTTGAATCTCGAGAGCTGGAGAGACAGTTTGAGGGTCGAGAGCTGGAGTGACAATTTGAAGGTCGAGTGCTGGAGAGACAGTTTGAAGGTCGAGAGCAGGAGAGAGGACAGTTTGTAGGACGAGAGCTGGAGAGACAGTTT
This sequence comes from Somniosus microcephalus, assembly GCF_052327205.1. NCBI lineage: Eukaryota > Metazoa > Chordata > Chondrichthyes > Squaliformes > Somniosidae > Somniosus > Somniosus microcephalus. Next base: position 125,839 of record NW_028225233.1, on the reverse strand, counting down.
GAAGGTCGAGAGCTGGAGAGACAGTTTGAAGGTCAAGAGCTGGAGAGACAGTTTGAAGGTCGAGAGCTGGAGAGACAGTTTGAAGGTCGAGAGCTGGAGAGATAGTTTGAAGATCGAGAGCTGGAGAGACAGTTTGAAGGTCGAGAGCTAGAGAGGCAGTTTGAAGGATGAGAGATGGAGAGACAGTTTGAAGGTCGAGAGCTGGAAAGACAGATTGAAGGTCGAGAGCTGGAGAGACAGTTTGAAGGTCGAGAGCTGGAGAGACAGTTTGAATGTCGAGAGCTGGAGAGACAGTTTGAGGGTCGAGAGCTGGAGTGACAATTTGAAGGTCGAGTACTGGAGAGACATTTTGAAGGTCGAGAGCCGGAGAGAGGACAGTTTGAAGGTCGAGAGCTGGAGAGACAGTTTGAAGGTCGAGAGCTGGAGAGACAGTTTGAAGGTCGAGAGCTGGAGAGACAGTTTGAAGGATGAGAGATGGAGAGACAGTTTGAAGGTCGAGAGCTGGAGAGACAGTTTGAAGGTCGAGAGCTGGAGAGACAGTTTGAAGGAGCGAGAGCTGGAGAGACAGTTTGAAGGAGCAGAGCTGGAGAGACAGTTTGAAGGTCGAGAGCTGGAGAGACAGTTTGAATCTCGAGAGCTGGAGAGACAGTTTGAGGGTCGAGAGCTGGAGTGACAATTTGAAGGTCGAGTGCTGGAGAGACAGTTTGAAGGTCGAGAGCTGGAGAGAGGACAGTTTGAAGGTCGAGAGCTGGAGAAACAGTTTGAAGGTCGAGAGCTGGAGAGACAGTTTGAAGGTCAAGAGCTGGAGAGACAGTTTGAAGGTCGAGAGCTGGAGAGACAGTTTGAAGGTCGAGAGCTGGAGAGATAGTTTGAAGATCGAGAGCTGCAGAGACAGTTTGAAGGTCGAGAGCAAGAGAGACAGTTTGAAGGATGAGAGATGGAGAGACAGTTTGAAGGTCGAGAGCTGGAGAGACAGTTTGAAGGTCGAGAGCTGGAGAGACAGTTTGAAGGAGCAAGAGCTGGAGAGACAGTTTGAAGGAGCAGAGCTGGAGAGACAGTTTGAAGGTCGAGAGCTGGAGAGACAGTTTGAAGGATCGAGAGCTGGAGTGACTGTTTGAAAGATGAGAGCTGGAGAGACAGTTTGAAAGTCGAGAGCTGGAGAGACAATTTGAAGGTCGAGAGCTGGAGAGACAGTTTGAAGGTCGAGAGCTGGAGAGACAGTTTGAGGGATGAAAGCTGGAGAGACAGTTTGAAGGTCAAGAGCTGGAGTGACAGTTTTAAGGTTGAGTGCTGGAGTAACAGTTTGAAGGTCGAGAGCTGGAGAGACAGTTTGAAGTTCGAGAGCTGAAGTGACAATTTGAAGGATAAGAGCTGGAGAGACATTTTGAAGGTCGAGAGCTGGAGAGACAATTTGAAGGTCGAGAGCTGGAGAGACAGTTTGAAGGTCGAGAGCTGGAGAGACAGTTTGAAAGTCGAGAGCTGGAGAGATAGTTTGAAGGTCGAGAGCTGGAGAGACAGTTTGAAGGTCGAGAGCTGGAGAGACAGTTTGAAGGATGAAAGCTGGAGAGACAGTTTGAAGGTCAAGAGCTGGAGTGACAGTTTTAAGGTTGAGTGCTGGAGTGACAGTTTGAAGGTCGAGAGCTGGAGAGACAGTTTGAAGTTAGAGAGCTGAAGTGACAGTTTGAGGGTCGAGAGCTGGAGAGAGGACAGTTTGAATGTCGAGAGCTGGAGTGACAGTTTGTAGGATGAGAGCCGGAGAGAGGACAGTTTGAAGGTCGAGAGCTGGAGAGACAGTTTGAAGGTCGAGAGCTGGAGAGACAGTTTGAAGGTCGAGAGCTGGAGAGACAGTTTGAAGGTCGAGAGCTGGAGAGACAGTTTGAAGGTCGAGAGCTGGAGAGACAGTTTGAAGGATGAGAGATGGAGAGACAGTTTGAAGGTCGAGAGCTGGAGAGACAGTTTGAAGGTCGAGAGCTGGAGAGACAGTTTGAAGGAGCAGAGCTGGAGAGACAGTTTGAAGGTCGAGAGCTGGAGAGACAGTTTGAATCTCGAGAGCTGGAGAGAAAGTTTGAGGGTCGAGAGCTGGAGTGACAATTTGAAGGTCGAGTGCTGGAGAGACAGTTTGAAGGTCGAGAGCTGGAGAGAGGACAGTTTGAAGGTCGAGAGCTGGAGAAACAGTTTGAAGGTCGAGAGCTGGAGAGACAGTTTGAAGGTCAAGAGCTGGAGAGACAGTTTGAAGGTCGAGAGCTGGAGAGACAGTTTGAAGGTCGAGAGCTGGAGAGATAGTTTGAAGATCGAGAGCTGCAGAGACAGTTTGAAGGTCGAGAGCAAGAGAGACAGTTTGAAGGATGAGAGATGGAGAGACAGTTTGAAGGTCGAGAGCTGGAGAGACAGTTTGAAGGTCGAGAGCTGGAGAGACAGTTTGAAGGAGCAAGAGCTGGAGAGACAGTTTGAAGGAGCAGAGCTGGAGAGACAGTTTGAAGGTCGAGAGCTGGAGAGACAGTTTGAAGGATCGAGAGCTGGAGTGACTGTTTGAAAGATGAGAGCTGGAGAGACAGTTTGAAGGTCGAGAGCTGGAGAGACAGTTTGAAGGATCGAGAGCTGGAGTGACTGTTTGAAAGATGAGAGCTGGAGAGACAGTTTGAAGATCGAGAGCTGCAGAGACAGTTTGAAGGTCGAGAGCAAGAGAGACAGTTTGAAGGATGAGAGATGGAGAGACAGTTTGAAGGTCGAGAGCTGGAGAGACAGTTTGAAGGTCGAGAGCTGGAGAGACAGTTTGAAGGAGCAAGAGCTGGAGAGACAGTTTGAAGGAGCAGAGCTGGAGAGACAGTTTGAAGGTCGAGAGCTGGAGAGACAGTTTGAAGGATCGAGAGCTGGAGTGACTGTTTGAAAGATGAGAGCTGGAGAGACAGTTTGAAGGTCGAGAGCTGGAGAGACAGTTTGAAGGATCGAGAGCTGGAGTGACTGTTTGAAAGATGAGAGCTGGAGAGACAGTTTGAAGATCGAGAGCTGCAGAGACAGTTTGAAGGTCGAGAGCAAGAGAGACAGTTTGAAGGATGAGAGATGGAGAGACAGTTTGAAGGTCGAGAGCTGGAGAGACAGTTTGAAGGTCGAGAGCTGGAGAGACAGTTTGAAGGAGCAAGAGCTGGAGAGACAGTTTGAAGGAGCAGAGCTGGAGAGACAGTTTGAAGGTCGAGAGCTGGAGAGACAGTTTGAAGGATCGAGAGCTGGAGTGACTGTTTGAAAGATGAGAGCTGGAGAGACAGTTTGAAAGTCGAGAGCTGGAGAGACAATTTGAAGGTCGAGAGCTGGAGAGACAGTTTGAAGGTCGAGAGCTGGAGAGACAGTTTGAGGGATGAAAGCTGGAGAGACAGTTTGAAGGTCAAGAGCTGGAGTGACAGTTTTAAGGTTGAGTGCTGGAGTAACAGTTTGAAGGTCGAGAGCTGGAGAGACAGTTTGAAGTTCGAGAGCTGAAGTGACAATTTGAAGGATAAGAGCTGGAGAGACATTTTGAAGGTCGAGAGCTGGAGAGACAATTTGAAGGTCGAGAGCTGGAGAGACAGTTTGAAGGTCGAGAGCTGGAGAGACAGTTTGAAAGTCGAGAGCTGGAGAGATAGTTTGAAGGTCGAGAGCTGGAGAGACAGTTTGAAGGTCGAGAGCTGGAGAGACAGTTTGAAGGATGAAAGCTGGAGAGACAGTTTGAAGGTCAAGAGCTGGAGTGACAGTTTTAAGGTTGAGTGCTGGAGTGACAGTTTGAAGGTCGAGAGCTGGAGAGACAGTTTGAAGTTAGAGAGCTGAAGTGACAGTTTGAAGGTTGAGAGCTGGAGAGACAGTTTGAAGGTCGAGAGCTGGAGAGACAGTTTGAAGGACCGAGAGCTGAAGTGAAAGTTTGAAGGTCAAGAGCTGGAGAGTTGCTTTGAAGGTCAAGAGCCGGAGAGACACTTTGTAGGTCGAGAGCTGGAGTGACAGTCTGATGGTCGATAGCTGGAGAGACAGTTTGAATGTCGAGTGCTGGAGAGACAGTTTGAGGGTCGAGAGCTGGAGAGAGGACAGTTTGAATGTCGAGAGCTGGAGTGACAGTTTGTAGGATGAGAGCCGGAGAGAGGACAGTTTGAAGGTCGAGAGCTGGAGAGACAGTTTGAAGGTCGAGAGCTGGAGAGACAGTTTGAAGGTCGAGAGCTGGAGAGACAGTTTGAAGGTCGAGAGCTGGAGAGACAGTTTGAAGGATGAGAGATGGAGAGACAGTTTGAAGGTCGAGAGCTGGAGAGACAGTTTGAAGGTCGAGAGCTGGAGAGACAGTTTGAAGGAGCGAGAGCTGGAGAGACAGCTTGAAGGAGCAGAGCTGGAGAGACAGTTTGAAGGTCGAGAGCTGGAGAGACAGTTTGAATCTCGAGAGCTGGAGAGACAGTTTGAGGGTCGAGAGCTGCAGTGACAATTTGAAGGTCGAGAGCTGGAGAGATAGTTTGAAGATCGAGAGCTGGAGAGACAGTTTGAAGGTCGAGAGCAGGAGAGAGGACAGTTTGAAGGTCGAGAGCTGGAGAGACAGTTTGAAGTTCTAGAGCTGGAGAGACAGTTTGAAGGTCAAGAGCTGGAGAGACAGTTTGAAGGTCGAGAGCTGGAGAGACAGTTTGAAGGTCGTGAGCTGGAGAGATAGTTTGAAGATCGAGAGCTGGAGAGACAGTTTGAAGGTCGAGAGCTAGAGAGACAGTTTGAAGGATGAGAGATGGAGAGACACTTTGAAGGTCGAGAGCTGGAGAGACAGTTTGAAGGTCGAGAGCTGGAGAGACAGTTTGAAGGTCGAGAGCTGGAGAGACAGGTTGAAGGATGAAAGCTGGAGAGACAGTTTGAAGGTCAAGAGCTGGAGTGACAGTTTTAAGGTTGAGTGCTGGAGTGACAGTTTGAAGGTCGAGAGCTGGAGAGACAGTTTGAAGTTCGAGAGCTGAAGTGACAGTTTGAAGGTTGAGAGCTGGAGAGGCAGTTTGAAGGTCGAGAGCTGGAGAGACAGTTTGAAGGACCGAGAGCTGAAGTGACAGTTTGAAGGTCAAGAGCTGGAGAGCTGGTTTGAAGGTCAAGAGCTGGAGAGACACTTTGTAGGTCGAGAGCTGGAGTGACAGTTTGAAGGTCGAGAGCTGGAGAGACAGTTTGAATGTCGAGTGCTGGAGAGACAGTTTGAGGGTCGAGAGCTGGAGAGAGGACAGTTTGAATGTCGAGAGCTGGAGTGACAGTTTGTAGGATGAGAGCCGGAGAGAGGACAGTTTGAAGGTCGAGAGCTGGAGAGACAGTTTGAAGGTCGAGAGCTGGAGAGACAGTTTGAAGGTCGAGAGCTGGAGAGACAGTTTGAAGGTCGAGAGCTGGAGAGACAGTTTGAAGGTCGAGAGCTGGAGAGACAGTTTGAAGGATGAGAGATGGAGAGACAGTTTGAAGGTCGAGAGCTGGAGAGACTGTTTGAAGGTCGAGAGCTGGAGAGACAGTTTGAAGGAGCGAGAGCTGGAGATACAGTTTGAAGGAGCAGAGCTGGAGAGACAGTTTGAAGGTCGAGAGCTGGAGAGACAGTTTGAATCTCGAGAGCTGGAGAGACAGTTTGAGGGTCGAGAGCTGGAGTGACAATTTGAAGGTCGAGTGCTGGAGAGACAGTTTGAAGTTCGAGAGCAGGAGAGAGGACAGTTTGAAGGTCGAGAGCTGGAGAGACAGTTTGAAGGTCGAGAGCTGGAGAGACAGTTTGAAGGTCAAGAGCTGGAGAGACAGTTTGAAGGTCGAGAGCTGGAGAGACAGTTTGAAGGTCGAGAGCTGGAGAGATATTTTGAAGATCGAGAGCTGGAGAGACAGTTTGAAGGTCGAGAGCTAGAGAGACCGTTTTAAGGATGAGAGATGGAGAGACAGTTTGAAGGTCGAGAGCTGGAGAGTCAGTTTGAAGGTCGAGAGCTGGAGAGACAGTTTGAAGGTCGAGAGCTGGAGAGACAGTTTGAATGTCGAGAGCTGGAGAGACAGTTTGAGGGTCGAGAGCTGGAGTGACAATTTGAAGGTCGAGTACTGGAGAGACAGTTTGAAGGTCGAGAGCCGGAGAGAGGACAGTTTGAAGATCGAGAGCTGGAGAGACAGTTTGAAGGACGAGAGCTGGAGAGACAGTTTGAAGGTCGAGTGCTGGAGAGACAGTTTGAAGGTCGAGAGCTGGAGAGAGGACAGTTTGAAGGTCGAGAGCTGGAGAAACAGTTTGAAGGTCGAGAGCTGGAGAGACAGTTTGAAGGTCAAGAGCTGGAGAGACAGTTTGAAGGTCGAGAGCTGGAGAGACAGTTTGAAGGTCGAGAGCTGGAGAGATAGTTTGAAGATCGAGAGCTGCAGAGACAGTTTGAAGGTCGAGAGCAAGAGAGACAGTTTGAAGGATGAGAGATGGAGAGACAGTTTGAAGGTCGAGAGCTGGAGAGACAGTTTGAAGGTCGAGAGCTGGAGAGACAGTTTGAAGGAGCAAGAGCTGGAGAGACAGTTTGAAGGAGCAGAGCTGGAGAGACAGTTTGAAGGTCGAGAGCTGGAGAGACAGTTTGAAGGATCGAGAGCTGGAGTGACTGTTTGAAAGATGAGAGCTGGAGAGACAGTTTGAAGGTCGAGAGCTGGAGAGACAGTTTGAAGGATCGAGAGCTGGAGTGACTGTTTGAAAGATGAGAGCTGGAGAGACAGTTTGAAGATCGAGAGCTGCAGAGACAGTTTGAAGGTCGAGAGCAAGAGAGACAGTTTGAAGGATGAGAGATGGAGAGACAGTTTGAAGGTCGAGAGCTGGAGAGACAGTTTGAAGGTCGAGAGCTGGAGAGACAGTTTGAAGGAGCAAGAGCTGGAGAGACAGTTTGAAGGAGCAGAGCTGGAGAGACAGTTTGAAGGTCGAGAGCTGGAGAGACAGTTTGAAGGATCGAGAGCTGGAGTGACTGTTTGAAAGATGAGAGCTGGAGAGACAGTTTGAAGGTCGAGAGCTGGAGAGACAGTTTGAAGGATCGAGAGCTGGAGTGACTGTTTGAAAGATGAGAGCTGGAGAGACAGTTTGAAGATCGAGAGCTGCAGAGACAGTTTGAAGGTCGAGAGCAAGAGAGACAGTTTGAAGGATGAGAGATGGAGAGACAGTTTGAAGGTCGAGAGCTGGAGAGACAGTTTGAAGGTCGAGAGCTGGAGAGACAGTTTGAAGGAGCAAGAGCTGGAGAGACAGTTTGAAGGAGCAGAGCTGGAGAGACAGTTTGAAGGTCGAGAGCTGGAGAGACAGTTTGAAGGATCGAGAGCTGGAGTGACTGTTTGAAAGATGAGAGCTGGAGAGACAGTTTGAAAGTCGAGAGCTGGAGAGACAATTTGAAGGTCGAGAGCTGGAGAGACCGTTTGAAGGTCGAGAGCTGGAGAGACAGTTTGAGGGATGAAAGCTGGAGAGACAGTTTGAAGGTCAAGAGCTGGAGTGACAGTTTTAAGGTTGAGTGCTGGAGTAACAGTTTGAAGGTCGAGAGCTGGAGAGACAGTTTGAAGTTCGAGAGCTGAAGTGACAATTTGAAGGATAAGAGCTGGAGAGACATTTTGAAGGTCGAGAGCTGGAGAGACAATTTGAAGGTCGAGAGCTGGAGAGACAGTTTGAAGGTCGAGAGCTGGAGAGACAGTTTGAAAGTCGAGAGCTGGAGAGATAGTTTGAAGGTCGAGAGCTGGAGAGACAGTTTGAAGGTCGAGAGCTGGAGAGACAGTTTGAAGGATGAAAGCTGGAGAGACAGTTTGAAGGTCAAGAGCTGGAGTGACAGTTTTAAGGTTGAGTGCTGGAGTGACAGTTTGAAGGTCGAGAGCTGGAGAGACAGTTTGAAGTTAGAGAGCTGAAGTGACAGTTTGAAGGTTGAGAGCTGGAGAGACAGTTTGAAGGTCGAGAGCTGGAGAGACAGTTTGAAGGACCGAGAGCTGAAGTGAAAGTTTGAAGGTCAAGAGCTGGAGAGTTGCTTTGAAGGTCAAGAGCCGGAGAGACACTTTGTAGGTCGAGAGCTGGAGTGACAGTCTGATGGTCGATAGCTGGAGAGACAGTTTGAATGTCGAGTGCTGGAGAGACAGTTTGAGGGTCGAGAGCTGGAGAGAGGACAGTTTGAATGTCGAGAGCTGGAGTGACAGTTTGTAGGATGAGAGCCGGAGAGAGGACAGTTTGAAGGTCGAGAGCTGGAGAGACAGTTTGAAGGTCGAGAGCTGGAGAGACAGTTTGAAGGTCGAGAGCTGGAGAGACAGTTTGAAGGTCGAGAGCTGGAGAGACAGTTTGAAGGATGAGAGATGGAGAGACAGTTTGAAGGTCGAGAGCTGGAGAGACAGTTTGAAGGTCGAGAGCTGGAGAGACAGTTTGAAGGAGCGAGAGCTGGAGAGACAGCTTGAAGGAGCAGAGCTGGAGAGACAGTTTGAAGGTCGAGAGCTGGAGAGACAGTTTGAATCTCGAGAGCTGGAGAGACAGTTTGAGGGTCGAGAGCTGCAGTGACAATTTGAAGGTCGAGAGCTGGAGAGATAGTTTGAAGATCGAGAGCTGGAGAGACAGTTTGAAGGTCGAGAGCAGGAGAGAGGACAGTTTGAAGGTCGAGAGCTGGAGAGACAGTTTGAAGTTCTAGAGCTGGAGAGACAGTTTGAAGGTCAAGAGCTGGAGAGACAGTTTGAAGGTCGAGAGCTGGAGAGACAGTTTGAAGGTCGTGAGCTGGAGAGATAGTTTGAAGATCGAGAGCTGGAGAGACAGTTTGAAGGTCGAGAGCTAGAGAGACAGTTTGAAGGATGAGAGATGGAGAGACACTTTGAAGGTCGAGAGCTGGAGAGACAGTTTGAAGGTCGAGAGCTGGAGAGACAGTTTGAAGGTCGAGAGCTGGAGAGACAGGTTGAAGGATGAAAGCTGGAGAGACAGTTTGAAGGTCAAGAGCTGGAGTGACAGTTTTAAGGTTGAGTGCTGGAGTGACAGTTTGAAGGTCGAGAGCTGGAGAGACAGTTTGAAGTTCGAGAGCTGAAGTGACAGTTTGAAGGTTGAGAGCTGGAGAGGCAGTTTGAAGGTCGAGAGCTGGAGAGACAGTTTGAAGGACCGAGAGCTGAAGTGACAGTTTGAAGGTCAAGAGCTGGAGAGCTGGTTTGAAGGTCAAGAGCTGGAGAGACACTTTGTAGGTCGAGAGCTGGAGTGACAGTTTGAAGGTCGAGAGCTGGAGAGACAGTTTGAATGTCGAGTGCTGGAGAGACAGTTTGAGGGTCGAGAGCTGGAGAGAGGACAGTTTGAATGTCGAGAGCTGGAGTGACAGTTTGTAGGATGAGAGCCGGAGAGAGGACAGTTTGAAGGTCGAGAGCTGGAGAGACAGTTTGAAGGTCGAGAGCTGGAGAGACAGTTTGAAGGTCGAGAGCTGGAGAGACAGTTTGAAGGTCGAGAGCTGGAGAGACAGTTTGAAGGTCGAGAGCTGGAGAGACAGTTTGAAGGATGAGAGATGGAGAGACAGTTTGAAGGTCGAGAGCTGGAGAGACTGTTTGAAGGTCGAGAGCTGGAGAGACAGTTTGAAGGAGCGAGAGCTGGAGATACAGTTTGAAGGAGCAGAGCTGGAGAGACAGTTTGAAGGTCGAGAGCTGGAGAGACAGTTTGAATCTCGAGAGCTGGAGAGACAGTTTGAGGGTCGAGAGCTGGAGTGACAATTTGAAGGTCGAGTGCTGGAGAGACAGTTTGAAGTTCGAGAGCAGGAGAGAGGACAGTTTGAAGGTCGAGAGCTGGAGAGACAGTTTGAAGGTCGAGAGCTGGAGAGACAGTTTGAAGGTCAAGAGCTGGAGAGACAGTTTGAAGGTCGAGAGCTGGAGAGACAGTTTGAAGGTCGAGAGCTGGAGAGATATTTTGAAGATCGAGAGCTGGAGAGACAGTTTGAAGGTCGAGAGCTAGAGAGACCGTTTTAAGGATGAGAGATGGAGAGACAGTTTGAAGGTCGAGAGCTGGAGAGTCAGTTTGAAGGTCGAGAGCTGGAGAGACAGTTTGAAGGTCGAGAGCTGGAGAGACAGTTTGAATGTCGAGAGCTGGAGAGACAGTTTGAGGGTCGAGAGCTGGAGTGACAATTTGAAGGTCGAGTACTGGAGAGACAGTTTGAAGGTCGAGAGCCGGAGAGAGGACAGTTTGAAGATCGAGAGCTGGAGAGACAGTTTGAAGGACGAGAGCTGGAGAGACAGTTTGAAGGTCGAGAGCTGGAGAGACAGTTTGAAGGTCGAGAGCTGGAGAGACATTTTGAAGGTCGAGAGCTGGAGAGACAGTTTGAAGGATGAGAGATGGAGAGACAGTTTGAAGGTCGAGAGCTGGAGAGACAGTTTGAAGGTCGAGAGCTGGAGAGACAGTTTGAAGGAGCGAGAGCTGGAGAGACAGTTTGAAGGAGCAGAGCTGGAGAGACAGTTTGAAGGTCGAGAGCTGGAGAGACAGTTTGAAGGTCGAGAGCTGGAGAGACAGTTTGAAGGTCGAGAGCTGGAGAGACAGTTTGAAGGATGAGAGATGGAGAGACAGTTTGAAGGTCGAGAGCTGGAGAGACAGTTTGAAGGTCGAGAGCTGGAGAGACAGTTTGAAGGAGCGAGAGCTGGAGAGACAGCTTGAAGGAGCAGAGCTGGAGAGACAGTTTGAAGGTCGAGAGCTGGAGAGACAGTTTGAATCTCGAGAGCAGGAGAGACAGTTTGAGGGTCGAGAGCTGCAGTGACAATTTGAAGGTCGAGAGCTGGAGAGATAGTTTGAAGATCGAGAGCTGGAGAGACAGTTTGAAGGTCGAGAGCAGGAGAGAGGACAGTTTGAAGGTCGAGAGCTGGAGAGACAGTTTGAAGGTCCAGAGCTGGAGAGACAGTTTGAAGGTCAAGAGCTGGAGAGACAGTTTGAAGGTCGAGAGCTGGAGAGACAGTTTGAAGGTCGAGAGCTGGAGAGATAGTTTGAAGATCGAGAGCTGGAGAGACAGTTTGAAGGTCGAGAGCTAGAGAGACAGTTTGAAGGATGAGAGATGGAGAGACAGTTTGAAGGTCGAGAGCTGGAGAGACAGTTTGAAGGTCGAGAGCTGGAGAGACAGTTTGAAGGTCGAGAGCTGGAGAGACAGGTTGAAGGATGAAAGCTGGAGAGACAGTTTGAAGGTCAAGAGCTGGAGTGACAGTTTTAAGGTTGAGTGCTGGAGTGACAGTTTGAAGGTCGAGAGCTGGAGAGACAGTTTGAAGTTCGAGAGCTGAAGTGACAGTTTGAAGGTTGAGAGCTGGAGAGGCAGTTTGAAGGTCGAGAGCTGGAGAGACAGTTTGAAGGACCGAGAGCTGAAGTGACAGTTTGAAGGTCAAGAGCTGGAGAGCTGGTTTGAAGGTCAAGAGCTGGAGAGACACTTTGTAGGTCGAGAGCTGGAGTGACAGTTTGAAGGTCGAGAGCTGGAGAGACAGTTTGAATGTCGAGTGCTGGAGAGACAGTTTGAGGGTCGAGAGCGGGAGAGAGGACAGTTTGAATGTCGAGAGCTGGAGTGACAGTTTGTAGGATGAGAGCCGGAGAGAGGACAGTTTGAAGGTCGAGAGCTGGAGAGACAGTTTGAAGGTCGAGAGCTGGAGAGACAGTTTGAAGGTCGAGAGCTGGAGAGACAGTTTGAAGGTCGAGAGCTGGAGAGACAGTTTGAAGGTCGAGAGCTGGAGAGACAGTTTGAAGGATGAGAGATGGAGAGACAGTTTGAAGGTCGAGAGCTGGAGAGACAGTTTGAAGGTCGAGAGCTGGAGAGACAGTTTGAAGGTCGAGAGCTGGAGAGACAGTTTGAATGTCGAGAGCTGGAGAGACAGTTTGAGGGTAGAGAGCTGGAGTGACAATTTGAAGGTCGAGTACTGGAGAGACAGTTTGAAGGTCGAGAGCCGGAGAGAGGACAGTTTGAAGATCGAGAGCTGGAGAGACAGTTTGAAGGACGAGAGCTGGAGAGGCAGTTTGAAGGTCGAGAGCTGGAGAGACAGTTTGAAGGTCGAGAGCTGGAGAGACATTTTGAAGGTCGAGAGCTGGAGAGACAGTTTGAAGGATGAGAGATGGAGAGACAGTTTGAAGGTCGAGAGCTGGAGAGACAGTTTGAAGGTCGAGAGCTGGAGAGACAGTTTGAAGGAGCGAGAGCTGGAGAGACAGTTTGAAGGAGCAGAGCTGGAGAGACAGTTTGAAGGTCGAGAGCTGGAGAGACAGTTTGAATCTCGAGAGCTGGTGAGACAGTTTGAGGGTCGAGAGCTGGAGTGACAATTTGAAGGTCGATTGCTGGAGAGACAGTTTGAAGGTCGAGAGCTGGAGAGAGGACAGTTTGAAGGTCGAGAGCTGGAGAGACAGTTTGAAGGTAGAGAGCTGGAGAGACAGTTTGAATGTCAGGAGCTGGAGAGACAGTTTGAAGGTCGAGAGCTGGAGAGATAGTTTGAAGATCGAGAGCTGGAGAGACAGTTTGAAGGTCGAGAGCAAGAGAGACAGTTTGAAGGATGAGAGATGGAGAGACAGTTTGAAGGTCGAGAGCTGGAGAGGCAGTTTGAGGGTCGAGAGCTGGAGAGAGGACAGTTTTAAGGTTGAGTGCTGGAGTGACAGTTTGAAGGTCGAGAGCTGGAGAGACAGTTTGAAGGTCGAGAGCTGGAGAGACAGTTTGAAGGACCGAGAGCTGAAGTGACAGTTTGAAGGTCAAGAGCTGGAGAGTTGGTTTGAAGGTCAAGAGCCGGAGAGACCCTTTGTAGGTCGAGAGCTGGAGTGACAGTTTGAAGGTCGATAGCTGGAGAGACAGTTTGAATGTCGAGTGCTGGAGAGACAGTTTGAGGGTCGAGAGCTGGAGAGAGGACAGTTTGAATGTCGAGAGCTGGAGTGACAGTTTGTAGGATGAGAGCCGGAGAGAGGACAGTTTGAAGGTCGAGAGCTGGAGAGACAGTTTGAAGGTCGAGAGCTGGAGAGACAGTTTGAAGGTCGAGAGCTGGAGAGACAGTTTGAAGGTCGAGAGCTGGAGAGACAGTTTGAAGGTCGAGAGCTGGAGAGACAGTTTGAAGGATGAGAGATGGAGAGACAGTTTGAAGGTCGAGAGCTGGAGAGACAGTTTGAAGGTCGAGAGCTGGAGAGACATTTTGAAGGAGCGAGAGCTGGAGAGACAGTTTGAAGGAGCAGAGCTGGAGAGACAGTTTGAAGGTCGAGAGCTGGAGAGACAGTTTGAATCTCGAGAGCTGGAGAGACAGTTTGAGGGTCGAGAGCTGCAGTGACAATTTGAAGGTCGAGTGCTGGAGAGACAGTTTGAAGGTCGAGAGCAGGAGAGTGTACAGTTTGAAGGTCGAGAGCTGGAGAGACAGTTTGAAGGTCGAGAGCTGGAGAGACAGTTTGAAGGTCAAGAGCTGGAGAGACAGTTTGAAGGTCGAGAGCTGGAGAGACAGTTTGAAGGTCGAGAGCTGGAGAGACAGTTTGAAGTTCAAGAGCTGGAGAGACAGTTTGAAGGTCGAGAGCTGGAGAGACAGTTTGAAGGATGAGAGATGGAGAGACAGTTTGAAGGTCGAGAGCTGGAGGGACAGTTTGAAGGTCGAGAGCTGGAGAGACAGTTTGAAGGAGCGAGAGCTGGAGAGACAGTTTGAAGGAGCAGAGCTGGAGAGACAGTTTGAAGGTCGAGAGCTGGAGAGACAGTTTGAATCTCGAGAGCTGGAGAGACAGTTTGAGGGTCGAGAGCTGGAGTGACAATTTGAAGGTCGAGTGCTGGAGAGACAGTTTGAAGGTCGAGAGCTGGAGTGACAGTTTGAAGGTCAAGAGCTGGAGAGACAGTTTGAAGGATGAGAGCTGGAGAGACAGTATCAAGGTCGAGAGCTGGAGTGACAGTTTGAAGGTCGAGAGTGGTAGTGACAGTCTCAAGGTCGAGAGCTGGAGTGACAGTTTGAAGGTCAGGAGCTGGAGAGACAGTTTTAAGGATGAAAGCTGGAGAGACAGTTTGAAGGTCGAGAGCTGGAGAGACAGTTTGAAGTTCGAGAGCTGAAGTGACAATTTGAAGGATAAGAGCTGGAGAGACATTTTGAAGGTCGAGAGCTGGAGAGACAATTTGAAGGTCGAGAGCTGGAGAGACATTTTGAAGGTCGAGAGCTGGAGAGACAATTTGAAAGTCGAGAGCTGGAGAGATAGTTTGAAGGTCGAGAGCTGGAGAGACAGTTTGAAGGTCGAGAGCTGGAGAGACAGTTTGAAGGATGAAAGCTGGAGAGACAGTTTGAAGGTCAAGAGCTGGAGTGACAGTTTTAAGGTTGAGTGCTGGAGTGACAGTTTGAAGGTCGAGAGCTGGAGAGACAGTTTGAAGTTCGAGAGCTGAAGTGACAGTTTGAAGGTTGAGAGCTGGAGAGACAGTTTGAAGGTCGAGAGCTGGAGAGACAGTTTGAAGGACCGAGAGCTGAAGTGACAGTTTGAAGGTCAAGAGCTGGAGAGTTGGTTTGAAGGTCAAGAGCCGGAGAGACACTTTGTAGGTCGAGAGCTGGAGTGACAGTCTGAAGATCGATAGCTGGAGAGACAGTTTGAATGTCGAGTGCTGGAGAGACAGTTTGAGGGTCGAGAGCTGGAGAGAGGACAGTTTGAATGTCGAGAGCTGGAGTGACAGTTTGTAGGATGAGAGCCGGAGAGAGGACAGTTTGAAGGTCGAGAGCTGGAGAGACAGTTTGAAGGTCGAGAGTTGGAGAGACAGTTTGAAGGTCGAGAGCTGGAGAGACAGTTTGAAGGTCGAGAGCTGGAGAGACAGTTTGAAGGTCGAGAGCTGGAGAGACAGTTTGAAGGATGAGAGATGGAGGGACAGTTTGAAGGTCGAGAGCTGGAGAGACAGTTTGAAGGTCGAGAGCTGGAGAGACAGTTTGAAGGAGCGAGAGCTGGAGAGACAGTTTGAAGGTCGAGAGCTGGAGTGACAGTTTGAAGGTTGAGAGCTGGAGAGATATTTTGAAGGTCGAGAGCGGGAGAGACAGTTTGAAGGTCGATAGCTGGAGTGAACAGTTTGAAAGTCGAGAGCTGGAGAGATAGTTTGAAGGTCGAGAGCTGGAGAGACAGTTTGAAGGTCGAGAGCTGGAGTGACAGTTTGAAGGTCGAGAGCTGGAGTGACAGTTTGAAGGTCGAGAGCTGGAGAGACAGTTTGAAGGATGAGAGCTGGAGAGACAGTTTGAAGGTCGAGAGCTGGAGAGACAGTTTGAAGGTCGAGAGCTGGAGTGACAGTTTCAAGGTCGAGAGCTGGAGTGGCAGTTTGAATGTCAAGAGCTGGAGAGACAGTTTGAAGGATGAAAGCTGGATTGACAGTTTGAAGGTCAAGAGCTGGAGTGACAGTTTTAAGGTTGAGTCCTGGAGTGACAGTTTGAAGGTCGAGAGCTGGAGAGACAGTTTGAAGTTCGAGAGCTGAAGTGACAGTTTGAAGGTTGAGAGCTGGAGAGACAGTTTGAATGTCGAGAGCTGGAGAGACAGTTTGAGGGTCGAGAGCTGGAGTGACAATTTGAAGGTCGAGTGCTGGAGAGACAGTTTGAAGGTCGAGAGCTGGAGAGTTGGTTTGAAGGTCAAGAGCTGGAGAGACACTTTGTAGGTCGAGAGCTGGAGTGACAGTTTCAAGGTCGAGAGCTGGAGAGACAGTTTGAATGTCGAGAGCTGGAGAGACAGTTTGAGGGTCGAGAGCTGGAGTGACAATTTGAAGGTCGAGTGCTGGAGAGACAGTTTGAAGGTCGAGAGCTGGAGAGAGGACAGTTTGAAGGTCGAGAGCTGGAGTGACAGTTTGAAGGTCGAGAGCTGGAGAGACAGTTTGAAGGTCGAGAGCTGGAGAGACAGTTTGAAGGTCGAGAGCTGGAGAGACAGTTTGAAGGTCGAGAGCTGGAGAGACAGTTTGAAGGATGAGAGATGGAGAGACAGTTTGAAGGTCGAGAGCTGGAGAGACAGTTTGAAGGTCGAGAGCTGAAGAGACAGTTTGAAGGAGCGAGAGCTGGAGAGACAGTTTGAAGGAGCAGAGCTGGAGAGACAGTTTGAAGGTCGAGAGCTGGAGTGACAGTTTGAAGGTCGAGAGCTGGAGAGACAGTTTGAATGTCGAGAGCTGGAGAGACAGTTTGAGGGTCGAGAGCTGGAGTGACAATTTGAAGGTCGAGTGCTGGAGAGACAGTTTGAAGGTCGAGAGCTGGAGAGAGGACAGTTTGAAGGTCGAGAGCTGGAGGGACAGATTGAAGGTCGAGAGCTGGAGAGACAGTTTGAAGGTCAAGAGCTGGAGAGACAGTTTGAAGGTCGAGAGCTGAAGAGACAGTATGAAGGTCGAGAGCTGGAGAGACAGTTTGAAGATCGAGAGCTGGAAAGACATTTTGAAGGTCGAGAGCTAGAGAGACAGTTTGAAGGATGAGAGATGGAGAGACAGTTTGAAGGTCGCGAGCTGGAGAGACAGTTTGAAGGTCGAGAGCTGGAGAGACAGTTTGAAGGAGCGAGAGCTGGAGAGACAGTTTGAAGGAGCAGAGCTGGAGAGACAGTTTGAAGGTCGAGAGCTGGAGAGACAGTTTGAAGGATCGAGAGCTGGAGTGACAGTTTGAAAGATGAGAGCTGAAGAGACAGTTTGAAAGTCGAGAGCTGGAGAGACAATTTGAAGGTCGAGAGCTGGAGTGACAGCTTGAAGGTCGAGAGCTGGAGAGACAATTTGAAGGTCGAGAGCTGGAGAGACAGTTTGAAGGTCGACAGCTGGAGAGAGGACAGTTTGAACGTCGAGAACTGGAGTGTCAGTTTGAAGGTTGAGAGCTGGAGAGACAGTTTGAAGGTCGCGAGCTGGAGAGACAGTTTGAAGGATGAAAGCTGGAGAGAGAACAGTTTGAAGGTCGAGAGCTGGAGTGACAGTTTGAAGGTTGAGAGCTGGAGAGACATTTTGAAGGGCGAGAGCTGGAGAGACAGTTTGAAGATCGAGAGCTGGAGAGACAGTTTGAAAGTCGAGAGCTGGAGAGATAGTTTGAAGGTCGAGAGCTGGAGAGACAGTTTGAAGGTCGTGAGCTGGAGTGACACTTTGAAGGTCGAGAGCTGGAGAGACAGTTTGAAGGTCGAGAGCTGGAGTGACAGTTTGAAGGTCGAGAGCTGGAGGGACAGTTTGAAGGTCGAGAGCTGGAGAGACAGTTTGAAGGTCGAGAGCTGGAGTGACAGTTTCAAGGTCGAGAGCTGGAGTGACAGTTTGAAGGTCAAGAGCTGGAGTGACAGTTTGAAGGTTGAGAGCTGGAGAGATATTTTGACGGTCGAGAGCGGGAGAGACAGTTTGAAGGTCGAGAGCTGGAGTGGACAGTTTGAAGGTCGAGAGCTTGAGAGACAGTTTGAAGGTCGAGATCTCGAGTGACAGTTTGAAGGTCGAGAGCTGGAGAGACAGTTTGAAGGTCGAGAGCTGGAGAGACAGTTTGAGGGTCGAGAGCTGGAGTGACAGTTTCAAGGATGAGAGCTGGAGAGAGGACAGTTTGAAGGTCGAGAGCTGGAGAGACAGCTTGAAGGTCGAGAGCTGGAGAGACAGTTTGAAGGAGCGAGAGCTGAAGTGACAGTTTGAAGGTCGAGAGCTGGAGAGTTGGTTTGAAGGTCAAGAGCTGGAGAGACAGTTTGAAGGTCGAGAGCTGGAGTGACAGTTTGAAGGTCGAGAGCTGGAGAGACAGTTTGAATGTCGAGAGCTGGAGAGACAGTTTGAGGGTCGAGAGCTGGACTGACAATTTGAAGGTCGAGTGCTGGAGAGACAGTTTGAAGGTCGAGAGCTGGAGAGAGGACAGTTTGAAGGTCGAGAGCTGGAGTGACAGTTTGTAGGATGAGAGCTGGAGAGAGGACTGTTTGAAGGTCGAGAGCTGGAGAGACGGTTTGAAGGTTGAGAGCTGGAGAGACAGTTGAAGGTCGAGAGCTGGAGAGACAGTTTGAAGGTGGAGAGCTGGAGAGACAGTTTGAAGGTCGAGAGCTAGAGAGACAGTTTGAAGATCGCGAGCTGGAGAGACAGTTTGAAGGTCGAGAGCTAGAGAGACAGTTTGAAGGATGAGAGATGGAGAGACAGTTTGAAGGTCGAGGGCTGGAGAGACAGTTTGAAGGTCGAGAGCTGGAGAGACAGTTTGAAGG
The DNA here is from genome assembly GCF_052327205.1 of Somniosus microcephalus. NCBI lineage: Eukaryota > Metazoa > Chordata > Chondrichthyes > Squaliformes > Somniosidae > Somniosus > Somniosus microcephalus. The sequence goes on along the minus strand of NW_028225233.1, from coordinate 107,832 downwards.
AGCGAGAGCTGGAGTGACAGTTTGAAGGAGCAGAGCTGGAGAGACAGTTTGAAGGTCGAGAGCTGGAGAGACAGTTTGAACGATCGAGAGCTGGAGTGACAGTTTGAAAGATGAGAGCTGGAGAGACAGCTTGAAGGTCGAGAGATGGAGACACAGTTTGAACGATCGAGAGCTGGAGTGACAGTTTGAAAGATGAGAGCTGGAGAGACAGTTTGAAGGTCAAGAGCTGGAGAGACGGTTTGAAGGTCAAGAGCTGGAGAGACAGTTTGAGGGTCGAGAGCTGGAGTGACAATTTGAAGGTCGAGTGCTGGAGAGACAGGTTGAAGGTCGAGAGCTGGAGAGAGGACAGTTTGAAGGTCGAGAGCTGGAGTGAGTGTTTGTAGGATGAGAGCCGGAGAGAGGACAGTTTGAAGGTCGAGAGCTGGAGAGACAGTTTGAAAACCGAGAGCTGGAGAGACAGTTTGAAGGTCGAGAGCTGGAGAAACAGTTTGAAGTTCGAGAGCTGGAGAGACAGTTTGAAGGTCGAGAGCTGGAGAGACAGTTTGAAGGATGAGAGATGGAGAGACAGTTTGAAGGTCGAGAGCTGGAGAGACAGTTTGAAGGTCGAGAGCTGGAGAGACAGTATGAAGGAGCGAGAGCTGGAGAGACAGTTTGAAGGAGCAGAGCTGGAGAGACAGTTTGAAGGTCGAGAGCTGGAGTGACAGTTTGAAGGTCGGGAGCTGGAGAGACAGTTTGAATGTCGAGAGCTGGAGAGACAGTTTGAGGGTCGAGAGCTGGAGTGACAATTTGAAGGTCGAGAGCTGCAGAGACAGTTTGAAGGTCGAGAGCTGGAGAGACAGCTTGAAGGTGAAGAGCTGGAGAGACAGTTTGAAGGTCGAGAGCTGGAGAGACAGTTTGAAGGTCGAGAGCTGGAGAGACAGTTTGAAGATCGAGAGCTGGAGAGACAGTTTGAAGGTCGAGAGCTAGAGAAACATTTTGAAGGATGAGAGATGGAGAGACAGTTTGAAGATCGAGAGCTGGAGAGACAGTTTGAAGGTCGAGAGCTGGAGAGACAGTTTGAAGGAGCGAGAGCTGGAGAGACAGTTTGAAGGAGCAGAGCTGGAGAGACAGTTTGAAGGTCGAGAGCTGGAGAGACAGTTTGAAGGATCGAGAGCTGGAGTGACAGTTTGAAAGATGAGAGCTGGAGAGACAGTTTGAAAGTCGAGAGCTGGAGAGACAATTTGAAGGTCGAGAGCTGGAGTGACAGCTTGAAGGTCGAGAGCTGGAGAGACAATTTGAAGGTCGAGAGCTGGAGAGACAGTTTGAAGGTCGAGAGCTGGAGAGAGGACAGTTTGAAGGTCGAGAACTGGAGTGACATTTTGAAGGTTGAGAGCTGGAGAGACAATTTGAAGGTCTCGAGCTGGAGAGACAGTTTGAAGGATGAGAGCTGGAGAGAGGACAGTTTGAAGGTCGACAGCTGGAGTGACAGTTTGAAGGTTGAGAGCTGGAGAGACATTTTGAAGGTCGAGAGCTGGAGAGGCTGTTTGAAGGTCGAGAGCTGGAGTGACAGTTTGAAGGTCGAGAGCTGGAGAGACAGTTTCAAGGATCGAGAGCTGGAGAGACAGTTTGAAGGTCTAGAGCTGGAGAGACAGTTTGAAGGTCGAGAGCTGGAGAGACTGTTTGAAGGTCCACAGTGGGAGAGACAGTTTGAAGGTCGAGAGCTGGAGTGACAGTTTGAAGGTCGAGAGCTGGAGAGAGAGTTTGAAGAATGAGAGATGGAGAGACAGTTTGAAGGTCGAGAGCTGGAGAGACAGTTCGAAGGTCGAGAGCTGGAGTGACAGTTTGAAGGTCGAGAGCTGGAGTGACAGTTTGAAGGTTGAGAGCTGGAGAGATATTTTGAAGGTCGAGAGCGGGAGAGACAGTTTGAAGGTCGAGAGCTGGAGTGGACAGTTTGAAGGTCGAGAGCTGGAGAGACAGTTTGAAGGTCGAGATCTCGAGTGGCAGTTTGAAGGTCGAGAGCTGGAGAGACAGTTTGAAGGTCGAGAGCTGGAGAGAGAGTTTGAAGGTCGAGAGCTGGAGTGACAGTTTCAAGGATGAGAGCTGGAGAGAGGACAGTTTGAAGGTCGAGAGCTGGAGAGACAGTTTGAAGGTCGAGAGCTGGAGAGACAGTTTGAAGCAGCGAGAGCTGAAGTGACAGTTTGAAGGTCGAGAGCTGGAGAGTTGGTTTGAAGGTCAAGAGCTGGAGAGACAGTTTGAAGGTCGAGAGCTGGAGTGACAGTTTGATGGTCGAGAGCTGGAGAGACAGTTTGAATGTCGAGAGCTGGAGAGACAGTTTGAGGGTCGAGAGCTGGAGTGACAATTGGAAGGTCGAGTGCTGGAGAGACAGTTTGAAGGTTGAGAGCTGGAGAGAGGACAGTTTGAAGGTCGAGAGCTGGAGTGACAGTTTGTAGGATGAGAGCTGGAGAGAGGACAGTTTGAAGGTCGAGAGCTGGAGAGACGGTTTGAAGGTTGAGAGCTGGAGAGGCAGTTGAAGGTCGAGAGCTGGAGAGACAGTTTGAAGGTCGAGAGCTGGAGAGACAGTTTGAAGGAGCGAGAGCTGGAGAGACAGTTTGAAGGAGCAGAGCTGGAGAGACAGTTTGAAGGTCGAGAGCTGGAGAGACAGTTTGATCGATCGAGAGCTGGAGTGACAGTTTGAAAGATGAGAGCTGGAGAGACAGTTTGAAGGTCGAGAGCTGGAGAGACAGTTTGAATGATTGAGAGCTGGAGTGACAGATTGAAAGATGAGAGCTGGGGAGACAGTTTGAAGGTCAAGAGCTGGAGAGACGGTTTGAAGGTCAAGAGCTGGAGAGACAGTTGGAGGGTCGAGAGCTGGAGTGACAATTTGAAGGTCGAGTGCTGGAGAGACATTTTCAAGGTCGAGAGCTGGAGAGAGGACACTGTGAAGGTCGAGAGCTGGAGTGACAGTTTGTAGGATGAGAGCCGGAGAGAGGACAGTTTGAAGGTCGAGAGCTGGAGGGACAGTTTGAAGGTCGAGAGCTGGAGAGACAGTTTGAAGGTCGAGAGCTGGAGAGCCAGTTTGAAGGTCGAGAGCTGGAGAGACAGTTTGAAGGTCGAGAGCTGGAGAGACAGTTTGAAGGATGAGAGATGGAGAGACAGTTTGAAGGTCGAGAGCTGGAGAGACAGTTTGAAGGTCGAGAGCTGGAGAGACAGTTTGAAGGAGCGAGAGCTGGAGAGACAGTTTGAAGGAGCAGAGCTGGAGAGACAGTTTGAAGATCGAGAGCTGGAGTGACAGTTTGAAGGTCGAGAGCTGGAGAGACAGTTTGAATGTCGAGAGCTGGAGAGACAGTTTGAGGGTCGAGAGCTGGAGTGACAATTTGAAGGTCGAGGGCTGGAGAGACATTTTGAAGGTCGAGAGCTTGGAGAGAGGACAGTTTGAAGGTCGAGAGCTGGAGAGAGACTTTGAAGAAGGAGAGATGGAGAGACAGTTTGAAGGTCGAGAGCTGGAGAGACAGTTCGAAGGTCGAGAGCTGGAGTGACAGTTTGAAGGTCGAGAGCTGGAGAGATATTTTAAAGGTCGAGAGCGGGAGAGACAGTTTGAAGGTCGAGAGCTGGAGTGGACAGTTTGAAAGTCGAGAGCTGGTGAGAGATAGTTTGAAGGTCGAGAGCTGGAGAGACAGTTTGAAGGTCAAGAGCTGGAGAGACAGTTTGAAGGATGAAAGCTGGAGAGACAGTTTGAAGGTCAAGAGCTGGAGTGACTGTTTTAAGGTTGAGTGCTGGAGTGACAGTTTGAAGGTCGAGAGCTGGAGAGACAGTTTGAAGTTCGAGAGCTGAAGTGACAGTTTGAAGGTTGAGAGCTGGAGAGACAGTTTGAATGTCGAGAGCTGGAGAGACAGTTTGAAGGACCGAGAGCTGAAGTGACAGTTTGAAGGTCAAGAGCTGGAGAGTTGGTTTGAAGGTCAAGAGCTGGAGAGACACTTTGTAGGTCGAGAGCTGCAGTGACAGTTTAAAGGTCGAGAGCTGGAGAGACAGTTTGAATGTCGAGAGCTGGAGAGACAGTTTGAGGGTCGAGAGCTGGAGTGACAATTTGAATGTCGAGTGCTGGAGAGACAGTTTGAAGGTCGAGAGCTGGAGAGAGGACAGTTTGAAGGTCGAGAGCTGGAGTGACAGTTTGTAGGATGAGAGCCGGAGAGAGGTCAATTTGAAGGTCGAGAGCTGGAGAGACAGTTTGAAGGTCGAGAGCTGGAGAGACAGTTTGAAGGTCGAGAGCTGGAGAGACAGTTTGAAGGTCGAGAGCTGGAGAGACAGTTTGAAGGTCGAGAGCTGGAGAGACAGTTTGAAGGATGAGTGATGGAGAGACAGTTCGAAGGTCGAGAGCTGGAGAGACAGTTCGAAGGTCGAGAGCTGGAGAGACAGTTTGAAGGAGCGATAGCTGGAGAGACAGTTTGAAGGAGCAGAGCTGGAGAGACAGTTTGAAGGTCGAGAGCTGGAGTGACAGTTTGAAGGTCGAGAGCTGGAGAGACAGTTTGAATGTCGAGAGCTGGAGAGACAGTTTGAGGGTCGAGAGCTGGAGTGACAATTTGAAGGTCGAGTGCTGGAGAGACAGTTTGAAGGTCGAGAGCTGGAGAGAGGACAGTTTGAAGGTCGAGAGCTGGAGGGACAGTTTGAAGGTCGAGAGCTGGAGAGGCAGTTTGAAGGTCAAGAGCTGGAGAGACAGTTTGAAGGTCGAGAGCTGAAGAGACAGTATGAAGGTCGAGAGCTGGAGAGACAGTTTGAAGATCGGGAGCTGGAAAGACATTTTGAAGGTCGAGAGCTAGAGAGACAGTTTGAAGTATGAGAGATGGAAAGACAGTTTGAATGTCGCGAGCTGGAGAGACAGTTTGAAGGTCGAGAGCTGGAGAGACAGTTTGAAGGAGCGAGAGCTGGAGAGACAGTTTGAAGGAGCAGAGCTGGAGAGACAGTTTGAAGGTCGAGAGCTGGAGAGACAGTTTGAAGGATCGAGAGCTTGAGTGACAGTTTGAAAGATGAGAGCTGGAGAGACAGTTTGAAAGTCGAGAGCTGGAGAGACAATATGAAGGTCGAGAGCTCGAGTGACAGCTTGAAGGTCGAGAGCTGGAGAGACAATTTGAAGGTCGAGAGCTGGAGAGACAGTTTGAAGGTCGAGAGCTGGAGAGACAGTTTGAAGGTCGCGAGCTGGAGAGACAGTTTGAAGAATGAGAGCTGGAGAGAAGACAGTTTGAAGGTCGAGAGCTGGAGTGACAGTTTGAAGGTTGAGAGCTGGAGAGACATTTTGAAGGTCGAGAGCTGGAGAGACAGTTTGAAGGTCGAGAGCTGGAGAGACAGTTTGAAGGTCGAGAGCTGGAGAGACAGTTTGAAGGATGAGAGATGGAGAGACAGTTTGAAGGTCGAGAGCTGGAGAGACAGTTTGAAGGTCGAGAGCTGGAGAGACAGTTTGAAGGAGCGAGCGCTGGAGAGACAGTTTGAAGGAGCAGAGCTGGAGAGACAGTTTGAAGGTCGAGAGCTGGAGTGACAGTTTGAAGGTCGAGAGCTGGAGAGACAGTTTGAATGTCGAGAGCTGGAGAGACAGTTTGAGGGTCGAGAGCTGGAGTGACAATTTGAAGGTCGAGTGCTGGAGAGACATTTTGAAGGTCGAGAGCTGGAGAGAGGACAGTTTGAAGGTCGAGAGCTGGAGAGAGACTTTGAAGAATGAGAGATGGAGAGACAGTTTGAAGGTCGAGCGCTGGAGAGACAGTTTGAAGGTCGAGAGCTGGAGAGACAGTTTGAAGGAGCGAGAGCTGGAAAGACAGTTTGAAGGAGCAGAGCTGGAGAGACAGTTTGAAGCTCGAGAGCTGGAGTGACAGTTTGAAGGTCGAGAGCTGGAGAGACATTTTGAATGTCGAGAGCTGGAGAGACAGTTTGAGGGTCGAGAGCTGGAGTGACAATTTGAAGGTCGAGTGCTGGAGAGACATTTTGAAGGTCGAGAGCTGGAGAGAGGACAGTTTGAATGTCGAGAGCTGGAGAGACAGTTTGAAGGTCGAGAGCTGGAGATACAGTTTGAAGGAGCGAGAGCTGGAAAGACAGTTTGAAGGAGCAGAGCTGGAGAGACAGTTTGAAGCTCGAGAGCTGGAGTGACAGTTTGAAGGTCGAGAGCTGGAGAGACAGTTTGAAGGAGCGAGAGCTGGAGAGACAGTTTGAAGGAGCAGAGCTGGAGAGACAGTTTGAAGGTCGAGAGCTGGAGAGACAGTTTGAAGGATCGAGAGCTGGAGTGACAGTTTGAAAGATGAGAGCTGGAGAGACAGTTTGAAAGTCGAGAGCTGGAGAGACAATATGAAGGTCGAGAGCTCGAGTGACAGCTTGAAGGTCGAGAGCTGGAGAGACAATTTGAAGGTCGAGAGCTGGAGAGACAGTTTGAAGGTCGAGAGCTGGAGAGAGGACAGTTTGAACGTCGAGAACTGGAGTGTCAGTTTGAAGGTTGAGAGCTGGAGAGACAGTTTGAAGGTCGCGAGCTGGAGAGACAGTTTGAAGAATGAGAGCTGGAGAGACAGTTTGAAGGTCGAGAGCTGGAGAGACAGTTTGAAGGTCGAGAGCTGGAGAGACAGTTTGAAGGATGAGAGATGGAGAGACAGTTTGAAGGTCGAGAGCTGGAGAGACAGTTTGAAGGTCGAGAGCTGGAGAGACAGTTTGAAGGAGCGAGCGCTGGAGAGACAGTTTGAAGGAGCAGAGCTGGAGAGACAGTTTGAAGGTCGAGAGCTGGAGTGACAGTTTGAAGGTCGAGAGCTGGAGAGACAGTTTGAATGTCGAGAGCTGGAGAGACAGTTTGAGGGTCGAGAGCTGGAGTGACAATTTGAAGGTCGAGTGCTGGAGAGACATTTTGAAGGTCGAGAGCTGGAGAGAGGACAGTTTGAAGGTCGAGAGCTGGAGAGAGACTTTGAAGAATGAGAGATGGAGAGACAGTTTGAAGGTCGAGCGCTGGAGAGACAGTTTGAAGGTCGAGAGCTGGAGAGACAGTTTGAAGGAGCGAGAGCTGGAAAGACAGTTTGAAGGAGCAGAGCTGGAGAGACAGTTTGAAGCTCGAGAGCTGGAGTGACAGTTTGAAGGTCGAGAGCTGGAGAGACATTTTGAATGTCGAGAGCTGGAGAGACAGTTTGAGGGTCGAGAGCTGGAGTGACAATTTGAAGGTCGAGTGCTGGAGAGACATTTTGAAGGTCGAGAGCTGGAGAGAGGACAGTTTGAATGTCGAGAGCTGGAGAGACAGTTTGAAGGTCGAGAGCTGGAGAGACAGTTTGAAGGAGCGAGAGCTGGAAAGACAGTTTGAAGGAGCAGAGCTGGAGAGACAGTTTGAAGCTCGAGAGCTGGAGTGACAGTTTGAAGGTCGAGAGCTGGAGAGACAGTTTGAAGGAGCGAGAGCTGGAGAGACAGTTTGAAGGAGCAGAGCTGGAGAGACAGTTTGAAGGTCGAGAGCTGGAGAGACAGTTTGAAGGATCGAGAGTTGGAGTGACAGTTTGAAAGATGAGAGCTGGAGAGACAGTTTGAAAGTCGAGAGCTGGAGAGACAATATGAAGGTCGAGAGCTCGAGTGACAGCTTGAAGGTCGAGAGCTGGAGAGACAATTTGAAGGTCGAGAGCTGGAGAGACAGTTTGAAGGTCGAGAGCTGGAGAGAGGACAGTTTGAACGTCGAGAACTGGAGTGTCAGTTTGAAGGTTGAGAGCTGGAGAGACAGTTTGAAGGTCGCGAGCTGGAGAGACAGTTTGAAGAATGAGAGCTGGAGAGAGGACAGTTTGAAGGTCGAGAGCTGGAGTGACAGTTTGAAGGTTGAGAGCTGGAGAGACATTTTGAAGGTCGAGAGCTGGAGAGACAGTTTGAAGGTCGAGAGCTGGAGAGACAGTTTGAAGGTCGAGAGCTGGAGAGACAGTTTGAAGGATGAGAGATGGAGAGACAGTTTGAAGGTCGAGAGCTGGAGAGACAGTTTGAAGGTCGAGAGCTGGAGAGACAGTTTGAAGGAGCGAGCGCTGGAGAGACAGTTTGAAGGAGCAGAGCTGGAGAGACAGTTTGAAGGTCGAGAGCTGGAGTGACAGTTTGAAGGTCGAGAGCTGGAGAGACAGTTTGAATGTCGAGAGCTGGAGAGACAGTTTGAGGGTCGAGAGCTGGAGTGACAATTTGAAGGTCGAGTGCTGGAGAGACATTTTGAAGGTCGAGAGCTGGAGAGAGGACAGTTTGAAGGTCGAGAGCTGGAGAGAGACTTTGAAGAATGAGAGATGGAGAGACAGTTTGAAGGTCGAGAGCTGGAGAGACAGTTTGAAGGTCGAGAGCTGGAGAGACAGTTTGAAGGAGCGAGAGCTGGAAAGACAGTTTGAAGGAGCAGAGCTGGAGAGACAGTTTGAAGCTCGAGAGCTGGAGTGACAGTTTGAAGGTCGAGAGCTGGAGAGACAGTTTGAATGTCGAGAGCTGGAGAGACAGTTTGAGGGTCGAGAGCTGGAGTGACAATTTGAAGGTCGAGTGCTGGAGAGACATTTTGAAGGTCGAGAGCTGGAGAGAGGACAGTTTGAATGTCGAGAGCTGGAGAGAGACTTTGAAGAATGAGAGATGGAGAGACAGTTTGAAGGTCGAGAGCTGGAGAGACAGTTCGAAGGTCGAGAGCTGGAGTGACAATTTGAAGGTCGAGAGCTGGAGTGACAGTTTGAAGGTTGAGAGCTGGAGAGATATTTTGAAGGTCGAGAGTGGGAGAGACAGTTTGAAGGTCGAGAGCTGGAGTGGACAGTTTGAAAGTCGAGAGCTGGAGAGATAGTTTGAAGGTCGAGAGCTGGAGAGACAGTTTGAAGGTCGAGAGCTGGAGTGACTCTTTGAAGGTCGAGAGCTGGAGAGACAGTTTGAAGGTCGAGAGCTGGAGAGACAGTTTGAAGGTCGAGAGCTGGAGTGACAGTTTCAAGGTCGAGAGCTGGAGTGACAGTTTGAAGGTCAAGAGCTGGAGAGACAGTTTGAAGGCTGAAAGCTGGAGAGACACTTTGAAGGTCAAGAGCTGGAGTGACAGTTTAAAGGTTGAGTGCTGGAGTGACAGTTTGAAGGTCGAGAGCTGGAGAGACAGTTTGAAGGTCGAGATCTCGAGTGACAGTTTGAAGGTCGAGAGCTGGAGAGACAGTTTGAGGGTCGAGAGCTGGAGTGACAGTTTCAAGGATGAGAGCTGGAGAGAGGACAGTTTGAAGGTCGAGAGCTGGAGAGACAGTTTGAAGGTCGAGAGCTGGAGAGACAGTTTGAAGGAGCGAGAGCTGAAGTGACAGTTTGAAGGTCGAGAGCTGGAGAGTTGGTTTGAAGGTCAAGAGCTGGAGAGACAGTTTGAAGGTCGAGAGCTGGAGTGACAGTTTGAAGGTCGAGAGCTGGAGAGACAGTTTGAATGTCGAGAGCTGGAGAGACAGTTTGAGGGTCGAGAGCTGGACTGACAATTTGAAGGTCGAGTGCTGGAGAGACAGTTTGAAGGTCGAGAGCTGGAGAGAGGACAGTTTGAAGGTCGAGAGCTGGAGTGACAGTTTGTAGGATGAGAGCTGGAGAGAGGACAGTTTGAAGGTCGAGAGCTGGAGAGACGGTTTGAAGGTTGAGAGCTGGAGAGACAGTTTGAAGGTCGAGAGCTAGAGAGACAGTTTGAAGATCGCGAGCTGGAGAGACAGTTTGAAGGTCGAGAGCTAGAGAGACAGTTTGAAGGATGAGAGATGGAGAGACAGTTTGAAGGTCGAGCATGGAGAGACAGTTTGAAGGTCGAGAGCTGGAGAGACAGTTTGAAGGAGCGAGAGCTGGAGAGACAGTTTGAAGGAGCAGAGCTGGAGAGACAGTTTGAAGGTCGAGAGCTGGAGAGACAGTTTGAACGATCGAGAGCTGGAGTGACAGTTTGAAAGATGAGAGCTGGAGAGACAGTTTGAAGGTCGAGAGCTGGAGACACAGTTTGAACGATCGAGAGCTGGAGTGACAGTTTGAAAGATGAGAGCTGGAGAGACAGTTTGAAGGTCAAGAGCTGGAGAGACGGTTTGAAGGTCAAGAGCTGGAGAGACAGTATGAGGGTCGAGAGCTGGAGTGACAATTTGAAGGTCGAGTGCTGGAGAGACAGTTTGAAGGTCGAGAGCTGGAGAGAGGACAGTTTGAAGGTCGAGAGCTGGAGTGAGTGTTTGTAGGATGAGAGCCGGAGAGAGGACAGTTTGAAGGTCGAGAGCTGGAGAGACAGTTTGAAGATCGAGAGCTGGAGAGACAGTTTGAAGGTCGAGAGCTGGATAAAAAGTTTGAAGGTCGAGAGCTGGAGAGACAGTTTGAAGGTCGAGAGCTGGAGAGACAGTTTGAAGGATGAGAGATGGAGAGACAGTTTGAAGGTCGAGAGCTGGAGAGACAGTTTGAAGGTCGAGAGCTGGAGAGACAGTTTGAAGGAGCGAGAGCTGGAGAGACAGTTTGAAGGAGCAGAGCTGGAGAGACAGTTTGAAGGTCGAGAGCTGGAGTGATAGTTTGAAGGTCGGGAGCTGGAGAGACAGTTTGAATGTCGAGAGCTGGAGAGACAGTTTGAGGGTCGAGAGCTGGAGTGACAATTTGAAGGTCGAGTGCTGGAGAGACAGTTTGAAGGTCGAGAGCTGGAGAGATAGTTTGAAGATCGAGAGCTGGAGAGACAGTTTGAAGGTCGAGAGCTAGAGAGGCAGTTTGAAGGATGAGAGATGGAGAGACAGTTTGAAGGTCGAGAGCTGGAAAGACAGATTGAAGGTCGAGAGCTGGAGAGACAGTTTGAAGGTCGAGAGCTGGAGAGACAGTTTGAAAGTCGAGAGCTGGAGATATAGTTTGAAGGTCGAGAGCTGGAGAGACAGTTTGAAGGTCGTGAGCTGGAGTGACTCTTTGAAGGTCGAGAGCTGGGGAGACAGTTTGAAGGTCGAGAGCTGGAGTGACAGTTTGAAGGTCGAGAGCTGGAGGGACAGTTTGAAGGTCGAGAGCTGGAGAGACAGTTTGAAGGTCGAGAGCTGGAGTGACAGTTTCAAGGTCGAGAGCTGGAGTGACAGTTTGAAGGTCAAGAGCTGGAGAGACAGTTTGAAGGCTGAAAGCTGGAGAGACACTTTGAAGGTCAAGAGCTGGAGTGACAGTTTAAAGGTTGAGTGCTGGAGTGACAGTTTGAAGGTCGAGAGCTGGAGAGACAGTTTGAAGTTCGAGAGCTGAAGTGACAGTTTGAAGGTTGAGAGCTGGAGAGACAGTTTCAAGGATCGAGAGGTGGAGAGACAGTTTGAAGGTCGAGAGCTGGAGAGACAGTTTGAAGGTCGAGAGCTGGAGAGACTGTTTGAAGGTCGAGAGCTGGAGAGACAGTTCGAAGGTCGAGAGCTGGAGAGACAGTTTGAAGGTCGAGAGCTGGAGTGACAGTTTGAAGGTTGAGAGCTGGAGAGATATTTTGAAGGTCGAGAGCGGGAGAGACAGTTTGAAGGTCGAGAGCTGGAGTGGACAGTTTGAAGGTCGAGAGCTGGAGAGACAGTTTGAAGGTCGAGATCTCGAGTGACAGTTTGAAGGTCGAGAGCTGGAGAGACAGTTTGAGGGTCGAGAGCTGGAGTGACAGTTTCAAGGATGAGAGCTGGAGAGAGGACAGTTTGAAGGTCGAGAGCTGGAGAGACAGTTTGAAGGTCGAGAGCTGGAGAGACAGTTTGAAGGAGCGAGAGCTGAAGTGACAGTTTGAAGGTCGAGAGCTGGAGAGTTGGTTTGAAGGTCAAGAGCTGGAGAGACAGTTTGAAGGTCGAGAGCTGGAGTGACAGTTTGAAGGTCGAGAGCTGGAGAGACAGTTTGAATGTCGAGAGCTGGAGAGACAGTTTGAGGGTCGAGAGCTGGACTGACAATTTGAAGGTCGAGTGCTGGAGAGACAGTTTGAAGGTCGAGAGCTGGAGAGAGGACAGTTTGAAGGTCGAGAGCTGGAGTGACAGTTTGTAGGATGAGAGCTGGAGAGAGGACAGTTTGAAGGTCGAGAGCTGGAGAGACGGTTTGAAGGTTGAGAGCTGGAGAGACAGTTTGAAGGTCGAGAGCTAGAGAGACAGTTTGAAGATCGCGAGCTGGAGAGACAGTTTGAAGGTCGAGAGCTAGAGAGACAGTTTGAAGGATGAGAGATGGAGAGACAGTTTGAAGGTCGAGCATGGAGAGACAGTTTGAAGGTCGAGAGCTGGAGAGACAGTTTGAAGGAGCGAGAGCTGGAGAGACAGTTTGAAGGAGCAGAGCTGGAGAGACAGTTTGAAGGTCGAGAGCTGGAGAGACAGTTTGAACGATCGAGAGCTGGAGTGACAGTTTGAAAGATGAGAGCTGGAGAGACAGTTTGAAGGTCGAGAGCTGGAGACACAGTTTGAACGATCGAGAGCTGGAGTGACAGTTTGAAAGATGAGAGCTGGAGAGACAGTTTGAAGGTCAAGAGCTGGAGAGACGGTTTGAAGGTCAAGAGCTGGAGAGACAGTATGAGGGTCGAGAGCTGGAGTGACAATTTGAAGGTCGAGTGCTGGAGAGACAGTTTGAAGGTCGAGAGCTGGAGAGAGGACAGTTTGAAGGTCGAGAGCTGGAGTGAGTGTTTGTAGGATGAGAGCCAGAGAGAGGACAGTTTGAAGGTCGAGAGCTGGAGAGACAGTTTGAAGATCGAGAGCAGGAGAGACAGTTTGAAGGTCGAGAGCTGGATAAAAGGTTTGAAGGTCGAGAGCTGGAGAGACAGTTTGAAGGTCGAGAGCTGGAGAGACAGTTTGAAGGATGAGAGATGGAGAGACAGTTTGAAGGTCGAGAGCTGGAGAGACAGTTTGAAGGTCGAGAGCTGGAGAGACAGTTTGAAGGAGCGAGAGCTGGAGAGACAGTTTGAAGGAGCAGAGCTGGAGAGACAGTTTGAAGGTCGAGAGCTGGAGTGACAGTTTGAAGGTCGGGAGCTGGAGAGACAGTTTGAGGGTCGAGAGCTGGAGTGACAATTTGAAGGTCGAGTGCTGGAGAGACATTTTGAAGGTCGAGAGATGGAGAGAGGACAGTTTGAAGGTCGAGAGCTGGAGAGACAGTTTGAAGTTCGAGAGCTGGAGAGACAGCTTGAAGGTGAAGAGCTGGAGAGACAGTTTAAGGTCGAGAGCTGGAGAGACAGTTTGAAGGTCGAGAGCTGGAGAGACAGTTTGAAGATCGAGAGCTGGAGAGACAGTTTGAAGGTCGAGAGCTAGAGAAACAGTTTGAAGGATGAGAGATGGAGAGACAGTTTGAAGATCGAGAGCTGGAGAGACAGTTTGAAGGTCGAGAGCTGGAGAGACAGTTTGAAGGATCGAGAGCTGGAGTGACAGTTTGAAAGATGAGAGCTGGAGAGACAGTTTGAAAGTCGAGAGCTGGAGAGACAATTTGAAGGTCGAGAGCTGGAGTGACAGCTTGAAGGTCGAGAGCTGGAGAGACAATTTGAAGGTCGAGAGCTGGAGAGACAGTTTGAAGGTCGAGAGCTGGAGAGAGGACAGTTTGAAGGTCGAGAACTGGAGTGACATTTTGAAGGTTTGGAGCTGGAGAGACAATTTGAAGGTCACGAGCTGGAGAGACAGTTTGAAGGATGAGAGCTGGAGAGAGGACAGTTTGAAGGTCGACAGCTGGAGTGACAGTTTGAAGGTTGAGAGCTGGAGAGACATTTTGAAGGTCGAGAGCTGGAGAGGCTGTTTGAAGGTCGAGAGCTGGAGTGACAGTTTGAAGGTCGAGAGCTGGAGAGACTTTTTCAAGGATCGAGAGCTGGAGAGACAGTTTGAAGGTCTAGAGCTGGAGAGACAGTTTGAAGGTCGAGAGCTGGAGAGACTGTTTGAAGGTCCACAGTGGGAGAGACAGTTTGAAGGTCGAGAGCTGGAGTGACAGTTTGAAGTTCGACAGCTGGAGAGAGAGTTTGAAGAATGAGAGATGGAGAGACAGTTTCAAGGTCGAGAGCTGGAGTGACAGTTTGAAGGTCGAGAGCTGGAGAGACAGTTTGAAGGATGAGAGATGGAGAGACAGTTTGAAGGTCGAGAGCTGGAGAGACAGTTTGAAGGTCGAGAGCTGGAGAGACAGTTTGAAGGAGCGAGAGCTGGAGAGACAGTTTGAAGGAGCAGAGCTGGAGAGACAGTTTGAAGGTCGAGAGCTGGAGTGACAGTTTGAAGGAGCGAGAGCTGGAGAGACAGTTTGAAGGAGCAGAGCTGGAGAGACAGTTTGAAGGTCGAGAGCTGGAGAGACAGTTTGGAGGATCGAGAGCTGGAGTGACAGTTTGGAAGATGAGAGCTGGAGAGACAGTTTGAAAGTCGAGAGCTGGAGAGACAATTTGATGGTCGAGAGCTTGAGTGACAGCTTGAAGGTCGAGAGCTGGAGAGAGGACAGTTTGAAGGTCGAGAACTGGAGTGACATTTTGAAGGTTGAGAGCTGGAGAGACAATTTGAAGGTCGCGAGCTGGAGAGACAGTTTGAAGGATGAGAGCTGGAGAGAGGACAGTTTGAAGGTCGGCAGCTGGAGTGACAGTTTGAAGGTTGAGAGCTGGAGAGACATTTTGAAGGTCGAGAGCTGGAGAGGCATTTTGAAGGTCGAGAGCTGGAGTGACAGTTTGAAGGTCGAGAGCTGGAGAGACAGTTTCAAGGATCGAGAGCTGGAGAGACAGTTTGAAGGTCTAGAGCTGGAGAGACAGTTTGAAGGTCGAGAGCTGGAGAGACTGTTTGAAGGTCCACAGTGGGAGAGACAGTTTGAATGTCGAGAGCTGGAGTGACAGTTTGAAGGTCGAGAGCTGGAGAGAGAGTTTGAAGAATGAGAGATGGAGAGACAGTTTGAAGGTCGAGAGCTGGAGAGACAGTTCGAAGGTCGAGAGCTGGAGTGACAGTTTGAAGGTCGAGAGCTGGAGTGACAGTTTGAAGGTTGAGAGCTGGAGAGATATTTTGAAGGTCGAGAGTGGGAGAGACAGTTTGAAGGTCGAGAGCTGGAGAGACAGTTTGAAGGTCGAGATCTCGAGTGACAGTTTGAAGGTCGAGAGCTGGAGAGACAGTTTGAAGGTCGAGAGCTGGAGTGACAGTTTGATGGTCGAGAGCTGGAGAGACAGTTTGAATGTCGAGAGCTGGAGAGACAGTTTGAGGGTCGACAGCTGGAGTGACAATTGGAAGGTCGAGTGCTGGAGAGACAGTTTGAAGGTCGAGAGCTGGAGAGAGGACAGTTTGAAGGTCGAGAGCTGGAGTGACAGTTTGTAGGATGAGAGCTGAAGAGAGGACAGTTTGAAGGTCGAGAGCTGGAGAGACGGTTTGAAGGTTGAGAGCTGGAGAGGCAGTTGAAGGTCGAGAGCTGGAGAGACAGTTTGAAGGTCGAGAGCTGGAGAGACAGTTTGAAGGAGCAGAGCTGGAGAGACAGTTTGAAGGTCGAGAGCTGGAGAGACAGTTTGATCGATCGAGAGCTGGGGTGACAGTTTGAAAGATGAGAGCTGGAGAGACAGCTTGAAGGTCGAGAGCTGGAGAGACAGTTTGAATGATTGAGAGCTGGAGTGACAGTTTGAAAGATGAGAGCTGGGGAGACAGTTTGAAGGTCAAGAGCTGGAGAGACGGTTTGAAGGTCAAGAGCTGGAGAGACAGTTTGAGGGTCGAGAGCTGGAGTGACAATTTGAAGGTCGAGTGCTGGAGAGACATTTTGAAGGTCGAGAGCTGGAGAGAGGACACTTTGAAGGTCGAGAGCTGGAGTGACAGTTTGAAGGTCGAGAGCTGGAGAGACAGTTTGAAGGTCGAGAGCTGGAGAGCCAGTTTGAAGGTCGAGAGCTGGAGAGACAGTTTGAAGGTCGAGAGCTGGAGAGACAGTTTGAAGGATGAGAGATGGAGAGACAGTTTGAAGGTCGAGAGCTGGAGAGACAGTTTGAAGGATGAGAGATGGAGAGACAGTTTGAAGGTCGAGAGCTGGAGAGACAGTTTGAAGGTCGAGAGCTGGAGAGACAGTTTGAAGGAGCGAGAGCTGGAGAGACAGTTTGAAGGAGCAGAGCTGGAGAGACAGTTTGAAGGTCGAGAGCTGGAGTGACAGTTTGAAGGTCGAGAGCTGGAGAGACAGTTTGAATGTCGAGAGCTGGAGAGACAGTTTGAGGGTCGAGAGCTGGAGTGACAATTTGAAGGTCGAGTGCTGGAGATACATTTTGAAGGTCGAGAGCTGGAGAGAGGACAGTTTGAAGGTCGAGAGCTGGAGAGAGACTTTGAAGAAGGAGAGATGGAGAGACAGTTCGAAGGTCGAGAGCTGGAGTGACAGTTTGAAGGTCGAGAGCTGGAGTGACAGTTTGAAGGTTGAGAGCTGGAGAGATATTTTGAAGGTCGAGAGCGGGAGAGACAGTTTGAAGGTCGAGAGCTGGAGTGGACAGTTTGAAAGTCGAGAGCTGGTGAGAGATAGTTTGAAGGTCGAGAGCTGGAGAGACAGTTTGAAGGTGGAGAGCTGGAGTGACTCTTTGAAGGTCAAGAGCTGGAGAGACAGTTTGAAGGTCGAGAGCTGGAGTGACAGTTTGAAGGTCGAGAGCTGGAGAGACAGTTTG
This sequence comes from Somniosus microcephalus, assembly GCF_052327205.1. Lineage (NCBI taxonomy): Eukaryota > Metazoa > Chordata > Chondrichthyes > Squaliformes > Somniosidae > Somniosus > Somniosus microcephalus. The sequence goes on along the minus strand of NW_028225233.1, from coordinate 91,376 downwards.
AAGGATGAGAGCTGGAGAGACAGTTTGAAGGTCGAGAGCTGGAGAGACAGTTTGAAGGTCGAGGGCTGGAGTGACAGTTTCAAGGTCGAGAGCTGGAGTGACAGTTTGAAGGTCAAGAGCTGGAGAGACAGTTTGAAGGATGAAAGCTGGAGAGACAGTTTGAAGGTCAAGAGCTGGAGAGACACTTTGTAGGTCGAGAGCTGGAGTGACAGTTTAAAGGTCGAGAGCTGGAGAGACAGTTTGAATGTCGAGAGCTGGAGAGACAGTTTGAAGGTCGAGAGCTGGAGAGACAGTTTGAAGTTCGAGAGCTGAAGTGACAGTTTGAAGGTTGAGAGCTGGAGAGACAGTTTGAATGTCGAGAGCTGGAGAGACAGTTTGAAGGACCGAGAGCTGAAGTGACAGTTTGAAGGTCAAGAGCTGGAGAGTTGGTTTGAAGGTCAAGAGCTGGAGAGACACTTTGTAGGTCGAGAGCTGGAGTGACAGTTTAAAGGTCGAGAGCTGGAGAGACAGTTTGAATGTCGAGAGCTGGAGAGACAGTTTGAGGGTCGAGAGCTGGAGTGACAATTTGAAGGTCGAGTGCTGGAGAGACAGTTTGAAGGTCGAGAGCTGGAGAGAGGACAGTTTGAAGGTCGAGAGCTGGAGTGACAGTTTGTAGGATGAGAGCCGGAGAGAGGTCAATTTGAAGGTCGAGAGCTGGAGAGACAGTTTGAAGGTCGAGAGCTGGAGAGACAGTTTGAAGGTCGAGAGCTGGAGAGACAGTTTGAAGGTCGAGAGCTGGAGAGACAGTTTGAAGGTCGAGAGCTGCAGAGACAGTTTGAAGGATGAGAGATGGAGAGACAGTTCGAAGGTCGAGAGCTGGAGAGACAGTTTGAAGTTCGAGAGCTGGAGAGACAGTTTGAAGGAGCGAGAGCTGGAGAGACAGTTTGAAGGAGCAGAGCTGGAGAGACAGTTTGAAGGTCGAGAGCTGGAGTGACAGTTTGAAGGTCGAGAGCTGGAGAGACAGTTTGAATGTCGAGAGCTGGAGAGACAGTTTGAGGGTCGAGAGCTGGAGTGACAATTTGAAGGTCGAGTGCTGGAGAGACAGTTTGAAGGTCGAGAGCTGGAGAGAGGACAGTTTGAAGGTCGAGAGCTGGAGGGACAGTTTGAAGGTCGAGAGCTGGAGAGGCAGTTTGAAGGTCAAGAGCTGGAGAGACAGTTTGAAGGTCGAGAGCTGAAGAGACAGTATGAAGGTCGAGAGCTGGAGAGACAGTTTGAAGATCGAGAGCTGGAAAGACATTTTGAAGGTCGAGAGCTAGAGAGACAGTTTGAAGTATGAGAGATGGAGAGACAGTTTGAATGTCGCGAGCTGGAGAGACAGTTTGAAAGTCGAGAGCTGGAGAGACAGTTTGAAGGAGCGAGAGCTGGAGAGACAGTTTGAAGGAGCAGAGCTGGAGAGACAGTTTGAAGGTCGAGAGCTGGAGAGACAGTTTGAAGGATCGAGAGCTGGAGTGACAGTTTGAAAGATGAGAGCTGGAGAGACAGTTTGAAAGTCGAGAGCTGGAGAGACAATTTGAAGGTCGAGAGCTGGAGTGACAGCTTGAAGGTCGAGAGCTGGAGAGACAATTTGAAGGTCGAGGGCTGGAGAGACAGTTTGAAGGTCGAGAGCTGGAGAGAGGACAGTTTGAACGTCGAGAACTGGAGTGTCAGTTTGAAGGTTGAGAGCTGGAGAGACAGTTTGAAGGTCGAGAGCTGGAGAGACAGTTTGAAGGTCGAGAGCTGGAGAGACAGTTTGAAGGTCGAGAGCTGGAGAGACAGTTTGAAGGAGCGAGAGCTGGAGAGACAGTTTGAAGGAGCAGAGCTGGAGAGACAGTTTGAAGGTCGAGAGCTGGAGTGACAGTTTGAAGGTCGAGAGCTGGAGAGACAGTTTGAATGTCGAGAGCTGGAGAGACAGTTTGAGGGTCGAGAGCTGGAGTGACAATTTGAAGGTCGAGTGCTGGAGAGACATTTTGAAGGTCGAGAGCTGGAGAGAGGACAGTTTGAAGGTCGAGAGCTGGAGAGAGACTTTGAAGAATGAGAGCTGGAGAGACAGTTTGAAGGTTGAGAGCTGGAGAGACAGTTTGAAGGATGAGAGATGGAGAGACAGTTTGAAGGTCGAGAGCTGGAGAGACAGTTTGAAGGTCGAGAGCTGGAGAGACAGTTTGAAGGAGCGAGAGCTGGAGAGACAGTTTGAAGGAGCAGAGCTGGAGAGACAGTTTGAAGCTCGAGAGCTGGAGTGACAGTTTGAAGGTCGAGAGCTGGAGAGACAGTTTGAATGTCGGGAGCTGGAGAGACAGTTTGAGGGTCGAGAGCTGGAGTGACAATTTGAAGGTCGAGTGCTGGAGAGACATTTTGAAGGTCGGGAGCTGGAGTGACAGTTTGAAGGTCAAGAGCTGGAGAGACAGTTTGAAGGAGCGAGAGCTGGAGAGACAGTTTGAAGGAGCAGAGCTGGAGAGACAGTTTGAAGCTCGAGAGCTGGAGTGACAGTTTGAAGGTCGAGAGCTGGAGAGACAGTTTGAATGTCGAGAGCTGGAGAGACAGTTTGAGGGTCGAGAGCTGGAGTGACAGTTTGAAGGTCGAGGGCTGGAGTGACAGTTTCAAGGTCGAGAGCTGGAGTGACAGTTTGAAGGTCAAGAGCTGGAGAGACAGTTTGAAGTTCGAGAGCTGAAGTGACAGTTTGAAGGTTGAGAGCTGGAGAGACAGTTTGAAGGTCGAGAGCTGGAGAGACAGTTTGAAGTTCGAGAGCTGAAGTGACAGTTTGAAGGTTGAGAGCTGGAGAGACAGTTTGAATGTCGAGAGCTGGAGCGACAATTTGAAGGACCGAGAGCTGAAGTGACAGTTTGAAGGTCAAGAGCTGGAGAGTTGGTTTGAAGGTCAAGAGCTGGAGAGACACTTTGTAGGTCGAGAGCTGGAGTGACAGTTTAAAGGTCGAGAGCTGGAGAGACAGTTTGAATGTCGAGAGCTGGAGAGACAGTTTGAGGGTCGAGAGCTGGAGTGACAATTTGAAGGTCGAGTGCTGGAGAGATAGTTTGAAGGTCGAGAGCTGGAGAGAGGACAGTTTGAAGGTCGAGAGCTGGAGTGACAGTTTGTAGGATGAGAGCCGGAGAGAGGTCAATTTGAAGGTCGAGAGCTGGAGAGACAGTTTGAAGGTCGAGAGCTGGAGAGACAGTTTGAAGGTCGAGAGCTGGAGAGACAGTTTGAAGGTCGAGAGCTGGAGAGACAGTTTGAAGGTCGAGAGCTGCAGAGACAGTTTGAAGGATGAGAGATGGAGAGACAGTTCGAAGGTCGAGAGCTGGAGAGACAGTTTGAAGTTCGAGAGCTGGAGAGACAGATTGAAGGAGCGAGAGCTGGAGAGACAGTTTGAAGGAGCAGAGCTGGAGAGACAGTTTGAAGGTCGAGAGCTGGAGTGACAGTTTGAAGGTCGAGAGCTGGAGAGACAGTTTGAATGTCGAGAGCTGGAGAGACAGTTTGAGGGTCGAGAGCTGGAGTGACAATTTGAAGGTCGAGTGCTGGAGAGACAGTTTGAAGGTCGAGAGCTGGAGAGAGGACAGTTTGAAGGTCGAGAGCTGGAGGGACAGTTTGAAGGTCGAGAGCTGGAGAGGCAGTTTGAAGGTCAAGAGCTGGAGAGACAGTTTGAAGGTCGAGAGCTGAAGAGACAGTATGAAGGTCGAGAGCTGGAGAGACAGTTTGAAGATCGAGAGCTGGAAAGACATTTTGAAGGTCGAGAGCTAGAGAGACAGTTTGAAGTATGAGAGATGGAGAGACAGTTTGAATGTCGCGAGCTGGAGAGACAGTTTGAAAGTCGAGAGCTGGAGAGACAGTTTGAAGGAGCGAGAGCTGGAGAGACAGTTTGAAGGAGCAGAGCTGGAGAGACAGTTTGAAGGTCGAGAGCTGGAGAGACAGTTTGAAGGATCGAGAGCTGGAGTGACAGTTTGAAAGATGAGAGCTGGAGAGACAGTTTGAAAGTCGAGAGCTGGAGAGACAATTTGAAGGTCGAGAGCTGGAGTGACAGCTTGAAGGTCGAGAGCTGGAGAGACAATTTGAAGGTCGAGAGCTGGAGAGACAGTTTGAAGGACGAGAGCTGGAGAGAGGACAGTTTGAACGTCGAGAACTGGAGTGTCAGTTTGAAGGTTGAGAGCTGGAGAGACAGTTTGAAGGTCGCGAGCTGGAGAGACAGTTTGAAGAATGAGAGCTGGAGAGAGGACAGTTTGAAGGTCGAGAGCTGGAGTGACAGTTTGAAGGTTGAGAGCTGGAGAGACATTTTGAAGGTCGAGAGCTGGAGAGACAGTTTGAAGGTCGAGAGCTGGAGAGACAGTTTGAAGGTCGAGAGCTGGAGAGACAGTTTGAAGGATGAGAGATGGAGAGACAGTTTGAAGGTCGAGAGCTGGAGAGACAGTTTGAAGGTCGAGAGCTGGAGAGACAGTTTGAAGGAGCGAGAGCTGGAGAGACAGTTTGAAGGAGCAGAGCTGGAGAGACAGTTTGAAGGTCGAGAGCTGGAGTGACAGTTTGAAGGTCGAGAGCTGGAGAGACAGTTTGAATGTCGAGAGCTGGAGAGACAGTTTGAAGGAGCAGAGCTGGAGAGACAGTTTGAAGGTCGAGAGCTGGAGTGACAGTTTGAAGGTCGAGGGCTGGAGTGACAGTTTCAAGGTCGAGAGCTGGAGTGACAGTTTGAAGGTCAAGAGCTGGAGAGACAGTTTGAAGGATGAAAGCTGGAGAGACAGTTTGAAGGTCAAGAGCTGGAGAGACACTTTGTAGGTCGAGAGCTGGAGTGACAGTTTAAAGGTCGAGAGCTGGAGAGACAGTTTGAATGTCGAGAGCTGGAGAGACAGTTTGAAGGTCGAGAGCTGGAGAGACAGTTTGAAGTTCGAGAGCTGAAGTGACAGTTTGAAGGTTGAGAGCTGGAGAGACAGTTTGAATGTCGAGAGCTGGAGAGACAGTTTGAAGGACCGAGAGCTGAAGTGACAGTTTGAAGGTCAAGAGCTGGAGAGTTGGTTTGAAGGTCAAGAGCTGGAGAGACACTTTGTAGGTCGAGAGCTGGAGTGACAGTTTAAAGGTCGAGAGCTGGAGAGACAGTTTGAATGTCGAGAGCTGGAGAGACAGTTTGAGGGTCGAGAGCTGGAGTGACAATTTGAAGGTCGAGTGCTGGAGAGACAGTTTGAAGGTCGAGAGCTGGAGAGAGGACAGTTTGAAGGTCGAGAGCTGGAGTGACAGTTTGTAGGATGAGAGCCGGAGAGAGGTCAATTTGAAGGTCGAGAGCTGGAGAGACAGTTTGAAGGTCGAGAGCTGGAGAGACAGTTTGAAGGTCGAGAGCTGGAGAGACAGTTTGAAGGTCGAGAGCTGGAGAGACAGTTCGAAGGTCGAGAGCTGGAGAGACAGTTTGAAGTTCGAGAGCTGGAGAGACAGTTTGAAGGAGCGAGAGCTGGAGAGACAGTTTGAAGGAGCAGATCTGGAGAGACAGTTTGAAGGTCGAGAGCTGGAGTGACAGTTTGAAGGTCGAGAGCTGGAGAGACAGTTTGAATGTCGAGAGCTGGAGAGACAGTTTGAGGGTCGAGAGCTGGAGAGACAATTTGAAGGTCGAGTGCTGGAGAGACAGTTTGAAGGTCGAGAGCTGGAGAGAGGACAGTTTGAAGGTCGAGAGCTGGAGGGACAGTTTGAAGGTCGAGAGCTGGAGAGGCAGTTTGAAGGTCAAGAGCTGGAGAGACAGTTTGAAGGTCGAGAGCTGAAGAGACAGTATGAAGGTCGAGAGCTGGAGAGACAGTTTGAAGATCGAGAGCTGGAAAGACATTTTGAAGGTCGAGAGCTAGAGAGACAGTTTGAAGTATGAGAGATGGAGAGACAGTTTGAATGTCGCGAGCTGGAGAGACAGTTTGAAAGTCGAGAGCTGGAGAGACAGTTTGAAGGAGCGAGAGCTGGAGAGACAGTTTGAAGGAGCAGAGCTGGAGAGACAGTTTGAAGGTCGAGAGCTGGAGAGACAGTTTGAAGGATCGAGAGCTGGAGTGACAGTTTGAAAGATGAGAGCTGGAGAGACAGTTTGAAAGTCGAGAGCTGGAGAGACAATTTGAAGGTCGAGAGCTGGAGTGACAGCTTGAAGGTCGAGAGCTGGAGAGACAATTTGAAGGTCGAGAGCTGGAGAGACAGTTTGAAGGTCGAGAGCTGGAGAGAGGACAGTTTGAACGTCGAGAACTGGAGTGTCAGTTTGAAGGTTGAGAGCTGGAGAGACAGTTTGAAGGTCGCGAGCTGGAGAGACAGTTTGAAGAATGAGAGCTGGAGAGAGGACAGTTTGAAGGTCGAGAGCTGGAGTGACAGTTTGAAGGTTGAGAGCTGGAGAGACATTTTGAAGGTCGAGAGCTGGAGAGACAGTTTGAAGGTCGAGAGCTGGAGAGACAGTTTGAAGGTCGAGAGCTGGAGAGACAGTTTGAAGGATGAGAGATGGAGAGACAGTTTGAAGGTCGAGAGCTGGAGAGACAGTTTGAAGGTCGAGAGCTGGAGAGACAGTTTGAAGGAGCGAGAGCTGGAGAGACAGTTTGAAGGAGCAGAGCTGGAGAGACAGTTTGAAGGTCGAGAGCTGGAGTGACAGTTTGAAGGTCGAGAGCTGGAGAGACAGTTTGAATGTCGAGAGCTGGAGAGACAGTTTGAGGGTCGAGAGCTGGAGTGACAATTTGAAGGTCGAGTGCTGGAGAGACATTTTGAAGGTCGAGAGCTGGAGAGAGGACAGTTTGAAGGTCGAGAGCTGGAGAGAGACTTTGAAGAATGAGAGCTGGAGAGACAGTTTGAAGGTTGAGAGCTGGAGAGACAGTTTGAAGGATGAGAGATGGAGAGACAGTTTGAAGGTCGAGAGCTGGAGAGACAGTTTGAAAGTCGAGAGCTGGAGAGACAGTTTGAAGGAGCGAGAGCTGGAGAGACAGTTTGAAGGAGCAGAGCTGGAGAGACAGTTTGAAGCTCGAGAGCTGGAGTGACAGTTTGAAGGTCGAGAGCTGGAGAGACAGTTTGAATGTCGAGAGCTGGAGAGACAGTTTGAGGGTCGAGAGCTGGAGTGACAATTTGAAGGTCGAGTGCTGGAGAGACATTTTGAAGGTCGAGAGCTGGAGAGAGGACAGTTTGAATGTCGAGAGCTGGAGAGAGACTTTGAAGAATGAGAGATGGAGAGACAGTTTGAAGGTCGAGAGCTGGAGAGACAGTTCGAAGGTCGAGAGCTGGAGTGACAGTTTGAAGGTCGAGAGCTGGAGTGACAGTTTGAAGGTTGAGAGCTGGAGAGATATTTTGAAGGTCGAGTGCGGGAGAGACAGTTTGAAGGTCGAGAGCTGGAGTGGACAGTTTGAAAGTCGAGAGCTGGAGAGACAGTTTGAGGGTCGAGAGCTGGAGTGACAATTTGAAGGTCGAGTGCTGGAGAGACAGTTTGAAGGTCGAGAGCTGGAGAGAGGACAGTTTGAAGGTCGAGAGCTGGAGGGACAGTTTGAAGGTCGAGAGCTGGAGAGGCAGTTTGAAGGTCAAGAGCTGGAGAGACAGTTTGAAGGTCGAGAGCTGTAGAGACAGTATGAAGGTCGAGAGCTGGAGAGACAGTTTGAAGATCGAGAGCTGGAAAGACATTTTGAAGGTCGAGAGCTAGAGAGACAGTTTGAAGTATGAGAGATGGAGAGACAGTTTGAATGTCGCGAGCTGGAGAGACAGTTTGAAAGTCGAGAGCTGGAGAGACAGTTTGAAGGAGCGAGAGCTGGAGAGACAGTTTGAAGGAGCAGAGCTGGAGAGGCAGTTTGAAGGTCGAGAGCTGGAGTGACAGTTTGAAGGTTGAGAGCTGGAGAGATATTTTGAAGGTCGAGTGCGGGAGAGACAGTTTGAAGGTCGAGAGCTGGAGTGGACAGTTTGAAAGTCGAGAGCTGGAGAGACAGTTTGAGGGTCGAGAGCTGGAGTGACAATTTGAAGGTCGAGTGCTGGAGAGACAGTTTGAAGGTCGAGAGCTGGAGAGAGGACAGTTTGAAGGTCGAGAGCTGGAGGGACAGTTTGAAGGTCGAGAGCTGGAGAGGCAGTTTGAAGGTCGAGAGCTGAAGAGACAGTATGAAGGTCGAGAGCTGGAGAGACAGTTTGAAGATCGAGAGCTGGAAAAACATTTTGAAGGTCGAGAGCTAGAGAGACAGTTTGAAGTATGAGAGATGGAGAGACAGTTTGAATGTCGCGAGCTGGAGAGACAGTTTGAAAGTCGAGAGCTGGAGAGACAGTTTGAAGGAGCGAGAGCTGGAGAGACAGTTTGAAGGAGCAGAGCTGGAGAGACAGTTTGAAGGTCGAGAGCTGGAGAGACAGTTTGAAGGATCGAGAGCTGGAGTGACAGTTTGAAAGATGAGAGCTGGAGAGACAGTTTGAAAGTCGAGAGCTGGAGAGACAATTTGAAGGTCGAGAGCTGGAGTGACAGCTTGAAGGTCGAGAGCTGGAGAGACAATTTGAAGGTCGAGAGCTGGAGAGACAGTTTGAAGGTCGAGAGCTGGAGAGAGGACAGTTTGAACGTCGAGAACTGGAGTGTCAGTTTGAAGGTTGAGAGCTGGAGAGACAGTTTGAAGGTCGCGAGCTGGAGAGACAGTTTGAAGAATGAGAGCTGGAGAGAGGACAGTTTGAAGGTCGAGAGCTGGAGTGACAGTTTGAAGGTTGAGAGCTGGAGAGACATTTTGAAGGTCGAGAGCTGGAGAGACAGTTTGAAGGTCGAGAGCTGGAGAGACAGTTTGAAGGTCGAGAGCTGGAGAGACAGTTTGAAGGATGAGAGATGGAGAGACAGTTTGAAGGTCGAGAGCTGGAGAGACAGTTTGAAGGTCGAGAGCTGGAGAGACAGTTTGAAGGAGCGAGAGCTGGAGAGACAGTTTGAAGGAGCAGAGCTGGAGAGACAGTTTGAAGGTCGAGAGCTGGAGTGACAGTTTGAAGGTCGAGAGCTGGAGAGACAGTTTGAATGTCGAGAGCTGGAGAGACACTTTGAAGGAGCAGAGCTGGAGAGACAGTTTGAAGGTCGAGAGCTGGAGTGACAGTTTGAAGGTCGAGGGCTGGAGTGACAGTTTCAAGGTCGAGAGCTGGAGTGACAGTTTGAAGGTCAAGAGCTGGAGAGACAGTTTGAAGGATGAAAGCTGGAGAGACAGTTTGAAGGTCAAGAGCTGGAGAGACACTTTGTAGGTCGAGAGCTGGAGTGACAGTTTAAAGGTCGAGAGCTGGAGAGACAGTTTGAATGTCGAGAGCTGGAGAGACAGTTTGAAGGTCGAGAGCTGGAGAGACAGTTTGAAGTTCGAGAGCTGAAGTGACAGTTTGAAGGTTGAGAGCTGGAGAGACAGTTTGAATGTCGAGAGATGGAGAGACAGTTTGAAGGACCGAGAGCTGAAGTGACAGTTTGAAGGTCAAGAGCTGGAGAGTTGGTTTGAAGGTCAAGAGCTGGAGAGACACTTTGTAGGTCGAGAGCTGGAGTGACAGTTTAAAGGTCGAGAGCTGGAGAGACAGTTTGAATGTCGAGAGCTGGAGAGACAGTTTGAGGGTCGAGAGCTGGAGAGAGGACAGTTTGAAGGTCGAGAGCTGGAGAGAGACTTTGAAGAATGAGAGCTGGAGAGACAGTTTGAAGGTTGAGAGCTGGAGAGACAGTTTGAAGGATGAGAGATGGAGAGACAGTTTGAAGGTCGAGAGCTGGAGAGACAGTTTGAAGGTCGAGAGCTGGAGAGACAGTTTGAAGGAGCGAGAGCTGGAGAGACAGTTTGAAGGAGCAGAGCTGGAGAGACAGTTTGAAGCTCGAGAGCTGGAGTGACAGTTTGAAGGTCGAGAGCTGGAGAGACAGTTTGAATGTCGAGAGCTGGAGAGACAGTTTGAGGGTCGAGAGCTGGAGTGACAATTTGAAGGTCGAGTGCTGGAGAGACATTTTGAAGGTCGAGAGCTGGAGTGACAGTTTGAAGGTCAAGAGCTGGAGAGACAGTTTGAAGGAGCGAGAGCTGGAGAGACAGTTTGAAGGAGCAGAGCTGGAGAGACAGTTTGAAGCTCGAGAGCTGGAGTGACAGTTTGAAGGTCGAGAGCTGGAGAGACAGTTTGAATGTCGAGAGCTGGAGAGACAGTTTGAGGGTCGAGAGCTGGAGTGACAGTTTGAAGGTCGAGGGCTGGAGTGACAGTTTCAAGGTCGAGAGCTGGAGTGACAGTTTGAAGGTCAAGAGCTGGAGAGACAGTTTGAAGGATGAAAGCTGGAGAGACAGTTTGAAGGTCAAGAGCTGGAGAGACACTTTGTAGGTCGAGAGCTGGAGTGACAGTTTAAAGGTCGAGAGCTGGAGAGACAGTTTGAATGTCGAGAGCTGGAGAGACAGTTTGAAGGTCGAGAGCTGGAGAGACAGTTTGAAGTTCGAGAGCTGAAGTGACAGTTTGAAGGTTGAGAGCTGGAGAGACAGTTTGAATGTCGAGAGCTGGAGAGACAGTTTGAAGGACCGAGAGCTGAAGTGACAGTTTGAAGGTCAAGAGCTGGAGAGTTGGTTTGAAGGTCAAGAGCTGGAGAGACACTTTGTAGGTCGAGAGCTGGAGTGACAGTTTAAAGGTCGAGAGCTGGAGAGACAGTTTGAATGTCGAGAGCTGGAGAGACAGTTTGAGGGTCGAGAGCTGGAGTGACAATTTGAAGGTCGAGTGCTGGAGAGACAGTTTGAAGGTCGAGAGCTGGAGAGAGGACAGTTTGAAGGTCGAGAGCTGGAGTGACAGTTTGTAGGATGAGAGCCGGAGAGAGGTCAATTTGAAGGTCGAGAGCTGGAGAGACAGTTTGAAGGTCGAGAGCTGGAGAGACAGTTTGAAGGTCGAGAGCTGGAGAGACAGTTTGAAGGTCGAGAGCTGGAGAGACAGTTTGAAGGTCGAGAGCTGCAGAGACAGTTTGAAGGATGAGAGATGGAGAGACAGTTCGAAGGTCGAGAGCTGGAGAGACAGTTTGAAGTTCGAGAGCTGGAGAGACAGTTTGAAGGAGCGAGAGCTGGAGAGACAGTTTGAAGGTCGAGGGCTGGAGTGACAGTTTCAAGGTCGAGAGCTGGAGTGACAGTTTGAAGGTCAAGAGCTGGAGAGACAGTTTGAAGGATGAAAGCTGGAGAGACAGTTTGAAGGTCAAGAGCTGGAGAGACACTTTGTAGGTCGAGAGCTGGAGTGACAGTTTAAAGGTCGAGAGCTGGAGAGACAGTTTGAATGTCGAGAGCTGGAGAGACAGTTTGAAGGTCGAGAGCTGGAGAGACAGTTTGAAGTTCGAGAGCTGAAGTGACAGTTTGAAGGTTGAGAGCTGGAGAGACAGTTTGAATGTCGAGAGCTGGAGAGACAGTTTGAAGGACCGAGAGCTGAAGTGACAGTTTGAAGGTCAAGAGCTGGAGAGTTGGTTTGAAGGTCAAGAGCTGGAGAGACACTTTGTAGGTCGAGAGCTGGAGTGACAGTTTAAAGGTCGAGAGCTGGAGAGACAGTTTGAATGTCGAGAGCTGGAGAGACAGTTTGAGGGTCGAGAGCTGGAGTGACAATTTGAAGGTCGAGTGCTGGAGAGACAGTTTGAAGGTCGAGAGCTGGAGAGAGGACAGTTTGAAGGTCGAGAGCTGGAGTGACAGTTTGTAGGATGAGAGCCGGAGAGAGGTCAATTTGAAGGTCGAGAGCTGGAGAGACAGTTTGAAGGTCGAGAGCTGGAGAGACAGTTTGAAGGTCGAGAGCTGGAGAGACAGTTTGAAGGTCGAGAGCTGGAGAGACAGTTTGAAGGTCGAGAGCTGCAGAGACAGTTTGAAGGATGAGAGATGGAGAGACAGTTCGAAGGTCGAGAGCTGGAGAGACAGTTTGAAGTTCGAGAGCTGGAGAGACAGTTTGAAGGAGCGAGAGCTGGAGAGACAGTTTGAAGGAGCAGAGCTGGAGAGACAGTTTGAAGGTCGAGAGCTGGAGTGACAGTTTGAAGGTCGAGAGCTGGAGAGACAGTTTGAATGTCGAGAGCTGGAGAGACAGTTTGAGGGTCGAGAGCTGGAGTGACAATTTGAAGGTCGAGTGCTGGAGAGACAGTTTGAAGGTCGAGAGCTGGAGAGAGGACAGTTTGAAGGTCGAGAGCTGGAGGGACAGTTTGAAGGTCGAGAGCTGGAGAGGCAGTTTGAAGGTCAAGAGCTGGAGAGACAGTTTGAAGGTCGAGAGCTGAAGAGACAGTATGAAGGTCGAGAGCTGGAGAGACAGTTTGAAGATCGAGAGCTGGAAAGACATTTTGAAGGTCGAGAGCTAGAGAGACAGTTTGAAGTATGAGAGATGGAGAGACAGTTTGAATGTCGCGAGCTGGAGAGACAGTTTGAAAGTCGAGAGCTGGAGAGACAGTTTGAAGGAGCGAGAGCTGGAGAGACAGTTTGAAGGAGCAGAGCTGGAGAGACAGTTTGAAGGTCGAGAGCTGGAGAGACAGTTTGAAGGATCGAGAGCTGGAGTGATAGTTTGAAAGATGAGAGCTGGAGAGACAGTTTGAAAGTCGAGAGCTGGAGAGACAATTTGAAGGTCGAGAGCTGGAGTGACAGCTTGAAGGTCGAGAGCTGGAGAGACAATTTGAAGGTCGAGGGCTGGAGAGACAGTTTGAAGGTCGAGAGCTGGAGAGAGGACAGTTTGAACGTCGAGAACTGGAGTGTCAGTTTGAAGGTTGAGAGCTGGAGAGACAGTTTGAAGGTCGCGAGCTGGAGAGACAGTTTGAAGAATGAGAGCTGGAGTGAGGACAGTTTGAAGGTCGAGAGCTGGAGTGACAGTTTGAAGGTTGAGAGCTGGAGAGAAATTTTGAAGGTCGAGAGCTGGAGAGACAGTTTGAAGGTCGAGAGCTGGAGAGACAGTTTGAAGGTCGAGAGCTGGAGAGACAGTTTGAAGGATGAGAGATGGAGAGACAGTTTGAAGGTCGAGAGCTGGAGAGACAGTTTGAAGGTCGAGAGCTGGAGAGACAGTTTGAAGGAGCGAGAGCTGGAGAGACAGTTTGAAGGAGCAGAGCTGGAGAGACAGTTTGAAGGTCGAGAGCTGGAGTGACAGTTTGAAGGTCGAGAGCTGGAGAGACAGTTTGAATGTCGAGAGCTGGAGAGACAGTTTGAGGGTCGAGAGCTGGAGTGACAATTTGAAGGTCGAGTGCTGGAGAGACATTTTGAAGGTCGAGAGCTGGAGAGAGGACAGTTTGAAGGTCGAGAGCTGGAGAGAGACTTTGAAGAATGAGAGCTGGAGAGACAGTTTGAAGGTTGAGAGCTGGAGAGACAGTTTGAAGGATGAGAGATGGAGAGACAGTTTGAAGGTCGAGAGCTGGAGAGACAGTTTGAAGGTCGAGAGCTGGAGAGACAGTTTGAAGGAGCGAGAGCTGGAGAGACAGTTTGAAGGAGCAGAGCTGGAGAGACAGTTTGAAGCTCGAGAGCTGGAGTGACAGTTTGAAGGTCGAGAGCTGGAGAGACAGTTTGAATGTCGAGAGCTGGAGAGACAGTTTGAGGGTCGAGAGCTGGAGTGACAATTTGAAGGTCGAGTGCTGGAGAGACATTTTGAAGGTCGAGAGCTGGAGTGACAGTTTGAAGGTCAAGAGCTGGAGAGACAGTTTGAAGGAGCGAGAGCTGGAGAGACAGTTTGAAGGAGCAGAGCTGGAGAGACAGTTTGAAGCTCGAGAGCTGGAGTGACAGTTTGAAGGTCGAGAGCTGGAGAGACAGTTTGAATGTCGAGAGCTGGAGAGACAGTTTGAGGGTCGAGAGCTGGAGTGACAGTTTGAAGGTCGAGGGCTGGAGTGACAGTTTCAAGGTCGAGAGCTGGAGTGACAGTTTGAAGGTCAAGAGCTGGAGAGACAGTTTGAAGGATGAAAGCTGGAGAGACAGTTTGAAGGTCAAGAGCTGGAGAGACACTTTGTAGGTCGAGAGCTGGAGTGACAGTTTAAAGGTCGAGAGCTGGAGAGACAGTTTGAATGTCGAGAGCTGGAGAGACAGTTTGAAGGTCGAGAGCTGGAGAGACAGTTTGAAGTTCGAGAGCTGAAGTGACAGTTTGAAGGTTGAGAGCTGGAGAGACAGTTTGAATGTCGAGAGCTGGAGAGACAGTTTGAAGGACCGAGAGCTGAAGTGACAGTTTGAAGGTCAAGAGCTGGAGAGTTGGTTTGAAGGTCAAGAGCTGGAGAGACACTTTGTAGGTCGAGAGCTGGAGTGACAGTTTAAAGGTCGAGAGCTAGAGAGACAGTTTGAATGTCGAGAGCTGGAGAGACAGTTTGAGGGTCGAGAGCTGGAGTGACAATTTGAAGGTCGAGTGCTGGAGAGACAGTTTGAAGGTCGAGAGCTGGAGAGAGGACAGTTTGAAGGTCGAGAGCTGGAGTGACAGTTTGTAGGATGAGAGCCGGAGAGAGGTCAATTTGAAGGTCGAGAGCTGGAGAGACAGTTTGAAGGTCGAGAGCTGGAGAGACAGTTTGAAGGTCGAGAGCTGGAGAGACAGTTTGAAGGTCGAGAGCTGTAGAGACAGTTTGAAGGTCGAGAGCTGCAGAGACAGTTTGAAGGATGAGAGATGGAGAGACAGTTCGAAGGTCGAGAGCTGGAGAGACAGTTTGAAGTTCGAGAGCTGGAGAGACAGTTTGAAGGAGCGAGAGCTGGAGAGACAGTTTGAAGGAGCAGAGCTGGAGAGACAGTTTGAAGGTCGAGAGCTGGAGTGACAGTTTGAAGGTCGAGAGCTGGAGAGACAGTTTGAATGTCGAGAGCTGGAGAGACAGTTTGAGGGTCGAGAGCTGGAGTGACAATTTGAAGGTCGAGTGCTGGAGAGACAGTTTGAAGGTCGAGAGCTGGAGAGAGGACAGTTTGAAGGTCGAGAGCTGGAGGGACAGTTTGAAGGTCGAGAGCTGGAGAGGCAGTTTGAAGGTCAAGAGCTGGAGAGACAGTTTGAAGGTCGAGAGCTGAAGAGACAGTATGAAGGTCGAGAGCTGGAGAGACAGTTTGAAGATCGAGAGCTGGAAAGACATTTTGAAGGTCGAGAGCTAGAGAGACAGTTTGAAGTATGAGAGATGGAGAGACAGTTTGAATGTCGCGAGCTGGAGAGACAGTTTGAAAGTCGAGAGCTGGAGAGACAGTTTGAAGGAGCGAGAGCTGGAGAGACAGTTTGAAGGAGCAGAGCTGGAGAGACAGTTTGAAGGTCGAGAGCTGGAGAGACAGTTTGAAGGATCGAGAGCTGGAGTGATAGTTTGAAAGATGAGAGCTGGAGAGACAGTTTGAAAGTCGAGAGCTGGAGAGACAATTTGAAGGTCGAGAGCTGGAGTGACAGCTTGAAGGTCGAGAGCTGGAGAGACAATTTGAAGGTCGAGGGCTGGAGAGACAGTTTGAAGGTCGAGAGCTGGAGAGAGGACAGTTTGAACGTCGAGAACTGGAGTGTCAGTTTGAAGGTTGAGAGCTGGAGAGACAGTTTGAAGGTCGCGAGCTGGAGAGACAGTTTGAAGAATGAGAGCTGGAGTGAGGACAGTTTGAAGGTCGAGAGCTGGAGTGACAGTTTGAAGGTTGAGAGCTGGAGAGAAATTTTGAAGGTCGAGAGCTGGAGAGACAGTTTGAAGGTCGAGAGCTGGAGAGACAGTTTGAAGGTCGAGAGCTGGAGAGACAGTTTGAAGGATGAGAGATGGAGAGACAGTTTGAAGGTCGAGAGCTGGAGAGACAGTTTGAAGGTCGAGAGCTGGAGAGACAGTTTGAAGGAGCGAGAGCTGGAGAGACAGTTTGAAGGAGCAGAGCTGGAGAGACAGTTTGAAGGTCGAGAGCTGGAGTGACAGTTTGAAGGTCGAGAGCTGGAGAGACAGTTTGAATGTCGAGAGCTGGAGAGACAGTTTGAGGGTCGAGAGCTGGAGTGACAATTTGAAGGTCGAGTGCTGGAGAGACATTTTGAAGGTCGAGAGCTGGAGAGAGGACAGTTTGAAGGTCGAGAGCTGGAGAGAGACTTTGAAGAATGAGAGCTGGAGAGACAGTTTGAAGGTTGAGAGCTGGAGAGACAGTTTGAAGGATGAGAGATGGAGAGACAGTTTGAAGGTCGAGAGCTGGAGAGACAGTTTGAAGGTCGAGAGCTGGAGAGACAGTTTGAAGGAGCGAGAGCTGGAGAGACAGTTTGAAGGAGCAGAGCTGGAGAGACAGTTTGAAGCTCGAGAGCTGGAGTGACAGTTTGAAGGTCGAGAGCTGGAGAGACAGTTTGAATGTCGAGAGCTGGAGAGACAGTTTGAGGGTCGAGAGCTGGAGTGACAATTTGAAGGTCGAGTGCTGGAGAGACATTTTGAAGGTCGAGAGCTGGAGTGACAGTTTGAAGGTCAAGAGCTGGAGAGACAGTTTGAAGGAGCGAGAGCTGGAGAGACAGTTTGAAGGAGCAGAGCTGGAGAGACAGTTTGAAGCTCGAGAGCTGGAGTGACAGTTTGAAGGTCGAGAGCTGGAGAGACAGTTTGAATGTCGAGAGCTGGAGAGACAGTTTGAGGGTCGAGAGCTGGAGTGACAGTTTGAAGGTCGAGGGCTGGAGTGACAGTTTCAAGGTCGAGAGCTGGAGTGACAGTTTGAAGGTCAAGAGCTGGAGAGACAGTTTGAAGGATGAAAGCTGGAGAGACAGTTTGAAGGTCAAGAGCTGGAGAGACACTTTGTAGGTCGAGAGCTGGAGTGACAGTTTAAAGGTCGAGAGCTGGAGAGACAGTTTGAATGTCGAGAGCTGGAGAGACAGTTTGAAGGTCGAGAGCTGGAGAGACAGTTTGAAGTTCGAGAGCTGAAGTGACAGTTTGAAGGTTGAGAGCTGGAGAGACAGTTTGAATGTCGAGAGCTGGAGAGACAGTTTGAAGGACCGAGAGCTGAAGTGACAGTTTGAAGGTCAAGAGCTGGAGAGTTGGTTTGAAGGTCAAGAGCTGGAGAGACACTTTGTAGGTCGAGAGCTGGAGTGACAGTTTAAAGGTCGAGAGCTGGAGAGACAGTTTGAATGTCGAGAGCTGGAGAGACAGTTTGAGGGTCGAGAGCTGGAGTGACAATTTGAAGGTCGAGTGCTGGAGAGACAGTTTGAAGGTCGAGAGCTGGAGAGAGGACAGTTTGAAGGTCGAGAGCTGGAGTGACAGTTTGTAGGATGAGAGCCGGAGAGAGGTCAATTTGAAGGTCGAGAGCTGGAGAGACAGTTTGAAGGTCGAGAGCTGGAGAGACAGTTTGAAGGTCGAGAGCTGGAGAGACAGTTTGAAGGTCGAGAGCTGGAGAGACAGTTTGAAGGTCGAGAGCTGCAGAGACAGTTTGAAGGATGAGAGATGGAGAGACAGTTCGAAGGTCGAGAGCTGGAGAGACAGTTTGAAGTTCGAGAGCTGGAGAGACAGTTTGAAGGAGCGAGAGCTGGAGAGACAGTTTGAAGGAGCAGAGCTGGAGAGACAGTTTGAAGGTCGAGAGCTGGAGTGACAGTTTGAAGGTCGAGAGCTGGAGAGACAGTTTGAATGTCGAGAGCTGGAGAGACAGTTTGAGGGTCGAGAGCTGGAGTGACAATTTGAAGGTCGAGTGCTGGAGAGACAGTTTGAAGGTCGAGAGCTGGAGAGAGGACAGTTTGAAGGTCGAGAGCTGGAGGGACAGTTTGAAGGTCGAGAGCTGGAGAGGCAGTTTGAAGGTCAAGAGCTGGAGAGACAGTTTGAAGGTCGAGAGCTGAAGAGACAGTATGAAGGTCGAGAGCTGGAGAGACAGTTTGAAGATCGAGAGCTGGAAAGACATTTTGAAGGTCGAGAGCTAGAGAGACAGTTTGAAGTATGAGAGATGGAGAGACAGTTTGAATGTCGCGAGCTGGAGAGACAGTTTGAAAGTCGAGAGCTGGAGAGACAGTTTGAAGGAGCGAGAGCTGGAGAGACAGTTTGAAGGAGCAGAGCTGGAGAGACAGTTTGAAGGTCGAGAGCTGGAGAGACAGTTTGAAGGATCGAGAGCTGGAGTGACAGTTTGAAAGATGAGAGCTGGAGAGACAGTTTGAAAGTCGAGAGCTGGAGAGACAATTTGAAGGTCGAGAGCTGGAGTGACAGCTTGAAGGTCGAGAGCTGGAGAGACAATTTGAAGGTCGAGGGCTGGAGAGACAGTTTGAAGGTCGAGAGCTGGAGAGAGGACAGTTTGAACGTCGAGAACTGGAGTGTCAGTTTGAAGGTTGAGAGCTGGAGAGACAGTTTGAAGGTCGCGAGCTGGAGAGACAGTTTGAAGAATGAGAGCTGGAGAGAGGACAGTTTGATAGTCGAGAGCTGGAGTGACAGTTTGAAGGTTGAGAGCTGGAGAGAAATTTTGAAGGTCGAGAGCTGGAGAGACAGTTTGAAGGTCGAGAGCTGGAGAGACAGTTTGAAGGTCGAGAGCTGGAGAGACAGTTTGAAGGATGAGAGATGGAGAGACAGTTTGAAGGTCGAGAGCTGGAGAGACAGTTTGAAGGTCGAGAGCTGGAGAGACAGTTTGAAGGAGCGAGAGCTGGAGAGACAGTTTGAAGGAGCAGAGCTGGAGAGACAGTTTGAAGGTCGAGAGCTGGAGTGACAGTTTGAAGGTCGAGAGCTGGAGAGACAGTTTGAATGTCGAGAGCTGGAGAGACAGTTTGAGGGTCGAGAGCTGGAGTGACAATTTGAAGGTCGAGTGCTGGAGAGACATTTTGAAGGTCGAGAGCTGGAGAGAGGGCAGTTTGAAGGTCGAGAGCTGGAGAGAGACTTTGAAGAATGAGAGCTGGAGAGACAGTTTGAAGGTTGAGAGCTGGAGAGACAGTTTGAAGGATGAGAGATGGAGAGACAGTTTGAAGGTCGAGAGCTGGAGAGACAGTTTGAAGGTCGAGAGCTGGAGAGACAGTTTGAAGGAGCGAGAGCTGGAGAGACAGTTTGAAGGAGCAGAGCTGGAGAGACAGTTTGAAGCTCGAGAGCTGGAGTGACAGTTTGAAGGTCGAGAGCTGGAGAGACAGTTTGAATGTCGAGAGCTGGAGAGACAGTTTGAGGGTCGAGAGCTGGAGTGACAATTTGAAGGTCGAGTGCTGGAGAGACATTTTGAAGGTCGAGAGCTGGAGTGACAGTTTGAAGGTCAAGAGCTGGAGAGACAGTTTGAAGGAGCGAGAGCTGGAGAGACAGTTTGAAGGAGCAGAGCTGGAGAGACAGTTTGAAGCTCGAGAGCTGGAGTGACAGTTTGAAGGTCGAGAGCTGGAGAGACAGTTTGAATGTCGAGAGCTGGAGAGACAGTTTGAGGGTCGAGAGCTGGAGTGACAGTTTGAAGGTCGAGGGCTGGAGTGACAGTTTCAAGGTCGAGAGCTGGAGTGACAGTTTGAAGGTCAAGAGCTGGAGAGACAGTTTGAAGGATGAAAGCTGGAGAGACAGTTTGAAGGTCAAGAGCTGGAGAGACACTTTGTAGGTCGAGAGCTGGAGTGACAGTTTAAAGGTCGAGAGCTGGAGAGACAGTTTGAATGTCGAGATCTGGAGAGACAGTTTGAAGGTCGAGAGCTGGAGAGACAGTTTGAAGTTCGAGAGCTGAAGTGACAGTTTGAAGGTTGAGAGCTGGAGAGACAGTTTGAATGTCGAGAGCTGGAGAGACAGTTTGAAGGACCGAGAGCTGAAGTGACAGTTTGAAGGTCAAGAGCTGGAGAGTTGGTTTGAAGGTCAAGAGCTGGAGAGACACTTTGTAGGTCGAGAGCTGGAGTGACAGTTTAAAGGTCGAGAGCTGGAGAGACAGTTTGAATGTCGAGAGCTGGAGAGACAGTTTGAGGGTCGAGAGCTGGAGTGACAATTTGAAGGTCGAGTGCTGGAGAGACAGTTTGAAGGTCGAGAGCTGGAGAGAGGACAGTTTGAAGGTCGAGAGCTGGAGTGACAGTTTGTAGGATGAGAGCCGGGAAGAGGTCAATTTGAAGGTCGAGAGCTGGAGAGACAGTTTGAAGGTCGAGAGCTGGAGAGACAGTTTGAAGGTCGAGAGCTGGAGAGACAGTTTGAAGGTCGAGAGCTGCAGAGACAGTTTGAAGGATGAGAGATGGAGAGACAGTTCGAAGGTCGAGAGCTGGAGAGACAGTTTGAAGTTCGAGAGCTGGAGAGACAGTTTGAAGGAGCGAGAGCTGGAGAGACAGTTTGAAGGAGCAGAGCTGGAGAGACAGTTTGAAGGTCGAGAGCTGGAGTGACAGTTTGAAGGTCGAGAGCTGGAGAGACAGTTTGAATGTCGAGAGCTGGAGAGACAGTTTGAGGGTCGAGAGCTGGAGTGACAATTTGAAGGTCGAGTGCTGGAGAGACAGTTTGAAGGTCGAGAGCTGGAGAGAGGACAGTTTGAAGGTCGAGAGCTGGAGGGACAGTTTGAAGGTCGAGAGCTGGAGAGGCAGTTTGAAGGTCAAGAGCTGGAGAGACAGTTTGAAGGTCGAGAGCTGAAGAGACAGTATGAAGGTCGAGAGCTGGAGAGACAGTTTGAAGATCGAGAGCTGGAAAGACATTTTGAAGGTCGAGAGCTAGAGAGACAGTTTGAAGTATGAGAGATGGAGAGACAGTTTGAATGTCGCGAGCTGGAGAGACAGTTTGAAAGTCGAGAGCTGGAGAGACAGTTTGAAGGAGCGAGAGCTGGAGAGACAGTTTGAAGGAGCAGAGCTGGAGAGACAGTTTGAAGGTCGAGAGCTGGAGAGACAGTTTGAAGGATCGAGAGCTGGAGTGACAGTTTGAAAGATGAGAGCTGGAGAGACAGTTTGAAAGTCGAGAGCTGGAGAGACAATTTGAAGGTCGAGAGCTGGAGTGACAGCTTGAAGGTCGAGAGCTGGAGAGACAATTTGAAGGTCGAGAGCTGGAGAGACAGTTTGAAGGTCGAGAGCTGGAGAGAGGACAGTTTGAACGTCGAGAACTGGAGTGTCAGTTTGAAGGTTGAGAGCTGGAGAGACAGTTTGAAGGTCGCGAGCTGGAGAGACAGTTTGAAGAATGAGAGCTGGAGAGAGGACAGTTTGAAGGTCGAGAGCTGGAGTGACAGTTTGAAGGTTGAGAGCTGGAGAGACATTTTGAAGGTCGAGAGCTGGAGAGACAGTTTGAAGGTCGAGAGCTGGAGAGACAGTTTGAAGGTCGAGAGCTGGAGAGACAGTTTGAAGGATGAGAGATGGAGAGACAGTTTGAAAGTCGAGAGCTGGAGAGACAGTTTGAAGGTCGAGAGCTGGAGAGACAGTTTGAAGGAGCGAGAGCTGGAGAGACAGTTTGAAGGAGCAGAGCTGGAGAGACAGTTTGAAGGTCGAGAGCTGGAGTGACAGTTTGAAGGTCGAGAGCTGGAGAGACAGTTTGAATGTCGAGAGCTGGAGAGACAGTTTGAGGGTCGAGAGCTGGAGTGACAATTTGAAGGTCGAGTGCTGGAGAGACATTTTGAAGGTCGAGAGCTGGAGAGAGGACAGTTTGAAGGTCGAGAGCTGGAGAGAGACTTTGAAGAATGAGAGCTGGAGAGACAGTTTGAAGGTTGAGAGCTGGAGAGACAGTTTGAAGGATGAGAGATGGAGAGACAGTTTGAAAGTCGAGAGCTGGAGAGACAGTTTGAAGGTCGAGAGCTGGAGAGACAGTTTGAAGGAGCGAGAGCTGGAGAGACAGTTTGAAGGAGCAGAGCTGGAGAGACAGTTTGAAGGTCGAGAGCTGGAGAGACAGTTTGAATGTCGAGAGCTGGAGAGACAGTTTGAGGGTCGAGAGCTGGAGTGACAATTTGAAGGTCGAGTGCTGGAGAGACATTTTGAAGGTCGAGAGCTGGAGAGAGGACAGTTTGAATGTCGAGAGCTGGAGAGAGACTTTGAAGAATGAGAGATGGAGAGACAGTTTGAAGGTCGAGAGCTGGAGAGACAGTTCGAAGGTCGAGAGCTGGAGTGACAGTTTGAAGGTCGAGAGCTGGAGTGACAGTTTGAAGGTTGAGAGCTGGAGAGATATTTTGAAGGTCGAGTGCGGGAGAGACAGTTTGAAGGTCGAGAGCTGGAGTGGACAGTTTGAAAGTCGAGAGCTGGAGAGATAGTTTGAAGGTCGAGAGCTGGAGAGACAGTTTGAAGGTCGAGAGCTGGAGTGACTCTTTGAAGGTCGAGAGCTGGAGAGACAGTTTGAAGGTCGAGAGCTGGAGTGACAGTTTGAAGGTCGAGAGCTGGAGAGACAGTGTGTTGGCTGAGAGCTGGAGAGACAGTTTGAAGGTCGAGAGCTGGAGAGACAGTTTGAAGGTCGAGAGCTGGAGTGACAGTTTCAAGGTCGAGAGCTGGAGTGACAGTTTGAAGGTCAAGAGCTGGAGAGACAGTTTGAAGGATGAAAGCTGGAGAGACAGTTTGAAGGTCAAGAGCTGGAGTGACAGTTTTAAGGTAGAGTGCTGGAGTGACAGTTTGAAGGTCGAGAGCTGGAGAGACAGTTTGAAGTTCGAGAGCTGAAGTGACAGTTTGAAGGTTGAGAGCTGGAGAGACAGTTTGAATATCGAAAGCTGGAGAGACAGTTTGAAGGACCGAGAGCTGAAGTGACAGTTTGAAGGTCAAGAGCTGGAGAGTTGGTTTGAAGGTCAAGAGCTGGAGAGACACTTTGAAGGTCGAGTACTGGAGAGACAGTTGAAGGTCGAGAGCTGGAGAGACAGTTTGAATGTCGAGAGCTGGAGAGACAGTTTGAGGGTCGAGAGCTGGAGTGACAATTTGAAGGTCGAGTGCTGGAGAGACAGTTTGAAGGTCGAGAGCTGGAGAGAGGACAGTTTGAAGGTCGAGAGCTGGAGTGACAGTTTGTAGGATGCGAGCCGGAGAGAGGTCAATTTGAAGGTCGAGAGCTGGAGAGACAGTTTGAAGGTTGAGAGCTGGAGAGACCGTTTGAAGGTCGAGAGCTGGAGAGACAGTTTGAAGGTCGAGAGCTGGAGAGACAGTTTGAAGGTCGAGAGCTGGAGAGACAGTTTGAAGGATGAGAGATGGAGAGACAGTTTGAAGGTCGAGAGCTGGAGAGACAGTTTGAAGGTCGAGAGCTGGAGAGACAGTTTGAAGGAGCGAGAGCTGGAGAGACAGTGTGAAGGAGCAGAGCTGGAGAGACAGTTTGAAGGTCGAGAGCTGGAGTGACAGTTTGAAGGTCGAGAGCTGGAGAGAAAGTTTGAATGTCGAGAGCAGGAGAGACAGTTTGAGGGTCGAGAGCTGGAGTGACAATTTGAAGGTCGAGTGCTGGAGAGACAGTTTGAAGGTCGAGAGCTGGAGGGACAGTTTGAAGGTCGAGAGCTGGAGAGACAGTTTGAAGGTCAAGAGCTGGAGAGACAGTTTGAAGGTCGAGAGCTGAAGAGACAGTATGAAGGTCGAGAGCTGGAGAGACAGTTTGAAGATCGAGAGCTGGAAAGACTTTTTGAAGGTCGAGAGCTAGAGAGACAGTTTGAAGGATGAGAGATGGAGAGACAGTTTGAAGGTCACGAGCTGGAGAGACAGTTTGAAGGTCGAGAGCTGGAGAGACAGTTTGAAGGAGCGAGAGCTGGAGAGACAGTTTGAAGGAGCAGAGATGGAGAGACAGTTTGAAGGTCGAGAGCTGGAGAGACAGTTTGAAGGATCGAGAGCTGGAGTGACAGTTTGAAAGATGAGAGCTGAAGAGACAGTTTGAAAGTCGAGAGCTGGAGAGACAATTTGAAGGTCGAGAGCTGGAGAGACAGTTTGAAGGTCGAGAGCTTGTGAGAGGACAGTTTGAACGTCGAGAACTGGAGTGTCAGTTTGAAGGTTGAGAGCTGGAGAGACAGTTTGAAGGTCGCGAGCTGGAGAGACAGTTTGAAGGATGAGAGCTGGAGAGAGGACAGTTTGAAGGTCGAGAGCTGGAGTGACAGTTTGAAGGTTGAGAGCTGGAGAGACATTTTGAAGGTCGAGAGCTGGAGAGACAGTTTGAAGGTCGAGAGCTGGAGAGACAGTTTGAAAGTCGAGAGCTGGAGAGATAGTTTGAAGGTCAAGAGCTGGAGAGACAGTTTGAAGGTCGAGAGCTGGAGTGACTCTTTGAAGGTCGAGAGCTCGAGAGACAGTTTGAAGGTCGAGAGCTGGAGTGACAGTTTGAAGGTCGAGAGCTGGAGGGACAGTTTGAAGGGCGAGAGCTGGAGAGACAGTTTGAAGGTCGAGAGCTGGAGTGACAGTTTCAAGGTCGAGAGCTGGAGTGACAGTTTGAAGGTCAAGAGCTGGAGAGACAGTTTGAAGGATGAAAGCTGGAGAGACACTTTGAAGGTCAAGAGCTGGAGTGACAGTTTTAAGGTTGAGTGCTGGAGTGACAGTTTGAAGGTTGAGAGCTGGAGAGACAGTTTCAAGGATCGAGAGCTGGAGAGACAGTTTGAAGGTCGAGAGCTGGAGAGACAGTTTGAAGGTCGAGAGCTGGAGAGACGGTTTGAAGGTCCAGAGCGGGAGAGATAGTTTGAAGGTCGAGAGCTGCAGTGACAGTTTGAAGGTCGAGAGCTGGAGAGAGAGTTTGAAGAATGAGAAATGGAGAGACAGTTTGAAGGTCGAGAGCTGGAGAGACAGTTCGAAGGTCGAGAGCTGGAGTGACAGTTTGAAGGTCGAGAGCTGGAGTGACAGTTTGAAGGTTGAGAGCTGGAGAGATATTTTGAAGGTCGAGAGCGGGAGAGACATTTTGAAGGTAGAGAGCTGGAGTGGACAGTTTGAAGGTCGAGAGCTGGAGAGACAGTTTGATGGTCGAGGTCTCGAGTGACAGTTTGAAGGTCGAGAGCTGGAGAGACAGTTTGAAGGTCGAGAGCTGGAGAGACAGTTTGAAGGTCGAGAGCTGGAGTGACAGTTTCAAGGATGAGAGCTGGAGAGAGGACAGTTTGAAGGTCGAGAGCTGGAGAGACAGTTTGAAGGTCGAGAGCTGGAGAGACAGTTTAAAGGAGCGAGAGCTGAAGTGACAGTTTGAAGGTCGAGAGCTGGAGAGTTGGTTTGAAGGTCAAGAGCTGGAGAGACAGTTTGAAGGTCGAGAGCTGGAGTGACAGTTTGAAGGTCGAGAGCTGGAGAGACAGTTTGAATGTCGAGAGCTGGAGAGACAGTTTGAGGGTCGAGAGCTGGAGTGACAATTTGAAGGTCGAGTGCTGGAGAGACAGTTTGAAGGTCGAGAGCTGGAGAGAGGACAGTTTGAAGGTCGAGAGCTGGAGTGACAGTTTGAAGGATGAGAGCTGGAGAGAGGACAGTTTGAAGGTCGAGAGCTGGTGAGACGGTTTGAAGGTTGAGAGCGGGAGAGACAGTTGAAGGTCGAGAGCTGGAGAGACAGTTTGAAGGAGCGAGAGCTGAAGTGACAGTTTGAAGGTCGAGAGCTGGAGAGTTGGATTGAAGGTCAAGAGCTGGAGAGACAGTTTGAAGGTCGAGAGCTGGAGTGACAGTTTGAAGGTCGAGAGCTGGAGAGACAGTTTGAATGTCGAGAGCTGGAGAGACAGTTTGAGGGTCGAGAGCTGGAGTGACAATTTGAAGGTCGAGTGCTGGAGAGACAGTTTGAAGGTCGAGAGCTGGAGAGAGGACCGTTTGAAGGTCGAGAGCTGGAGTGACAGTTTGTAGGATGAGAGCTGGAGAGAGGACAGTTTGAAGGTCGAGAGCTGGAGAGACGGTTTGAAGGTTGAGAGCTGGAGAGACAGTTGAAGGTCGAGAGCTGGAGAGACAGTTTGAAGGTTGAGAGCTGGAGAGACAGTTTGAAGGAACGAGAGCTGAAGAGACAGTTTGAATGAGCAGAGCTGGAGAGACAGTTTGAAGGTCGAGAGCTGGAGAGACAGTTTGAACGATCGAGAGCTGGAGTGACAGTTTGAAAGATGAGAGCTGGAGAGACAGTTTGAAGGTCGAGAGCTGGAGAGACAGTTTGAACGATCGAGAGCTGGAGTGACAGTTTGAAAGATGAGAGCTGGAGAGACAGTTTGAAGGTCAAGAGCTAGAGAGACGGTTTGAAGGTCAAGAGCTGGAGAGACAGTTTGAGGGTCGAGAGCTGGAGTGACAATTTGAAGGTCGAGTGCTGGAGAGACAGTTTGAAGGTCGAGAGCTGGAGAGAGGACAGTTTGAAGGTCGAGAGCTGGAGAGACGGTTTGAAGGTTGAGAGCTGGAGAGACAGTTTGAAGGAGCAGAGCTGGAGAGACAGTTTGAAGGTCGAGAGCTGGAGAGACAATTTGAACGATCGAGAGCTGGAGTGACAGTTTGAAAGATGAGAGCTGGAGAGACAGTTTGAAGGTCGAGAGCTGGAGAGACAGTTTGAATGATTGAGAGCTGGAGTGACAGAGTTACAGTGAGGGGTGTGGGGTATATCAGTGTTACAGTGAGGGGTGTGGGGTATATCAGAGTGTTACAGTCGGGTTGTGGGGTTTTTCAGTGTTACAGTGAGGGGTGTGGTGTATATCAGTGACTGTTACAGTGAGGGTTGTGGGGTATATCAGTGTTACAGTGAGGGGTGTGGGGTATATCAGTGTTCCAGTGAGGGTTGTGGGGTATATCAGTGTTACAGTGAGGGGTGTGGGGTATATCAGTGTTCCAGTGAGGGGTGTGGGGTATATCAGAGACTGTTACATTCTGGGGTTACCCAGCGCATGTCAGTCCTGGTCTCGACAATCCCTTGTGCGTCCAGCTCTGATCACCAGATGGTGCTGTTCCCTCACACTGAGATTCAGGCACGGATTCACAGTCACTGTCTCTGTGAGAGAAGGAGACAGACCATACCTTGGGGCCAAATATGTAACAACATGTCACAATCTGAGGACTGTTTAAAATTAAGACTGTTTAAAATTAATATTGAACGTACCAAATGAAGTACAAAGACTGTTTAAAATTAATATTGTTTAAAAGTAATATTGTATGTACCCAACAAATGTCAAATCGATTGACACCTACAGAATGTTAGAAAACTGTACCTTTTTGCAATGTAAGCTTTGGCAATATGGTTCTCTGTAAACTTTCATGCCAATAAAGCATTTGAATTGAATTGAATTGACAGTTTGAAAGATGAGAGCTGGAGAGACAGTTTGAAGGTCAAGAGCTGGAGAGACGGTTTGAAGGTCAAGAGCTGGAGAGACAGTTTGAGGGTCGAGAGCTGGAGTGACAATTTGAAGGTTGAGTGCTGGAGAGACATTTTGAAGGTCGAGAGCTGGAGAGAGGACAGTTTGAAGATCGAGAGCTGGAGAGACAGTTTCAAGGTCGAGAGCTGGAGAGACAGTTTGAAGGTCGAGAGCTGGAGAGACAGTTTGAAGGTCGAGAGCTGGAGAGACAGTTTGAAGGTCGAGAGCTGGAGAGACAGTTTGAAGGATGAGAGATGGAGAGACAGTTTGAAGGTCGAGAGCTGGAGAGACAGTTTGAAGGTCGAGAGCTGGAGAGACAGTTTGAAGGAGCGAGAGCTGGAGAGACAGTTTGAAGGAGCAGAGCTGGAGAGACAGTTTGAAGGTCGAGAGCTGGAGTGACAGTTTGAAGGTCGAGAGCTGGAGAGACAGTTTGAATGTCGAGAGCTGGAGAGACAGTGTGAGGGTCGAGAGCTGGAGTGACAATTTGAAGGTCGAGTGCTGGAGAGACATTTTGAAGGTTGAGAGCTGGAGAGAGGACAGTTTGAAGGTCGAGAGCTGGAGAGACAGTTTGAAGGTCGAGAGCTGGAGAGACAGTTTGAAGGTCAACAGCTGGAGAGACAGTTTGAAGGTCGAGAGCTGGAGAGACAGTTTGAAGGTCGAGAGCTGGAGAGACAGTTTGAAGATCGAGAGCTGGAGAGACAGTTTGAAGGTCGAGAGCTGGAGAGACAGTTTGAAGGATGAGAGATGAAGAGACAGTTTGAAGGTCGAGAGCTGGGGAGACAGTTTGAAGGTCGAGAGCTGGAGAGACAGTTTGAAGGAGCGAGAGCTGGAGAGACGGTTTGAAGGAGCAGAGCTGGAGAGACAGTTTGAAGGTCGAGAGCTGGAGAGACAGTTTGAAGGATCGAGAGCTGGAGTGACAGTTTGAAAGATGAGAGCTGGAGAGACAGTTTGAAAGTCGAGAGCTGGAGAGACAATTTGAAGGTCGAGAGCTGGAGTGTCAGCTTGAAGGTCGAGAGCTGGAGAGACAATTTGAAGGTCGAGAGCTGGAGAGACAGTTTGAAGGTCGAGAGCTGGAGAGACAGTTTGAAGGTCGAGAGCTGGAGAGAGGACAGTTTGAAGGTCGAGAACTGGAGTGACAGTTTGAAGGTTGAGAGCTGGAGAGACAGTTTGAAGGTCACGAGCTGGAGAGACAGTTTGAAGGATGAGAGCTGGAGAGAGGACAGTTTGAAGGTCGAGAGCTGGAGTGACAGTTTGAAGGTTGAGAGCTGGAGAGACATTTTGAAGGTAGAGAGCTGGAAAGACAGTTTGAAGGTCGAGAGCTGGAGTGACAGTTTGGAGGTCGAGAGCTGGAGAGACAGTTTCAAGGATCGAGAGCTGGAGAGACAGTTTGAAGGTCCAGAGCGGGAGAGACAGTTTGAAGGTCGAGAGCTGGAGTGACAGTTTGAAGGTCGAGAGCTGGAGAGAGAGTTTGAAGAATGAGAGATGGAGAGACAGTTTGAAGGTCGAGAGCTGGAGAGACAGTTCGAAGGTCGAAAGCTGGAGTGACAGTTTGAAGGTCGAGAGCTGGGGTGACAGTTTTAAGGTTGAGAGCTGGAGAGATATTTTGAAGGTCGAGAGCGGGAGAGACAGTTTCAAGGATGAGAGCTGGAGAGAGGACAGTTTGAAGGTCGAGAGCTGGAGAGACAGTTTGAAGGTCGAGAGCTGGAGAGACAGTTTGAAGGAGCGAGAGCTGAAGTGACAGTTTGAAGGTCGAGAGCTGGAGAGTTGGTTTGAAGGTCAAGAGCTGGAGAGAGGACAGTTTGATGGTCGAGAATTGGAGTGAAAGTTTGAAGGTCGAGAGCTGGAGTGACAGTTTGAAGGTTGAGAGCTGCAGAGACATTTTGAAGGTCGAGAGCTGGAGAGACAGTTTGAAGGTCGAGAGCTGGATTGACAGTTTGAAGGTCGAGAGCTGGAGAGACAGTTTGAAGGAGCGAGAGCTGGAGAGACAGTTTGAAGGTCGAGAGCTGGAGAGACAGTTTGAAGGTTGAGAGCTGGAGAGACAGTTTGAAGGTCCAGAGCGGGAGAGACAGTTTGAAGGTCGAGAGATGGAGAGGCAGTTTGAAGGTCGAGAGCTGGAGAGACAGTTTGAAGGTCGAGAACTGGAGTGACAGTTTGAAGGTCGAGAGCTGGAGTGACAGTTTGAAGGTCGAGAGCTGGAGAGACTTTTTGAAGGTCGAGAGCTGGAGAGACAGTTTGAAGGTCGAGAGCAGGAGAGACAGTTTGAAGGAGCGAGAGTTGGAGAGACAGTTTGAAGGACGAGAGCTGGAGTGACAGTTTGAAGGTCGAGAGCTGGAGTGACAGTTTGAAGGTTGAGAGCTGGAGAGACAGTTTGAAGGTCGAGATCTGGAGTGACATTTTGAAGGTCGAAAGCTGGAGAGACAGTTTGAAGGTCGAGAGCTGGAGAGACAGCTTGAAGGTCGAGAGCTGGAGTGACAGTTTGAAGGATGAGAGCTGGACAGAGGACAGTTTGAAGGGCGAGAGCTGGAGAGACAGTTTGAAGGTCGAGTGTTGGAGAGACAGTTTGAAAGTCGAGAGCTGGAGTGACAGTTTGAAGGTCGAGAGCTGGAGAGACAGTTTGAAGGTCGAGAGCTGGAGAGACAGCTTGGAGGTCGAGAGCTGGAGTGACAGTTTGAAGGATGAGAGCTGGAGAGAGGACAGTTTGAAGTTCGAGAGCTGGAGAGACAGTTTGAAGGTCGAGAGCTGGAGTGCCAGTTTGAAGGTCGAGAGCTGGAGAGACAATTTGAAGGTCGAGAGCTGGAGAGACAGTTTGAAGGTCGAGAGCTGGAGTGAAAGTTTGAAGGTCGAGAGCTGGAGAGACAGTTTGAAGGTCGAGAGCTGGAGTGACAGTTTGAAGGGTGAGAGCTGGAGTGACAGTTTGAAGGTCGAGAGCTGGAGAGACAGTTTGAAGGAGCGAGAGCTGGAGAGACAGTTTAAAGGTCGAGAGCTGGAGAGACAGTTTGAAGGTCGAGAGCTGGAGAGAGAGTTTGAAGGTCGAGAGCTGGAGAGACAGTTTGAAGGTCGAGAGCTGGAGAGACAGTTTGAAGGTCGAGAGCTGGAGTGACAGTTTGAAGGATGAGAGCTGGAGCGGAACCCGGTTACCAGGACGCCAAGTTGGACGGCCAGGGGTAATGTGCAGGCTAGGTTTGTGGAAGAAACCGAGGGGAAACATCGAGATAAACTGAGAGGAAACATCGAGAAACACAGAGGAAACATCGAGAGAGAGAGAGAGGGGAAACATCGAGAGAGGCCAAGATGGAAACATCGAGAAAGACTGAGAGGGCACTTTATTTATTTAATTTTATTAATTAATTAATTAATTAATTGAATTCATTTAATTATAAGTTGTGTGTTACTCACGATGCTCTCCCAGTGCAGCCACCCTGTAACCAGAGATTATTCTAGAAGCCTGGGTAGAAATATCAATGTAATTACTGTAGAAATTACTTTTTTTACATTATTGCTTGTTCATTTTATGTGCTGTCTTTTTATGTCTTTTATTTATTTTATGTCTGCTTTATTTATATTTAAAATATGTATGCATGTATATGTCGGTATGTGTTATTTTGTGATGGCGCCGATGAAGATTGCTGCCGTCCTTGCGAGCTCTGTGCGTACCAGGCAGCTAAGTGTTCTTGCTGCTTGGTGCTCTCAGCTCGTCAAGAAAAAAGCATTTCACTGCCTAGATTACACTTCTTGTATTTAGTTATGTGACCAATAAAATTGAAATTGAAATTGTAATTGAATGATGTTTGTTACTCTGTTGTTAATAAAGTACTCGTGCTAATTCTACGATATCGCCTCTTCGAGTCCTTGTCTCACTACATGGATTTATCACATTTTAGCGACGAGGTAAAAAGGACCTTGGATTAAGAAGATAAATCTGCCAGGACGTTTTAAATAACAAAATCACAAGCTAAAGTTAGCTACCAGTTGGAAGAGAGCATGGCTGCCATGGTAGGAATGGTCTCCGCTTTTGATATTCAAGCACAAACCTGGGAGGAATACTGTGAAGTGTTGGGTTATTTTTTCGAAGCAAATGAAATAAATGATGCCAGAAAAAGGAAAGCCATTTTGCTTAGTTCAGTGGGAAGCCAAACCTACAGTTTGATGAGGAATCTGCTCAGTCCTGAAAAGCCTGGAGACAAATTATTTGTGGAATTAGTGGCTTTGCTAAAAGAACATTTCAACCCTAAGCCTAGTGAGATTGTACAGCGGTTCAAGTTTAATTCAAGGAACAGGAAAGAGGAAGAGAGCGTAATGGACTATGTAGCGGTGTTGCGTAAATTAGCACAAGATTGCAATTATGGGAACAACCTGAAGGAAATGCTGCGAGATAGGCTAGTTTGCGGAATTATGGACGACCGAATGCAGCGTAGATTATTATCCGAGACTGGGCTTACTTATGAAAAAGCATTGGAACTTGCTCAAGCCATAGAGACAGCGAACCGAGATGTAAAAGAAATACAGGGTTCAGACAGGGCTAATGCTACGCAAGTTGCAGGTCAGGTTGTTGTGCACAAGTTGAACATGCGTCAGAAACCACAACGTGAGCATGTGAAGGCATGTTATAGATGCAAGGGCGATCACCTGGCGAGTGAATGCCGGTTTCTGGAGGAAAAGTGCTACAAGTGTGGGAAACAAGGACACATAAAACGAGCTTGCAGGGCGAAATCACCTGTGGAGGAATCCAAACCAAAAGGGGGAGGACAACAAAACCAAGGGAGAGAAGTGAAAAAACATGGAGCACACCACATCAGCAGGGAAGCTGAGGAAGAAGAGGACATGTTCATAATGTATAGCATGTTAGAGAACATTCCAAAAGTGGCTCCTATCACATTGCAAATGACAGTAAATGACTCTAAGGTGAACTTTGAAGTGGATACAGGGTGCAGCGTGACCATAATGAACAAGGCAGAGTACTCAAAATTGTGGAACCGTGCAAAAGTTCCAGAGTTAAAGCCTTGCTCCCTGCATCTTAAAACATATACAGGTGAACGAGTAGCGATCTTAGGTACAGCTAATGTAACTGTACAACACAGGGACACAGTGGAACAGCTACCTGTAGTTATAGTAGCGGGTACCGGACCAAACCTGTTAGGTCGGGGCTGGATAAAAGAACTTAAATTAGACTGGGGAGCAGTACATCAAATAGATGCGGGCAAACAGTTGACTTTGCAAGAAGTGTTGAGTGAACATGAGAATGTGTTCAAGGAGGAACTTGGCACATTTAATGGCCCCCAGCTAAGATTTATGTAGACAAGGAGACACCGCCAAGGTTTTTTAAACAACAACCTGTGCCTTATGCCATGAAGCCAAAGGTAAAGCCTGAGCTTGACCGTCTATTGAGAGAACATACTGGAGCCAGTGAAATGTTCGGAATGGGCAGCTCCCATAGTACCTGTTTTAAGACCGGACAATTCGGTAAGACTCTGTGGAGACTATAAATTGACAGTCAATCGGGTGTCCAAACTAGAGCAGTATCTGATTCCCAAAACAGAGGATCTCTTTGCAAACCTGGCTGGAGGAAAGAAATTCACAAAGTTGGATATGAGTCATGCCTACTTGCAGATTACACTGGATGATGAATCAAAGAAATATGTCACCATAAATACACACAAGGGCTTGTTTACATATAACCGCTTACCGTTTGGTGTCTCATCTAGTCCAGCTATCTTCCAGAGGACAATCGAAGGTGTACTGCAAGGGATTCCACATGTTTCCATCTATCTGGATGACATTCTGGTGACGGGAAGAACCGACCAGGAGCATCTGAGCACTCTGAGAGAGGTACTACAGAGATTGGAAAGGGCAGGGTTCCGGCTCAAGAGGAGTAAGTGCACTTTCCTGGGGAATGAGGCAGTGTTCCTGGGACACAGAGTGGACACCACCAGGCTCCATCCACTCAAGGAGAAGGTACAAGCACTGCAGGACGCCCCTGCTCCTACAAATGTGGCTGAGTTAAAAGCTTACCTGGGGCTTCTGAACTATTATAACAGCTTTTTACCAAACTCGTCAACTGTGTTAGCACCTCTTCACAAACCACTGTGCAAGGAGACACAGTGGCAGTGGGGAGAGGAGCAGGGGGTTTCATTTGAACAGTCCAAGAAACTGATGCTGTCGTCGGAGGTGCTGGTTCACTACAATGCAGAGAAAGACATAATTCTCTCTTGTGACGCTTCACCTTACGGGGTGGGGGCAGTTCTTTCACACTGCATGGAAGATGGAACTGAAAGACCAATAGGATTTATGTCTCGAACTCTAACACCAGCGGAAAAAATCTATTCCCAGTTAGACAAAGAGGGGTTAGCAGTAATGTTTGGTTTACAGAGGTTCCACAAGTACATATATGGCAGGAAGTTCACAATATGCACCGATCATAAACCTCTTCTCTCTCTTTTCAATGAAATGAAAGCAGTTCCACAGATGGTGTCACCCCGGATCCAGAGGTGGGCCGTGGCGTTGAGGGAATATGAGTATGTCATCATCTACAAGGCAGGCAAGTACCATGGGAACGCAGATGCCTTGAGCCGTCTTCCACTGCCAGGCACACCTATCCGTGTAGCTCCAGAGGACAGAGTTTTGATGTTGGAGGACACTGACACGGCACTTGTGACTGCAGAGCAAATAAGAACATGGACAGGTAAAGATCCAGTACTGTCTAGAGTTCGAGAATATGTGGTGAGGGGCTGGCCACAGCATCCGGAAGGGGCTGACTTCACACCCTACAGTGTCAGGAAAACAGAGCTGAGTGTGCAGGATGGTTGCGTGTTGTGGGGAGCACGAGTGATTATTCCACAGCCAGCACGACAGTCTATTCTAGAGCAACTACATCAGTGTCATCCAGGGGTCTCGCGTATGAAAGCCTTAGCTAGGAGTTACTTGTGGTGGCCAAAGCTAGATGAAGAGATAGAAAATCTAGTCAAGACATGCAGCACTTGTCAGGAACACCGGAAGGCACCAGCAGCGGCTCCTCTCCACCCCTAGGATTGGGCGGATAAACCATGGAGAAGATTGCACTTAGATTATGCGGGTCCATTCATGGGGAAGATGTTCCTCATAATCATTGATGCACATTCCAAATGGATGGATGTTTATCCTGTAAATTCTGCTTCCGCCACTACTACTATAGACTGCCTGCGTCGGAGCTTCAGTAATCAAGGGCTACTGGAGATCGTGGTGAGTGACAATGCCACTTGTTTTATGAGTACAGAGACAAAAGAGTACTTGAGAAAAAATGGCATAGTGCAGGTGACCTCGGCTCCATATCATCCATCGTCGAATGGACTTGCGGAGAGAGCTGTACAAACATTTAAGGAGATGATGAAAAAAAGTGCAGAAGGGAGTGTGTTTGGTGTGTCTGTGTGTTGATAGAGACACTGAAGACAGGAGTTGGTTTCATAGGTGTTTACTAAACAAAGTCTGGAGGGGAACTAACTGATACAACACAATATACAGGCTTATATAGCCCGAGTGGCCATTACCGGCATTACAGTACACATGGGGCTCTTAAAGGCACATACACTACAATTCCTCCCCTTTTAGCCAACCAGTACATAATATTTTAAGTAATTATTATTTACATGTTACAAGAAAAATTATCTACACATTGCTGCAGTTAATTAATTATAAGTCAGTCTCTCTGGAGGCTTCCTGACTCGGTCCGGATAACGCCTCAGTGGTGTAGTAGTTTCTGGTGGTGTAGTAGGTTCTTTTGGCAAGGCTGATTCGGCTTGAATGCCAGTGTTGGGTTCATCGGGTTCCAGTATCCCCGGATCGTAGGTAGATATGGGTATCTCTACTTCATCGTTAGGCGTATAGAGTTGTTGTGTAGGTTGTCCCTTTTTGGATGACTCTATGATTTGGTCAGCATGGCGCCTTATTATGCCTTCTCCGATGTCCACGGTATACATCAGTGGTCCTAGTCGTGTGCAGATAGTTCCAGGCTGCCATTTCTCGGTACGGTAGTCCCGGGCCAAAACTTGTTGACCTATCTGGAAGGTTCTAGTTGGCCTTTCATTCATGCCTTGAAATTGCCGGTTCTCCACGTCCCTTCTGATGTTGGGCTTGATCAAATCCAGCCGGCATCTTAGGCTTCTATTGAAGAACATCATGGCGGGAGTTTGGTTTGTAATCATATGTGTTGCATTCCTGTATGCGAACAAGAAGTTATCCACCTTGTGCTGAAGTTTTATGTCTTCATTACCCATGGCCTTTATGGCCTTCTTGAAGGTCTGGACAAACCTTTCAGCCAATCCATTGGTGGCGGGATGGTATGGGGCGGACGTGTAGTGCTTAACCCCATTGTTTTTTAAGAACTTCCTGAATTCTTCGGACACAAATTGTAGCCCATTATCAGAACAGATCTGTTCCAGCAGCCCATTCCTGGCAAATATGGTCCTTAATACTGTGATGGTTTTTTCCGTGGTTGTGGAGGACATCTTTATTACCTCTGGCCACTTGGAGTGTGCATCAACCGCGATTAAGAACATTGAGTCCATAAATGGACCAGCAAAGTCAATGTGTACCCTTTGCCAGGGAGATGAGGGCCACTCCCATGGATGTAGAGGGGCTTGTGGTGGAGCGTTTTGGACCTTCTGGCATCCTAGGCAGCTCTTGGTCATTTCTTCGATGTCTCCATCGATACCTGGTCACCATACAAATGTCCTGGCTAGGTTCTTCATTTTCACTCCACCCAGATGCCCCTCGTGAAGCTCCTTTAGAACTTTATCCTGGAGTTTGGGTGGAATCACCACTCTGGATCCACACATCAAGGTTCCTCGGCATACTGACAGCTGTTCTCTTCTTTGCGAGAATGCTGGCAACAGTGGTTCGCCATGTGCTGGCCATCCCTTCACTGTTAAATCATAGACTCGTGAGAGAGTCAGGTCATTTCTAGTTTCCCTTTCAATGGCAGAATTTGTTACTGGTAGACATTCGACTATGGTAGAGTGGAAAATCTCCACTGGGTCTACGGTAGGTGCTTCTTCTACCGTTGGCAACGGTAGGCGCGATAACCCGTCAGCATTCCCATGCTGTTTTGATCCTTTGTATTCTATGTTGTATTGGTGTGCCCCTAGAAAAAGGGACCACCTCTGTAGCCTTTGCGCTGACATAATGGGAACACCCTTTTTAGGGTTGAATATGGAGATGAGGGGTTGATGGTCATTCAACAAGGTCAATTTTTGTCCGTGTAGGTAATGGTTGAATTTCTTCACTCCCCATACCAGACAGAGTGCTTCCCTGTCGATTTGGGCATAGTTACGCTCAGCTAAGTTCAATGAGCCATCAGGGAATTTATGCGATAATACTGCTCCCACGCCGTAAGGGGATGCATCGCACGCCAGTCTGATTGGCAGTGATGGGTTGTAATGAGCCAAAACTTCTTTGGATGTGATTAAGTCTTTGCATTTATGGAAGGCACGTTTACAGTCTTCGCTCCATTTCCAAATTACTCCTGTTTGTAGCAGTTCATTAAGAGGGTGTAGAAGAGTTGATAAGTTCGGTAAAAATTTATGATAGTAATTTATTAATCCCAGGAACGACCTTAATTGTGAAACATTTTCAGGTGCTGGGGCTTTTATGACCACTTCAATTTTTTCAGGTGACTTATGCAACCCTTCCTTATTAATTATGTGGCCACAATATGCTATTTGATTTTGGAAAAATTCGCACTTGGGGCGATTTGCTCATAGGCCCCGTTCTCTCAGCCTAGTGAGCACCTGCTCCAAATTGGCAAGATGCTCGTTGTCATTTTCTCCTGTTACAAGGATGTCATCTAGGTAGCATTGAGACTCCGATCCCTTGGAGGACTTGCTCCATAGCTCTTTGCCAGATAGCTGGAGCGGATGCTACTCCGAAAACCAGTCGAATCTACTGGTACAGACCTTTGTGTGTATTTATCGTGAGGTATTTTTTAGAGGCCTCTTCAACCTCCATCTGTAGATATGCCTGTGCCAAGTCAATTTTGGTGAAACGTTTCCCTCCGGATAGTGAGGCGAAAATATCTTCTATCCTCGGAAGAGGATACTGTACCGTGTGAAGGAGCGGGTTTACAGTCACCTTGAAGTCTCCACAGATGCGAATTTTTCTTTGTTCTTCAGATTTATCATTATTCAATGCTTTCTTCATGACTGGAACGATGGGTGTTGCCCACTCGCTCCAATCTATTTTGGATAATATGCCTGCCTTTTCCAAATTCTCCAGCTCTGCCTCGACTGCTGAACGAATTGCGTATGGCCCCGGTCTTGCCTTAAAAAACTTGGGAATTGCTGCATCTTCCACTTTTATTGAGGCGGTGATGCCTTTCAAGGTTCCTAGTTTCTCTTGAAACACTTCTTTGACGTTGGCCAAGATGTCTTTTAATCGTTCGTCATCATCGTTTTTTTTCTTACTGGTCACCGTCAGTGCCTGAATGGAGTGCCAGTCTAAACGTATTTTCCTGATCCATTCACGTCCCAACAGCGGTGGACCACCATCTTGTAGAATGTATAAATACAACTTTTGTATTTCCTTGCCGTTGTGTACAACAGGCACCCTTACTTTTCCTTTGGGGTATACATTCTGCCCCGTATATGTTTTCAAGATAATGGATGTGTCTTTTAAAGGTATATGCAGAAATAGCCGCTCGTAATCCCGTCGATTTATGACGGTCAGAGCTGATCCTGTATCAAGCTCCATTTTAACTGGGGACCCTGCTATCGTGAGGGTAACCCAAATGGTCTGGTAATCATCTTTGGCAATTACATTATGTAATTTGAGAGAGCTTAGTCTCTTGTTTTCGGACTCGCTACCACTCTTCTGGTCTTCGGAGCTACTGTCCGTCAACATTTGTACCTTTCTGTACTTTTCTTTATTGATTTTTTATTCCTGTCTGTGGATTTTTTTTGTCCAGATCGGCATACCCGTGCAATGTGTCCAATCTTTCCGCATTGCCTGCATGCTTTGTCCTTGAACCAGCAGTCCCTCTGGTCATGGGTGGATCTGCCGCAGCGATAACACCTCTCAAAACCCTGTGTCATTTCATGGGTGCAGAAGTCCTGTGTCTTTTGTTGTATCTCTGCAGCTCCTCTTGCGGCTGCTTCGTATGATACAGCCATACTGAAAGCCTTGTCCAGTGTTAAATCTTTTTCAGAAAGCAGCCTTTTTTGTGTTCCTTCACTTAAGAGACCGCAGACGAATTTGTCTCGAAGATAATCTACTAGTCCTGCCCCGAATTGGCAGTGTTTTGATAGCTTTCTTAATTCGGTGAGGTAATCAGCGTTACTTTCATTCTTGTGTTGATTTCTCTTGAAGAATTTGAATCGTTCCGCGATCAGCAGTGGTGTTGGGTTTAAGTGCTCCTGTAGGGTATCAACAATTTCTTTAAAACTCTTGTCCTTTGGTTTGGCTGGAGTGATTAAATTTCGTAACAGCCCGTATGTCTTTGCGCCCATTAGATTTAGCAGTACTGAAGCTTTTTTTTCATCTTCTATTCCATTTGCGGTGCAATATACCTCCACTCTTTCCACATATGTGGTCCAATCCTCTATCTCGTTATCAAAAGCATCAATATTGCCAGACTTAGACATCCTAGAAATAAAACGGCGCTTCCCGCGCTTTTCTTTCTTTTCTGCAGAATAGATATGGCACTTCCCGTGCTTCCCCGCCGCTGCTGCCGATGACAACGCTGTTTCCCGCGGTTTCCGTTCTTTTTATTTATTTATTTACAGTTGGAGACTCGTTCCCGCCGGACTCTCTCTCTAGGTCTGAACGCCGACCTGCTTGCAGCGCCGGCCGTCTCCCGAGTGCTCCCTCCCCATCTGTTACTGCTTGCCTCTGCTTTTGCTCCTTGGCCTATCTGTAGAGCCAGCCACTGGAGCCCCAGCCCGATGCCCAGGAAGGATTATTGCAGTACCTGCCACCAGCTTGGCTAGCTGGTGAAACCACAGCTTTTTCTTTTTCTTGATTTTTCTTCAACTTTGGATGCCAGAGGAATCGATGTCCTTGAGGTGCTGCCAAATTGCAGGTAAGTCCGTTTCCAATTCATCGCCACTGTTGTGTCTGTGTGTTGATAGAGACACTGAAGACAGGAGTTGGTTTCATAGGTGTTTACTAAACAAAGTCTGGAGGGGAACTAACTGATACAACACAATATACAGGCTTATATAGCCCGAGTGGCCATTACCGGCATTACAGTACACATGGGGCTCTTAAAGGCACATACGCTACACTGTTCAGCTACAGAATAACACCTCAATGCACCACAGGACTCTCTCCTGCTGAGATGTTATTAGGTCATAGACTACGCTCCACTCTTGACCTTGTCCACCCAGACCTAAAAAGGAAAATGGAAAATAGACAAAACAAACAAAAAGAGAATCATGACAAAAGAACAAAGAGCTGAAGTTTTGGAGAAGGAGATGCGGTCCTTACCAGGAATTTCAGTTATGGACCAAAATGGATTCCTGGCTTCATAGACTCAATGACAGGTCCAGTATCATACAAGGTCATGTTGGGAGATGGTAGGGTAGTACGCAGACATGTAGATCAGATACTTCCCAGACAAGGGGAAATTGAAATGAAGGTTCCAGATGCAATGACTGAAGACAGGGTTGCCCCCAGTTATCCAAGTGCATCTGTGGTGCCACCACCATGGACAGAGACAATTCCACAGGAACCTATTCATCAAGAGGAAACCATCATTGCAGAGTCAGATACTCTGAGCACTGCTCAGGAGCAGCTGGTGGCTTCACCACAAACAAGCAGGGACTTTACTGTTAGACGTACACAAAGGACTCGCAAGCCACCAGAGAGATTGATACTGAACTGTTAGATTCATCAAGTATGGAACATGATGAATGGAGACTCCTTATGTGACCCTCAGGAATGGTTGTTTGTTAAGAAATTCATACTGAAATCTTAAGTGGGGAGGGATATAGTAATCTGGGATGTTATGATTAAGGTTATCCACCAGGTGGTGCTGTAGCCATGCTGCTGCTAAGCTCAGAGGTTTGCTTCCTGTTAAGTTCAGAGGTTTGCTTCCTGTCAAGGTCAGCAAAGGTGAAATGCCAGGATGCAGGCATAATGTTTGTTAGTCTGTTGTTAATAAAGTACTCGTGCTAATTCTACGATATCGCCTCTTCGAGTCCTTGTCTCACTACATCAATTTATCACAGCCTGATCCCTAGTTGGTTCCTCGACATATTGGTCCAGGAAACCATCCCGTATACACTCCAGGAATTCCTCCTCCACAGTATTATTACTAATTTGGTTAGCCCAATCTATATGTAGATTAAAGTCACCCATGATGACTACTGTGCCCTTATTGCACGCTTCTCTAATTTCCCTTTTAATGCCATCCCCAACCTCTGCATTACTGTTTGGGGGTCTATATACCACTCCCACTAACGTTTTCTGCCCCTTGGTATTTCTCAGTTCTACCCATACAGATTCCTTACAATTGTGTTAATCCCCTCTTTAACCAGCAATGCTACCCCACCTCCTTTTCCTTTTTGCCTATCTTTCCTGAATATTGAATACCCCTGGATTTTGAGTTCCCAGCCTTGGTCCCCCTGGAGCCATGTTTCCGTAATCCCAATCATATCATATTAATTTACCTCTATTTGCGCTGCTAATTCATCCACCTTATTACGAATGCGCCTTGCATTAAGACACAAAGCCTTCAGGTTTGTTTTCTTAACGCTCTTGGACCTTTAAGAATTATTATTTACTGTGGCCATGTTTGTTTTAAACCCTTGATTTCCCTGATTGCCACCTTTGTTTTTCTCCTTTATGTCTTTTGCTTCTATCCTTGTTTCCCTTTCCTTTGTCTCCCTGCTCAGGTTCCCAACCCGCCCCCTCCACATTTAAAGGGACACCCACCCCCACCACATTTATAGGGACACCCAGCCCCTCCACATTTAAAGGGACACCCACCCCACCACATCCAAAGGGACACCCACCCCCTCCACATTCAAAGGGATACCCAAACCCCTCCACATTTAAAGGGACACCCACCCCACTCCACATTTAAAGGGACACCCAACGCCCTCCACATTTAAAGGGACAGCCAACCCCCTCAATATTTAAAGGGACACCACCCCCTCCACATTTAAAGGGACACCCACCCCCTCCACATTTAAAGGGACTCCCTCCCCCCCCTCTCGTGTGTTCTTCTGATTAAAGGGTCGGTGACAATTCCCCCGGCCACCGCACTTTAGCAAGGATGTGAAAGACCTTGCGAGCCAGCCAATTTGTAGCACACTGAGTCAGAAAGTTGTGGGTTCAAAGTCCCCACTCCAGGGACTTGAGCACATAAACCTAGGCTGACGCTCCGGCGCAGTGCCGAAGGAGCGCCACACTGTCGGAGGGGCGGTACTGAGGGAGCGCTGCACTGACTGAGGGGCAGTACTGAGGGAGTGCTGCACTGTCGGAGGGTCAGTACTGAGGGAGCGCTGCACTGTCAGAGGGGCAGTACTGAGGGAGCACCGCACTGTCGGAGGGACAGTGCTGAGGGAGCACCGCACTGTTGGAGGGGCAGTACTGAGGGAGCGCCACACTGTCAGAGAGTCAGTACTGAGGGAGCACTGCACTGTCGGAGGGCCGTCTTTCGGGTGAGACGTCCAGGTGGATATAAAATATCCCACTATTTCGAAGAAGGGCAGGAGAGTTATCCCCGGTGTCCTGGCCATTATTTATCATGCTAATTGGCTGCAGTGTTTCCCACATTACAACAGTGACTACACTTCAAAAAGTACTTCATTGGCGGTAAAACCGTTGATTGTGAAAGGCGCTGTATAAAGACCAGTCTTTCTTTATTTTCTCTCCTGCATTTACATTAATTACTTCTATAAACCTGTTTTACCATCTCTTGCAAGGGGAGGAATTGTAGATGGGCAGCTTAACGCAAACTTCACATGAAGATCTGACAGAGTCACTCAATTCATCAGGACCTGAATATCATCGACATATGGAAGTGGAAAGCAACAATCAGAGTGCGGGCAAACTGCACACATGTCTTGTGTGTGGACGTGGATTCAACCGAAGGTGCAACCTGGGGAGGCACAAGTGTAACCAAAGTGAGGAGAGTCTGTGCCAATGTCGGGAATGTGGGATAGGATTCAGTTGCCTCTCCGAGCTGGAGACTCATCAAGGCAGTCACTCCATGAAATGGCCGTTCACCTGCTCCGTGTGTGGGAAGAGATTCACTCATTCAGGCTCCCTGCGGGCACACCAGCGAGTTCACACCGGGGAGAGACCGTTCACCTGCTCCGTGTGTGGGAAGGGATTCAGCCATTCTTACTCTCTGCGGGTGCACCAGCAAGTTCACACTGACGAGAGACCCTGTAAGTGCCCTGACTGTGAGAAGAGCTTTAAAAGCGCCGAGGATGTAGCAAGGCATCAACACATTCACACCAGGGTGAGGCCGTTCACCTGCTCCATGTGCGGGAAGGGATTTGTCCAGTCCCACACTCTGCTGGTACACGAACGTGGGCACACTGACGAGAGGCCGTTCTCCTGTTCCGAGTGCGGGAAAGGATTCACTCGTCTCACCTCTCTGCGGGAACACCAGCTGGTTCACACTGACGAGAGGCCGTTCTCCTGCTCCG
Organism: Somniosus microcephalus; assembly: GCF_052327205.1. Classification (NCBI taxonomy): domain Eukaryota; kingdom Metazoa; phylum Chordata; class Chondrichthyes; order Squaliformes; family Somniosidae; genus Somniosus; species Somniosus microcephalus. Next base: position 48,901 of record NW_028225233.1, on the reverse strand, counting down.
AGTGCGGGAAAGGATTCACTCGTCCCTCCTCTCTGCGGGAACACCAGCTGGTTCACACTGACGAGAGGCCATTCATCTGCTCCGAGTGCGGGAAAGGATTCACTCATCCCTCCTATCTGCAGGAACACCAGCTGGTTCACACTGACGAGTGGCCGATCACCTGCTCCGAGTGTGGGAAAGGATTCACTCGTCCCTCCTCTCTGCAGGAACACCAGCTGGGTCACACTGATGAGAGGCCGTTTAAATGTTCCGACTGCGACAAGAGTTTTAAATGCTCCAAGGGGCTGAAGAAGCATCAACACATCCACACCCGGAAGAGGCTGTTCCCCTGCTCAGTGTGTGAAAAGGGATTCACCAGTTCATCTCACCTGCTGAGACACCAGCGAGTTCACACCTGAGCGCACTGGTCCCATTCTGCTGTTAATCACATGAAGGACTATTCTGTGTTAATAATGGCAATTATGGGGTTGGGGGGGCGGGGGGCAGTTTGAAGATGCTGATAATAACCCCAGTAACTAGGCTGGAGTTTAAGAGGGGTCAGCCTTGGCTCAGTGGGTGACACTCTCACCTCTAGAGTCAGAAGGTCGTGGGTTTGAGTCCCACTCTGGAGAGTAGAGCACGTAATCTAGGCTGACACGCCAGGGCAATACTGAGGGAGAGCTGCTCTTTCAGAGGTGCCATACTATTTGCCTTCTTAACCGCCTGCTGCACCTGCATGCTTACCTTCAGCGACTGGTGCACAAGGACACCCAGGTCTTGTTGCACTTCACCTTCTCCCAATCTATTGCCATTCAGATAATAATTTGGCTTCCTGTTTTTGCCACCAAAGTGGATGACCTCGCATTTATCCACATTATACTGCATCTGCCATGCATCTGCCCAATCACCCAACCTGTCCAAATCATACTGGAGTTTCTCTGAATCCTCCTCACAGCACACACGCCCACCCAGCTTTGTGCCATCTGCAAACTTGGAGATAATACATCTATTCCCTCATCTAGAACATTTATATATATTGTGAATAGCTGGGGTCCTAGCACCGATCCCTGCGGTCCCCCACTAGTCACTGCCTGTCACTCGGTAAAAGACCCGTTTATTCCAACTCTTTGCTTCCTGTCTGCCAGCCAGTTCTCTATCCGAGACAGTACCTTGCCCCCAATCCCATGTGCCTTAACTTTACACGCTAATCTCTTATGCGGGACCTTATCGAAAGCCTTCTGAAAGTCCAAATACACCACATCCACTGGTTCTCCCTTATCTATTCTACCAGTTACATCCTCAAAAAATTCCAGTAGTCAAGCATGATTTACCTTTTGTAAATCCATGTTGACTTTGTCCAATCCTGTCACTGTTTTCCAAGTGCTCTGCTATTACATCTTTTATAATGGACTCTAGCATTTTCCCCACTACCAATGTCAGGTTTACCGGTCTATAATTCCCTGTTTTCTCTCTACCACCTTTTTTAAATAGTGGGGTAACATTAGCTGCCCTCCGATCCATGGGAACTGTTCCAGAGTCTATCGAATTTTGGTAGATGATCAGCAATGTATCTACAATTTCTAGGGCCACTTCCTTAAGTACCCTAGGATGCAGATTATCAGGCCCTGGGGATTTATTGGCCTTCAATGCTGTCAATTTCCCTAACACCATTTCCCGACAAATACTGATTTCATTCATTCCTCCCTCTCATTAGACCCTATGTTCCCCAACACCTCTGGGAGGTTATTTGTGTCATCCTTTTTAAGACAGAACCAAAGTATGTATTTAATTGTTCTGCCATTTCTTTGTTCCCCATATTAAATTCCCCTGATTCTGACTGCAAGGGACCTACGCTTTACTTCCCCAACCTTTTTCTCTTCACATATGTATAGAAGCTTTTACAGTCAATTTTTATGTTCCCTGCAAGCTTACTCTCATCGTCTATTTTCCTCCTCTTAATTAATCCCTTTGTCCTCCTTTGCTGAATCCTAAACTGCTCCCAATCCTCAGGTTTGCTGCATTTTCTGGCTTAATTATATGTCCTCTCCTTGGATCTTATGCTATCCCTAATTTCCCTTGTTAGCCATGGTTGAGTCAACTTTTTTTTAATTTTTTATCCCAAACAGGGAGGAACAAATTCTGTAGATCATCCAGGCGATCTTTAAATGTTTGCCATTGCCTATCCACCATGAACCCTTTAAGTAATGTTCCACAATCCATCCTAGCCAACTGATGCCTCATACCATCGTAGTTTCCTTTATTTAAATTCAGGACCCTAGTCTCTGAGTCAACTACTTCACTCTCCATTTTAATGAAGAATTCTATCATATTATGATCGCTCCTCCCCAAGGGGCCTCGCACAACAAGATTGCTAATTAATCCTTTCTCATTACATAATACCCAATCTAAGGGGGCCTGATCTCTAGTTGGTTCCTCGACATATTGGTCCAGGAAACCATCCCATATACACTCTAGGAATTCCTCCTCCACAGTATTATTACTAATTTGGTTAGCCCAAACTATATGTAGATTAAAGTCACCCATGATAACTGCTGTGCCCTTATTGCACGCATCTCTAATTTCCCATTTAATACCATCCCCAACCTCAGCATTACTGTTTGGGGGTCTGTATACAACTCCCACTAACGTTTTCTGCCCCTTGGTATTTCTCAGCTCGGCCCATACAGATTCCACATCATCAGAGCTAATATCCTTCCTTACTTTTGTGTTAATTTCCTCTTTAACCAGCAATGCTACCCTACCTCCTTTTCCTTTTTTCCTGTCCTTCCTGATTATTGAATACCCCTGGATGTTGAATTCCCAGACTTGGTCATCCTGGAGGCATGTCTCCGTAATCCCAATTATATCATATGTGTTTACATCTATTTGCGTAGCTAATTCATCCACCTTATTACGAATGCTCCTCGCATTAAGACACAAAGCCTTCAGGCTTGATTTTTTAACACTCTTAGTCCTTTTAGAATTATTATTTACTGTGGCCCTGTTTGATTTACACCCTTGATTTCTCTGACTTCCACTTTTGCTTTTCTCCTTCCTGTCTTTTGCTTCTATCCTTGCTTCCCTTTCCTCTGTCTCCCTGCACAGGTTCCCAACCCCTACCTCTTTCACCAGGCTTTTGGTCACCTGTCCTAATATCTCTTATATGAGTCAGTGTTAAATTTGGTCTGATGGTGCTCCTGTGAACTGATTGGGATGTTTTTACTATGTTACATTGGATTACCTAGGACATACGGCACAGAAACAGGCCATTCGGCCCAACCAGTCCAAGCTCCACTCGAGCCTCCTCCCGTCATTCCTCATCTAAATCTATCAGCACAACCCTCTATTCCAGAACATTCTCCCTCATATGCTTGTCCAGCCTCCCCTTAAATTCAATAACAAAATACTGTGGATGCTGGAAATCTGAAATAACAACAGAAAATGCTGGAAATACTCAGCAGGCCAGGCAGCATCCATGGAGAGAGAAACAGAGTTAACGTTTCAGGTCTGGGACCCTTCATCAGAACTGATCAAGGGTCCCAGACCTGAAACGTTAACTCTGTTTCTCTCTCCATGGATGCTGCCTGGCCTGCTGAGTATTTCCAGCATTTTCTGTTGTAATCCCCTTAAATTCATCTGTGCTATTCACTTCAACCACTCGCTGTGGTAGTGAGTTCCACATTCTCACCACTTTGGGTAAAGAAGTTCCTTCTGAATTCCCTATTGGATTTCTTGGTGACTATCTTATATCGATGGCCTCTAGTTATACTCTTCCCCACAAGTGGGAACATTCTCTCATTGTCCACCTCTATTAGGTCACCCCACAGCCTTCTATTTTCAAGAGGAAAGAGACCAGCCTGCTGATCCTTTCCTGATATGTATACCCTCGCATTTCTGGTATCATCCTTGTAAATATTCTCTGCACCTTCTCCAGTGCCTCTATGTCCTTTTTATAATATGGCGACCAGAACTGTACGCAGTACTCTAAGTGTGGTCTAACCAAGGTTCGATACAGGTTTAGCATAACTTCACTACTTTTCAATTCTATCCCTCGAGAAATAAACCCAAGAGCTTGGTTTGCTTTTTTTATGGCCTTGCTAACCTGTGGTGCAACTTTTAGTAATTTGTGTATTTGTACTCCGAGATCCCTTTGCTCGTCTACCCCACCGAGACTCGCACCCTCCAAGTGATAAGTGACCTCCCTATTCTTCATACCAAAATGTAATACCTCACGTTTATGTGTTGAACTTCATTTGTCAATTATTTACCCATTCTGCAAGTTTATTAATGTCCTCCTGTAATTTGTAGCATTCCTCATCAGTATTGACTTTTCCCCAAAGTTGGTGTCATCCGCAAATTTAGAAATTGTGTTTTTGATTCCAAAGTCTAAATTGTTAATATAAATTGTGAACAACAGTGGACCCAGCACTGATCCTTGTGGAACACCACCACCCACCTTCTGCCACTGCTACCTTTGACTATTGATTTGTGAAATAAAGTCTATCAATCAGACGTCTCAATGTTTCCTGTTTCACGAGCTTGTTTCAGGGGTCTGGCTCAACGACTATCCTCAGCGACTATCCTGTAATCACACCAACAAGTCCCATTGGGCTGGACAATGGAGGAGAGGCATTGGAGGAGGATGGTGTGATCAACCGTGGTGAAGCTTGCAGACAGGTCGAGAAGGATGAAGCGAGATAATCCACCAGTTACAGCCACGGAGGATGTAATTCATGACTTTTGTTGAGGGCCGTTTCATAGAATCATAGAAAGCTACAGCACGGAAGGAGGCCATTTCAGCCCATCGTGTCCGCGCCGGCCAACAAAGAGCTATCCAGCCTATTCCCACTTCCCAGCCCTTGGTCTGTAGCCTTGCAGGTTCCTGCATCCCAAGTGCACATCCAACTACTTTTTAAATGTGGTTAGGGTTCCTGCCTCTACCACCCTTTCAGGCAGTGAGTTCCAGACCCCCACAACTCTCTGGGTGAAGACATTTCCCCTCAAATTCGCTCTAAACCTTCCACCAATTACTTTAAATCTGTGGCCCCTGGTTTTTGACCCCTCTGCTAAGGGAAATAGGTCCTTTCTGTCCACTTTATCTATGCCCCTCATAAATTTATACATCTCAATAAGGTCTCACCTCAGCCTCCTCTTTTCCAAGGAAAACATCCCAGCTGTTAGATCCGTGTGTTAATGGAGACACGGAATGCAGGAGTTGATTTAACAAGTGTTTATTGAACAAAGTCTGGAGGTGAACTAACTACACAAGACGCTATACAGGCTTATATACCCGAGTGGTTACTACCGGTACTACAGTACACAGGGGCCTCAAAAACATAGTTCCTCTTAATGGTACATACACTACAATTCCTCCCCTTTCAGATAAATAGCACATAACATTTTTACAAGAACAATAATCTACACATTTGCTGAAGTTAATCAATTACAAATTCAGTCTCTCTGGAAGCTTCCTGACTCAGTCCGGATAATGCCTCGGTGGTCTGGTAGGTTTTGGTGGTGTAGTAGGTTCTTTTGGCAAGGTTGATTCGGCTTCAATGCCAGTGTCGGGTTCATCTGGTTCCAGTATCACCGGATCGGAGGTAGATACTATGGGTATCTCTGCTTCATCACTAGGCGTATAGAGTTGTGGTGTAGGTTGTCCTTTTTCGGATGACTCTATGATCTGGTCAGCATGGCACCTTATTATGCTTTCTCCAATGTCCATGGTATACATCAGCGGTCCTAGTCGTGTGCAAATAGTTCCAGGCTGCTATTTCTCGGTACGGTAGTCCCGGGCCGAAACTGGTTGACCTATCTGGAAGGTTCTCGTTGGCCTTTCATTCATGCTTTGAAATTGCCGGTTCTCTACGTCCCTTCTGACATTTGGCTTGAACAAGTCCAGCCGGCATCTTAGTCTTCTATTGAAAAACATCATGGCGGGGGTTTGGTTTGTAACCACATGTGTTGCATTCCTGTACGCAAACAAGAGGTTATCTACCTTATGTTGTAGATTTATGTCTTCATTACCCATGGCCTTTATGGCCTTCTTGAAGGTCTGGACAAACCTTTCAGCTAATCCATTGGTGGCGGGATGGTATGGGGCAGACGTGTAATGCATAACCCCATTGTTTTTTAAGAATTTCCTGAATTCTTCGGATACAAATTGCGGTCCATTATCGGAACAGATCTGTTCAGGCAGCCCATTCCTGGCGAATATGGTCCTTAATACTGTGATGGTTTTTTCCGTGGTGGTGGAGGACATCTTTATTAACTCTGGCCACTTGGAGTGTGCATCCACCGTGATTAAGAACATTGAGTCCATAAATGGACCAGCAAAGTCGATATGTCGATATATGAAGATCAGCCATGATCTCATTGAATGGCGGAGCAGGCTCGAAGGGCCGAATGGCCTACTCCTGTTCCTATCTCTATGTTTCTATGTACCCTTTGCCATGGAGATGAGGGCCACTCCCATGGATGTAGAGGGGCTTGTGGTGGGGCATTTTGGACCTTCTGGCATCCTAGACAGCTCTTGGTCATTTCTTTGATGTCTCCATCGATACCTGGCCACCACACAAACGCTCTGGCTAAGTTCTTCATTTTCACTCCACCCAGGTGCCCCTCGTGAAGCTCCTTTAGCACTTTATCCTTGAGTTTGGGTGGAATCACCACTCTGGATCCACACATCAAGGTTCCTCGACACACTGACAGCTGTTCTCTTCTTTGTGAGAATGCTGGCTACAGTTGTTCGCCATGTGCTGGCCATCCCTTCACCGTTAAATCGTAGACTCGTGAGAGAGTCGGGTCATTTCTCGTTTCCTTTTCAATGGTAGAATTTGGCACTGGTAGACATTCCACTATGGTCGAGTGGAACATCTCCACTGGGTCCACTGTGGGCGCCTCTTCTACCGTTGGCAATGGTAGGCGCGATAACCCGTCAGCATTCCCATGCTGTTTTGTTCCTTTGTATTCTATGTCATATTGATGTGCCCCTAGGAAAAGGGACCACCTCTGTAGCCTTTGCGCTGTCATAATGGGAACGCCCTTTTTAGGGTTGAATATGGAGACGAGCGGTTGATGGTCAGTCAGCAAGGTAAATTTTTGTCCGTGATGGTAATGGTTGAATTTCTTCACCCCCCCCCCCCCCCCCACACCAGGCTGAGTGCCTCCCTGTCGATCTGGGCATAGTTACGCTCAGCTGAGTTCAATGAGCGTGACGCAAATGCTATCGGCTGCTCCGAGCCATCAGGGAATCTATGCGATAATACCGCTCCCACGCCGTAAGGGGATGCATCGCACGCCAGTCTGATTGGCAGTGATGGGTTGTAATGAGCCAACAGTTCCCTGGACGTGATCAAGCCTTTGCATTTATGGAAGGCACTTTTACAGTCTTCGCTCCATTTCCAAATTACTCCCGTTCGTAGCAGTGCGTTAAGAGGGTGCAGAACCGTTGACAAGTTCGGTAAAAATTTATGATAGTAATTTATTAATCCCAGGAACGACCTTAATTGTGAGACATTTTCAGGCGCGGGGGCTTTTACGACCGCTTCAATTTTTTCAGGTGACTTATGCAACCCTTCTTCGTTAATGACATGGCCACAATATGATATTTGTTTCTGGAAAAATTCGCACTTGGGGCGATTTGCTCGTAGGCCCCGTTCTCTCAGCCTCGTGAGCACCTGCTCCAAGTTGGCAAGGTGCTCGTTGTCGTTTTCTCCTGTTAAAAGGATGTCATCTAGGTAGCATTGAGTCCCCGGAATCCCTTGCAGGACTTGCTCCATAGCTCTTTGCCAGATAGCCGGAGCTGATGCCACTCCGAAAACCAGTCAATTGTACTGGTACAGGCCTTTGTGTGTGTTTATCGCGACATACTTTTTAGAGGCCTCCTCAACCTCCATCTGTAGATATGCCTGTGCTAAGTCAATTTTGGTGAAACATTTCCCTCTGGATAGTGAGGCGAAAATATTTTCTATCCTCGGAAGGGGATACTGTACTGTGAAGAACCGGGGTTACAGTCACCTTGAAGTCCCCACAGATGCAAATTTTTCTCTGTTATTCAGATTTATCATTATTCAACGTTTTCTTCATGACCGGGATGATGGGTGTTGCCCACTCGCTCCAATCTACCTTGGATAACACGGCTGCTTTTTCCAAATTCTCCAGCTCTGCCTCGACGGCTGGACGAATTGCGTATGGCACCGGCCTTGCCTTAAAAAACTTGGGAATTGCCGCATCTTCCACTTTTATTGAGGCGGTGGCACCTTTCAGGGTTCCTAGTTCCTGTTGAAACACTTCTTTGGTGTTAGCCAAGATTTCTTTTAATCGTCCAGGTATAACGTCATCATCATTTTTTTTTTTTTTTACTGGTCACCGTCAGTGCCTGAATGGAGTGCCAGTCTAAACGTATCTTTCTGATCCATTCACGTCCCAACAACGGTGGACCACCATCTTGCAGAACGTATAAATACTACTTCTGTATTTCCTTGCCGTTGTATACAACAGGCAACCTTATTTTCCCTCTGGGGTATAGAAACATAGAAACATAGAAGATAGGAGCACGAGTAGGCCATTCGGCCCTTCGAACCTGCTCCACCGTTCAACGAGATCATGGCTGATCATCCAAACCCTAGCACCCGATCCCTACACCGACAGCCATCCCACCCAAGCCCTATCCCTGTAACCCCACGTATTTAATCCCGCCTAACACTAAGGGTCAATTTTTATCATGGCCAATCAACCTAACCCGCACATCTTTGGACTGTGGGAGGAAACCGGAGCACCCGGAGGAAACCCACGCAAACATGGGGAGAATGTGCAAACTCCACACAGACAGTCACCCGAGGCCGGATTTGAACCCGGGTCCCTGGCGCTGTGAGGCAACAGTGCTAACCACTATGTCCCCGTGCCACCATATACTTTCTGCCCCGTATATGTCTTCAAGATAATGGATGTGTCTTTCAAAGGTATATGCAGAAATAGCCGCTCGTAATCCCGTCGACTTATGACGGTCAGAGCTGATCCTGTATCTAGCTCCATTTTGACTGGGGACCCCGCTATCGTGAGGGTAACCCAAATGGTCTGGTAATCTTCTTTGGCAATTACATTATGTAATTTGAGACAGCTTAGTCTCTTGTGTCCGGAGTCGCTATCGCTCTTCTGGTCTTTGGAGCTACTGTCCGTCATCATTTGTACCTTTCTGTACTTTTCCTTATTGACCTTTTTACTGTCAGCGGATTTTTTTCCAGATCTGCATACACGTGCAATGTGTCCCATCTTTCCGCATTGCCTGCAGGCTTTGTCCTTGAACCAGCAGTCCTTCTGGTCATGGGTGGATCTGCCGCAGCGATAACATCTCTCAAAACCCCGTGTCATTTCATGGATGCCGAAGTCCTGTGGCTTTTGCTGTATCTCTGCAGCTCCTCTTGCTGCTGCTTCGTATGATACAGCCACACTGAAAGCCTTGTCCAGTGTCAAATCTTTCTCAGAAAGTAGTCTTTTCTGTGTTCCTTCGCTTAGGAGACCGCAGACAAATTTGGCTCGTAGAGAATCTGCCAGTCCTGCCCCGAATTGGCAGTGCTTTGACAGCTTTCGTAATTTGGTGAGGTAATCAGCGTTATTTTCATTCTTGTGCTGATTCCTCCTGAAGAATTTGAATCGTTCCGCTATCAGCAGCGGTGTTGGGTTTAAGTGCTCCTGTAGGGTATCAAGAATCTCCTTAACATTCTTGTCCATCGGTTTGGCTGGAGTGATCAAGTTTCGTAACAGCCCGTATGTCCTTGCGCCCATCAGATTTAGAAGTACCGATGCCTTTTTATCATCCGCTACTTCATTCGCCTTGCAATATACCTCCACTCTTTCCACATATGTGGTCCAATCCTCTATATCACTATCGAAAGCAGTAATATTGCCAGTCTTTGGCATCCTGATAATCAAAAATGGCGCCTCCCGCGCTTTTCCTTCTTCCCCGCCGAGTCAAGATGGCACCTCCCGCGCTTTCCCGCCGCTGCCGCTGCTGCCAACGCTGTTCTCCGTGGTTCCCGTTGCGACCTGCAGCTTTTCGCGGTATGTTTTTTTTATATATCTCTTTTAAATAGTTTCTCCGTTACTTGGAGAACCGTTCCCGTCGTGGAGCGGACCCTCTGGGACTTTCCCCTCCCTCTGCTCGGTCCGAACGCCAACCTGCTTTGCAGCACGGCCGCCTCCTGAGTGTTCCACCCTCTGTCTCTCTTTGCTTCTGCTTTCCGACTCACTGCCCGGCCCCACTGCAGAGCCACCCGATCGAGCCCCAGCCCGCCGCAGCCCAGGAAGGATCAGTGCACTACCTGCTACCAGCCCGTTTAGCTGGTGAAACCACAGTTTTTTTTTCTTGCTTTGACCTCCGTCTGATGAATCGATCTCCTTGAGGTGCTGCCGAATTGCAGGTAAGTTCGCTTCTAACTCGTCGCCACGGTTAGATCCGTGTGTTAATGGAGACACAGAATGCAGGAGTTGATTTAACAAGTGTTTACTGAACAAAGTCTGGAGGTGAACTAACTACACAAGACGCTATACAGGCTTATATACCCGAGTGGTTACTACTGGTACTACAGTATACAGGGGCTTCAAAAACATAGTTCCTCTTAAAGGTACATACACTACACCAGCATATCCAGTCTTTCCTCATAGCTAAGAGTCTCCACTCCCGGCAACATTCTTTTAAATCTCCTCTGTACCCTCTCTAGTGCAATCACATCTTTCCTGTAATGTGGTGACCAGAACTGCAAGCTGTTCTCTAGCTGAGGCCTAACTAGTGTTTTATACAGTTGAAGCATAATCCCCCCTGCTCTTGTATTCTATGCCATGGCTAATAAAGGCAAGCATTCCATATGCCTTCCTAACCACCTTATGTGCCTGGCCTGCTACCCTCAGAGATCTGCGGACATGCACTCCAAGATCACTTTGCTCCTCTACACTACGCAGTGTCCTACCATTTAATGTGTATTCCCTTTCCTTGTTAGCCCTCCCCAAATGCATTACCTCACACTTCTCCTGATTGAATTCCATTTGCCACTGTTCTGCCCACCTGACCAATTTATTGATATCTTCCTGCAATCTACAGCTTCCTTCTTCAGTATCAGTGTGTTTGGTTCCCTCATCCTTACAAGGGTTCTTTGACTCTGGGTTTTACAGGAACAAAATTGTAGACGACACAAAGGTTTAGTTTCAACCCAAAACTGTTAGTTTATTACAACCAAGAAAACACAGGCAAAAACCTGTTGAGATTTGGCTGAAACTTCAAATCACCCATACAGCCGGTCGTTACCGCTGTGGATTGTAGGCCTGGATCAGAGATGACCCGTCCCCCTCTTCCTTTATCTGACTGCAGCTGCCTACACAGCGCAAACCCCTTGTCGGGTCAACTGATACGTACAATTACCCGTCCGGCTGGTCGTGGCCAACGTTGATTGCTGGCTGGGGCTGGAGATGACCGTCTTCCCCTCCTTACACCTGGCAGTTGCTGTAGTTAGAGCTAGCTTCCGAGAGAGCTTCCGAGCCAAAAGAGCGAGAGCTGAGGTGTGGTTCCTTCTTATAGTTCTTTTAGTCACCTGGCCCCATGCTGGGCCTCCCCCAACCAGTTTCGGTTGTCGGTTTGCTGAACTGTCCGACATTCACACCTCATCAACCTGTAATTCAATCACCGGAGGTGTACAGAGTTGTGAGATCGAAGATAACTCCTTATTTCATCTCCCACTTTATGTAACACATATTCAATGTGATTTCTATTACTGTTGATCAGCGGCTGGCTGATTGACTTGTGTATCTTCCATTGAAGCCAGGAAGTCCATAGTGACCCCCATTGTTTCAGTTAAACTCAGAGCGTTGTCCAGATGTTTGGTTTCGATGGGAATAACTTTCATGATTCAAGGCCTCACAGTTCAATGTCAATATCCTTTTCAGAGTTAATCATGAGTCAAAGCTTTCATTGTCCAGTATCAACGTGTTCTCCAAGAAACATAGAAGATAGGAGCAGGAGTAGGCCATTCAGCCCCTCGAGCCTGCTCCGCCATTCAGTGAGATCATGGCTGATCATCCAAATTCAGTACCCTGTCCCTGCTTTCTCCCAATATCCCTTGATACCTTTAGCCTTAAGAAATATATCAAACTCCTTCTTGAATATATTTAATGGCCTCAACTGCCTTCTGTGGTAGAGAATTCCACAGGTTCATTACTCTCTGGGTGAAGAAATTCCTCCTCATTTCTGTCCTAAATGGCTTACCCCTTATCCTTAGACTGTGACCACTGGTGCTGGACTCCCCCGCCATCGGGAACATCCTTCCTGCATCTAGTCTGTCTAGTCCTGTTAGAATTTTATAAGTTTCAATGAGATCTGTTGTAAGTGATTTGCAGACCAAGTGATATACAAGGTCGACGCTCACACCATCCCAGGAAAAGATGACAAACTCGGTGTTATGGTTCAAAACGGTCTTTACTCGCAGGCCCGGGGAGAACCTTTCAGATCGCTGTCTGAATCCGACTCCGCCGAGGCAGTATAAAACACACATATTAGTACATAGTCGTGGCTGCCATCCCTCTCCGGGAATCCAATCAGATCACAGTACATTTCATCCAATCAGATCACAATACATTTCATCCAATCAGATTACAATACATTTCATCCAATCAGATTACAATACATTTCATCCAATCAGATTACATTACATTTCTTCCTTATCCGGAAGTGTAGGCTAATGACGTCTCTTATAATTCTACTTTGCTCAATCTTTTCCCTTTAACCTTAGCAACATTACTAACTCAGATTAATTATGCAAGTTCACCTTCTCTTGGGTTCTGATTAGCACGTACATATATATATCAAGAGTTGCTGGCGTTAGCACTTTATAGCCCTATAGTGTGCATTACTGCACAGGCTTTTGTTCGATCCTTTTTAGGTCCAAAGTAGATGACCTCACATTTGCCTACATTGAAATCCATTTGCCAATCACTTAATCTGTTGATATCCCTTTGTAATTTTATGCTTTCATCCAAACTGCCTACAATGCTGCCTATCTTTGTGTCATCGGCAAATTTGGATAAATGACTTTCTATGACATCATCTAAGCCGTTAATAAATACAGTGAATAGTTGAGGCCCCAACACAGATCCCTGCGGGACACCACTAGTCACATCCTGCCAATTGGAGTACCGGCCCATTATCCCTACTCTTCGCCTCCTGGCACGCAGTCAATTTCCTAACCAGATCAATAATCTGCCTTCATTTCCGTGGGCTTCTACCTTAGATAACAGTCTCTTGTGTGGGACTTTATCAAATGTCTTCTGGAAGTACTTATAAATAAATTTACACCAAAACATCTTCCCTGGATCCCAAGGCTAGGAGAGGCACTCTGGAAGGTATGGGGAGCTGGGACTTATACCTTCAGTTATTCTCATGGACAAGAACTGAAATAATCTGGAATGAGAAAGGAAATCAATTCGTCTCCTCCTATCTTGTAGAAATAAAGAACACAACACAGGGTGTGGTTATCCAGAAACCAAAACTCCAGCCCAGTTATTGGGGTTATTAACATCAGCACAAACAAAGGATGTGATTAACATCAGAATTTAACCCCTCCAGTCACTTGTGAACTTTCTGGTGTCTCAGCAGGTGAGATGGTCGACTGAATCCCTTCTCACACACGGAGCAGGTGAACGGCCTCTCCCCAGTGTGAACTCGCTGGTGTCTCAGCAGGTCGGAGGACTGAGTGAATCCCGTCCCACACACGGAGCAGGTGAATAACTTCTCCCCAGTGTGAACTCGCAGGTGTCTCAGCAGGTTGGATGCAGAAGTGAATCCCTTCCCACACACGGAGCAGGTGAACGGCCTCTCTCCGGTGTGAACTCGCTGGTGTTGAATGAGGTGAGATGACTGTCTGAAACTCTTCTCACAGTGAGTGCAACTGAACGGTCTCTCGTCAGTGTGAACAAGCTGGTGTTTAATTAGATCGGCAGAGATTTTAAAGCAGTTCCCACAGTCACAGCATTTAAAAGGTCTCTCCCCAGTATGAACTCGCTGGTGTAAGTGGAGTCTGGACAACAGAGTAAATCCCTTCCCACACTCGGAGCAGGTGAATGGCCTCTCCCCGGTGTGACTGCGTCGATGAGATTCCAGCTGGGATGGACAATCGAATCCCTTCCCACAGTCCCCACATTTCCACCGTTTCTCCGTGGTGCGGGTGTCCTTGCGTTTCTCCAGGCTGGACGATCAGTTGAAGCCTCGTCCACACACAGAACACGTGTACGGTTTCTCCCCGCTGTGAATGGTGCGATGTTTTTTCAGGCTGTGTAACTGGTTAAACCTCTTTCCACAGTCAGTGCACTGGAACACTCTCACTCGGGCGAGTGTGTGTCGGTGCTTTTCCAGTCACACCGATGTTTGAAATCTTTTCCCACAGACAGAACAAACATTTCTCCTTCCACACTCAAAGGCCGATGAATGTCAGGTCCTGATGAATCGAGTAACTCTCTCAGATCTTGATATGAAGTTTGGTTTGAGTTTCCTGTCTGAAAATCATAAAAATAAGAACACATAGAAGAGATAGAAAGCAAAGAGTTGGAATAAACAGGTCTTTTTCCGAGTGGCAGGCAGTGACTAGTGGGGTACCGCAGGGATTGGTCCTTGGACCCCAGCTATTCACAATATATATTAATGATGATCTAGGCAAGGGAACTAGATGTAATATCTCCAAATTTGCAGACGACACAAAGCTGGGTGGGCGTGTGTGCTGTGAGGAGGATGATTTGGACAGGTTGGGTGATTGGGCAGAAGCATGGCAGATGCAATATAACGTGGATAAATGTGAGGTTATCCACTTTGGTGTCAAAAACAGGAAGGCAGATTATTATCTGAATGGCAATAGATTGGGAGAAGGGGAAGTGCAACGAGACCTGGGTGTCCTTGTGCACCAGTCGCTGGAGGTAAGCATGCAGGTGCAGCAGGCGGTTAAGAAGGCAAATGGTATGTTGGCCTTCATAGCGAGAGGGTTTGAGTACAAGAATGTCTTGCTGCAGTTGTACAGGGCCTTGATGAGACCACATCTTGAGTATTGTGTGCAGTTTTGGTCGCCTTATCTGAGGAAGGATGTTCTTGCCATGGAAGGAGTTCAGCGAAGATTCACCAGGCTGATACCTGGGATGGCAGGAATGACATACGAGGAGAAATTGGGTCGATTGGGCTTGTACTCGCTGGAGTTTAGAAGAATGAGAGGGGATCTCATTGAAACTTATAAAATTCTGGCAGGACTGGACAGACTAGATGCAGAGAGGATGTTCCCGATGGTCAGGGAATCCAGAACCAGGGGTCACAGTCTAAGGATAAGGGGTAGGCCTTTTAGGACAGAAAGGAGGAGGAATTTCTTCACCCAGAGAGTGGTGAACCTGTGTAATTCTCTACCACAGAAGACAGTAGAGACCAATTCATTAAATGTATTCAAGAAGGAGTTGGATATATTTCTTAAGGCTAAAGGGATCAAGGGGTATGGGGAGAAAGCAGGGACAGGGTACTGAATTTGGATGATCAGCCATCATCGCATTGAATGGCGGAGCAGGCTAGAGGGGCTGAATGGCCTACTCCTGCTCCTATCCTCTATGTTTCTATAAGGAATAGGAGCAGGAGTAGGCCATTCGCCTCCTCGAGCCCGCTCCGCCATTCAATAAGATCTTGGCTGATCTGATCTTGGCCTCAACTCCACTTTTCTGCCTGTTCCCCATGACCTTCGACTCCACTGTAGTTTAAACATCTGTCTATCTCCGCCTTGAATATATTCAATGACTCCGCCTCCACGGCTCTCTGGGGTAGAGAATTCCAAAGATTCACAACCTCAGAGAAGAAATTCCTCCTCATCTCCGTCTTAAATGGGCGACTCCTTATTCTGAAACTATGCCCCCGCGTTCTAGATTCCCCCACGAGGGGAAACATCCTCTCAGCATCTACCTTTCGAGCCCCCTCAGAATCTTATGTTTCAATAAGATCGCCTCTCATTCTTCTAAACTCCAATGAGTATAGGCCCAACCTGCTCAATCTTTCTTCATAAGACAACCCCTTCATCTCAGGAATCAACCTCGTGAACCTTCTCTGAACTGCCTCCAATGCAAGTATATCCCTCCTTAAATAAGGAGACCAAAACTGTACGCAGTACTCCAGGTGTGGTCTCACCAACGCCCTGTACAGTTGTAGCAAGACTTCCCTACTTTTATACTCCATCCCCCTTGCAATAAAGGCCAACATTCCATTTGCCTTCCTAATTAATTGCTGTACCTGCATGCTAACATTTTGTGTTTCATGTACGAGGACCCCCAGATCCCTCTGTACCGCAGCGATCTGTAGTCTCTCTCCATTTAAATAATATTTTGCTTTCCTATTCTTCCTACCAAAGTGGATAACCTCACATTTTCCCACATTATACTCCATCTGCCAAATTCTCACCCACTCACTGAGCCTGTCTATATCCCTTTGCAGACACTCTGTGTCCTCCTCACAACTTGCTTTCCCACCTATCTTTGTATCATCAGCAAATTTGGCTACAGTACACTCGGTCCCTTCATCTAAGTCATTAATATAGATTGTAAATAGTTGAGGCCCCAGCACTGATCCCTGTGGCACCCCACTAGTTAGTTTGCCAACCTGAAAATGACCCATTTATCCCGACTCTCTGTTTTCTGTAAGTTAGCCAATGTTATCCATGCTAATATATTACCCCCAACCCCGTGAGCTCTTATCTTGTGCAGTAACCTTTTATTTGGCACCTTATCGAATGCCTTCTGGAAATCCAAATACACTACATCTACTGGTTCCCCTTTATCCACCCTGCTCGTTACATCCTCAAAGAACTCCAGCAAATTTGTCAAACATGATTTCCCTTTCATAAAACCAGGCTGACTGTGCTTGACTATATTATGATTTTCTAAATGCCCTGCTATCACTTCCTGAATGGGACAAGTTAAGAAACAAAAGATGACACTAGATGAAGTGTAAATGGAAATGGCAGCTGCCATGTGAGAGAGAGAAAAAAGAGAGAGAGAGAGAGATCGGGGCCGAGGTTATGGTCTGAAATTGTTGAACTCGATGTTGAGTCCAGAAGGCTGTAAAGTGCCTAATCGAAAGATGAGGTGCTGTTCCTCGAGCTTACGTTGAGCTTCATTGGAGCAGTGCAAGAGGCCGAGGATGGAGAGGTCAGAGTGGGAGTGGAGCGGAGAATTAGTGACAGGTGACCGGAAGCTCGGGGTCACCCTTACGGACCGAATGGAGGTGATCTGCAAAGCGGTCGCCCAATCTGCGTTTGGTCTCCCCAATGTAGAGGAGAATTAAAGTGACAGACTAATGTAATTGAATTTTTTGATGAAGTAACAAGGAGGATTGATGAAGGGAATGCAATGGATGTTGTCTACATGGATTTTCGGAAGGCGTTTGACAAAGTACCACATAGAAGGCTGGTTAACAAAATTGAGGCTCATGGAATAGGTGGGTCAGTGGCAGCTTGGATAAGGAATTGGCTTAAGAACAGAAAACAGTGAGCTGTGGTAAATGGCTGTTTTTCAAACTGGAGGATTGTAGACAGTGGTGTTCCCCAAGGGTCAGTGCTGGGGCCACTGCTTTTTTTGATATATATAAAAATGACCTGGATATTGGAATACAGAATAGAATTTCAAAATATGCTGATGACACCAAACTTGGGGGTGTGGCAAACAGTGAGGATGATACCAGTCGACTGCAACAGGACATAGAAAGGCTAGCAGAATGGGCAGACAAGTGGCAGATGGGATTTAATACAGAGAAGTGTGAGGTGATGCATTTTGGCAGAATGAACAGGGAGAGGCAATATACACTTAATGGCACAGTTTTAAAGAGTGTGCAGGGACAGAGGGACCTGGGAGTTAATGTGCATAGGTCCCTGAAGGTGGCAGGACATATTTAGAGAGTGATTAGCAAAGCATATGGGATCTTGAGCTTCATAAATAGAGGAATTAAGTACAAAAGTAAAGAAGTTATGCTGAACCTTTATAAAGCGCTGGTTAGGCCACAACTGGAGTATTGCGTCCAGTTCTGGTCACCACACTTTAGGAAGGATGTGAAGGCCCTTGAGAGGGTGCAGAGGAGATTTACCAGAATAGTTCTGGGGAGGGGGGGATCTTAGCTACAAGGACAGGTTGGAGAAGCTGGATTGGTTTTCATTGGAGCAAAGGAAGTTGAGGGGTGATTTGATAGAGGTGTACAAGATTATGACGGGTTTGGATAGGCTAGACGGGGAAAGGCTGTTCCCACTAGTTGATGGTACAAGGACTAGGGGACACAGATTTAAGGTTTTGGGCAAGAGATACAGGGGGGATGTGAGGAAAAATCTTTTTTACGCAGCGACTGGTGAGGACCTGGAACTTGCTGCCGACGGAAGTGGTGGAAGCGGAGACTGTTTTCAAGACTGGATAGGCACTTGAGGGAAATAAACTTGCAGGGTTACGGGGATAGAGCGGGGGAATGGGACTGACTGGATTTCTCTACAGAGAGCCGGCACGGACTCGATGGGCCGAATGGCCTCCTTCTGTACCATTATGACTCTATGAGACCGCATCGTGAGCAGCGAATACAGTATACTAAATTGCAAGAAGTACAAGTAAATCGCTGTTTCACCTGGAAGGAGTGTTTGGGGCCCTGGCCAGTGGGAAGGGAGGAGGTAAAAGGGCAGGTGTTGCATCTCCTGCACTTGCACGTGAAGGTGCCGGGCAAAGGGGAAGGGGTGTTGGGGGTGATAGAGGAGTGGACCAGGGTGTTGCGGAGGGAGCGGTCCCTTCGGAATGCTGAAAGGGGAGGTGAGGGGAAGATGCGTTTGGTGGTGGGATCACGCTGGAGGTGGCGGAAATGGCGGAGGATGATCCGTTGAATGTGGAGGCTGGTGGGGTGAAAGGTGAGCACAAGGGGAACCCTATCGTGGTTCTGGAAGGGAGGGGAAGGGGTGAGAGCAGAAGTGAGGGAAATAGAACGGACTGCACTACATCTACTGGTTCCCCTTTATCCACCCTGCTCGTTATATCCTCAAAGAATTCTAATAAATTTGTCAAACACAATTTAACTTTCATAAAACCATGTTGACTCTGCTTGACTATATTATGATTTTCTAAATGACCTGCTACTACTTCCTTAATAATGGATTCCAGCATCTTCCCAATGACAGATGTTAGGCTAACTGGCCTATAGTTTCCTGCGATCTGTCTCCCTCCTTTCTTGAATATGGGCGTTACATTTGCAGTTTTCCAATCTGCTGGAACCTTTCCCGGGTCTAGGGAATTTGGAAGATTACAACCAATGTATCCACTATCTCTGCAGCCACTTCTTTTAAGACCCTGGGATGCTGGCCATCAGGTCCAGGGGACTTGTCAGCCTTTAGTCCCATTAGTTTGCCTAGTACTTTTTCTCTAGTGATAGTGATTGTTTTAAGTTCCTCCCTCCCTTTTGCCCCTTGATTTTCCACTATTATTGGGATGCTTTTAGTGTCTTCTCCCATGAAGACAGATACAAAATATTTGTTCAAAGTCTCTGCCATTTCCTTGTTTCCCATTATTAATTCCCCAGTCTCATCCTCTAAGGGACCAACATTTGCTTTAGCTACTCTCTTCCTTTTTGTATACTTGTAGAAGCTCTTACTGTCCGTTTTTATATTTCTTGCCAGTTTACTCTCATAATTCATCCTCTCTCTATTATTTTTTTAGTCATCCTTTGCAAGTTTCTAAAAATTTGCCAATCTTAGAGTCATAGAGTCATACAGCACAGAAAGAGGCCCTTCAGCCCATCGTGTCTGCGCCGTCCATCAAGCCCTGTCCAATCTAATCCCATTTTCCAGCATTTGGTCCATAGCCTTGTATGCACTGGCATTTCAAGTGCTCATCCAAATGCTTCTTGAATGTTGTGAGGGTTCCTTCCTCTACCACCCTTTCAGGCAGCGAGTTCCAGACTCCAACCACCCTCTGGGTGAAAAAGTTCCTCCTCAAATCCCCTCTAAACCTCCTGCCCCTTACCTTGAATCTATGCCCCCTTGTTATTGACCCCCCTACTAAGGGGAAAAGTTCCTCTTTATCTACCCTATCTATGCCCCTCATCATTTTGTACACCTCAATCAGGTCCCCCCTCAGCCTTCTTTGCTCCAAGGAAAACAACCCCAGCCTGTTTAGTCTTTCTTCATAGCTGAGGCGCTCCATCCCAGGTAACATCCTGGTGAATCTCCTCTGCACCCCCTCCAAAGCAATCACATCCTTCCTATAGTGAGGCGACCAGAACTGCACACAGTACTCCAGCTGTGGCCTTACCAGCGTTTTGTACAGCTCCATCATAACGTCCCTGCTCTTATACTCTATGCCTCGGCTAATGAAGGCAAGTATCCCATATGCCTTTTTAACCACCTTATCTACCTGTTCCGCTGCCTTCAGGGATCTATGTACATGTACACCAAGGTCCCTCTGACCCTCTGTACTTCCTAGGGTCCCACCACTCATTGTGTATTCCCTTGCCTTATTTGTCCGTCCAAAATGCATCACCTCGCACTTTTCAGGGTTAAATTCCATTTGCCACTTTTCCACCCATCTGACCAACCCGTTTATATCGTCCTGTAGCCTCTTTTTCGTGTCATCTGCGAACTTACTGATCATACCTTTTACATTCTCCTCCAAATCATTTATGTAGATCACAAACAGCAAGGGGCCCAGCACCAATCCCTGAGGTACCCCACTGGACACAGGCTTCCAGTCACAAAAGCAACCTTCGACCATCACCCTCTGCCTCCTGCCACTCAGCCAGTTTAGGATCCAACGTGCCAAGGCACCCTGGATCCCATGGGCTCTTACCTTCTTGACCAGTCTCCTATGCGGGACTTTGTCAAAAGCCTTACTGAAGCCCATGTATACCACATCTTCTGGCCTGCCACTAATTTTCACAACATTGTATGCCTTTTTGTTCAATTTGATACCCTCCTTAACTTCCTTAGTTCATCCTTCTCAGAGTCTTTCTCACTGGAATATATCTTTGCTGAGAGTAATGAAATATCTCCTTAAAAGTCTGCCACTGCTTATCTACCGTCTTAACTTTTAATCTATTTTCCCAGTCTACTTTAGCCAACTCTGTCTTCATACCCTTGTAATTGCCTTTATTTAAGTTTAAGACACTAGTTTCAGACCCAAATTTCTCACCCTCAAACTGAATGTGAAATTCTATCATGTTATGAGCAGTTTCCCTAGAGGATCCTTTACTATGAGATCATTAACTAATCCTGTCTCATTACCCATTACCAGATCTAAAATAGCCTGTTCCCTGTCCTGAATCTGTCCTGAATACACTCTATGAACTCATCCTCAAGGCTAACTTTGCCAATTTGATTTGTCCAATCTATATGAAGATTAAAATCGCCCATGATTATTGCAGTAGCTTTCTGACAAGCCCCCATTATTTCTTGATTTATACTCTGTCCCACAGTGTAGCTACTGTTAGGGAGCCTATAGACCACTCCCACCAGTGACTTCTTTCCCTTATTATTTCTTATCTCCACCCAAACTGATTCTACATCTTGATCTTCCGAGCCAAGATCATTGCTCGCCACTGTACTGATCTCATCCTTTATTAACAGAGCTACCCCACCTCCTTTCCCTTTCTGCCTATCCTTCCAAAATGTCAAATACTCTTGAATATTCAGTTCCCAGCTTTGGTCACCTTACAACCATGTCTTTGTAATGGCGATCAGATTACAACCATTTATTTCTATTTGTGCCGTCAACTCATCTATCTTGTTACGAATGTTGCGTGCATTCAGATAAAGAGCCTTTAATTTTGTCTTTTTACCATTTTTCCCTGCTCTGACCTTATTTGTTGGTACACTCTTATGCTTGTACGCTCTGTCCCTTCCTGTCACACTCTGGTTATCATTACCCCTATCGCTACCCTGTACTATTGCCTTGTCCTTTCTCTTTAACTTTCTAGGTTTCCCCTCACCTGAACACTCCCCCCCCGACTATTTAGTTTGAAGCCCTATCTACAGCCCTAGTTATTCAATTCGCCAGGACACTGGTCCCCGCACACTTCAAGTGAAGCCCGTCCCAACGGAACAGCTCCCTCTTTCCCCAGTACTGGTGCCAGTGCCCCATGAATTGAAACCCATTTCTCCCACACCAATCCTTGAGCCACGCATTCAACTCTCTGATCTTATTGACCCTATGCCAATTTACTCCTGGCTCACTTAGTAATCCAGAGATTACTTTGTGGTTCTGCTTTGTAATTTAGCCCCTAGCTGCTCATACTCCCTCAGTAGAACCTCTTTCTTAGTCCTACCTATGTCCTTGGTGCCTGTGTGGACCACGACAACTGGATCTTTCCCCTCCAAGTTCCTCTCCAGCCCAGAGGAGATGTCCTTAACCCTGGCACCGGGCAGGCAACACAGCCTTCAGGACTCAGGCTCTCGGCTGCAGAGAACAGTGTCTATCCCCCTAACTATACTGTCCCCTACCACTAGTCCATTCCTTTTTACACCCCCAACTTGAATGGCCCCCTGTACCACGGTACTGGGGTCAGTTTGCTCCCCCTCCCTGCAGTCCCTGCTCTCATCCACACAGGCTGCAAGAACCTCATACCTGTTGGACAAGTGCAAGGGCTGTGTAGTATATATACCTTTAAGTGGGGAACTATCTTTTACAGCTCATGCATACTGCAGTACCGGCAGTGACCACACCTGTATATAGCCCTGAGTAGTAATCTGTACAGATCAGTTGCAGTGTGAGCCACGTTGAGTAAACACCTATTGTACCATTCTCCGCAGTCTGTGTCTTATTATACACGGACGTAACATTGGCGACGAGGCAGGTTCGAACCTACCTGCAACTCTGCATCACCTCCCGGGGATTTGTTCCTGGAGATCAGTGGATTAGAGGTCAAGGCCAGAGACTCCGGCGTCGACCACGGGCAACCGCCCAGTCATCCAGCAGAGACTCGAGAATTGTGGGGGAGGATGTCGAGAGCCAGGCTTGGCTTTCCAGTCGAGGTGGTCCAGCGAAACGGGCTGGCAACAGGTAGTGTGCAGACCCTTCCCTGACAGCGGCGGGCTAGAGCCCGACCGAGCGGCACAGCAAAGGGCCGAGCAGCGTCGACGGGGGAGAGAGAGAGAGAGATGGCAGAGCGCACAGGGCGCAGCCGGTGTTCAGGGGCCGAACAGCGTCGGAGACAGGGAGAGAGAGACGCGCAGAAACCCGCGAGGCGCCGCCATTGCCACGAGGACCGCCGAGAGCGGCGTTGGCAGCAGCGCAGGAGAAGCGTGCGAAACCTACAGGGCGCCGCCATTGCCACGAGAACTGCCGGGAGCGGCGTCGGCAGCAGCAGGGGAGGAAGGAAAGCGCGGGAGACGCCATTTTAAGCCATTGGGAGACGCCATTTTAAACCACACCCAAAATGCCGAAGAGTGGCAGTATCACCGCATTTGACGATGAAGTCGAAGATTGGACTACATATGTTGAACGAATAGAGGTGTACTGCGAGGCAAATGAGGTGTCAGATGACAAGAAATCGTCGGTATTGTTAAATTTAATGGGTGCAAAGACGTATGGTTTATTACAAAATCTAGTAACCCCAACGAAGCCAATGGAAAAGAGTTTTGAAGACATAGTAACAATACTAAAGGAACATTTAAACCCCACACCGCTGCTGATAGCAGAAAGATTCAAGTTTCACAAACGGAAACAGCATAAGGATGAAAGCAATGCTGATTATTTAACAGAACTGTGCAAACTATCGAAACATTGCCAGTTTGGAGCGGGACTGGCAGATACCTTAAGGGACAAGTTTGTGTGTGGGCTTCAAAGTGAAGGAACCAAAAACGGCTTTTATCTGAAAAGGACCTTACGCTGGAAAAGGCTTTCAGCATTGCGGTATCATATGAAGCAGCAGCACGGGGCGCTGCAGAGATACAACAGAGACCGCAAGAATATGGCACAAACGAAATGTCATATGGAACAGAGAAGTGCTATCGCTGCGGCAGAACAACACACGACCAGAATGATTGCTGGTTCAAAGACAAAGTGTGCAGTGTGGAAAAGTAGGACACATAGCACGAGTCTGCAGGTCGGGAAAGAAAACCAGCAATAAGAAACCGACCAAAGGAAAGTACAAGAAGGTACATAAGATAACGGAGAATAGTTCAGACGAACAAAAGAGTGATAACGACCCCGAAAGCAGGGAACTGAGTTGTCTGAAACTACATAATGTGATCACAACGGAGGATCACCGTAACCATTTGGGTCACTCAAGGTAGCAGGAGTCCAGGTAAAGATGGAATTGGACACAGGATCAGCCCTAACAGTCATAAACCGACGGGACTATGAGCGGCTATTCTCACACATACCCTTGAGAGACACAAAAATTATTTTGAAGACGTACACGGGGCAAAAAGTCTACCCCAAAGGAAAAATAAGGGTGACCGTTATATATAACGGTAAGGAAACACCAAAACTAGACTTGTATGTATTACAAGATGGAGGACCACCATTACTGGGACGTGAATGGATCCGGAAAATACAACTGGATTGGCATTCCATACAGGCACTGACTGTGGCTGACAAAAAGGATGACGACGTCACACCTGGGCGACTGTCAAAGATCCTAACTGACGCGAAAGAAGTGTTCCAGCAAGGACTCGGAACACTAAAAGGCATGACAGCGACGATTAAAATTGAAGAAAACGCAAGCCCAAAATTTTTTACGGCCAGACCGGTACCTTATGCGATCCGCCCAGCCATCGAAGCAGAGCTGGAGAGTCTGGAACGTTCAGGTGTACTGTCCAAGGTAGACTGGAGCGAGTGGGTTACACCCATCGTCCCTGTGATGAAAAAGTCATTGAGCAGCACGCCTGGGGAACCAAGGAAGGTTCGCATCTGTGAGGACGAAGGTAACAGCGAACCCGGTCGTTCACACCGTACAATATCCACTTCCGCGGATTGAAGATATTTTTGCCTCGCTATCTGGAGGGAAACGCTTCACTAAGATTGATCTGGCCCAGGCGTATCTGCAAATGGAGGTAGAAGAAGCATCAAAAAAATACCTCACAATCAACACCCATAAAGGTCTCTACCAATACAACCGGCTGGTATTCGGGGTAGCACCAGCTCCGGCTATTTGGCAGAGGGCAATGGAACAAGTCCTGCAAGGGATCCCAGGGACCCAGTGTTATTTGGACGACATCCTGGTCACGGGCAAAAATGACAGTGATCACCTTGCCAACCTGGAGCAGGTGCTCACTAGATTGCAGGAATATGGGCTCCGAGCTAACTGCCCCAAATGCGAGTTTTTTAGAAAACAGATCTCGTACTGTGGCCACGTTATTGATAAAGAGGGGTTACATAAGTCCCCAGAGAAGATTGAGGCAGTAGTCAAGGCTCCAGCACCGGAAAATGTGTCACAACTGAGGTCGTTCCTCGGGCTGGTAAACTACTACCATAAGTTCTTGCCAAATTTGTCTACAATACTACACCCACTGAACACCCTACTGCAAACTAGGGTGCCATGGGAGTGGAGTGACGAATGTAGACGAGCTTTCCAGAAGAGCAAAACACTAATCACATCGAAAGAGGTATTGGCCCATTACAACCCAGCATTACCAATTCGGTTGGCATGTGATGCGTCACCCTACGGCATTGGAGCGGTGCTGTCGCACAAATTCTCGGACGGCTCAGAGAGGCCAATAGCCTTTGCGTCACGATCACTAACCTCAGCCGAGCGTAACTACGCCCAGATTGACAGGGAGGCCCTCAGCCTAGTGTGGGGAGTGAAAAAGTTCAATCACTATCTGCACGGGCAGAAATTCACCTTGCTGACAGATCACCAGCCTCTTGTCTCCATTTTTAATCCGAAAAAGGGCGTTCCGGTGATGACTACGCAACGACTACAAAGATGGTCACTTTTTCTAGGGGCGCACCACTATGAGATTGAATATAAGGGCACGAAACAGCATTGAAATGCTGATGGGCTATCACGCCTGCCACTGCCTACTGCGGAGGAAGCACCAGCAGTGGATCCTGTCGAAATATTCCATTCGACTATAGTTGAATACCTACCGGTAACTAACGCTTGTATCGAAAAGGAAACCCGAAATGACCCGACACTGTCTCGGGTATATGATTTGACGGTGAAGGGATGGCCAGCACATGGCGACTCACTGTTGCCAACATTCTCGACAAGGAGAGAACAGCTGTCAGTGTGCCGGGGGACCTTGATGTGTGGATCCCGAGTGGTAATTCCACCCAATTTAAGGGATAGAGTGCTCAATGAGCTTCATGAGGGTCATCTGGGAGGGGTAAAAATGAAAAGCCTAGCCAGGGCTTATGTGTGGTGGCCGGGAGTCGATAAACAAATCGAGGACCTGACCAAGAGTTGCTCAGGATGCCAGAAAGTCCAAAATGCACCACCACAGGCCCCTCTACACCCATGGGAGTGGCCCTCATCGCCATGGCAACGGGTGCATATTGATTTTGCTGATCCATTCATGGACTCAATGTTTTTAATAGCCGTGGACGTGCACTCGAAATGGCCTGAGGTCATCAAAATGTCCTCCACCACCACGGAGAAAACTATTGCAGTCCTACGGACCATTTTTGCCAGGAATGGCTTGCCAGAACAGATTTGCTCCGACAACGGACCACAGTTTGTGTCCGAAGAGTTCCGGAGGTTCTTGAAAAAGAATGGGGTAAGGCATTACACATCCGCCCCGTCTCATCCAGCCACAAATGGATTGGCTGAGAGGTTCGTACAAACCTTTAAGAAGGCAATAAAGGCTATGTACAATGACAACATTCCGCTGCAGCACAAGGTGGACAATTTCCTGTTCGCCTACTGGAATGCGACACATGCAGTCGCCAACCAGGCCCCAGCCATGATGTTCTTTAACCGAAGGTTAAGATCTCGCCTGGATTTGCTCAGACCAAATGTACGAAGAGATGTTGAGAGTAAGCAATTCCAGCACATCCATGAGAAGCCAACAAGGAGCTTCAATGTAGGGCAACCAGTCTTGGCCCGTGACTACCGAACAGAAAAATGGCAGCCAGGAACGATATGCACACGGCAGGGCCCACTAATGTACACAGTGGACGTTGGGGAGAGCATCGTGAGACGCCATGCTGACCAGATCCTAGAGTCACAGGAACAAGTCAACCCCATGCCTCGCCCATACGTACCTGGTGATGAACCCGACGTACAGGTTGCATCTACCCCAGAAACAGTAGCATCGGAAGCTGATGAACCAACCGACGACAGGGGGCCAGAATCGCCTCCGCACCAAGAGCAAGACACTCGGGAAAGGCGCTATCCAGAAAGGATCAGGAAGCCTCCCCAAAGACTGAATATATAAATAGACTATTTTCAGCTAATGTTGCATGTTAAAAGTGTTAATTGTAATTAGTTTGATACTTAATTGTTAAATGAGTGTTATGGTACTGTTAATCTAAGAGGGGAGGAATTGTAATGTATATACCTTTAAGTGGGGAACTATCTTTTACAGCTCATGTATACTGCAGTACCGGCAGTGACCACACCTGTATATAGCCCTGAGTAGTAATCTGTACAGATCAGTTGCAGTGTGAGCCACGTTGAGTAAACACCTATTGTACCGTTCTCCGCAGTCTGTGTTTTATTATACACGGATGTAACAGGCTGAGGCTCCTCCAATGCTACCTTCTGGATCCCCATACCTGCCTCACTCGTAGTCACACCCTCCTGTCCCTGACCACGGACCAAATCTGTGGTATTTAACCCAAGGGGTGTGACTGCCTCCTGGATCAAAGAGTCCAGGTAACTTTCTCCCTCCCTGATGTATCGCAGTGTCCGAAGCTCGGACTCCAGCTCATCAACTCTGAGCCGAAGTTAATCGAGCTGCAGACACTTCTGGTCGCCACACTTTAGGAAGGATGTGAAGGCCCTTGAGAGGGTGCAGAGGAGATTTACCAGAATGGTTCCGGGGATGGGGGATCTTAGCTCCAAGGACAGGTTGGAGAAGCTGGATTTGTTTTCATTAGGGCAAAGGAGGTTGAGGGGTGATTTGACAGAGGTGTACAGGATTATGACGGGTTTGGATAGGCTAGACGGGGAAAGCCTGTTCTCACTAGTTGATGGTACAAGGACTAGGGGACACAGATTTAAGGTTTTGGGCAAGAGATACAGGGGGATGTGAGGGAAAACTTTTTTACACAGTGAGTGGTGAGGCCCTGGAACTCGCTGCCGATGGAAGTGGTGGAAGCAGAGACACTCAATGTTTTCAAGGGGAGACTGGATAGGCACTTGAGGGAAATAAACTTGCAGGGTTACGGGGATAGAGCGGGGGAATGGGACTGACTGGATTGCTCTACAGAGAGCCGGCACGGACTCGATGGGCCGAATGGCCTCCTTCTGTGCCTCTATGACTCCATGTGGTTGCTGTGGATCACACGGGGTCCACCAGCTCCCACATGCTACAGCTGCAGCACATCACCTGCCCTGCCATCTCTATTGTATTGTATTTAAATAATTAGGTTTTCAAGTTTTGAAACACACAATTGTCTATTAATAGTTTTTAGTCTAGTTTTTAGTTTAGTTAATAACCTTGTTTAATTTATTAAATGCAGTTATATGCTTTAGGTCCTTACTGTAACTTAGCCCACAGTCCTAATTAAACCCTAGTTGTTTATTTTTTTTTTTTAACGTATCAAGCAGCACCTCTTACCCCCACCTCACCGAATTCGCTCACTCACCCAATTCCCGAGTTAAGTACTCTGTAGCAGTACTCCATAGAACTGGACTCCGTGCTACTTACCTCCCAAACATTTCTCCTTCCGCACTCAAAAGGCCGATGAATTTCAGGTCCTGATGAATGGAGTGACTCTCTGAGCTCTTGATGTGAAGTTTGGTTTGAGTTTCCCCGTCTGTCAATCCTGCCCTTCTCACAGCCTGTGAAAGGAGTTTACAAAAGCCATCACTGAGTGTCCAGGACATAAACTGACAACATTCTCTCCTCCTGCTCCCTGGCCCAAGGGGCCCGCACATGCGCCCCGCTGCACACTCGGTCTCTCAAGATGGTGGCCGTTGAGCCGGGCCTGTCACCGGGAGAAAGCCCCGCAGCCGCCGCCCCGCTCGGGGCAAACGCGGGACCCGGAGGTTCTTATTCGGGGGCTTGAGGCCTACACCGGGTGTTTATAAAGCCTCCCCGCCGGTTCCATTGCTCCCCTGCGCCTCCCCGCTCCGGAATCTTCTCTTCGCCTTCCGCTGCCATCACCCAACTGGCGGCACTGACTGCGCACGCGCGGGACCCACCCTGCCCCCACCCTGCGCCTGTGCACCAGGCCCCTGCAGCATTGATAGGGCCTATTCTAGCGCGCGGAGCATTCTGGGTAACAACCACCGCCATTGTCTCGGGCGGCCGAGGAGCGCAGAGATACATTTAGAACAAGCAACAGGAGGAGGAGGAGGAGAAAATCAATGAAAGTTGATTCCTGTGATTTCAGACACCGGGATGAGCCGCGCGGCGTCCATTGGAGCAATGCTCGGATACACTCAGCGCATGGGCAACTAGCACAATTTTGGAAGCATAGAAAGATAGAAGATAGGAGCAGGAGAAGGCCATTCGGCCCCTCGAGCCTGCTCCTCCATTCAATGAGATCATGGCTGATCATCCAAACTCAGTGCCCTGTCCCTGCCTTCTCCCCATATTCCTTGATCCCGTTAGCCTTAAGAAATATATCTAACTCCTGCTTGATCCTTCTTCGCGAGTTGGGTAGGATTAATTGGGGAATGTCACTCAAAGGGTTGACGGTGGATAGGCAATGGCAAACATTCAAAGACTGCATGGATGAACTACAGAATTTGTTCATCCCAGTTTGGCATAAAATTAAAACAAAAAAGGTGACTCACCCGTGGCTAACAAGGGAAATTAGAGATAGCATAAGATCCAAGGAGAGGACATATAAATTGGTCAGAAAATGCAGTAAACCTGAGGATTGGGAGCAGTTTAGGATTCAACAAAGGAGGACAAAGGGATTAATTAAGAAGGGGAAAATAGAATATGAGAGTAAGCTTGCTGGGAACATAAAAACTGACTGTAAAAGCTTTTATAGATATGTGAAGAGGAAAAGATTGGTGAAGTCAAGCGTAGGTCCCTTACAGTCAGAATCAGGGGCATTTATAATGGGGAACAAAGAAATGGCAGCTCAATTAAATACATACTTTGGTTCTGTCTTCACAAAGGAGGACACAAATAACCTCCCAGAGATGTCGGGGAACTTAGGGTCTGATGAAAGGGAGGAACTGATAGAAATCAGTATTTCTAGGGAAATGGTGTTAGAGAAATTGACGGGATTGAAGGCCGATAAATCCCCAGGGCCTGATAAAAGGTACATACACAACACCTAGGATGTAGATTAAGAGAATAACTGGTCTCAGACTGCAGTACCGGCAGTGACCACCCCTGTATAAAAGGCGCTAGTAAGCCTCTGAAGTTTCAGTTTCCCGATTGACTCCTTTCAGTAAAGACTTGTTTTGTTCAACTCCTGCTGTCCGTGTCTCAATCACACACGGACATAATACTGGCGATGAGCAGATACGAACTTACCTGCAGTCTGCACCACCTCCTGGGATCCATTCCTGCAGCAAAGTGAGCAGAGGTCGAGGCCAGAAGGAAGACAGAAGCAGTAGAAACGGGCGTCGACCATGGGCATCCGCCCCTGTGTTAGCGGAGTTGAAGATTGCTGGAGAAGCTGTCGAAAGCGGGGCCTGGTTCCTGTCGATGGTGCTTCAGCTGATCGGGCTGGTGGCAGGTAGTACACTGATCCTTCCTGGGCTGCGGCGGTCGTGAACTCGAGCGGGTGGCTTGCAACGGGGCCGAGCAGCGTTGTCGGGAAGAGGAGAGAGGGTGGAGCACATAGGGCGCGGCCGGTGCTACGAAGCAGGGCTGCGTATAGACCCGAGAAGAGGGAGGCAAGAGTCCCACAGGGTTGTTCCACGATGGGAAGACTGGCTGTATCACTGCCTTTGATAATACAATAGAGGACTGGACCACATATGTGGAAAGAGTCGCGGTATATTGCGAGGCAAACGAAATAGCCGATGAGAAAAAGGCATCGGTATTGCTAAACTTAATGGGCGCTAGAACGTGCGGCCTATTGCGGGACCTGATTACTCCAGCCAAACCGAAGGCGAAGAGTTTTAACGAAATTGTTGCTGTCCTACAGGAACACCTAAACCCTGCACCGCTGTTGATAGCTGAAAGATTTAAATTCCACAGGAGAACTCAGCATAAAGATGCGAGCAATGCCGAATACCTTACGGAACTACGCAAGCTATCAAAGCACTGCCAGTTCGGAGCAGGACTGGCAGATACACTACGGGACAAATTTGTCTGTGGACTCCTGAGTGAAGGAACACAGAAGAAGTTACTCTCAGAGAAAGAGCTGACGCTAGATAAGGCTTTCAGCGTGGCAGTATCGTACGAAGCAGCAGCCAGGGGAGCTGCGGAAATTCAACAAAAGCCACAGGAATACGGCACCCACGAAATGACACGGGGTTTTGCAAAATGTTATCGCTGCGGCAGAACTAACCATGACCAGAAGGACTGCTGGTCCAAGGACAAAATATGCAGGCAATGCGGAAAGATGGGACACATTGCACGAGTTTGCAGGTCTGGGAAGAAGACCAGCGACAACAAAAAGGCTACTAAGGAACCGTACAAGAAAGTACAAAAGATGACGGACAGTAGTTCCGAAGACCAGATGAGTGATAGTGAATCCCGGAACAGGAGACTAAGCTGTCTCAAACTTCACAATGTAATCGCAAAAGAGGATCACCGAACCATTTGGGTCACCCTCACGATAGCAGGGTCCCAAGTTAAAATGGAATTGGATACAGGATCAGCGCTAACCGTCATGAATCGACGAGACTACGAGCGGCTATTCTCACACATACCCTTGAGAGAGACATCCATCGTCTTGACGACGTATACAGGGCAAAAAGTATACCCCAGAGGAAAAATAAGGGTGCCTGTCGAATACAATGGCAAGAAAATACGGAAATTGTATCTCTACATACTGCAAAATGGTGGACCACCGTTATTGGGACGTGAATGGATCAGGAAGATAAGCTTAGATTGGCACTCCATTCATGCAATGACGGTGGATGGTAAAAAAAATGAAGACGTCACTCCTGGACGATTGTCAACAATCTTAGCTAACGCCAAAGAGGTATTTCAACAAGAACTGGGCACTCTTAAAGGCGTAACCGCCTTGATAAAAATAGAAGAGAATGCAATTCCCAAGTTTTTCAAAGCAAGACCGGTACAATATGCAATTCGCCCAGCCGTCGAGGCAGAGCTGGAGAATCTGGAGAAGGCAGGCGTGTTGTCTAAGGTCGACTGGAGCGAGTGGGCAACACCCATCGTTCCTGTCATGAAGAAAACGTTAAGCAATAAGTCTGAGGAGCCAAGGAAGGTTCGCATCTGTGGGGATTTCAAGGTGACGGTGAACCCAGTCCTTCACACAGTACAATATCCTCTTCCAAGGATAGAAGACATCTTCACCTCACTGTCTGGAGGGAAGCGTTTTACAAAAATTGACCTAGCACAAGCATATTTGCAGATGGAGGTTGAAGAATCCTCTAGGAAGTATCTCACGATAAACACTCACAAAGGTCTTTACTAGTATCATCGATTGGTATTCAGAGTAGCATCGGCTCCGGCGATATGGCAAAGAATGATGGAACAAGTCCTGCAAGGGATTCCGGGGACTCAGTGTTACTTGGACGACATCCTTGTGACAGGTGAAGATGACAGTGAACACCTTAACAACCTAGAACAGGTGCTCACTAGACTACGGGAACATGGGCTACGAGCCAACCGCCCCAAGTGCGAGTTTTTTAAGAAACAGATATCGTATTGTGGCCACGTGATTGATGAAGAGGGGTTACATAAGTCCCCTGACAAAATTGAAGCGGTTGTTAAGGCCCCAGCGCCTGAAAATGTGTCGCAACTGAGGTCATTCCTCGGATTGGTGAATTACTACCATAAGTTTTTGCCGAATTTGTCGACAATCCTGCACCCACTGAACGCCCTGCTACGAACGGGAGTAGCATGGAAATGGAGCAATGACTGTAAGCGGGCCTTTCAGAAGAGTAAGGACTTAATCACTTCAAGAGAAGTATTGGCTCACTACAACCCAGCACTGCCGATCAGATTGGCGTGTGATGCGTCTCCCTACGGCATTGGGGCGGTACTGTCACATAAATTCCTTGACGGTTTAGAGAGGCCGATAGCTTTTGCGTCACACTCGTTAACTTCTGCCGAGCGTAACTACGCCCAGATTGACAGAGAGGCCCTCAGCCTAGTGTGGGGGGTGAAGAAGTTCAATCACTACCTGCACGGTCAAAAATTTACTCTACTAACCGATCATCAATCTCGTCTCCATTTTCAACTCTCAGAAGGGCGTACCGATGATGACAGCGCAACGGCTGCAGAGGCGGTCCCTTTTCCTAGGGGCACACCAATATGACATTGAGTACAAAGGAACTAAACAGCATGGGAATGCTGATGGATTGTCACGCCTACCGTTGCTGATGGTGGAAGAAGACCTTGCAGTGGATCCAATGGAGTTATTCCACTCGACCATAGTCGAATGTCTCCCTGTGACGAATGCAAACATAGAAAAGGAAACACGGAATGACCCGACACTATCACGGGTCTATGATTTAACGGTGAAGGGATGGCCAGCACATGGCGAACCACTGCTGCCAGCATTCTCGCCGAGAAGAGAACAGCTGTCAGTGTGCAGAGGAACCTTGATGTGTGGATCCAGAGAAGTAATTCCACCTAAGTTGACGGATAGAGTGCTCAATGAGCTTCATGAGGGTCATCTGGGTGGGGTAAAAATGAAGAACTTAGGCAGAGCGTTTGTGTGGTGGCCGGGAATCGATAGAGAAATCGAAGAGATGACCAAGAGCTGTGCAGGATGCCAGAAGGTCCAAAACGCCCCACCACAAGCTCCTCTACATCCATGGGAGTGGCCCTCATCTCCATGGCAAAGGGTGCACATTGATTTTGCTGGTCCCTTCATGGACTCGATGTTTTTAATTGCGGTGGATGCACAAAGTGGCCAGAGGTAATAAAAATGTCCTCAACCACCACGGAAAAAACTATCACAGTTTTACGAACCATATTCGCCAGGGATGGGCTGCCTGAACAGATTTGCTCTGACAATGGACCACAGTTTGTGTCTGAAGAGTTCCGGAGGTTCTTAAAGAACATTGGTGTTAAGCATTACACATCTGCCCCATATCATCCAGCCACTGGCTGAGAGGTTTGTTCAAACATTCAAGAAGGCTATCAAGGCAATGTGTAATGAAGATATACCCCTACAACACAAGGTGGACAACTTCTTGTTTGCCTACCGGAATGCGACACATGCGGTTACCAACCAAACTCCAGCCATGATATTCTTCAATCGAAGACTACGATGCCGCTTGGATTTGGTTAAGCCAAACGTCCGAAGAGATGTGGAGAACAGGCAGTTTCAGAATATGAATGAAAGGCCGACCAGGAGTTTTAAGATAGGGCAACCAGTTTTGGCCCGGGACTACTGCACTGAGAAATGGCAGCCAGGAACGATTTGTACACGGCAAGGACCTCTCATGTATACCGTGGACGTTGGAGAGAGCATTGTAAGATGACATGCTGACCAGATTCTAGAGTCACTGGAAAACGTCAACTCCACACCACGATCTGAAACACCTGGTAATGAAGTCGACGTACCAATGGCAGCTACCGCAGAATCGGTGATATTGGAAGCAGATGAACCAAACAACGACATTGATCCCGACTCAACCTTGCCAGAGGAACCTGATACCCGAAAGAGGCGTTATCCAGACAGAATCAGGAAGCCTCCTCAAAGACTGAACTTATAATTGCTTAAACTTAACCAATGTATCTAGCAACAGTAATTGTGATTATAATTCGTTATCATTTAGTTGTTAGATGAATGTTATGTACTGTTTATCTAAAAGGGGAGGAATTGTTGTGTATGTACCTTTAAGAGAATAACTGGTCTCAGACTGCAGTACTGGCAGTGACCACCCCTGTATAAAAGGTGCTAGTAAGCCTCTGTAGTTTCAGTTTCCCGATTGACTCCTTTCAGTAAAGACTTGTTTTGTTCAACTCCTGCTGTCCGTGTCTCAATCATACACGGGCATAATACTAGGGTACTTAAGGAAGTGGCCCTAGAAATAGTGGATGCACTGCTGGTCATCTTCCAAAATTCTATAGACTCTCGAACAGTTCCCATGGATTGGAGGGTAGCTAATGTTACCCCACTGTTCAAAAAAGGTGGTAGAGAGAAAACGGGGAATTATAGACCGGTAAGCCTGACATCGGTAGTGGGGAAAGTGCTAGAGTCCATTATAAAAG
The DNA here is from genome assembly GCF_052327205.1 of Somniosus microcephalus. Taxonomy (NCBI): domain Eukaryota; kingdom Metazoa; phylum Chordata; class Chondrichthyes; order Squaliformes; family Somniosidae; genus Somniosus; species Somniosus microcephalus. The sequence continues at coordinate 13,469 of NW_028225233.1, read as the reverse complement.
ATGTAATAGCAGAGCATTTGGAAAACAGTGACCGGATCGGATAAAGTCAACATGGATTTTAAAAAAGGTAAATCGTGCTTGACTAATCTACTAGAATTTATTGAGGATGTAACTGGTAAAATAGATAAGGGAGAACCAGTGGATGTGGTGTATTTGGACTTTCAGAAGGCTTTCGATAAGGTCCCACATAAGAGATTAGCGTGCAAAATTAAAGCACATGGGATTGGGGGCAAGGTATTGACTTGGATAGAGAACTGGTTGGCAGACAGGAAGCAAAGAATTGGAATAAACGGGTCTTTTTCCGAGTGGCAGGCAGTGACTCGTGGGGTACTGCAGGGATCGGCGCTAGGACCCCAGCTATTCACAATATATATAAATGATCTGGACAAGGGAACTAGATGTAAGAAGGCAAATGGTATGATGGCCTTCGTAGCGAGAGTGTTTGAGTACAGGAACAAGGATGTCTTGCTGCAGTTGTACAGGGCCTTGGTGAGGCCACATCTTGAGTATTGTGTGCAGTTTTAGTCACCTTATCTGAGGAAGGATTTTCTTGCCATGGAAGGAGTGCAGCGAAGATTCACCAGGCTGATACCTGGGATCGCAGGAATGTTGTATGAGGAGAGATTGGGTCGATTGGGCTTGTACTCGCTGGAGTTTAGAAGAATGAGAGGGGATCTCATTGAAACTTATAACATTCTAACAGGACTAGACAGGCTAGATGCAGGAAGGATGTTCCCGATGGTCGGGGAGTCCAGAACCAGGGATCACAGTCTAAGGATAAGGGGTAAGCCATTTAGGACAGAGATGAGGAGGAATTTCTTCACCCAGAGAGTGGTGAACCTGTGGAATTCTCTACCACAGAAGGCAGTGGAGGCCAATTCATTAAATATATTCAAGAAGGAGTTGGATATATTTCTTAAGGCTAAAGGGATCAAGGGATATGGGGAGAAGGCAGGGACCAGGTACTGAATTTGGATGATCAGCCATGATCTCATTGAATGGCGGAGCAGGCTCGAGGGGCCGAATGGCCTACTCCTGCTCCTATCTTCTATGTTTCTATGAACCCCAGGACCAGGCCCCTACGGGGAATAGGTATGCAGATCTAGCCGCAAAACTAGCTGCGGAAGAAATGCAACCAGAGGACGCGTTCAAAAACAAAATAAGTATGGTCAGGATAGTCAGTGGGGTACAGGAAGTGAATATAATGGAGCTACAAGAAAATACTAGTAAAGAGCAAAAGGAGAAATGGAGACAAGCTGGCGTGCAATTACAAGAGGGAATTTGGAAATGGGGCCCCCGTAACCAGGTGGTGGCACTGGAATGTTGTAGACAACTGATGGCGCTATACCATGGTGTAACACATACTGGCAGAAGTAACATGTTGCACCTACTGACACAGTACTGGTGGTGGCCAAAGATAGGTCGGAAAGTACCGAAATATTGCCACCGCTGTATAATATGCGCAAGAATAATGTAGGACAGAGATGTTGAGTTAGAGTAGCAAACCAACCCAGGCCCCAAGGACCCTGGGAAAACTTACAAATTGACTTTACCGGCCCCTTAGCGCAGGACCGGGGGAAGAAATATTGCCTGGTAATAATTGACCAATTTACCAGGTGGGTGGAAGCCTTTGCCACCCGAGACTGCTCTGCAAAAACAGTTGCAGTAATATTGGCTACCGAGGTTATACCCCGTTGGGGAGTGCCTTTGCAAATTGACCCAGACAACGGCACTCATTTCACTGGCAAAATAATGAAAGAAATCTGTAAGCTGCTACATGTGACACAAAAATATCACGTACCATATCACCCCCAGAGCTCGGGGATGGTAGAAAGAATGAATAGGACACTGAAAAACGCGCTGACAAAAGTCATCCAAGAAACAGGGAGGGGATGGTGGAAATTATTACCCAGCATACTAATGAGGCTGCGAGCCACCCCGGGACGAACGACCGGACTGACCCCCTATGAATTAATGACAGGACGAGCTATGAGACTACCAGAGGATTTGGCTGGAGGGGTGGGAGAACCAGGACCAGTACAAGATAGATTAAGGCGATACTTAGTACAACTAAATCAGGAGGTACAAGCACTAAATAAAGAAGTGAGGAACCAACAACAGATTAAAGATCTAGAAAGGCAGAATGCTGGACTTAAGCCAGATGAGTTGCCCAGAATAGGTCAACAAGTAATGACGCAAGTTATCGGAAGAAAGGGAATGGGGCCCGTTGGATGGGGCCATGCACTGTATTAATGACAAGTGATACGTGTGTTTGTCTACAGGAACCAATGGGTATGTGATGGAAGCAATGGACCCAGGTGAAACCATTTAACACTAAAGACCCCCATTCTACCCTCTCCTCTAGGAGAAAGAGCTCGGAACACGACCAGACCTCAGTTTAAATTACAGATAAACATGGATCCAGTCGACCCTTTATATCAGAGGGTCTGTCTCGGGGAGAAGAAGCTCTCCCGGTTTACCCTTACACCTGAGAACTCATTTTTAATGCGGAAGCAAGTCATCCTCGGTTCCGAGGGACTGCCTAAGAAGAAAGAAGAAGATATAATTGGAGTAAGGCTTCTTTACTGCTGTACTCAAATCCTCTTGTAATGAAGGCCAGCATACCATTTGCTTTCTTAACTGCCTTTCACGACCACCGGACGTCCCAAAGCGCTTTACAGCCAATGAAGTACTTTTGAAGTGTAGTCACTGTTGTAATGTGGGAAACGCGGCAGCCAATTTGCGCACAGCAAGCTCCCACAAACAGCAATGTGATAATGACCAGATAATGTTTTTTCGTCATGTTGATTGAGGGATAAATATTGGGCTCAAAACACCGGGGATAACTTCTTCGAAATAGCACCACGGGATCTTTTACATCCACCTGAGGGGGCAGACGGGTGTAGTGTATGTGCCTTTAAGAGCCCCATGTGTACTGTAATGCCGGTAACGGCCACTCGGGCTATATAAGCCTGTATATTGTGTTGTATCAGTTAGTTCCCCTCCAGACTTTGTTTAGTAAACACCTATGAAACCAACTCCTGTCTTCAGTGTCTCTATCAACACACAGACACAACAGTGGCGACAAATTGGAAATGGACTTACCTGCAATTCGGCAGCACCTCAAGAACATCGATTCCTCTGGTGTCCAAAGTTGAAGAAAAATCAAGAAAAAGAAAAAGCTGTGGTTTCACCAGCTAGCCAAGCTGGTGGCAGGTACTGCAATAATCCTTCCTGGGCGTCGGGCTGGGGCTCCAGCGGCTGGCTCTACAGATAGGCCAAGCAGCGAAAGCGGAGGCAAGCAGTAACAGACGGGGAGGGAGCACTCGGGAGACGGCCGGCGCTGCAAGCAGGTTGGCGTTCAGACCTAGAGAGTCCGGCGGGAATGAGTCTCCAACTGTAAATAAATAAATAAAAAGAACGGAAACCGCGGGAAACAGCGTTGTCATCGGCAGCAGCGGCGGGGAAGCGCGGAAAGTGCCATATCTTTTCTGCAGAAAAGAAAGAAAAGCGCGGGAAGCGCCATTTTATTTCTAGGATGCCTAAGTCTGGCAATATTGATGCTTTTGATAACGAGATAGAGGATTGGACCACATATGTGGAAAGAGTGGAGGTATATTGCACCGCAAATGGAATAGAAGATGAAAAAAAAGCTTCAGTACTGCTAAATCTAATGGGCGCAAAGACATACGGGCTGTTACGAAATTTAATCACTCCAGCCAAACCAAAGGAGCACTTAAACCCAACACCGCTGCTGATAGCGGAACGATACAAATTCTTCAAGAGAAATCAACACAAGAATGAAAGTAACGCTGATTACCTTACCGAATTAAGAAAGCTATCAAAACACTGCCAATTCGGGGCAGGACTAGCAGATTATCTTAGAGACAAATTCGTCTGCGGTCTCTTAAGTGAAGGAACACAGAAAAGGCTGCTTTCTGAAAAAGATTTAACACTGGACAAGGCTTTCAGTATGGCTGTATCATACGAAGCAGCCGCAAGAGGAGCTGCAGAGATACAACAAAAGACACAGGACTTCGGCACCCATGAAATGACACAGGGTATCGAGAGATGTTATCGCTGCGGCAGATCCACTCATGACCAGAGGGACTGCTGGTTCAAGGACAAAGCATGCAGGCAATGCAGAAAGATTGGACACATCAAGACAGTGGGAGACTTTCAGAAGGGAAATAGAGAGAGTACAACGCCAACATGTTCCTGTAAAGGTCAAGGGTGGGACCAACAAGCAAAGGGAACCTTGGATGACAAGGGAGATACAAAAATGCATTAGAAATAAAAGGGGGGCTTTTGGCAGTTACAAAAGACTAAAGACGGAAGAAGCCCGAGAGGAGTATAAAAAGTGCAGGGGCATACTTAAAAAAGAAATTAGGAGGGCGAGGAGGGGCCATGAAATAACACTGGCGAACAAAATAAAGGAAAATCCTAAGATGTTTTATAAGTATATTAAGGGCAGGAGGATAACCAGGGAAAGGGTAGGGCCCATTAGGGACCAAAGTGGCAATCTGTGTGTAGAGCCAGATGATGTAGGCGGGGTTTTAAATGAATTTTTTGCATCTGTGTTCACTATGGAGAGAGACGATGCAGACATAGAAATCGGGCAAGGGGACTGTGACATACTTGAACATATTAGCATCGAGAGGGAGGAGGTGCTAGCGGTTTTAGCAGGCCAAAAAGTGGATAAATCCCCAGGCCTGGACGAGATGTATCCCAGGCTGCTGTGGGAGGCAAAGGAGGAGATTGCAGGGGCTCTGACACAAATTTTCAGAACCTCTCTGGCCACAGGGGATGTACCAGAGGACTGGAGAACAGCTAATGTAGTACCATTATACAAGAAGGGTAGCAGGGATAAACCAGGGAATTACAGGCCAGTGAGCCTAACATCTGTGGTAGGGAAATTATTGGAAAAAATTCTGAGGGACAAAATTAGTCTCCACTTGGAGAGGCAAGGATTAATCGGGGATAGTCAGCATGGCTTTGTCAAGGGTAAATCATGTCTGACAAATCTGATTGAATTTTTCGAGGGGGTGACTACGGGGGTGGATGAGGGAAATGCTGTGGATGTGGTTTACATGGACTTCAGTAAAGCTTTTGACAAAGTCCCGCATAGGAGACTGGTCAAGAAGGTAAGAGCCCATGGGATCCAGGGTGCCTTGGCGCATTGGATCCTAAACTGGCTGAGTGGCAGGAGGCAGAGGGTGATGGTCGAAGGATGCTTTTGTGACTGGAAGCCTGTGTCCAGTGGGGTACCTCAGGGATCGGTGCTGGGTCCCTTGTTGTTTGTGATCTACATAAATGATTTGGATGAGAATGTAAAAGGTATGATCAGTAAGTTCGCAGATGACACGAAAATTGGTGGGGTGGTAAATTGCGAGGAGGAAAGCCTCAGGCTACAGGACGATATAAACGGGTTGGTCAGATGGGCGGAAAAGTGGCAAATGGAATTTAACCCTGAAAAGTGCGAGGTGATGCATTTTGGACGGACAAATAAGGCAAGGGAATACACAATGAGTGGTAGGACCCTAGGAAGTACAGAGGGTCAGAGGGACCTTGGTGTACATGTACATAGATCTCTGAAGGCAGCGGAACAGGTAGATAAGGTGGTTAAAAAGGCATATGGGATACTTGCCTTCATTAGCTGAGGCATAGAATATAAGAGCAGGGAGGTTATGATGGAGCTGTACAAGGCGCTGGTGAGGCCACAGCTGGAGTACTGTGTGCAGTTCTGGTCGCCTCACTATAGGAAGGATGTGATTGCTTTGGAGAGGGTGCAGAGAAGATTCACCAGAATGTTACCTGGGATGGAGCGCCTCAGCTATGAAGAAAGACTAAACAGGCTGGGGTTGTTTTCCTTGGAGCAAAGAAGGCTGAGGGGGGACCTGATTGAGGTGTACAAAATGATGAGGGGCATAGATAGGGTAGATAAAGAGGAACTTTTCCCCTTAGTAGGGGGGTCAATAACAAGGGAGCATAGATTCAGGGTAAGGGGCAGGAGATTTAGAGGGGATTTGAGGAGGAACTTTTTCACCCAGAGGGTGGTTGGAATCTGGAACTCACTGCCTGAAAGGGTGGTAGAGGCAGGAACCCTCACAACATTCAAGAAGCATTTGGATGAGCACTTGAAATGCCATTGCATACAAGGCTATGGACCAAATGCTGGAAAATGGGATTAGACAGGACAGGGGTGGATGGGCGGCGCGGACACGATGGGCCGAAGGGCCTCTTTCTGTGCTGTAAAACTCTATGACTATGACTCTATGGCACGGGTATGCCGATCTGGACAAAACAAATCCACAGACAGGAAAAAAAAAAACAATAAAGAAAAGTACAGAAAGGTACAAATGATGACGGACAGTAGCTCCGAAGACCAGAAGAGCGATAGCGACTCCGAAAACAAGAGACTAAGCTGTCTCAAATTACATAATGTAATTGCCAAAGACGATTACCAGACCATTTGGGTTACCCTTACGATAGCAGGCTCCCCAGTTAAAATGGAGCTAGATACAGGATCAGCTCTGACCGTCATAAATCAACGGGATTACGAGCGGCTATTTCCGCATATACCTTTAAAAGACACATCCATTATCTTGAAAACATATACGGGGCAGAAAGTATACCCCAAAGGAAAAATAAGGGTGCCTGTTGTATACAACGGCAAGGAAATACAAAAGTTGTATTTATACATTCTACAAGATGGTGGTCCACCGCTGTTGGGACGTGAATGGATCAGGAAAATACGTTTAGACTGGCACTCCATTCAGGCACTGACGGTGACCAGTAAGAAAAAAAACGATGATGATGTCATACCTAAACGATTAAAAGACATCTTGGCCAACGTCAAAGAAGTGTTTCAAGAGAAACTCGGAACCTTGAAAGGCATCACCGCCTCAATAAAAGTGGAAGATGCAGCAATTCCCAAGTTTTTTAAGGCAAGACCGGTGCCATACGCAATTCGTCCAGCAGTCGAGGCAGAGCTGGAGAATTTGGAAAAGGCAGGCGTATTATCCAAAATAGATTGGAGCGAGTGGGCAACACCCATCGTTCCAGTCATGAAGAAAGCATTGAATAATGATAAATCTGAAGAACAGAGAAAAATTCGCATCTGTGGAGACTTCAAGGTGACTGTAAACCCGGTCCTTCACACGGTACAGTATCCTCTTCCGAGGATAGAAGATATTTTCGCCTCAATATCCGGAGGGAAACGTTTCACCAAAATTGACTTGGCACAGGCATATCTACAGATGGAGGTTGAAGAGGCCTCTAAAAAATCTCACGATAAATACACACAAAGGTCTGTACCAGTACAATCGACTGGTTTTCGGAGTAGCATCCGCTCCAGCTATCTGGCAAAGAGCTATGGAGCAAGTCCTCCAAGGGATTCCAGGGACTCAATGCTACCTAGACAACATCCTTGTAACAGGAGAAAACGACAACGAGCACCTTGCCAATTTGGAGCAGGTGCTCACTAGGCTCAGAGAACGGGGCCTACGAGCAAATCGCCCCAAGTGCGAATTTTTCCAAAATCAAATATCATATTGTGGCCACATAAATAATAATGAAGGGTTGCATAAGTCACCTGAAAAAATTGAAGCGGTCATAAAAGCCCCAGCACCTGAAAATGTTTCACAATTAAGGTTGTTCCTGGGATTAATAAATTACTATCATAAATTTTTACCAAACTTATCAACTCTTCTACACCCTCTTAATGAACTGCTATAAACAGGAGTAATTTGGAAATGGAGCGAAGACTGTAAACGTGCCTTCCATAAATGCAAAGACTTAATCACGTCCAAAGAAGTTTTGGCTCATTAGAGTCATAGAGTAATACAGCACGGATAGAGGCCCTTCGGCCCATCGTCTCCATGCCGGCCATCAAGCCCTGTCTAATCTAATCCCATATTCCAGCATTTGGCCCGTAGCCTTGTATGCTATGGCATTTCAAATGCTCATCCAAATGCTTCTTAAATGTTGTGAGGGTTTCTGCCTCCACAACCCTTTCAGGCAGTGAGTTCCAGACTCCAACCACCCTCTGGGTGAAAAAGTTCTTTCTCAAATCCCCTCTAAACCTCCCGCCCTTTACCTTGAATCTATGCCCCCTAGTTATTGACCCCTCTACTAAGGGGAAAAGCTCCTCAGCATCCATCCTATCTATGCCCCTCACAATTTTGTACACCTCAATCATGTCCCCCCTCAGCCTCCTCTGCTCCAAGGAAAACAAACCCAATCTGCCCAGTCTCTCTTCATAGCTGAAGCGCTCCAGCCCTGGTAACATCCTGGTGAACCTCCTCTGCACCCTCTCTAACGCGATCACATCTTTCCTGTAGTGTGGCGACCAGAACTGCACACAGTATTCCAGCTGTGGCCTAACCAGTGTTTTATACAGCTCCATCATAACCTCCTTGCTCTTATATTCTATGCCTCGGCTAATGAAGGCAAGTATCCCATATGCCTTTTTTACCACCTTATCCACCTGTTCCGCCGCCTTCAGGGATCTGTGTACCTGCACACCCAGATCCCTCTGACCCTCCGTCTTGCCTAGGGTCTTTCCCTTCATTGTGTATTCCCTTGCCTTGTTAGACCCCCCAAAGTGCATCACCTCGCACTTTTCCGGGTTAAATTCCATTTGCCACTGTTCCGCCCATCTGACCAACCCATCTATATCGTTCTGCAGACTGAGGCTACCCTCCTCGCTATTTACCACCCTACCAATTTTAGTATCATCCGCGAATTTACTGATCATACCCTTTACATTCATATCCAAGTCATTAATGTAGACCACAAACAGCAAGGGACCCAGCACCGATCCCTGTGGTACCCCACTGGCCACAGGTTTCCAGTCACAAAAACAACCTTCGACCATCACCCTCTGCCTTCTGCCACTAAGCCAGTTTTGTATCCAATGTGCCAAGGCACCCTGGATTCCATGGGCTCTTACCTTCTTGACCAGTCTCCTGTGCGGGACTTTATCGAAGGCCTTACTGAAATCCATGTATACCACATCCACTGCGTTACCCTCATCCACACACCTAGTCACCCCCTCAAAAAATTCAATCAAATTAGTCAGACATGATCTTCCCTTGACAAAGCCATGTTGACTATCCCTGATTAATCCTTGCCTCTCCAAGTGGAGACAAATTTTGTCCCTCAGGATTTTTTCCAGTAATTTTCCTACCACTGATGTTAGGCTCACTGGCCTGTAGTTCCCCGGTTTTTCCCTACTACCCTTCTTGAATAATGGTACGACATTAGCGGTTCTCCAGTCCTCTGGCACATCCCCTGTGGCCAGAGAGGTCCTGAATATATGTGTTAGAGCCCCCGCAATCTCCTCCTTTGCCTCACACAGCAGCCTGGGGTACATTTCATCCGGGCCTGGGGATTTATCCATTTTTAGGCCAGCTAAAACCGCCAATACCTCCTCCCTCTCGATGTTAATATGTTCGAGCATATCACAGTCCCCCCGCCCTATTTCTATGTCTACATCGTCCTTCTCCATAGTGAAAACAGATGCAAAAAATTCATTTAGAACCCCTCCTACATCTTCCGGCTCCACACACAGATTGCCACTTTTGTCCCTAATGGGCCCTATTTTTTCCCTAGTTATCCTTTTACCCTTAATATACTTATAAAACATCTTCGGATTTTCCTTTATTTTGCTCGCCAGTGTTATTTCATGGCCCCTCCTTGATCTCCTAATTTCTTTTTTAAGTATCCCCCTGCACTTTTTGTACTCCTCTAGGGCTTCCTCCGTCTTTAGCCTTTTGTATCTACCAAAAGCCCTCCTTTTTTTCCTAATCCATTCCCGTATATCCCCTGACATCCACGGTTCCCTGTGGTTTTTGGAACCACTCTTGACATTTATGGGAACATGTTGCCCTTGTATGATCTCAATCTCCCTTCTGAAAGCCTCCCATTGCTCCGATGCGGATTTTCCTACAAGCTACAACCCATCACTGCCAATCAGACTGGCATGCGATGCATCCCCTTACGGCGTAGGAGCAGTATTATCGCATAAATTCCCTGATGGCTCGGAACGGCCGATAGCTTTTGCATCACGCTCATTGAACTCAGCTGAGCGTAACTATGCCCAAATCGACAGGGAAGCAGTCAGCCTGGTATGGGGAGTGAAGAAATTCAACCATTACCTACACGGACAAAAATTTACCTTGTTGACTGACCATCAACCCCTTATCTCCATATTCAACCCTAAAAAGGGTGTTCCCATTACGACAGCGCAAAGGCTACAGAGGTGGTCCCTTTTTCTAGGGGCACACCAATACAACATAGAATACAAAGGATCAAAACAGCATGGGAATGCTGACGGGTTATCGCGCCTACCGTTGCCAACAGTAGAAGAAGCACCTACCGTAGACCCAGTGGAGATTTTCCACTCTACCATAGTCGAATGTCTACCAGTAACAAATTCTGCCATTGAAAGGGAAACTAGAAATGACCCGACTCTCACGAGTCTACGATTTAACAGTGAAGGGATGGCCAGCACATTGCGAGAATGCTGGCAACAGTGGTTCGCCAAGAAGAGAACAGCTGTCAGTGTGCCGAGGAACCTTGATGTGTGGATCCAGAGTGGTGATTCCACCCAAACTCCAGGATAAAGTTCTAAAGGAGCTTCATGAGGGGCATCTCTGGGTGGAGTGAAAATGAAGAACCTAGCCAGGGCGTTTGTATGGTGGCAGGTATCGATGGAGACATCGAAGAAATGACCAAGAGCTGCCTAGGATGCCAGAAGGTCCAAAACGCTCCACCACAAGCCCCTCTACATCCATGGGAGTGGCCCTCATCTCCCTGGCAAAGGGTACACATCGACTTTGCTGGTCCATTTATGGACTCAATGTTCTTAATCGCAGTTGATGCACACTCCAAGTGGCCGGAGGTAATAAAGATGTCCTCCACCACCACGGAAAAAACCATCACAGTATTAAGAACCATATTTGCCAGGAATGGGCTGCCGGAACAGATCTGTTCTGATAATGGACCGCAATTTGTGTCCGAAGAATTCAGGAAGTTCTTAAAAAACAATGGGGTTAAGCACTACACGTCCGCCCCATACCATCCCGCCACCAATGGATTGGCTGAAAGGTTTGTCCAGACCTTCAAGAAGGCCATAAAGGCCATGGGTAATGAAGACATAAAACTTCAGCACAAGGTGGATAACTTCTTGTTCGCATACAGGAATGCAACACATATGGTTACCAACCAAACTCCCGCCATGATGTTCTTCAATAGAAACCTAAGATGCCGGCTGGATTTGGTCAAGCCCAACATCAGAAGGGACGTGGAGAACTGGCAGTTCCAAGGCATGAATGAAAGGCCAACTAGAACCTTCCAGATAGGTCAACAAGTTTTGGCCCGGGACTACCGTACCGAGAAATGGCAGCCTGGAACTATCTGCACACGACTAGGACCACTGATGTATACCGTGGACATCGGAGAAAGCATAATAAGGCGCCATGCTGACCAAATCATAGAGTCGTCTGAAAAGGGACAACCTACACCACAACTCTATACGCCTAACGATGAAGTAGAGATACCCATATCTACCTCCGATCCGGTGATACTGGAACCCGATGAACCCGACACTGGCATTCAAGCCAAATCAACCTTGCCAAAAGAACCTACTACACCACCAGAAACTACTACACCACCGAGGCGTTATCCGGACCGAGTCAGGAAGCCTCCAGAGAGACTGACTTATAATTAATTAACTACAGCAATGTGTATATTATTTTTCTTATAATATGTAATTAATAATTACTTAAAATATGATGTACTGGTTAGCTAAAAGGGGAGGAATTGTAGTGTATGTGCCTTTAAGAGCCCCATGTGTGCTGTAATGCCGGTAATGGCCGCTCGGGCTATATAAGCCTGTATATTGTGTTATATCCGTTAGTACCCCTCCAGACTTTGCTTAGTAAACACCTATGAATCAACTCCTGTCTTCAGTGTCTCTATCAACACACGGACACTACATGTGGGATTGTACGAGAGTGGAACAGTGGCACAGACTTGATGGGCCGAATGATCGGTTTCTGCACTGTAACATTCTGCGACTCTATAACCGCACAGGTGAGGTAATTTATATCCCGTTTTACTGTTTTTGAATAGTTTGATCGGAATGTGGCTGTGGGCTTCCTCAAGTTTCACAACACCTGCTTAACACACAATAGGGCAACACACCTCTTTGATACTCTATTTATTTCTCCTTTAGGCTCTCTGACTTGCCTTTAATCATAGATTTCAACATACTGAACTCCAGGTCAGTTTAACTTTGGAGAAGCTTTTTTTTTTATCTCTCAAGTACTTTAAACGACGGTGATGGATTTTGAACTGAACTTGGGAGCCAGCTCCATCCTCCTGATACTAAATGATCTCAGAGAAACGTACATCATAAAATCGAATAGGATCTTACAAGGCTCATTTACAGCACCCCTATAGCGTCCATTAAAACCTTTTTGAAATATTGGAGGATTGTAAAGTTAAAATGCAACATGTCCATATGTGGAAACACGATTCTGTAACTGCATATTTGGCAAACCAGCCAGGAGAATAATCACATTTAAGCCAGTTATTGCACTTGGTGCTTTTAATTTTTTTTTAAGTTGCATAGCAGAATGATTTTATTGCTAAAGCATTAATATTTCATCAAAACTGAAGGTAATTTGGGAACCTGCAAAGTGCAAATGCCAATACTACACTAATGGGAACATGAGAGCAGGATTATTATAATTGAAATGCATTCATCTCCACATTCAGGCAGTAACTCATCATGTTGTCTTTTTAAGGTTCGGGAGGCCTTTTGAGACGTTGAGGGTGGCCTTCTCCTCTTCGATGTGGAGCAGTAGCGGCGTCGCCAACTCTGATTGGACATATTCCTGGAGCTATCATCACATGACCTCCTGCCTCCGATCGCCCCGCCCCCACACTCCTGTCATTGGTCGCCCAACACGTCCATCCTCACGGTGCCTTCCCACGGCCAATCGGAAAGCGAACAGACTCTTCATTACCCGATTGGATGATTCTTGACTGTCAGTCAAAACAGCCTTTTTCCCCCAAGTCTGACATTTTTTAGAACTAATAAACAGAAAAAAAGAAAGGCTTGCATTTATGTAGCGCCTTTCACGGCCACCGGAGGTTCGAAAGAGCTTTGCAGCCAATGAAGTACTTTTGGAGTGTAGTCACTGTTGTAATGTAGAAAATGCGGCAGCCAATTTGCGCACAGCAAGCTCCCACAAATAGCAATGTGATAATAGTGATGTTGATTGAGGGATAAATATTGGCCTAAGGGTTAACTCCCCTGCTCTTCTTCGAAATAGTGCCATTGGATCTTGTACGTCCGCTTGAGAGAGCAGACAGGGCCTCGATTTAACATCTCATCTGAAAGACGGCACCTCTAGACAGTGCAGCACTCCCTCAGCACTGCACTGGGAGTGTCAAGC